>NC_080791.1:31540977-32191604 GCF_028018385.1 Neofelis nebulosa | reverse complement strand
GTGTTATTTTGATAGGGATTGCATTGAATATGTAGATTGCTTTGGGTAGTATTGACATTTTAACAATATTTGTTCTTGCAGCAGGCTGGGGCACTAGAATTGGCAGTGGAGAAGATAAAGAGAAAAGATCAACATTATAACAGAATTTCCATGTGTCTTTCCAAGAACAGGAAGGATCCCACTCCCTTTAAGGGAGTACCCAGCACATGAACCCTATCCTATATTTTTCTCAGACTGAAGTCCCCCTTACCCCCTTGTTTGGCCTCAATAGGCACTAAATATTCCTAATGGACCATGAAAAGTGGGTCATGGCACTTCAGGTCTAAGCCAGTCAAGTTGGCCTGCATCTATGCCACCTTTAGGTTTAACCAAGGACAGTGCAGGGTCCGCCATCCTCCTGTAAGTACTGATCTGGCCAGGTGCCCGATATGGGAGAGAAGGCACTGGAGGAAGCATGTGTGTAACAGAGTCGGAAGCCTGGCCCTTTGCTCCTCACCATGCTTCCACAACCTGCTTCTTTGGAGCTGAGCACCAACCCACTCCCAACCACTCTGTGGCTGTTTTTGCAATGGAAGCCATGATCAAAGAGCACATCTAAAAGAGATCCTGTGTGAGGCTCTTCCCACTGGCACTTGTCTCCCAAAGGCTCTGAGCATACTCTATCCCATCTTTTATGCACATGAGCATCAGAACTGAGGTTTATGGCATATTTGTGGGCAGGCTGTTCACTACACCTACTACTCTGGGCCCCAGTTGTAGTGGTCAGGAGAGGTAGATATGGACAGGGCAGGGAGTGTAAGATGGAACCGTGGAAACGCTGAGTCCTTTAGGGGTTGATTCAGCCCAGCCTCCCCTTTGATCCCAGGGGGCTTGGAACCCTGTCCAGAGTTCCCTAACTCATTCGCTCATGCAGTGGAAGGCCTCAGATCCCAGCCTTCCATGGGATTCAAACATGTGTGAGATCAGGGTACTGCCAGTCCCTCCCCAGAGGCTCCCTTACTATCCCATTTTGTGTGAAGACACTAGATCCTCTTTCTAGGGTGCCTGCATTTAGTAGGTGTTTAATACATATTGTGGAATAAATGAAGCCCAACCAGAACATTCCCAGATATCTAAGTGGGAGTGGGGCTCCTCTGCCTGACCCCAGAGAGGCCTAATCTTGTTACACCAAAGGGAAGGACCAGGAATAGTTTGATGGAATCTCAAAAATTCTTCACACTTGGGAAACCAGGTTGCTTTCCATGTGCCTTTCCAAACTCGCAGAGACCACAGGCCAGGGAGGAGCAAGGCAGAGATCTCCTTCATTGGAGACAGAGAAATAATAACCATGAAGATACCCAGCATGTCAAACAGCCCTTTCTGCAGAGCGAGGTGCCAGGAAAGCACCTGCCATGAGTTTATCCCATGATTTCCTACAATGATGTTATTGAAAGAAGAGCAAAGTGAAGTTCCGAGAAATATGTTGACATTCGGCAGACACACAGTTGTTAGGCAGGAGATTCACCACAATTCTATGGAGGGAACAGGCACTCACCTATTAAACAGACGGTCTAGGATATGTTAGGGGCTGTTGAGGGCCTTGTAGGGGTGGAGGAATGTGGTGATGTAAGAGATGTTTCTACGTGGGTGTGCTGGTACCAGAGACATTGTGCCTTCTATGAGTGTCTGCATTGTGTAGGACTCTTTTCCACACTGGCGGACAAGAGGAACATATAATCAGCAGCATCACCATGAGACACCAGGAAGATCAAGGTCTGGAGCTCAGACAGGAAACTCCCATTACCTCATGAACTTGTGCAACACATGGGACGTGAGTGCCCACACCACAAAGTATTCTAAGCTTTAAAAGTACATTTCGATTTGAGGGGAATGATAAACAATTGATACCTTCAAGGAATTTTGTTAGCTGAAAACAATAACACCTCTTTTAGCCTGTTTTAAGAGAATTATCCCAGTGAGTCATCAACAATATTAGGAGAGGATTAGAGATTTCATATGGTTGCTCAAGATCATGCACACCAGAACAGAGAACCATCTAAAGAATAGGCTGCCTGACATTCTCACTAAATAATCTGAGGCTTGGTCAGCTCATGACAGGGATGGGAAGGTTATGGAATAATCACATTCCTGGAATGGTCTCCGGAGTTGGAAGATTTGAGTCAAGGATCTGGGCCCCCCACCCCTGTTATCTTGGGGTGTTACCTGTGGTGACCTCCTCTGTCACCAAGACCAATTTCGGCCCTTGTTTGTGGCCTGATTCCCCTGTCCCTTGTCTAGGGAGATGAAGCAGTTGAACCCGTTTTCCAACTCCCAAACAACTTCCTGTGTGGAGCTCTGCAGAGACAGAGCCCATTACCAGGCCAGTAGGCATTATAGGCCTTCCACCTATTCTGTGGTTGTATATTATGGCACACTTATCAAATTAATACAGCCCATCAGGACACTGAAGATGTAACGTGCAGAACTGCTAAAGTGGCAATAGAATTGATGCTCATCAAGGTCCAAGAACATGGAAAACCTAAATCAGTGGCAAATGATTTTCCTTATGAGATATTATGAAGATGAATAAGTCCAAACATCTTGATCTGGTGAGCCTACAATGATTTCACATGTTCTGTCACATAAGTTGCAGAGAAATATACACACCACATTAATCCACTCCCCATCTTGTACATACCACCATGTAAACAGTGATAACTTATAAGACTTGGACAAAGACCACAAGGACATTTGAGCTGACTGATCCACTGGATATCAGGGCAGGCAGTTAAAAGAATCAAAGCACTAATGAAATGCAAGAACAATACACATGTTTAAAACTATTTCTACAATTATGTGAAGAGAGAATTCCTACTCTACCACACAGCTGGTGGTTTTATGTGGGGAGGTTCAAACTGATTTGGGAATAGGCCTGTGGAGTGCTCGTGTGGGAAAGCCCTGGAAGGGCTCCACTCTTCTTAGAGTCCTGGTTGTGGAGGCCCCTCTACTCTTGTTCTCACCTCAGGCCAGTACTGGACACTAATGGTGGCTTGATGTACCTGCCCCTTGTCCAGGAGGATGGAGTTGTTGAACTCATCAGCCAGCTCCTCGATGATCTCCCTGTCTGAGTTCTGCAAAGACAGTGCCTGGTAGCTTGGCCAGGAGGAATAAGGGACATGTCTGGACAATGCCACCGGGGGATACTCTCAAGGGAAAATCTCTTTCAAAATTGGGGCATAGTAGGGCATCGGCAAAGAACTCTAGTCAAGGAGGAAACAAGATAAAACCGATAGAGCTCAAGATTCACATATGGGTAGAGGAAGTCACCTCATGCACCAGCCATGACCTGAGGCATGAACAGGAAAGACCTACCAGGCTTCCAACATCTAACAACCAGCTTCCTCCGAGGAGGGACCCAAACCTGATTCCCTGCCTTCTCCCTCCCCAATACACACAAGTTATGAGGGGCAAGAGGTCTGGGGCTGCTCAGGTGGAACCACAGTTTTGTCCTGGCCTGAATTGGCTTGCCATGTGTTCTTCTGTGTTACCTTTTGGTGCCTTCTCCAAAATGACCAGATGCATGGGGCTGATGTCTGAGCCAATATCTACAGCGACAAAGAAAATTCTCACTCTGAGCTTTCCTGAGCCCAGATCTTCTGAAACCAGGGAGACAACATTGGAACATCTTACTATCTTCAGTGTCTCCACCCAAGTGAGCTGAATAGGGGGCTGTGTCTAGAATGTGGGTACTTGGTTATTACAGTTCTAAGTTCTGTTGAGGTCTATGACCAAAGATGTGAGATCACTTTTTGAAGAATTGTTACCAGGGCCCCTTCTTTGAATCATACTTACCCAAAGCCCCCTATGGGATGTTTATTGCTCCTTCTCTTCTCCCATGCCAACTCCTTAGCCATACAAAATTTGTTAAAATATCCCTTTTTACATCTCCCTGAAAATGTAATGAAGACTATAGCTTTGAGACGACAGAGTTAAATTTGGACCTCCTTTGTCTTTGTCCTGGGAAAATCATTGCGTCTCTCAGGCCCTCCCCAGTCTCCAAACCTGAAAGCAGGGGATGAGGACAAGGCTAGAACCTACCTGAAAGGGACCTCATCAGGGGTATCTGAGACACTATCCCACCTGTGGGATGGTGCCATATGTATCGAAGGCAAAATTTAGTGATTGAAGAATTACAAGAAGGGGTTGGAACACCACTCAAAACAGACCTGGGTTGCAGTAGTATGATATTGGAATAGTCACTTCCACCTTGGCCTCATGTTTAGGTCAGACCCATGAAGGGGTTGAAATTAATGGAAATTCATATATCATCACCCAGTGGCATAAAGCTGTTCAATTTTCTCCCGTTACACTTAGAATGAGACCCATGTATGTCATCTCAGCTTATGAGGTGGGCCACCTCCACAATGGCTCTCAGTGATCCTCACCCTGGTATACAAATCCCTGTGTAACCACGAAGTATTGAGAAACTGGCTTCTGACTGAGAGAATAAGGCCAAAATGATGGGATGTCTAAATTTTAATTACAAAATGTCTCTTACTTCCCTCTTGCCCCATCACTTGTGTCACCCCCACCCAGCTCCCTCCCTCCCTCTCTGTCTCTCTCTCTGTCATTTCCCTGGAGCATGGGAACAAGTGTTTGATTCCCCATTTCCAGAGGTAGAGGAGACACAGAGGGAGAAAATGAGGACCGAGAACAGAGAGAAGGGAAGGATAAAAAGAGCGAGAGAGAGAGGAATAGAGAGAGACAAAGAGAGAGATAGAACAAACACAGGACAAAGGAAGTAAGAAGAAAGTGACAGAATTTGTGCCATGAAATTTTGAAGCTGACCTCCTATCATCTGTTGGTTAGAAGCCAGTCACTAATAGTAGTTTCACAAGGAGTGAAATTTCCTGCCTGGACATGGATCACTGTCTGTGGACCCTGGGGATGTCCAGGAAAGTGTGTTCAACAGGCTCACCCCAGAACTGAGAACAGTGGCTACGTTTTGGAAATGGCTGTAAGTCCAGCCTCATTCATCATTGGAAAAATGAAAATAGGACAATGGGTTTGGTGCAAGTTCTCATCCACCAAAACAGCAAAAATATTTCACCAAACTCCTGAAACTAGACCCCTTGCTGTGTATTAGAGATAAGGGTCCTCATTCTTCAGTAGTGAGAGGGGCATCAACTCCTTCACTGGAGGGTGATTGTTGCCATGATTTCAGCTGCCATCACCTTTGATTCTGGTGGGGACGGGGTCTGCTTCTAGAAACCAAAGACAGTGATTAGAGATTTGCACAAAGAATTCAGGTAAGCATGTGTCATCTCTGCTTTGACTCGAAGAGCCCAGAATGGGACACCTCACTCTCACACAGAGAGGATCCGTTTCCTCTGGCAGCAAGACCATGATACAGCCATTTAAAATGATGGTGTCAGACAGAATGTCTCACAGTGTTGTCAAAGCTCTTTAATAAACCAGTGATTCATCACTCATATACAATGCCCAGTGCTCACTGAAAGTGCCCTCGTTAATACGCATTACCCATCTAACCCATCTCTCACCCACCTCCCTCCATCAACCCTCAGTTTTTTCTCTATCATTAGGAGTCCCTTTCCTCCCTTTCCCACCTTCCCACATGTTAAATTCCACATATGAGTGAAATTGTATGATATTTGTCTTTCCCAGATGGACTCGTTTTGCTTAACGTAATACATTCTAGTTGCATCCATGTAGTTGCAAACGGCAAGACTCCATGCTTTTTGGTGGCTGAGTAGTAGGAAACAGTGAAGGAAACAAACAACAAAACTAAGAGCCGCCTACGGAATGAGAGAAGATAGTTGCAAGTGACATATCTGGTAAAGGGTTAGGATCCAAAATCTAGAGACAACTTACCAAACTCAACACACAATAAACAAACAACCCAGTTATGAATGGGACTTTTCCAAAGAAGACTTCCAGATAGCTAACAGACTCATGGGAAGATGCTCAACATCAACCATCATGAAGGAATGCAAAGCAAAACCATGATGAGATACCACCTCACACCTGTTAGAATGGCTTAAATTAACAACACAAGAAACGACAGCTGTTGGTGAGGATATGGAGAAAAGGGAAATTCTTGCACTGCTGGTCAGAATACAAACTGTTGGAGCCATTTGGTTATGATTTTTTCTTTTAAGGAAAATGTTAGCACTCCTTCTATGGTTAATTGTTGTTCTCCTTTCTCTGTGCTATTTAGGGCACTGTCAGCAGGTGAAGTTTTTTCCCTATGAGGAGTAGAGTAAAAAAAAAAAAAAGAGGGGCGCTTGGATGGCGCAGTCGGTTAAGCGTCCGACTTCAGCCAGGTCACGATCTCGCGGTCCGTGAGTTCAAGCCCCGCCTCAGGCTCTGGGCTGATGGCTCGGAGCCTGGAGCCTGTTTCCGATTCTGTGTCTCCCTCTCTCTCTGCCCCTCCCCCGTTCATGCTCTGTCTCTCTCTGTCCCAAAAATAAATAAAAAACGTTGAAAAAAAAAAAGAAAACCAATGTAAATGGATATTTAAAGATATGGAGTAGGGTTTACCCATTCAAAATGGAAACCAAAACCAAAAACAAAAAAAAACAGTTTACCCAACAAAATAACCAAATTCACATAGTGATTCCACTCTGTGGGGAAAAAAATGCTCATGTGTAGAAAAATAGTATAGGCTGTGATTGTCTTTGAAGGGCAGGATATTTATTTTCTTTATTATCCTTATTTTGTCTCTCCAAATAACACAGAAACCTACTGGCAAATGTAGCCTGGTTTGGTTAAACTGTTTCACAAAGAAGGGAAAGTCAATAAGGAAGATGACACAATGGAGATTTCCAAAGAGAATGATTTGATTTTCACAGGATTAGAGAAGGCCTTGGAAAATTTAAAGAGGCCTAGAAGATTTCTGCCAAAGTGTTATAATTTGATGAGGCATATTGCCAGAAAGATACCTGGTCCACTCCAGTTTAACTTTGTGTTCTACAAATCAATACACAGGTGAGATTATAGCACAACTTTGTTCAATATAAAAAAAAATACTTTTTCCAAAGCTCTAATTAGTTACTTTTACAAGACCTATGTGTCACGTTTTCCTTTTTGAAGAAGTTTCCTTTGAAGTGCAGATCTCTATTTTAAATAACCCTTTGCTGTTGCCCACCATCCTTTCTAACTGCATGGACTCCGCTTTCACTTCTGTCTTCCTCATTGGAGGTGATCTCCACATGGGCACATATCACATTTGGTCATGGTCGCTAATATAGATTGCTAGGCCCAGAGCAAGGAAGGGTGGTGGTTAAAGGAATGCATACAAAATGAACCTGTATTGGAGGTGGGTCAAGAGCGTCACAAGTACAGGCCCAGGATGTCATGCACGGAGGATTTCCCACTGACTTTCCATTGCTAAGCCTCCTTTATTTATCTGTAAAATATTGTCATCCTGATTCTTCTTCAATGCCTGCACAATGATTGCTAAATATTTCTGTATGCAAGGTAGCAGGAGGAGACCACACGAGGAGGAGGAGTCTCTGTACTATGTGCCTTAGAGAACACTCACTGTAACTTCCTCCAAGGTAGTTCTGAATCCATCACAGGCATGGCAAGAGTGCCATAATTCAGTTCTCATGTACTTCACCTGGTAAATGATTAGATAGGTCCTCATTTAATTTTATTTCTTTTTCTCAGTGTATTTTCCTTTTGGTTTCTTTAATTCCAGTTAGTTAATATGCAGAGTTACATTAGTGGCAGGCTTACACTTCCATATTTCACCCTGCACTCATTATGACAAGTACATCTCTTAATCCCCATCTCCTATTTCTCCAAACCCTCCCCCCATCCACTTGCCCTCTGGTACTATCAGATTGATCTGTATGATTAAGAGTCTGTATTTTGTTTGTCCATACACCTTCTATCTCATTTTTCCCTTTGCTTGTTTCTTTCTTCAATTTCACATACGAGTGAATTATATGGTATTTGACTTTTTCTGACTGACTTATTTCAATTAGCATATCATACTCTCTAGCTCCATCCGTGCCCTTGCAAATGGAAAGAAATCATTCCTTATGGATGAATAGTATTCCAGTGTGATATGATATTAGTTTATTTTATGATATTAGTGCTGAACTATAAGCATAAAGACAAAATAAAAGCTAGCATTCTAGGAATAAGTGAGTTGGTCACAACAAACCATAAGAAAGTATTTCTTCTTTTTCTTTGTTTTTTTTTTCTTTCAAAGTGTTCTTTGGAATATGTTCCACAATGATGCCTCCAGCTTTCCTTTTGTTTCTCAGGATTACTTTGGTGCTTCGGGGTCTTTGGTGATTCCATATGAATTTTAGGATCGTTTGTGCTACCTGTGTGAAAGATTCTGGTGCTATTTATTTTCCTAGGGATTGCCTTCAATGTGCACATTGCTTTGGGTAGTATAGACATTTTAACCATGTTTGTCCTTCCAATGCATGAGCATGGAATGTTTTCCCATGTCTTTGTGTCATCTTCCATTTCTTTCATAAGTTTTCAGAGTACACACCTTACACTTCTTTGGTGAGGTTGATTTCTAAGTATCTTACAAAGTAACCTTGGTGCAATTGTCAATGGGATCGATTCATTGATTTCTTTTTCTGGGTGGGTGGAGGCTGGGATAGATGGGTGTTGAGTATTGAGGAGGGCACTGGTTATGATGAGCCTTGGGTGTTGTCTGTGAGGAATTGCTGAATTCGAATCCTGAAACCAATATTGCACTGTATGTTAACTAATGAGAATTTAAATAAAAGTTTTGGGGGAAAAAAAACTCAGAAAAAAATGAGCAGATGATGTGTTCTAGCCAATGCACACCTCCATTTTTACCCTGGTACCCTGACTCAGACATTTTATCTTGGAGTATGTAGCTCACACACACACAATTTTGTTTGGGTGCTGTGCTTCATTAACATTGATATCAGAAATATACAAGCACAGAATATCTTTGGATAAAGTGTTTCTCAGGTTAGAATATTAAAAATGTCATTTACTTTATCAATTTAAAAATGTAGAGCTCAGTGTTCCAGTTCTAGTTTATCTGAATTCATTTTATATTGAATGACATTTTTTTCAGGTCTAGTTAATTTTTATGTAAATGACTTGAGGTTCTAGCCACACCACAATGCATTAAGTACAGATTCTCCTTTTTTTAATTTTAAAAAAGGAATTACACTACTGAGATGTTAGAGGAGGGAGATCAATAATATGTGATCTCCCATGGTGGGCAATCCATATTCAGTATAGACTAGCCACATCTGGGGTTCATGTATATGAAGAAGAAACACATGTGTATTCCATTTGTGCCACTAATTTGAAACCTACTGCAGGTGCCCCAATTTCACCCTTAACCAAAGCAGAACTTTACCGATGGAACACCGTGTGACTTGGGAAAGGAGCTATATCTTTCTGAAGGACAGAACTTTGCATGCCTAGTAGCAGAGGTAGGTGTGGAGGTAGACTGATCCTGAGATATAATGCTTTTGCCTGGTTAATAGCCATGCCTTCTCTCTTGGGAATAGTAGGTGATAGTGGGGTGGGGTGGGTGCTTCAGACCTACATCTTGAGCAGCGTCTTTACTGCATTACCTGCGCTCATAAGACAGGGAGCACGCTCAGGCACTGCTAGGTTAGTGATGTCCTGGTACCTGGTGGTGGACACAGACCTTATTTTTCCTCAATGGTTCCAAACACTTGCATGTTTCATGCAGGTTTTTATGCCTGTTGAAAGTAAGCCTGTATCCTTAGTATAAGGGTGTGGCTGAGCACTCCTCACTGGACACCCTAAGCAGTGATAATAGAGCCTGACATCACATCCTCTGGAGAACTGGCCTTTAGATTTATGTAATCAGGCTCTCAACGTACAGAGGGATGAGTGATCTAATCAAAACACTAAGACTGGCCCAGATCACAGGAGGTGGGACAAGTCTAGAGGACAAGGCTGGGGTCTGCGCTTTTAAGCCATGGCTCAAATCCTGCCAATCATTTATGCTGCAGAAATGAGAGAATCTACTCTTTTGGAATACATCATGCCCACTTGCTCTGTATTTGGGATCGTTTACTCTCCAGTGTGCTCTGGCACGCACATACTGATATTGTGTTCAAGAAACAACAGACACTGGGGAAGTGACAAGAGAGAAAGAAGAAAGTGGTTAGGGGGATATCGGCCATGGGGCAGTAGCATCCATTTTCGTAGCTTCATGCTCAAAGACCCAAAGTTGGGCAAGGATTTCCTAATGTTCATAGGTTTCTGCTGGACCCAGGGCCATCCTTGGCCCAGCCTCCAGAGAAAAGGCCTATGGTACTGCAGTCCAACTCTGTGGGAACCTGGAATTATGATGAGCTACGTCCCCTTAAGTTAGATAATGCTATAGGAGAAAATGCTTCAGTGTCCTCCTGTAGAGTGTTTTGTTTCTCCAGAGTTCCATATAATCATAGTCAAGTGGCCTTTTGTTTCTATCACTGTGTTCCAATTTATTAGGGACATGCTTTATACTTAATGGAATTCTTTTAGTGACAAGAGAAGCTTGGAGACTTGGGTTGGTGAGGACTTGGGATAGGAAAGCACATGCCAGAGCACTGTACACTGAGTCTGGAGTGCAACCACAATACCAGTCCTTTTTGGACCCCCAAGATCTTCATTTGGAAATAAAGGGTCATTGTTCTAGCTGACATGAGGATGCCTAAAGAGTAAAGAGTATACTCAGGGGATGGTCAGACAAAGGGGAATGGCCAATGCCTGAGTTCCCTTTCACAACCCTGAAGCCTGTAGGTCCTGAGTTTTACCCTGGGATATTCAAGGCCCACTGCCTTCATGTCAGCCACATAAAAGTTCAGATTTTGTTTGGTGTTCTTCATGCCTATGGCTCAACTGCTAGTGCTGGACACCAGCGACCAGGCAGCCTCCTGTGTCAGTGGTGCCCACTGAGATTTGCTGGAGGAACTGGATCAAGGAAAGGTCATGCAGAGGTCATTCTGGTTTTCACTTACCTCAGATACAACAGGAATTTCCCATTACTACCAGCCTTATACACAGATGAGCCTGGTTAAAATATAGATGAAGGGCTGCAAGGTCCTTCTATTTATTCATTTAATAACTGCTCCAAGCACTCACCTTGTGCTTGGGGATCTGGTGGGCCTAAGTGCAAGGCTTACAAGTGCAATGACAAAGTAGCCTCTGCCTGCCAGGTCTTCACAGTCTGGAGGGGAGATGGACATTGGTATCAAAGACAGGACATGTGAAAAAAAGGCAAGAACTGTAATAGTGAAAAGAATGAGTGTGCTGAGAGGACAGGCTGGGGAGTCATTGGAAGGTATGAGAGGCTTCACTGAGGTGACATTTACTCACACCAAAATGACAAGTGGGAACCACACTGCACATGTCTGCAGTGTGTCAGGGAGAAGATATTGCTGGTGCAGAGACTAGGAGACAGAATTGAGCTTGTCCATTAGAAACATTAAAATGGTGGGAAATACACTGTGAGTTCCTGGGAGGGGAGAAGCAGGGAGGAGGCAGAGCATAGACCAGATTCTGGGACCTAGTATACTATGAATTATCCATTCCTCTTTTGCAGCATTATCCAAATACCTTGAATCTTAAAGCTACAAATATTTAAGAGCTCACATTTTTGTGCAAGAGGAATCCAGGCACGGCATAGCTTTGTGACAATGCCTCAAACTCTTTATGAAGCCAAGGCCGTTGTCTCAAAGAAAGCTGACAGGGTGCTCTTTTGCTCCCAAACTCACTCACATAGACAATGCCAGAATTCAGTTTGAACTGCGAGCCTATTTCAATCTTTTGACCTGGGAACTTGTATCTTTCTCTCCTATATAGGGGTGTCAAATGGTAGCCCCTAACTTAAATGCTTGAACCTCCATTCTGTGGGTAGAGGAGAGACAGAGGGAGCACCTGAGGGCAGAGAGCAGAGAAAGAGGACTAGGGAGACATAGAGGGAGAATGAACAAACTCAGAATAAAGAAGAAAGTAACAGAATTTGTGTCATGAAATCTTGAAACTGACCTCTCATCACTCCAAATGTGTTCTGCTGGTTAGAAGGCAGTTACAGCTTAGTGGCTTCACAAAGAGTGAGGTTTACTGGTATAAATGGATCACTGTGTCCGCTGGCAAAGTCCATGAGAGTGTGTTAAACAGGCTCACCCCAGAACTAAGAAGAGTGGCTACATTTTGGAAATGGCTGTAAGTGATGAACATCGAGCCTCACTCATCATTAGAAAAGTGAACATAGGACAATGGATTTGGTGGAATTTCTCATCCATCAAACCAGCAAAAACATTTCACCAAACCCCTAAATTAGACTCCTTGTTTTGCATTAGAGATAAAGGCACTCATTTTTCAGTAGTGAGAGGGGCCTCAACTCTGTTACTGGAGGCTGTTGCCATGATTTCAGCTGCCATCCCCTTTGATTCTGGTGGGGAGGGGTCTGCTTCTAGAAATCAAAGTCAGTGATTGGAGATTTGCACAAAGAATTCACGTAGGCATGTATCTTCTCTGCTTTGACACTCAGAGCCCTGAATGGAACACCTCCTCAGACAGAGAGAAACCCTTTCCTCTGGCAGCAGGACCATGCTACAGCCATGTAAAATGACGGTGTCAGACAGAATATCTCACACTGTCAAAATCCTTTACTGGGCCATTAGCAAGAGAATGGGCTGTTATGATATTTATTTCTTTTTTAATTTAAATGCTAGTTAGCATGTTGGTTTCAGAAGCAGAATTCAATGATACATCACTTACATATAACATCCAGTGCACAAGTGCCCTCCTTAATGCCTATCACTCATCCAGCCCATCTCCCACCCATCTACCACCATCAACCCTCATTTTGTTCTCTATCATTAATAGTCTCCCTATCTTTTCTTCCGCACCTTCCCAAATGTTAAATTCTACATATAAGTGAAACGGTATGATATTTGTTTTTCAGATGGACTCATGACGCTTGAAGTAATATTCTAGTTCCAGCCATTTAGTTATGAATGGCAGGAATCCATGCTTTTTGATGGCTGGATAATATTCTCACCAAGATCAAAAAACTTCTGGACAGTGAAGGAAACAATCAACAAAACTCAAAGCACTTTAAGGGATGGGAGAAAATATTTGCAAGCGACATATCTCATGAAGTGTTAGGATATAAAATCTAGAAAAAACATGAAACTCAACACCCAAAAACAAATAGCCCAGGTATGAAATGGGTAGAAAACATGAGTAGACTCTTTCCCTAAGACTTTCAGATGGCTGCGAGACAAATGGAAAGATGTTCAACATCACTGTTCATTAGGGAATGCAAAGCAAAACCATAATGAGAGATCACCTCACACCTGTTAGAATGGCTAAATTTAACCCCACAAGAAACAACAGTTGTTGGTGAGACATGGAGAAAGGGGAACACTCTTGGACTACGGGTTGGAACACCAACTTGTGCAACCACTGTGTTATGATCTTTTTAAGGAAAATTTTAGAGAGCACTCCTTCTATGGTTACTTGTTGCTTTCATTTCTGTGTACTATTTAGGGCACTGTCAGCAGGTGAAGTTTTTCCCTATGGTGAGTAGAGTAAAAACAAATTGAAAACCAATATAAATCAGTATTTAAAGATAAGGAGTAGGGTTTACTCAGTTAAAATGAAAACAGAACAAAAAAAAACCAAAACAGTTTACCCAACCAAATAACCAAATTCCTATTGTGATTCCACTCTGAAAAAAAAAGCTCATGTGTAGAAAAATAGTTTGGGCTGTGATTGTCTTTGAATACCAGGATTTTTATTTTCTTCATTGTCCTTATTTGTCTTTCCAAACAATACAGAAAGCTGCTGGGGGCGCCTGGGTGTCTCAGTCAGTTAGGTGTCCCACTTCAGCTGGGGTCATGATCTCACTGTTTGTGAGTTTGAGCCCTGTATCAGGCTCTGTGCTGACACCTTGGAGCCTGGGACCTGCTTTGGATCTGTGTCTCCCTCTCTCTCTCTGCCCCTCCCCTGCTCACACTCTGTCTTGCTCTCTCAAAAATAAACAAAAAAATTTTAGCAAAAATACAGAAAGCTGCTGGCAAATGTAACCTGGTTTGGTTAAGCTTCTTCACCTAGTAAATGATTGGATAGGTCCTCATTTAATGTTCTTTCTTCTTCACTATGTATTTGCTTTTTGGGTTATATACTTCCAGTTAGTTAATATGAAGTTATATTACTTTCAGGTCTACAATTCCATATATCACTCTGTGCTTATTATGACAAGTACACCTCTTAAACCCCATCTCCGATTTCACCAATACCCCCCGCAACCACTACCCATCAAGTACTATCAGATTGTTCTCTATTCTTGAGTCTACTTCTTGATTGTCTATTGCCTCACTCTCTCTCTCTCTCTTATTTTTTTCCATTTGGTTGTTTGTGACTTCAATGCCACATATGAGTAAAATTATTGGATGTATTTGTCTTTTTCTGACTGACTTCTTTCACTTAACATCATACTCTACCTCCATCCATGTCCTATACATGAATATATATATATATACATGGATAGATAGATATAGATATATGTAGGTAGATATATATGGATATATATAGATGGATATATATAGATGGATAGATGGATATATAAGTGGATACATATATAGGTGGATATATCCATATGTGTATATATATCCATATGTATATATCCATATTTATATTTTTATTTATATTATTTATATTCTGGTGTTTTTTAAACAACTGTGACACAGGGCAGTATTCCCAACTAAGGCAGCAAACCCAGCTTCTTATCACTGTCAGTAAAGCAACGCACTAAAATAATGAAGTGAATTTTACACAGGCTATCCCTATTATAGGGGATTCTAACTCTCTCTCTCTCTCTTTCTCCCTATACACTCTGGTTACTCTAACTATGTGTGAGGGCTTCTCCCTCATTCATTTCCTGGATTCATAGCCAACTGTCTCTGGCTAGTGTACCTGGGGATGGAGATTTTAAGAAATATTCCCAAGCAGCTGCCAAAACTCCTTTTGTTTCAGGGAACTTCCCTATCTTCTCTGGCCTGAGATAGACTGCCTAATTCCACTAGTGGAAAACAAAACAAAACAGCACAAAACAACACAAACAAAACAAAACAAAAAGTGGTGTCTTTTCATCTATCCGAGCTGACCGGCTTTAGGAACAATGTGAAGTCTTTTCTCTGCCCTCTGTGCCTTTATGTGCCTTCAGGCCTCTTGGTGGCTTCTCACTTTTTCTGCCTTCCCTTCCCCATCCTCCCCTTTCTGCATAGCCTGCATCTGCAGGGGCAAATTTGCAGGTGATGCCTGCAAATCTGGCCCTTCATTGTCTCAGACAACACTCCTCCTCCCTACGCTGTCAAAAGGGGAAAACACAGACACCCACCCACCCACACACACACCCTTAAACTTTAAAGTTCCTCACTGGTTCCATGGAAAAAAATTGACAGTGGTAAACTTTTGAGGGGACAGAGATGAAATATTATTAAGATAGGCATGTCTTTTAAATTATAAAACTTTATTCTATTAAGGTTTACTAAAGGTCAAATAAGCTCATGTTATATCTGTTCCAATTTATTAGCAAACTTTGTTTGTCTCATAGTTTTCATGGGTAATTGTTAAAATAGATTTCAGAGTCTTTGGTGACCTAAAACTTGAACGTTTTGCTTAAATGATAAATCGAATTAATTTCATCAGACTTTTAGGCTTCTTTAAAATCAAATGGAATAATGAAGAATTTCTTACTAAACGTAAGTTGATGCTTCTGACTTCTTATGGCAAAAAAAAAACCCACTAAACTATTTCAATCCAGTAAAAAAAAAAAAATATGCTTTATGGTTAATGGATTCCTAAGTCTACCACGTTAAAAAATAACGCAAAATAATGTAACAGACAAGTCACAATTGGTTACTACTTAGTTTTCATTGGAAACTAAGGTTTCTAAGAGTGATGATTCTGCATAATGTAATTAATAGAAAAAAGTGAGATATGTAAAAAAACATATTAAAAATAAAAGCACATTTTTGTTAAAGGGAGTAAGTAATCAAGTCAATAAATGAGTAAATATGCTTATTTATGTAACGAATGAACATATAAATGTTTGTTTATACATAAATGAATATATGAATATATTTACATATAAATTACAAATAAATAAAGTAATTAAATATAATTTCAACAAAAGGGCAAAACAAGAGGACAACATGCCCTTTTAAGTTGTTTTACTTAACCCTTGTTTGGAATTACCCATTCCTGATAAATCACAAGGCCAAGCAATTGAAAAATTAGCACATAATAGGCTCAAAAACATGTTAAAAAAACAAAAAGGGGAGATACACGTGGCTGTTTCTATGACAACCTCAGCTGCTTCTTGATCACGCTATGATTACTCTTAACTTTTACAATCTTAATCCTCAAGGGCTAACTGCATCTGAGTGACAGTCTTCAAAATAAGATAAAACCTCTCACCCTATGGTGCTATGCAAAATCCCCGAAGGGGGGCCCACACGGACTGGGCCCACTAAACGTCTCACCTAGGGTCGAGGATAGGCTTGTGTTCTTTCAGATTCCGGACCTCTGTGGATTTCCTCAGTTGGCAAACACCATGGCATCATGGAGACCCCCAGGATATCTTCCAATGAACCAAGACTTCCAGAGAATGACTGAGTAAGCGGCCACTGTCCCCCTTTTTCAAGATGAAAGAAGCCTCTTCATGGACTCCTCATCCTGAAGCCACTCCACAAATGCAAGTCCTTGCCCCTGATATCACGTGGGGAAGCCTGAAATGCCTGTCTACCTGGCCGACATCCTGGTTAGATGATATTGCATATACCCCCTCATTCACTTCTGATGGCCATGATTTCTGTCATGAACAAAAATGTGATATGTGTAACCCTGATTCTTCTCCTTGCCCTCATGTGTCCAGCCTAGGCTCAATATTCATATTGGGCTCATCTCCTTAACCCACCTCTATTTGAGAGCATAACACTCTTAGCCCAGGACATTTCTATTAGCAATAATGATACAGAGGTCATGGAAGGAGGCAATCTTAACCCGTCCTTCCGAATGGAGCAAGAGCATTGGCTTTATACGCCAAGACCTCAATGGTGGCTTCCTCCAGCGCCGCCTATGTGTGTTACTGAATTTAGCAACTTCTTGTCTCCAGCTAAAACTCAACTGGCTTTCACATGCACAGCCCAAAACCTCTACAAGGCCAGAAAATTGTACCTTTTCTCAGCCACAAGCTTTGATATACCTCAAAAAACAAGCATATCTCACACTCCTAATGTTATAGCTTGCTCTAGTCTCAAATATTCAGACCATCCCTGGAATAATAGTCCTTGGACAACCTGCTATGGAGAGACTGAGCATAATCTTTACTGGGGCACTTGGACTAGTGTTGACAAGGGCTCTAGAGGACATCTTGAAACAAATTGTTCAAATAAGACCATGTCCTTTGACCAGTCTAGTAGGAAGAATATTTTCTGGAAAGATGGAGGCTTGTCTGGCCCTCTAACTTCTGCACCTAAAAGGAAATTGAAAGGACCTTGGCTTGTCAATCTTTGAAAGCGTGGTCTTCCCTTCTTGACTCTTACTATTATTAGCCACAGTGAAATTTATGCAAATTGACATATTAACATAACTTGGCCTCCCTGCACAACAATCAACTTGCATAGAACAATTTTTATGTCTTTCTCCCTAAGTTCTCTTTGCGACCCCCAATTTACAGATCAAACAACTAGAAAATAATTATAATATCCTTACTTCCCAGGGCTGGTTTATGTCTTGTGTAAGTAATGATAACATCACCCAATGAAATATCTCCTCTTTATTAGTACTTAGTGCGTCTCAGCCTGGATTTCTGTTAATAGCTCTGAGCCCTATATGCATCCTTCAGGAATAGGCGCACTTTCCAACCTTGTTCACCTCAGTGAGACCCCTCCTACCCTCCAGTGACTCCCCAGCCTGGGCTCACAGCACACTTGTTCTTTTCACTATTACAGTTCTTGCCCCACCACCCTTTCATTTTCACGTCTTGTCTTTCATACCTTTGTTCATCTCCCCACCAGACTGTGAAGGCCCCTGGCAGGCAGGGACCACTTTGTCATTGTAAGCCTTGCACTTAGGCCCACCAGATCCTCAAGCACGAGGTGAGTGCTTGGAGCAGTTACTGAATGAATACATAGAAGCACCCTGGAGCCCTCCCTCTAGACTTTGGCTCACTCTGTGGAGATGACTGCTAATAATGGGAGATTCTTATTGTGTGTGAGGCAGAGGAAATCCAGAATGACCTCTGCATGACCTTTCCCTGGTTCCATTCCTCCAAAAAATCTCAGTGAGCACCACTGACACAGGAGGTGGCCTGTTCCCTGCTGTCCAGCGCTTGCCCTGGAGCCACAAGCATGAAGACCACCAAACAAAATCAGCCCCACTGTCTGGCGGACTGAAGGCAGTCGCCTTTTAAGGTCCCTGGGTAAATCTCAGGACCTACAGGCTCCAGAGCTATGCAGGGGATCTCAGGCTTCTGCCATTCCATTTTCTGTGTCCATCCCCAGTGTATACTCTTGACTCATGAATCATCCTCCTGTCAGCCAGGAAAATGACACTCCACACCATTTCCAAATGAAGAGCCTGGGAGCCCAACATGGACTGCTATTGGACTTGGACTCTAGACTCAGTGTCCAGGGTTCTGACATATCCTTCCCTATTCCATGTCCTCACCACCTCAAGTCCCCAATCCTCTCTAGACTCCAAAAGGCTTCCAGCAAGTATCAAGCACTTCTCTAGTATCCCAGAACACAGTGAGTCACTGATGGAGAACCAAAGCCATTTGACACTTTATGATTACATGGAACTCTCAACAAGCCCACTGATAATACTATATGGGAGTATATGGGAATACCCTGAAGCCTTTTCTTCTATAGCTATTGTCTAAACTAAGGGGAGTTAGCTCATCATAATTCCAGGTGCCCACAGAGTTGGGCCCAGTCCTTTCCTCTGGAGGCTGGGCCAAGGATGGCCCTGGGTCCAACAGAAACCTACAAACTTCAAGAATTCTTTGCCCATCTTTAGACTTTATGCATGCAGCTATGAAAATGGATGCTGCTACCCCATGGCAGAACTCTCTCTAACCTCTTCTTTCCATCTTGTCACTTCCCCAGTGTCTGCTCTTTCTTGAACACACCTTTCAGTTTGTGTGTCCCAGTGCACATGTGAGGATTTGGATAGCAAAATGACCCCAAATGGACAGCAAGTGCTGGCATGATTCCTCCCAGAATATCAGGGTCTCTCATTTGTAAAGCAAGACTGATGGGAGGGGTTTGAGCCATTGCCTAAAAAGGCAGAGCCCAGCCTTCTCCTCTGGACTCTTCCCACCTCCTGTGATCTGGGCCAGTCCTAGTCTCTTGATCAGATCAGTCACCCCATTGTACACTGAGAGCTTAGATACAGAACTAGAAAAGCCAGGTCTCCAGAGGATGTAATGTCAGGCTCCATTAATACGGGGTGCAGTGTCAGCTGGGGAGTGCTCAGCCACACTCGTGTACTAAGTATTCCGGTTTATTTTATACAGGCGTAAAAGCCTGCGTAAAACAGGCAAATGTGTGGAACCAGTGAAGATAAATCAGGTCTGTGTCCACCACCAGGTACGTATGACATCACTAACCCAGCAGTGTCTGAGTGTGTTCCGTTGCCTTATGACGCATGGTAATGCAGCAAAGTCTCTGCTCAAGAGTTAGGTCTTCAGCACCTACCCCACCCCACTACCACCTACTATTCCCAGTAGAGAGGGCATGGATAACAACCAGGCAGAAACACTATATCTCTGAATCATACAGTCTACTTCCACACTTGCCTCTGCTGCTAGCCCTATGGAGAAGTCCTTCAGGAGGACATAGATCCTTTCCAATGTGACACAGTGCTCCAAAGGTAAAGTTCTTGTTTTGGCTAGGCTTACATTTGGGCCCCTGTAGTAGATGTCTAAGGAAGAAACAGGATACAGATGTGCTTCTTTTTCACATAAATGAGACCTGGATGTGGCTAGTCTATAACTGATTATGGACTGCCTACCATGGGAGATTACATACCATTGAACTCTCTGCTCTAACATCTTAGTATATGAATTTCTTTCTAAAAATTTAAAGAACCAGCATCTATACTTCATGCATTAAGCCGTGGATAAAACATCAAAATTTTTACATACAAAATTAACTGGTCCTGAAAAAATTTCCTTTAATTATAAAAGAAATTCAGATAAACTAGAACATGTACATTGAGATATAGTATTTTAAGTTGATCAAGCAATTGAAATGTCTTATTATTTTTCTCTGAAAAACATTTTATCCACAAACATCCTATGTTGCTAATGTTTCTGACTTTGATGTTTATGAAGCACAGCACCGAAACAAAATTGTTTGTGTGTGTGACCAAAGTTTTCCAGATAAACTATCTCATGATAGAAGGGTCAAAATGGAGCTGTAAAAGTAACAAGACAAAACCATCGGCTCATTTTTTTCCTAGTTTTCTTCCAAGTTTTTATTGAAATTCTCGTTAGTTAACATACAGTGCAATATTGGTTTCAGGATTCGAATTCAGTGATTCCTCACACACAACACCCAGTGCTCATCATAACAAGGGCCCTCCTCAGTGCCCATCACCCATAGCCCATCCTCCACCCACCCAGAAAAGAAATCAATGAAACGATCCCATTGATAATTGCACCAAAGATACTTTGTAAAATACTTAGAAATCAAAAGAGGTATAAGTTGTCTACTCTGAGAACTTATGAAAGAAATGGAAGAGGACACAAGGAAATGGGAAAACATTCCATGTCCATGGTTTGGAAGTACAAAATTGGTCCCCAGTTCCCATTGGAACCCAGTTCCCCAGACTTGAGCATCAGCCCATAGTGAGACTCTGACCTCCAAATCAGCACTGCTGTTACTCGTGGCAGGAAAAGCTGCAGAGCTGGCAAGAGCCTAAAGCCCTCCTACACTCTTTGAGGTCAAATTTAGGGTTTCTTATGCTACATTAAGTCTCCCGGGTGTAGCTAAAATATTTTCCATTCTCTATAGCCCACAGGTTTTCCAAAGTCACAGGACACCCAGCTTCCCTCAGGCATTGTGCCAGTTACTTCATTCACAGCTTTCTTCCTTTATCATCTGAGACAAAGAATTTGGACCCAAGTGCATCCCTTCTGACTTCCTTGGTGTCTTTCTAACAAGGTTTTCCTGTGAGGGATTGAGTGTCTGAGCCTGGATGTATTTTTCTCTGATTTTAATTGTGGAGTCCTGCTAAATTCCCCTAAATCAAGAACATGGGCAATGGGTTCTCCATGACCTCATCTGTGAGACCTATCTTAGCAACAGAAGGCAAAAAGCATGGGAATGGTGCAAGTGTTCCTGGGAGGGAGCCATCCTCCCTTCTGTGCAAGGAAGGGGAGATGGAGATCAGAGGTCAGAGTCAGGAACCATGTGGCTGTTACACAGACAGGGCCCAGGATTCACAACCAGCTATGTGTTAACATGGTGATTCCTAAGGACACATTGCCCTCTTTTCTGAGACCTGTGTGCTTGGCAGGCTACTGTTGGCCTGATTATTTTGGTTACCCAGATCCCACTGGCCCCTGTGAGGTTCCTGCATTTTGAGAAGATCAAAGTTGGAGCATGAGCATTGTTGTTTCCCAGATGGTCAAGGCAGAGAGTCTGTTCAAGGACTCTGGGACCACAACCCAATTCCATAAGCATGGTTGCCAGCCAGAACAGAGAAACCAACATTCAGATAGATCAGGAGTGCCTCTGCCCACTGGTTGGAAGTGTAAGGTAAGAGCCAGAAACCTTCCTGCCCTGTCAAGGTCAGGATGCAGTTTTCTTGTGGCTGGTGCTTTCTTGCATCCCAACTCCACAGGTGATCCCTTTGTACTCTCAGGACACCAAGCTTGCCTAGGAAGTGCTGCTCAGGTCAGCAGTCCCAGCTTCGTTCCATTTTCATCTGAGGTGAACAACTTTGGCCCCCAGTGTGTTTCTTCTAATTTATTTCATTATTATTATTAACAACCAGTTGTTCCCTGTGGGGTTTTGGGGGCAGGAGTCTGGAAGTCTCTCCCCCGATTTTAATTGTCAAGTCTTTGGTAGCAATTTCCTTGATTGTGTGATAGCTTGAACAATGGGTGCCTCATGGGCTTCCCTGACAAATTTACCTTGACAACAGGAGGCAGGAACCTCAGGACGTTGGAAAGTGTTTAGCACAAGAGGTTTGCCTATGGACAAAGGGCAGTGTTGAGAGCAGCCTGCCTTACTCCTAGGGCAAAGTAAATATATCAGGAGTAAGGAGTCAGGGGCAATGCAGCTGTCACCTAGACAGAAATCTCCCAGCAATAGGCAGCAAGCTCCCACTCCTTTCCTGTGCCAACCTGGACAAATCGGTTTCTGATATCACTGAGGAAACATTGTCATCTTCCTCCCTGGGAAGATGGTGCTTGGCAGGCTGTGGTTGTCATGACAATGATCACCCTGCTGAGACCTTCCCCCTGTTGCCTGAAATGTTTGCATTCTTAGCAGCTGAAGTTTTACCTATGCACACTGCAATCCCTGAGCTGGTCAGCCAAGAAAAAGATCAATCAACGTGTACAAGACCAAAGTCCCATTCCACACTCTTAAGTGTTAACTAAGAGCCAACACCACCATCACCTAATTACCACTGCCTCTATCCATTGAAGGAAAGTGCTGGAGAAAAGGTGAGGGTCCAAAGACTCTTTGACCTATCTGAGGTAAAAATGTACATAGCTTGCAGATGGGGCTCTCAGGTTTAGAGTGATAAAGCTTCGGGGGATGATGGTGGGGTTTGTGGGGTCCAGAGCTGACGGCCAGGAAAGAATTCTTGGAGACTTCTTTGGTGCAAAAAGGTGATTTTATTAAAGCAGCGCGACAGGACCTGTGGACAGGAAGAGCTGCCTGCACTGGGGCTGTGAAGAGTGACTGGTTATATACTATGGGCTTGGGGAGGTAAAGTCCAAAGACAAGTTTCCAAGGAGACTTTCATATGCTAAAGACTCACAGATCACTGGAGGCATAGCTATAGTCAAGCTAAGGTGGTTTTTCCCTTCTAGCAAAGCATGAACATTCATAAAGTAGGGAATTCCTGGAGAAACATTTTACTCTGCCAGCCTCAAATATTTATCATTCGGCTGCAGGTTACAAGGAAATTCAAATTTATTTTTTTAATGTTTCTTTATTTTTTAGCAGAGAGAGAGTGAGAAAGAGAGAGAAGGAGAGAATGAGTGGAGAAGGGGGAGAAATATAGATAGATAGATAAATAGAGAGAGAGAGAGAGAATCTGAAGCAGGCTCCAGGCTCTGAGCTGTCAGCACAGAGCCTGACATGGGGCTGGAACTCAGGAACTGTGAGATCATGACCTGAGCCAAAGTCAGAAGCTTAACTGACTGAGCCACCCAGGCACCCCAGGAAATTCTATGTTATCTGCCATTTCCTTCTTGCCTTTGTTCCCCACATCACTATGGAGAGGGGGGTGATGTTGGGGCTCCAGGAAACTGAGTAGATAGGTTTCTGGAGATAAGGCTGTTGAGGAGATTGCCTTTTTCTTGTAATTTACTAAGATATTGAGTGGGGTAGGGCCAGAAAGAGGGAGACAGAGGATCCGAAGCATGCTTCACGCTGTGAGTGCAAAGCAAGATGCAGGGCTTCAACTCATGACCCTGAGACCATGACCTGAGCCAAAATCGAGTCAGCCTCTTAACCCACTGAGCTACACAGGCACCACATCCCTTGCTGTTTTTCTAATTCTATCTTGGTTCCTACCAGGCACAGTGAGCCTGTCAATAACTCAATGAAAAAGCAGGGTTTGGTGGAGAGCTCCCACTCTGCTCCCATGCTACCTGAAAGCAATCAGTTTCTGATATACAATAGGATCCATTGACCTCCTGTCACTGATGACTTGTGCTCGAAAGGCTGAAGATGGCATGGTAATACTTATGATGAGGGAGCATGAGGCAGGCTGAGGGGTAAAGCACAAGCTAGCACCCCCCTGCCACCCCAGGGCGATCTGAGTGATATCCCTTGGACATTCCTGGCTACCCAAGAACAAAGGAAAGGGACTTAAGTTGTTGCCGCCAGCAATGTGGGAAACTAAAGGCAAATGAAAAATGAAATTCCCTTACTGCCTATAGCCCACTGACAAGTCCCTGAAACAGGAAGAGTTCCTCCTCCTAGAGGGAAGAGCTCAGCTGCCTGGATGATGGCACTTTGCTGGGGGCAAAAGAGAACTCCAGCTTAACATTACCCCAATTTTGAGGACCCTGTAAGTCAACTTCCTTTCTCTCAACTTCCTTTCTCTCAACTTTCTTTCTGACCCAAGATATATGCGGGCAATCATCCTGCAAGCTTATGCTATGGCCCTTGATACACATCAGTCTCATGACTGAAGTTTTATTAAATGGTATTAAATGGTGTTTCCATACCACAGTTAGCCCCTTGAGGTGCTGGAAACCTTGCTTCCAAAATTCCTTAGAGACTTGTTCTATCACTGACCTCCTGCCAACCTGAGCCTGTATAATGATGAGTTACCCATCAGGACCCCACTGCAGCTTTTCCATCCTTGAACAAAATCACCTTTTTGCACCAAAGATGTCTTCAAGAATTCCTTCTTGGTCGTCGGCTCTGGACCACTCCTCCGTCATTCCAAACATCATTTTGGAGTGTGGATGTCGGGCTTCAGGTCTCGTCAACTGGACTCTGTGCTTCGGTGCAAATTTGGTGAGTATGCTTTCTCTTTACTCCGTTACTCTCATTTCAGGGGATTTTTGAGAAGTGTGGTCTTATTGGAACACTTCCATGTGGATTGCTCAGGCTGCAATCCTCTAGCCTATGGCTACTCTACTGGGAGGAGAAAGCCTGCCTTTTGGTAGAAAGTGAGGACCTTGGCCAGAATGGTAATAAGATCCAGAAACTTGATGCCCTGTCTTTATTCCCGTCCTTATATGAAGTTGTCTCGGGCAGGGGACAGCCACCCAAATGACTAGCACGGCTGCCAATCTTAAGACTCCTGTGTGAGGTTTCCTTCTCATTGATGTAATGATTCCCTCCACATCTCTGGTCTAGCTGCTTCTGGCCATGTGACCTCCACTGAGAGCTGGTGGAAACCAGTACCGGATTGAATTAAAAGCCAACTGGGCACCCTTTCCTAGGGGAGTTTGCTCTAAAAGCTATATGGGTTGGAATGTCGCTTAGATCATGATGGATTTCAGTCTTTACTGTTTTCCGTCAATGTCCTTTACTAACTACTACTTAAAATTGGGTAATCCCCTTTGTCAAACTTTTCTAGTGTCTTCCATGGGTTAAAAATGGCAGTTTCTTCTGTGTCTTCTTGGCAAGGCAGACTAAAGATCATATGCCAGGCACCCATCTGTAGTCTAGAATACAACGGGGCAGCAGGGGGATGCTAGCATCTCTCCTTCAGGAGCCCTTAGTCAGCTGGTCGGTGGCCATAGCTATTTTGTTCAAGGGACACCGCAGGTCATTTTGAGAACTTGGGAACCTCTGACATATCTTGTGCATGGGACGCTACCTGGGAGTCGGGATGGATTCTAGGGGTAATGGACCTTTTCTCTCTCTCCTTTTCTCTCTAGGTGGGACATGGGAGTATTCAATAAAACCAACAGTGTTTTCAATAAAATGTAGCATGGCATTCAGTATACAGGGGCCGATAGATACACGTAAAAGTATGGTTAGGAGGGGCCCCACCAGGGCAGGAAGCCAGCATGCCCAATCTTTGAGATCCCATCCTTTCCATGGATTGATATTTTCCTATTGTCTATGTTGAATTCTTTCCTTGAGTTCCTTAACCTTAGTTGTAACTATTCCTGACTGGTTTATGAAATAGCAACATTCCTTCCCCAGAAAGATGCAAGTCCCTCCTTTTTCTGAAGTGAGGAGTTTGAGGGCTCACCTATTTTGGAGGGCCACTGCCACCGGAGAGTTTATTTGGGTTTGTAAGGTTCCCAGAGAATCTGCCACCTATTCCATGTCTTCATTTAGCTCTTGAGATTGTCTATGGTATAGTCCTATGGATGAACCTATGCCCCCTATGCCAGATCCTATTCCTGTCACAATTCCTGCTCCTATCAGAACAGGTTGCAGGATTGCCCGTTTAGTCCAGGACTTGGGGCTAAAGGCTGTTAGGAGCTGATCTTCAGTGTGTACGGATATCTCTGGGGTTAGGAAGACGGAATAACACATCTGAGTCCAGTTGGCCTCTAAGCATCGGTAGGCCAGATTAGAACACAAGAAACACCCCAGGGGTTGAACATAGGGTTGTATTCCTCTTTAAGGTTATATTTCTTCCGTATAGAGAGGTGCCATTCATATCTTCAGGGACGGTACAGATTAGATTGTTGGCACTTGTGAGATGGATCCCAGGGGTCAGGGGTCCAATTAAGACAGGTGTTGGTTTTGATATTTTCAGGCGTTTCCCAGGTCAAAGGGATAGGAGTGGCTAAGTAAGCCCTCTGGCTGAGGGGAAGAACATCCAGCAGGTTTGGGTGTGATTATCTATTTTATGGAGGACTTGTAGAGTAGTGATATTCCAACGCTGGAGTGGGGAATTGGTAAGCATCTGATTGAGGGCTGGAAGTCTCAAACCCTGGTAGGCTTCCAGAGGACTGGTCGCCTTTATGGCTTATATTACTCTGTCTTGGGTATCCTTTGTAACCTTTTGAAGAGCCCTGTCTTACATCTCTTCCCCGAGATTCCGAGATTCTCCCACTGAGGAAGGTAAGTGTAGCAAGCTCTCTTCCTTCTCTGGAGACCCTTGTTGTGACATGGGTTCCTGACATTCTGGGTTATCTCTATGGTCCAATACTTAGTCCTTGGGGCACCAGGTGACTGACAGAGAGTGGGTGTTTTTCCCTTGTAGCAATCTTTGTGGAGGGAGGTGAAGGCGCTGAATGCCCTTGACCCCCTTATTGTCATATAAAAATCCTGGGGCAAAGTGTGTAAGCGGCAGTTGTGAGGATGAAAGAGGTTATCATAATATACGGGCAATACTTAATAATCTTCCCATCCAGAGGAGGTATGTGAGACCCAGCATGCATCTTTTTGTCCCATGTTCAGCTTGTTGGTGCAGTCTCTATCATCCCAACAGTAAGAAGTAAGATAAGGGCTATGACACCAGTGAGGGGCAAGGGCTGGCAGAGTTGCATCCAAACCCCTGGGCTTGGTCCATGTGTTGATTCCTCAAGCTTCTGCTGTGTGCAGGCCAGCCAGCTTCTGGAGTGTGGCTGGAGCAGGGCCAGAAATCTCAGGGGCCAGTGTTTTTTCAGGGTCATTTTAAGCGTGTTGACTGTATCTGGATCACTTTGCCAGCTCGAGGGTTCCTCTGAGTTGGCCTTCTTAGCTCTGCTGTGATGGACCCATTGGGTGATACCTGAAACTGAATACTCTGTTTGGTTGTATGTCTGTAAAGTCCACCACCAAGTCTTCAAAAAAGGCAGGTTTCTGGTAACTGTCAGATCAGGGTTAGGGAAGATACGGTATGAATATTTAGAGATCCATCCTGTTTTCCAGTTGTTTAAATAATCATATGCCCATGGGGTCTTATTGTTATCACCATAGTATAACAAGCACACAAGATTGCCTATATATGAAATACTGTGACAATTTTCTGAAGTTTGTCTCAAGTTCTCTAGTTTAGGCAAACAACAAACATTTAAAGGCAATCATAACTAGAATTTAACATCCATAACGGTGCATTATTGAAACATAGTTGTTCTCTCTAAACACCCCCCCCCCCCCCGTTTCCAGAGATAGCCAAATTGAGACCAATGCATTTATAGAACAAATCCAGTCTTCACAAATCTGGCCTAATTATTTACATAAGCTCAGCAAGAATAGCGATTGATCATGAGGATCTTTTAAAGTTTGCTTTGTTGGAACATTTATAAGGAATCTTTGGGTTGAATTTTTAGTAGCCTCTCCAGACCAAAAGCCAAGCCAAATACTTGCCATCAGACTGGCCTGCAATATCTGTAGAATTGGGTGAATTCCTCTCGAGGTCCCCAAGATATCCTGAGGTTCCTGCACCTGCCAAGAAGTGACCTTCTTTACTTACCTGATGAGGCTGCTGGGAACTCTGTAAGCAAGGCACCAGGCGAACAATTACAAGGGGCTTTATGGCTCCATGTTTTAGAAAGCCAACCTTAATTCCTTAAAGTTGTCTGGTCATATCTGAGTCCATGAATGTCATCCTCAAATATGACATTCCAGTCAAAGCCTTGGTAAAATAACCAGTATTTCTAAATGGTGACCTGTTATAAGATGAACAGATTCTTATTGAACTTATGCAAACAATTGTAATTGCCATGAAAGAAAGAATACTCATTGAGAGTTTTGAATTTCAGGGGAATTAAGTAGAGAGAAGAAATAAATGCTGCAGTTTACAAATGCATACTTTATGACATTTTTGTATATCATAGATATCTTAAGAGAAAGTTTCCTTAATCTTGAAGAGGAAACATTAGGGAACCAGCAATATTTTCAATAAGAATCACAAAACTATAAGCTTCCTCAGTTCATTTAATCCCATGTTCCTACTTCTTGTTCAATTTGAATGAAGCTTTTTAGTTCTGGAAAATTTTACCCATTTTAGTATTAATCTTAAAGATGTCGAATACCTGTATTTATCCCCAAAGTCCTTTTTATAAATCTCCTTGAAGAAGAAACACGTTTTGTGAGAGAATAAGAACAATTATAAATGTCAAAATCTCAGAAATAGACATCGTTAAAGATCTGGTGAGAGTTCATTATGATGCAATTGACAAAGAAATATGGTTATTTCTGTGACACATAACATCTCAATTAATCAGAATATTAAGTGATGACCTCATATAAAAACATTAAAATTTTAGGAATTGCATATATTACCTGTGCAATACAATCTAAGGTTTACCATTGTATGACACAGCATTTCCAAATAACTTAACATCCCAAATAAAAGGACTTAATTGGTCAAGAAGACTTCATTTACCATTTAAATGCTGAGAAGTTTGTTAAAACCCCAGGAGTCATAAGTGCATCCTAAATAGGATTTACAGATCATTACAAATCTTACAATTTTATATATTCAACCAAAGTGGCAATGAAAGATCCCAAAGGTGAATGTATAGCATTATAGAGTTGTTATCAAAACCTAGCTCCTTTAACATTCAGAAGTTTTAACTTAGTGATCAAAGACCTGATAGAAATGAGACCTGAAACTTTGACTTTCCCAGTGGACATTCCTTTGTTTGCATTGTCTTATCAAAAGCGGATCAACAGTTCCAGAAAACTTTGTCATTTGAGCAGAGAGAAAAGCAGGATTTCAACCTTATACCAGTGTACTTTTAAAATTTCATTCATCTCAAACCTTCTGTAACTAACTTTCTTTTGCTTCTAAATTTTGTACAAAAGCTATTTCTTTACAAATAACCAGTCTCATTTATGACAAAATTACTTTCTTCTGCCCTCAACAAAACTGTATCTCCATTCCTTGTATCTTTCTTATATATTTTCTATTTTCCTACATACAGAGTTTCTTTATTTTCATCAGTCTTAAGTACTTTTCACAGAATTTTAACTCTTAGGAAACCTTAGTCTCCAATTGAGGACTTAGTAACCAATTGAGAGGTGTTTACATCAGAATTTTTTTGGATGGTAAATTCATGAACCAATTAAGTACAAAGCATGTTTTCCCATAGGTCTGAATAGCCTTAATTTCTCAGCAATAAGAAGTTAAACACACAAACCTATGTTCAATATTCAAAGCTTTAGCATTCCATCCTGTTGGGAAAGTTTCAGGTTACCAAGGACCTTGAAACTTAACAATTACCCATGAAAACTTTGAGACAGACAAAATTAACTATCGTTTACAAATTGCAAGAGATAACATGAGCTTATTTGACCTTTGCTGATAACTTTAAAGACAGGCCCAATAAACTTAAATTAGTTTAAACATCGAATATCTTTCACCTGCATCCACCTAAAAGTCAATCAATATTTTCCCATTTTCAATTTTCATTTGGAGCCCCAGTGCAAGTATCTGAAATGGGTGGTCCAAGGGAGGGGTGCACTTTGCTCCTTAATTTGGAGGGTGGGAGGAGGAACCAATGGTGTCTGAGACACTGAGGATGGTTATAGGACCACACCCAAGTTGGCGCAGAAACATGAGGGGGAGGGGAAGGCAGAAGCAGCAACTCTTTGGGAATATTCCTTAAAGTCCCTGTCCTGAGGTAGACTAACCACAGTTGGCTCTAATTATAGCCATTAATCTGGGAAATGAGGGAGAATCCCTCACATCTATTAAGCAGAGGAACAGGGAGACAGAGTCAGTGTCCCTTTTTAGTCTGGTTCTATCTCGGCTAGACCAATAAGGTTCCCTTCTCGAGGTTCCTTCTGATTTCCAGTAGGTTTTGGGGACTTTCTCTGGTTGGGACATTTATTCTTTTTCATGTCCTTTTCCCTTGCAGCTGGGCGTACTTATGGCCTTCTCAGACCCCTGATCTGATCCCCCTGAGGGCCTCTTGACATCAGCGGATGTGGACCAGCATCTGGAGAGTGGAGAGCGCCTGCTCCTGGCCCAGAGCATGATCTGACTGGGGAGCCTTGTGGGGGAGGGTTTTCTGGCCTGGAAGGGGAGGAGAAATGGGCGACTGCCATGGCAGCATCCTGGCTGTGGTGGCCAGCAGCAGGCAGCAGCAGCAGCAGTGAAGTGGCAGCAGTGAGTCAGCCAGGGCAGGAGTTTCAAGCTCAGGGGAGAGGGGAGGGAGCCTAAAGAGTCATGAAGAGGGGAACATTAGGGGAGGGGTGGGTCGCTTCTTTGGCTCCCTTGGTGAGTCTAGGGATAAAGCAGCTAAAACCTTTGCCTGGCTCTCTTGGCTCCATCCCAACTCCACAATGCTCCTATGAGGTGGAGTCACAAAGACAGAGGGACAGGGACACCCCCTCCAATGAGGAGACCAGCCAGATGCCCACCTGGCAGTGTCCTGAAGGAACCCAGGTGACGCTCAGCCCCACAGGTCCCAGCCCTGCGACCGATGATCAGAAACATTCTGATATCGCCACAGACCGAGCACCATCCATCACGGAATCACAGATGGGCCCACTCAGGTTCTGTGGCCCCCTGGGGAGCCCAATAATGCCTGCCTGTGGAGCCACAGAATCAAACTCAGCAGGCAAGCTAGACCTAGTCACACATTCACATTCACATACACATCAGAGGTTATTATATTCCCTACCATAGAATCCCTACCTGTGAGACTTCTGAAGTCTTGGGGAGTGATCAGGTCCCCCTTCCACTCTTGCGAATGGGCCTGACTAGATTGGGCCCCAGACTTACTGGTTCCGACGTCAGGTCCAGGTCCTCACCTGCCAAGTCTCCTCGAGTCTGGAGGTAATGGCGGAGCGGGGCCGGCCTGAAGGGGACAAAGAAGGAGACTGCTGAAATTTAGGCAGGGCGTGCGCTCTCCCTTGTGATCCCTCATTCCGTCACTGCCTCGCTGTTCTCCCAAACCTGTGGCAACAATGGGCCAGTGTGGTTGGGTTTCCTGGTCAGGGAACCAAGTATGTTACAGAACCAGGCTGGAAGGCTGGTGGAAAGACCAAGCAGCACTCAGAGATCTTGGTGAATTGGAGATTTATTTTACACCAGTGGGCTCAGAGGAGACTGCCTCCATATCTCTGGTGGTTTTCATGCACACAGCAGACAAAGGAAGAAGAAACTGGAGGAGGGGTCTCTAAGCTAGAGGCCAGAATTTGTTTTAGTCCAATCAGCCATCTTGGTGTATTTTATCCATTTCTCCAACAATGAAATTCACCAAAATAAAGGCTTTTTAGGACAAATAGAGGTATTTGAAATATTTTAGATTAATACTAAAATGGGTAAGAATTTTGAGAACTACAAAGCTGCATTCAAAGTGAGCAAGAATTAGAAACATAGGACTAAATGAGTTGAGGAAAATTATAGTTATGTGACTCTTGTTGGAAATATTGCTGGTTCTCTAACGTTTGTTCTCCCAGATTAAGGAAACGTTCTTTTCAGATATCTATGATATACAGAGATGTTGTCAAATATTCACTTGTAAACTGAAGCGTTGAACTTTTCTCTACCTAAACCCTCTGAAATTAAAACACTCAGCGAGTATTCTTTCTTTCATGGCCATTACAGTTATTTGCCTAAGTGCAGTAAGAATCTTCTCCTTGTAACAGGACACCTTTGGAAATACTGGTTATTTTACTAAGTCTTTGACTGGAATGCCTTATTTGAGAGACATGCCTAGACCCAGAAATGACCCTATAGCTTTAAGGAACTGAGGTGGACTTCATGAAACATGGAGCCATTAAAGCCCCTTGGAAATGTTGGCTGGATATCTTGCTTACAGAGTTCCCAGCAGCCTCACCAGGAGAGTCAAGAATGTCACTTCCTGGCAGGTGCAAGAACCTCAGGATATCCCAAGGTATTGCGGGCCTGCCTGATGGGAAGTATTTGGCTTGGCTTCTGGACTGGAGAGGCTACAAAATTTCAGTCTGGAGATTCCTTATGAAGGCTTCCAGCAAAGCACACTTTAAAAGATCCTTATGATCAATGACTATTCTTGCTGAGCTCATGTAAATAATTAGGTCCCATTTGGTAAGACTGGACTTGTTTTACAAATGAATTAGTCTTGATTTGGCTACCTCTGGAAATTAGGCTTTTTAGAGAGAAGATAACGCACAGTTATGAATGTTAAGTCCTAGTTGTCTTTAAATATTTGCCTAAACTGGACAACATGAGGTAAACTTGAGAGATCCTGTCACAATAGCACAGGTTATCCTGTGGGGATAGTAAGAGGACCCCATGCATATATTATTTGAAAAACTGGAGGCTGAGGTGGATTCCCCCAACAACTGTAGGTAAGGACTTTTCTCACTGTAGACCTGTCAAGAGATAAAGATGATAGTGATTTATTATTCACTTGAGGCTGGGTTAATTCATACATCTCTAAGTATGCAAACCATATCCTCCCTAAACCTGATCTGACAGTTACTAGAAACCCACCCCCTATAAACCCCAAAGACCTGGTTTATTCAAAGGATGGAAATTCTCATGCAACAGGGAATTTAACTCCAAAATAAGAGGAACCCTACTGGGCCATATTATGTACTTCTACTGCCATAAGTTAGAGGAGCATTCCTCATGGGCTTCTGTATCTAAATAAAACCTGTACTCCCTTTACAGGAAGTCAATGAGCAAACAAATGTGACTACCTATGACCTCAAACCTCTCTTATGATGGTTGTCCCTTTCTTTTTCTCTTTCCTTTAGCCATTTATACTAACAGTTCCTTCTTACGATGGGCCATTCAGAGGATCACCACAGACATTTGAGTTACAAACAGGAAAGACCAATCTGCTTCCTGTTGCCTGTTCCCACTCCCGTCTGAGGATGCTTCAAGCCTGACATCTAAGAACCTCACTGGCAACACTGGTAGACACTAGGTTTGTAATTTGCTCTAACAAACTGCTGTGCATCCATTCCAGATTACCACAAAAAATTCTGGACTTCTAACTGACACAAATACTTAAATTGGCTCTTTAAACAATCCCTTTCTTTCCTTCAGTGATTGGCTAAACTCCTGGACTGGAGCATTGTTGTCAACTACCAAAGGAATTTTCTTGGGGCTTCTCTCTTGTTATTCTAATTATGTTTTCTCTTTTCTCCCATGCCTCTCTGCCTGGTGCCAAGACACCCCTACTCAGCAGAAAGAAGCTACAGAAGATGAGACCTTCCATCTTCCTCAACCTTAAAGATTTAAGGGTCGACATTGTTCGGGGGGTGGATATGATGAGGGAGCATGAGGCAGGCTGAGGGGTAAAGCACAAGCTAGCTCCCCCCACCCCAGGTGGGATCTGAGTGATATTCCCTGGACACTCTTGGCTACCCAAGAACAAAGAAAAGGGGCTTAAGCGCTTGTCATGGTAATGTGGGAAATGAAGGCAAAGGAAAAATTAAATTGCTTTACTGCCTATAGCCCATTGCCAAGTCGCTGAAACAGGCAGAGTGACCTCCATCTAGGAGCTCAGCTGCCCCGATGATGACACTTTGCTAGGGGCAAAAAGAACCTCAGCTTAACACTATCCCAAACTTGAGGGCCCTGTGAGTTAACTTCTTTTATTTCAACTGCCCCCAAGATGAATCCTGGCAATTATCCTCCAAGCTTATGGCCCCCCAATATACATCCAATGGGTCTCATAACTGAGAGACCCATTACTTAAATGGTAATAAATGGTATTTCTCTAGCAACAGCTAGCCCCACAACGTCCTGAAAACCTTGCTTCCAAAATTCCTTGGAGACTATATCCCTGACCCCTGCCAACCTGATGGTACATAATAATGAGGTACCCATCCGGACCCCAGTGAAGTTCTTCCTGCACATGGGTCCTGTCCCCATGATTTAATAAAATCATCTTTTTTTGCACCAAAGATGTCTTCAAGAAATATTTCTTGGTGGTTGGCTCTGGACCACCCTCACCATGACCCCCAAAGTTCATCAGTTGGACAGCAAAACTCCAAACACTGGCTGCTGCAGATGCCTTCGTTCTGAAGAACAGACAGTTCACCAATTGGCAGTCTTCTTCAGGAACTGCTATGTGCAGGAAACAGCCCATTCAAGGACTAATGCACCAGAGACACTTTCTAAATACCTGAGGGTAAGCCACAAGCCAGAACCTGCCAACTAGCAGGTATTCCTGGCCTCAAAGGACAGGGCAAAAAAAAGCAAATATCAGAAACTTTCCATCTCTTTCTGAAGGAACAGTGCAGGTTTCCCTTATTCCTAGCCCACACATTGTTCTTACTCCTGAGGCAACCATCTTACCAGGAGATTGTGCTAGTGACTTCGTGTTTTGCTCTATGACATTCTCTTCTGCTAAGAGGGAACATTGGCCTTCTCTGTATCCTTCTCCATCCTGTTGCTCTTTTCCAAAAAGTTTCTCCCTGTTGTCTATTCAGTGACAGTGTCTCAGAGCCATTTTTTTCTACTTTTAACTTGGTTGTCAGCCCATATTTCTGTTCACTCCGGGATATGTTGGGCCACAGGGTCCCTCAAAAATTGTCTCTCAGTACTGTGTTGACAAAGGTAAACCCAGGGCATTTCAAAGTGCCCATCAGGAATGCTCGTGTGTGGTCAGGGTCACCGATATTGGTAGGAAGCTATCCTCACTTCTGGTAAAAGAGGACCATGGAGCTAGACATTTCATTCTCTGCTTTATCCCATCCTCAGCTTAAATGGAAACTTTGGCCCTGTGTATAGCTATTCCAATTTCCTGATTTTTTGGTAACTATGTCTTGGGCCCCAAACAAGGGCACTGAGGCTGTCCCCCAGGTCGTGAATACCCAGCCATTCCTAATGAGCTCTGACTCTGGTCTATGCTAACCAAGAACAATCAGTTTCTGATATCCCAAAGGAAAGATTGCCTTCCTGTCAGTATTTGGTGTTTGGCTGGCAGATATAAGAAATAATGGTTAGACAACTTGTTTCCCTCCCTGGCCATTAAAGATGCTTTCACTCTGAAGAGCAGTTGGTTCACCCAGGTGCAGTGCTCTTGAGGACCTGCTTTGCTCAGAAAGAGCATTCGAGATCTACTGCACCACAGCCCAGTGCCAAACACTTGAGTATTAGCCTGGAGCACAAACCTGCTACCTTTGAATCACTGCTGCCTCCATCCACTGATAGCATAGGAAGGGAAAACAGTGAACCCCAGAATCTTTCCCTCACTTTCTGAAGTAAGGATACAGGCATCTTGCCTTTGGGCTCCCACTGTAGACCATGGACGTTTCCCTTTGCCCTAGCCCATATGTGTTTCTTATCTATGTGATTCTTATTCCTGAGACTGTCAGCTTGCTTGCCAGGAAATTGTACTTGGCATTTCCTCCTCCGGTTTATCGCATTCTCATGTCTCATAAGGAACATTGTCCCTCGGTGTATCCATTTCCATTCTTTTACTCTTCTTTTAAAGATTCTTTTATTTTTGAGGGATAGAGAGAAAAGAGGGAGGGCACATGCAAGTGGGGAAGGGGCAGAGACAGAAGGATGGAGAATCCAAAGCAGGCTCTGCACTGACAGCTGAGAACCCCCGGCAGAGCTCAAACTTGCAAACCATGAGGTCATGACCCTGTGACAAAATCGGATGCTTAACACACTGAGCCTGGTAGACGCCTGGGTAGGCATCTCATCCCTTTCCTCTTTTCAAAATTAGATTCTCCCATGGGCCAATCAGGGCCCTGGGAGCAATTCCTTCGGATTTTAATTGTGGATTCAGGAGGAGTTTTTGTGACAACAGAATAGGTTGGGCCACAGGAGCCCTGACAGCTTGCCTTCCAGATCTATATTGACAACACTAGATGTAGGTCAGTGGAAGGTACCCGGCACAGAATAATTGTGTGTTGGTAGGACCAGAGGTGTTGGGAGGGAGCTTTCCTCACTTCAGGGGCAAGGGCAAATAGAGGGAGACATTTTTTTCCTCAGATTTATTTCATTCTCATCTAAAAGGAAAGTTGTCCATAGAGTCATTCCCATCCAATTGCTATTTGCTCATGAGGACTTGGTTTGCAGGCTGGGTGGGGCAGTGAGGCTGTCAATCACACAGTGAGCTCCCAGGGATTGGTGGTGAGTTCTCACTCTGCTTCCCTGCTAACCAAGAGTAGTTTCTGACAACCCACAGGAAAGATTGCCCTGCTGGCAGAGAACACTTAGTGCTTGGCCTAAGATGCTGAAGAGCACATAATCCACACATACGAGATATGTTCCAGGACCTAGACAGTGCAGAAAGTTGCCACTGAAAAAGTAATGGGCCACAGAAACCAAGTTTCCAAACATTTGAGCAACAGGCTGGAGCATGGACCCACTACCCCTAAAGCCCTGCTGCCTCTATCCCCTGATGGGAAGGCCACAAGCTTTCCCTCTATTTCAGAAGGAAATATGTAGACCTCTTGCAGCCTGGGCTCTCAGGAGGTTTCCCTTTAGAGGTATCCATTGTCTCTTGCCATAGGCGTTTCTGACTCCTTAGGGAGAACCTTGCCAGGAAATTGTGCTAACACTCCCTTCTAACCTTTGTCCCATTCTCATCAATAATGAAACACTCTGGCCTGCTGTTCCATTTTTTTCTTTTTTTTTTCTTTTTGCACAGTAGTTTGTCGCTGGATGCCATTCATAGCCAATGTCTCAGAGAACTATAATTTCCTTTAAGTTGGGGTGATCTGGTCAAGTTTTTATGTCTCTGGCATAGATTGGGACACAGGACCTCCCATTATTGACCTTTCAGAACTATGTCGACAATGGAAGGTATAAGGACCTTGAGGGTGCCCAGCAGAGTGACCATGTGTAGACAATGCCAGGGTTTGGGAGGGAACTGGCCTCACTTCTGGTTGAAGGAGAAACCATGGTAGACATCTCATTCCCAGCTTTATCCTAATCTCCTGTGTCATATAGAGCATTTGTCTTCTGTACAGCCATTCCCATCAATTTTCTGTTTTCCTAACAAGGCCAAGGGTCACAGCCAGGAGAAATTGGTCTGTCTTCCACACAGCCAACATCCACAATTTGTGATGAACTATCACTCTGGGCCTGTGCTATGTGAGAGCAAGTAGTTACTTTATCCCAGACAACAATGACCCTCCTGTCCATGAGTGCTTGTTGCTTAACAGGCCCTGGTAATCTCTGTGATGGGTAGCCAGCTTGCCTCCCTCCCCTGGCTGACTGAAATATCTTCATTCTCTAAGGCAGATGGATCAGGCATGCACAGTAGACTGCAGGACTATTCAGCCCAAAAAAGCCCTCACAGGGAATACTGCACCATGACGTGGTGACAAAACCTAGAGGACCAATGGGAGCACGGACCTGCTACCACTGAATCACTGCTTTTTCTATGCCCTGAGCGGTAGGACAAAGGAGCCCAGGGCATAAGCCTTCTTTCTCTTTCTAAAAGACAAGTGTAGGCCTCGTGGCAACTGGGCACCCAGGTGTAAGCCATGGATGGTTCCCTTTACCCCAGCCCACAGGTGTTTCTTACTACAGACAACGGTTAACTTCTCAGGATATTGTGCTGGGAGATTGTGCTTCTCAGCTTCATCCCACTGTCATTTTTAGTGAAGTATTTTGGCCCTCGGTGTCTTTATTTCCATCCATTTGCTCTTCTTTTCAAACTAGGATCTCGCTGGAGTCTATTCAGAGTCAGTGTCTCAGAGCAACTTCCTCCACTTTACACTGGGGGCTCTGGCTGAAACCTGGGGACTCTGAATAGACTGGCAACCGGACCTCTAGTAATTGCCCATTAGAATTCTGTGCACAATGAGAGATGTAGTGCATAGGAAGGTGCCAAGCTGTGTATGTATGGATGCGTGTAGGTGGTCCCAGAGGTTTAGGGAGGGACTGGTCATACACATACAGCTGGGAGAAAAGAAGGTAGATAGATGTGCCCAGCAGCATCATCCAATTCCCGTGTGTAATGGAGAGCCTTGGCCTTCCTTGTAGCCATTCCCACCAATTTGCTATTTTCTAAGTCTTGGGTCACATTTAGGGACAACTAGGCTTTCACTCCCTTAAGCAGAGCCCAAAGATTGGTGCTAAATTTCCACTCTGGTCCTGTGCCTGTGAGAGCAAACAGTACCTTTATATTGTCCCTGAGTGCTTGATACTTGGCCAGCTCTGGTGAGGCCAGTGAAGTGCAGAGATGCCTTCATTTTGAGTCACCCATGGCTCCCATATGCACACTAGGCATCGGGACCTGGTCAGCACTGAGAGGGCCCTTTCAAGAACTTTCAAGTCCAAGTTGCAAACACTTGATCACTAGCTGGGAGCAGGAAGACCCTGCCTCTGAATCAATGCTGCATTTTTTCCCTGATGGGAAGGACAGGAAAAACCACCCAAACCACTTTTCCTTCTGTCTCTGAAGGAAGAATACACAGCTCCTGCAGAATTTCACACTCAGCTGTAGCCAATGGAGGTTTCCTTTGACGCTGGCCTTCAAATGATTCTTACACCCCAGACAGCCAGCCTGCCAGGAGATAGTAGACACTTAATTCTCACTTTAGCCCATTCTGTGTTGTAAGGAAGAACTCTAGTCCCCCAGGTCCCTATTTGCATTGTATTGCTCTTTGCTCAAATTAGGTGCTACCTGGGAGCAATTCAGAACAAGAGGTTCAGAAGAATGTCCTCTGTTTAAACTAGAAGATTCCAGGATCCACGGGTCTGTGCCAGGTACACAGACTGTGTGCAAATATTGCTGTGCGGTGCCCACTCAGTTCCTGAGCCAACGGACAGCTCTCCAGGTCTGGTATCCAAGAGGAAAGCAGGTCCCTTTGTCGCCAAGGGCTTGGTGCTTAGTCAGCTGGAATAATTGCAGGGATGGGTAGCCTGTTGGCCTCCCTCCCCTGGCTGACAGAGGTGCATTCATCCTGCAGAGTAGATGGTTCATGCATGCTCAACATGTTACAGGTCCTGGTCAGGGTGCAAAGGGACTTTGAAAGGAGTACGACACCAGGCTGGGTTTTAACCACTTGACCATCGGCCACAGCTGAATCCCTGCGCCACTGTCTAGGAGTGGGAAAGGGAAAGAAACACACCCAAAGTCAGGGCTTTACCTCTCTTTCTCAGGGAAAAATGCAGCCCCCTTGCTGACAGGACTCCCAGGTGTAGCCTATAGGAGGTCCCTTCACCAGAGCCCACAGGTGTTGCTTCTTCCTGAGACAGCCAGCTTGCTACAACATGGCACTAGTCACTTGATTCTCCACATCATCCCATTCTCATCCCTAATGAAGAACTCTGACCTCTGTGGATCCATTTTCACCCTTTAGCTCTAATTCCAAACTAGGTCTTCTCTGGGACCCATTGCATATAGTCTCTTAGTGGAATATCCTCAGCATTCTGCTGAGGATCCTAGTCTGGTGCTGGTGACTGTGTGATAGGTTTGGCCACAAGGGCCTCTGGCAGGTTGGTGTCAAAACCATGGAGGAATTCAAAGGCCAAAGGCACTGGAAGGACCCAGAAGAGAACGTTTGCCCTTCGACTGGGCCAGAAGGCTGGGAAGGGAGCTGGCATCCTTTCTTAGCTGAGGGGACATGAAGTTGCATAGCCCCTTTTGAGATCAATCCCATTGCCATTGGAGATATTGAGCTTTGGCCTCCTTATGGCCGTTCCCTTCCCTTGGCTCTAGGTCTGACTATGTCTCCATTTAGACTCAGGAGCCATGGAGTTGTCACACACTCAGCCCATGCCCATGGATAGATTATCACCCAAGCCTGTGCATATGGGAGGTGGGCACCAAGCAAGGCAGACCAGCCCCTGCTAATGGCAGCCTTGCACTTACTCGGACTTGGATTTACCTTCCAGCTGGGTCAGAGAAGCCAGCAGCATCACAGGCATCAGTGCTGGGTTCAGGACACAGCCACAAGGAGGCTTCTAGGTCAGCTGCCAAGGCCGAACAGCCCCGTGCATTAGGCAGTGCCACAGTTGCTTCAGCTTCCCTGTGGTCATGGTGTGGCAACTATTACATTGGCCTATGCAGCCCTCTCCTCCTTCAGCACAGTCAACAGTAGCATCAGTGACAGTTCTGACAGGACAGGGTTTACAAGAGCCTCAGGTCAGTGGCAGAAGGCAGGGACTGTCAGATAGGGTGGAACCCATGAGAACAGCACCTGGTCCTTGCCTCCTTTTCCAGGTCACTTCTCTCAGCCCACATTAGTTAGATTAATGTGCTCTCACAATGTGGATCCTCACACAAAAGGGATATGCATGATGGGATGTGTTGAACAAAGCCAGGAGTAACCTCTAATGAGGATGAACTGAGTAGAGGTGCTGGCCAGTGTGCAATACATCTGGAAGAAATGCAGAGGGAGGTACCAGAACAGGGTTGCCTTGCCTGTTCACATATAATTAAGGTTGCAGCGGTTTAAAAGAAATAGATATTGCCCTCTATAGAGGGCAAATAGATCAGCACCATTCACCTATTGTAAGGACTTCCCATTTTACAGCTATTCTTGTCTTTTCAAGGTCCGTGAAAGCCTGAGAGGATCTGAGGATCTGTACCTGTGGTAATAGAAAAACAAACACAAAAATACAACCCTATTTGCCAGAAATCCGAGTACTGAGACAGGCATGCAGAGATGAGCCATCATACAGAGAAGACTCTCCTGTTGAAGAGCCAGGGGCCTGTTGGCCAAGCAGATGCCACAGTTACAGGAAATGGACCAGAATGCCCAGTTGAGGGCCAGGTCATGACTCTCAGACACTCACATGGAATGGAGCCCAGGGAGGGCTCAGAGTGAAAATAGAGCAAAGGGGTGACAGTGGGTAGAGGGAGGGCCAGAGTCGTGCATCAGGGATAAGAATGAGATCACGTGGAGAGTGACGTGACTAGCACTGTCTTCCCCCCGCTCACTGACTATGGACTCAGGAATGAGAAACACCTGTGGGCTTTGGCAACCGGTGCTGTCTATAAGTTCCACCTGAAAGCCCTGTTGGCAAGAAGCCTGCCCAGATTCTTTCAGCATCAGAGGGAAAGACCTGTCTCTGGCTGTGTGTCCTGCCCTTCCCATCCGTCCATAGGGGCCACCGTGATACAGCTGTAGCAGGGACGTGTTCCTGGCGGATGGGCAAGTGTTTGGAAGTGGGGCGTAGTGCAGGATTCCATCCCAAGGTACTTTGTGTGCTGAGCAGATCCTGGAGCATCCTGCCCACACAAAAACCAGCTACTCTTCCAAATGAAGGAGTCTCCATTAGTGAGGGGAGGGAGGCTAACTGGCTTCCCATACTCGTGCATACCTTAGCTGGCTAAGCAAGACCATGTGCTCCGGCATGGAAGGACCAGGGTTCCTTTGGGATATTAGACCCAGAGAGCCTTCAATTTCCTCAGGAACTGACTGGGAAACTGACACCATTCATACAGCCATGGCTGTCTAAGTGGAACACACACTAATGGTCCTGGAATGTGAAAGGAGACCTAGTGAGAAAAGCAGCAATGGCATGGGGATGAGTACAAGCAGGGCAAAAGTTCTGCATCTACAAAGGGAATGGCATCCATCTAGGAAAGAGATATCTTTCTTAATTCACTCTCGATCCAGACAGGAGACTGGTTCCTTTCCTCAATCCTCTGGCTTGCCTACTCACAAGCAGTTTCCACGGAGTAACTGTAGATACACTAGGCCTGGTGATGTCCACAAATTCTGAAACCCAATTCTCACGGCCCCTTGGCCAAACCTCTTGCACACTCACCAGGATTGTATCAGACTCCTCACTTAAGAAAGAAGAGGACTCTGAAACGCTCTGACTAGACTCCAGGGAGAACCTGGTTGCCAAAGAAGAGCAATTATTTACTATTGTTATAATACCCTGCTACACAACAGGAACTACAGGACAGAGGGTCAGCTGACCAATGGGACATCAGCCTCTGAGAGTCCTCTATGGACCCAGGACTGGAAGCTCGCCTCCAATCCTTGGAATTTAGTTCTGGACAGGACAGCCCAGATGGGTGTCTTTATGGGTGACTGTGACCAAGGGAGAAAAGCAGCAATGGGATAGGAAGTTGGGTCCAAGTCCTGCATTCCAGTGGGCATGGGTCAAATCAAAGAAGGAGATATCTCTATAAATCCTTTCATCTTCTCCCACACAGGAGGCAGTATCCTCCCCTAACCACTGGCTTCAACTACCCTTAGACATTCACCCTGGGTATCTTTACACACCCTAGGTGTGTGGTTGGCCACAGTTTTAAAACAATCTTGAGGAGGACCCAAAGTATAACCTATATCACCATCCAAAGGACACTGCCAAACCCCAGGCTGAAAGAAGAGGATATTCCTGTAAGACGCTGGCTCTGCATAAACGCCATGCAGAAATTTTGGACAAAGAAGACTAAGTGGTGGAAATGGAGACACAGACCCTCCAAGTTTTTCATCACACTTGAGATGTGGAGAATTTTGAGAATGAAGTACCCAGCACAGTCTCCTATCAAGCTGCTTGTATCTGGAAATAGAAATGACCATGGGCTTAGGCAAAGAGAGCCCTCTGAAAGGGCACACCTGAAAGCCCTGTCAGGTAGAAACCTCCACTCATTCTTTTGGAGCCAGAGATTTCTGGCTATGGCTGTCCCTCCAAATTTTTTTGTAGCAGTTGGTGGAGCAGCAGTATTTGATGTGTCGCTATTGGGTTCTCCTGGTTCTTGCTAAGGAGTCTGGAATGAGGATGTCGTTCCCTATTCCTGGAAAAAGCTCTCCCTGTGCTCACCACGGCCTGCTCCATACTTCCCATGTGCAAACTGTGTGCTTCCTGGAATGAAGGCAACTCAACCATCCAGTTCAGAGAGGAAAGATGGCTACCCTTCACCTCCCATACCACAGCAAGCCAAGCAACAAGGACTCAGGGACTAAAGGCCATCTTTCTGTGGTTAAATCAGAGTCTTAGAGCTCTCCCTGAGAATAGGAGCAGAGTGGGAGTTTGATGCCCACCCAGAGGTGCCAGCTGAGTGATGGCTCCGTGGCTCATAAGGGGAGGGAGGGGGTGGAAAGTCAGAAATAAAGATAGGGGAAGGAAATGGGCCCAAGGGGGACCAAAACCTGACATTTCCAGTGGGAATTGGGACCCAATTGAAAAGAAGATGTCTTCCTTCATTGGCCTTTGGCCAAAATGAGGCCAGCTCCCTGCCCAAATCTCTGGCACAGCCTTCACACAAACATCTCTTATGAGGCAATGACAAATCCCTGGGGCTATCGAGAGCCACAGACTTCTGAAACCCAATTAATTAATGAAGAAGCCCTGTGGGAAAATATCTTCCACAGTCACAAGGACTGGGTTAGACTCCCAGCTGGAAGGCAGAGGATGTGACTGACTCCCAGCTGGAAGGCAGAAGATGTGACTGTGAGACACTGACTCTGCACAGACTGTGGGAAGAACCCTGTTTCTAAAAATGAGCAACGATGTGTGATGGTGATAGGGAGGGCCCGAGCTCTTCAGAGATAGGAGAAAGAAGTGCCCAGCACCTGATCCTGGGAAAATTGCTGTGGGAAAAAGAAGAAACTCCTTAGGATTTATGAAAAAGCCCCCTCTAGAGTCTGCATTTGGGAAGCCTGGGAGCAACAGGCCTGCCTTATTCCTTCAGAAGGACCTAGAGAGCCCTGGGACTTTGTCTGTTTTTCTTGTTTTCCCAGCACTGAATGGAGTGAGCAGTTACAGTGCTGTGGCCATGAGGTGCCCCCAGCTGTTGTTGCAAAGTGTGGAAAGGGACCGTGGTGCCCTCTTCCTTTAATGGGGTCTTTCTGGACTGACCGGCTTCTAGAACCTCCTGCCCATGTGAACAGTTTGTTTTTCAGAAGGAAGGTCCCTCCATCAGGCAGAGCAATGAGGCCAGCTGGCTCCCCTCCCACCACCCCTTGTTACAAACAGCTCACCACCTAGTTCAGGGATTAGAGGGCAATTCTCCCTTTGGATATCACTTATGGCTGTCACTGAGTGAGATACTGAGTGGGCACCCAAATCCTATCCCTTGGTTCCCTCTGCATGACTGCCAGCTCCATGGCTCCTAAGAGTGAACAAAGACTGAGTCAGAAAGGCGGTAAGTGAAAGGGACTGGCTGAAGCTCTGACCAAAGGGAGTTTGATATGTCCATCCAATGGGAATGTGATCAATATGAAAAGAACATGGGAAACTCCATTTGTCCTAGGCACAACAAGGAGGCCAGCTCCCCCATAATATGGCTGGCCCAGCCTCCACCCCAACAGTTCTAGGCGGGACCCTTTCAAATGACCGATGGCTCTGCCGATCTATGGAGTCCTGAAACCAACTTGGTCTCAGCCTGTCCCACAGACACAAGGGTTGGTCCGCACTGGACATTTGCAAGCCTGAGCCATTATTCGGACAGACAGAATTGTATGGACCCCAAGACAAATTTTGATGGATAGTAAAGCCCTCCCATGACACTTGAGACTCACACAGTCACAGATCTTCACTCGGGATGAGGGTTGCATGATGTTTAGAAAACACAGACCAACACAATAGAGGAACAAGCAGGCTTGGTCAGGAGTCATAAAAATCTTTGTGGGCTTCGGCTATGGGACTACCCCAAAGGATGCCCCTTGGAGCCCTGTGAACAAGAGAGCCTCATTCTCCCTTAACAAATAGAAGGAAACTTTGGCTTTTGGTGTGTTTCTGTCCATCATATCAGTAGATACGGGCAGCAGTGACTCTGAGATATGAAGAAGGTGGCTCCACATAATGATCAAGAGGTGGGAGCAAGGTCTTAGTGCACGATATTTTCAATGGATGTTTTGTGCACTGACTGATCAAGTCATGCAGCAAATGGCAGATGCACAGACTGAATGTTCTTCTGAATGAGGGTATCCCCTTCAATTACGTGTGGAAGTCAATGTGGCTATGCAATCCTTGGATACTGTAGCCTGCTAAGCACTGAGGGCTCAGGGACAAGGGTGCTAGCTCACCAGAATCTTAGAGCCCTGCATTGGCTCAGGAACTTCCTGGAAAGTCACCTCCAATCCATGGACATTGGTTGTGTATGGGACGGCCCCATGACCTTGGTGTGTGAACTGAGATCACGTTACCAAAGCAGCAATGGGTTAGTAATGACTGCCAGGCCAGTCAAATCTCTGTGTTCAGATGGATATGGGTCAACTCAAGGAAGGAGATGTCTATCTTCCCTACCATCTATCTTCCCACACATGAGACAGGATCCACTCCAAACCCATGGCTGAGCCTATGCACAAGTATTCGGCCTCATCACCTTCACACACCCTAGGATTGGTGATGTTCACATCATTCTGAAACCAGATTGAGAGGGGCCTTATGTCACCATCACAGGGACCCCACCAGACTCACAAGCCGAAAGAAAGGAATAGTACTCTCAGACAATGGCTCTGAATACATGCCATTCAGAACCTTGTTCAACAAGAGGGTAACGGGTGGACATGGAGACACAGACAGCCAGAGTTCTTCATCACACATGAGATGTGGGAAATGTTGAGAATGAAGTACCCAGCACCATATCCTATCAAGCTGGTTGAATCTGGAATAAGAAATGGTTAGGCAAAGGGAACCCTCTGAACGACTACACCTGGGAGCGACTATCAGCAACAAGTCTGCAATTTTTCCTTAGGAGCCAGAGATTTCTGGTCATGTCTCTCCCTGCCACTTTTTCTATCAGTTGATCGGAGGTATCAGTGTGTGAACTGTAGCTACTGGGTTCTGCGGGCTCTTGCTCAGGAGTTTGGAACAATGTCATAGTTCCCTATTTCTGGAAAGGGCTTTCCCCATGCTGACCCCCTCCTGGCCCATACTGCCCATGTGGCAACTGTCTGCTTCTCGAAAGGAAGGTAACTCAATCATCCAGGTCAGTGAGGGAGGCTGGCTCCCCTTCACCTTCCATACGACAGCAGGCCTATCCCCAAGCACTCAAGGACTAAAGGCCTGCTTTCCTTTGTTAGATCGGAGCCTGATAGCTCTCACTGAACACAGGAAGAGAGATGGAATTAGCGGGCTACCAAGGAGTGCCAGCCAAATGTGTGATGGATCCATGGCTCTAAAGGGAGAAAAAAAAATTGTCATAAATGCAGCAGGGTGAAGGAAATGGGCGCAAGAAGGGCCAACGCTCCAGAAGTCTCCATCAGGAATTGGGATCCACTTGGAAAGAAGATGTCTTCCTTCCTTTTCCCTGGGCCCACAAGGCATCCAGCTCCCTGCCCAAATCTCTGGCCCAGCATACACACAAACATCCTCTGCTGGGCCCCTTCAAATGCCCTGGACCCCTGAATGACAACACACTTATGAAACCCAATGCATTCATGAAGAAGAAGCCCTGTGGCAAAAATCTCTCCCACAGTCACAAGGAGCAGACAAGTCTCCCAGGTGGAAGGCAGAAGAGACAAGTGTGAAACACTGACTCTGGACGAACTGTGGGAAAACCCTGGTTTCTACAAAAGAGCAAAGATGTGTAAGGTGGATAAGGAAGGCCAGAGCTTTTCAGAGATGGGAAGGGAGTTATGTGGAGAAGGAAGGGCCCAGCACCAGGTCTTGCCAAGCTGGCTATGGGAAAAAGAAGCACCAGAAGCCTTAGGGAAACGCCCTCTAGCGTCTGTATCTGGGAACCCTGAGAGCAAGAAGCCTGCCTCTTTTCCTTCACAAGGACCGAGAGACTCCTGGACTATGTCTGCTTTTGTTCCTTTTCACATCATTGAATGGAGTGAGCAGTGAGCGTGCTGTGGCCTTCACTTGCCCCCCCCCCCGCTGTTACCCAACAAGGGAAAAGGAGTATGGGGACCCTCTTCCTGTAAAGGGCTCTTTTGGGGTGCCTGAACTTCTGGAGCCTCCTGCTCTTGTGTGAACCGTGTGTTTTTCAAAAGGAAGACTCCTCCATCAGGCAGAGCAACAAGGCCGGCTGGCTCCCTTCCCCACCTCTTCCTACAAAGAACCAGGCATCAAGCTGAGGGGTAGGAGGGCTATTCTCCTTTGGGATAGCCAATGCTTATGGCTGTCACTGAGCACTGGACCAAGCGGGAAGCTATAGCCCACCCCTTGGTGCCCGCTGAGTGCCGGTGCCATGGTTCATAAGGGTAAAGAAATAATGAGTCAGACATTAAGGAAAAGTGCACAGCTGCATCCAGGACAAAAGTGTGCAATATTTCCAACCAATGGGAATGTGATCGATGTGGACAAGACACGTTAAACTTCATTTCCTCTAGGCCTAGCATAAAGGCCAGCTCTCGACTAATACCTCTGGACCATCCTCCACACAGACACATCTCAGCTGGACCCCTTTCCTTGCCCTACATCTCTGGATGTCCATGTAGTCCTGAAACAAATATGCCAGCCCCTTTACCTCAACCTGTCGTCACAGCAGCCACACGGGCTGGTCCATATTGAACAATTGTAAGGCAGGTCTATGACTGCAAGGCTGAAATGTATGGAGCCCAACACAAACCTTGATGGCTAAACAGCAATGTCATGAGACTTCATAAGCTTAGGGTAAGAGTTCTTCTTTAAGGATGAGAATGGGATAATGTTTAGAACAAACTGACTAGCTCAATACATTAGCAAGCTGGATTGCTGAGAAATCAGATCTGTTGTGGGATTTGGCTACAGAGTTGTCCAAAGGGAACCACTTGGAGCACTGTGAGCAAGAGACCCACATTCTCCCTTAAGAAGTAGAGGGAAACGGTAAGCTGTTTGTGTGCTTCTCTGTCCATTGTATCAGATCAGGCCCTAATGACACTGAGATACAAAAATGTGCTTCCATGGGAGGATCCAGTGGTGGGACCAAGGCCTGGGGCAGGATGCATTCAAAAGGCTTTGTGTGCTCTGGTCAGGTCATGGAGCATGCTGCACATGCACATCCTGTCTCTTCCTCTGCATGAGGGTATGTCCATCAATTAGGGTCGGCGGTCCATGTGGCTCACCATTCCCACGGTACAGTAGTCTGCTATGAACCTAGGGTTCAATGACACAATATATAGCTCGCTTCAGCGATAACAGACTCTGAGAGTCCTGCCTTGACTCGGGAATGTTCTGGAACCTACATGTCCATCCTTGCAACTTGCTGGTTTACAGAACAGCCCCGTGGTCTTGGTGTGTCAAGTGAGGGTAAGTTAGAAATGCAGAAATGGGATAAGAATAACTACCAGGTGAGTCAAAGTTCTGCATTCAGAAGGCCCCTGGTCAAATCGAGGAAGGAGATATCTAGCTTCCCTCACCCTCTAAGCACACAGGAGGCAGGATTTACCCCCAACTTCTGGATGAGCCTACCCACAAGCATTCTGCCTTGGAACCTTCACACATCCTGCGTTAGCAGATGGTCACATAATTCTGAAACCAAATGGAGAGCGGCCCATTGCCACACCTATATCATAACCACAGGACAACACCGGATTCGAGTGCTGAAAGAAGAAGATATTAAAGACACTGGCTCTGACAAATTCCATGCAGCACTGCTTTTCAAGAAAACGGAAAGTGGTGGGCCTTTTGAGACACAGACTTCCAGAGTTCTTCCTCACACATGGTATGTGGAGAATCTTGAGAATAAATACCCAGCATGGTCTCCTATCAAGCGGGTTGTATCCAGAAAAAGAAATGCTTGTGGGCTTAGGTAAAGGGAGCCCTCTGAAGGAATACACCTGGGGGCCCTGCATTCTGATTTTAAGAGACAGATTTCTGGCTATGTGTGTCCCTCCCACATGTTCTATCAGTTGATGCAGGCCCCAGTTTTGAACTCTAAGTTTTCGGTTCTGCTGGCTTTTACTCAGGAGAGTGGGACAAAGAAATCCTTCTCTGTTCCTGCAAAGGGCTTCCTCTGTGCTGACCCTCTCCTTGTCCATACTGTTCATGTGCAACCTGTCTACTTCTCAGAAAGAAGGCAACACAGTCATTCAGGACAATGAGGCAAGCTGGCTCCCCTTCCCCTTCCATACCACAGCAGGCCAGTCACCAGTCTTCTAGGGAATAAAGGCCATCTTTCCTTTGGTAGTTCAGAGCCTCAGCGCTCTCACTGAGCACAGGAGCAGAGTGGGAGTTTCATGCCTATCCGTGTGACATCCCTGGGTTTCTGACAGCTCCCTAGCTCCTAAGGGAGAAAAATTAGTCGGAAATGCAGTAATGTGAAGGAAATGGGCACAAGGAGGGCCAAAGCTCGGCATATCCAGTGGTAATTGGGATCCACTGGGAAAGAAGGTGTCTTACTTCGTTTGCCACTGGCCAGAAGGCCAACTCCATGCCCAAATCTCTCGTCCAACCTACACACAAACATCTGCTGCAACCCTTCCATTGGCCTGGGTCTCTACATGCTTCTGGAACCCAATGAATTAAGGAAGATGGAGCCCAGTGGCCAAAATCTCTCCCACTGTCTCAAGGACTGAGCCAGACTCCCAGGTGGAAGGCAGAGGATACGACCATAAGACACTGCCTCTGAACCCATGATCGGAAGAACCTTGTTTCTAGAAGAGGTCAAAGATGAGTAAAGGTGGATAAGGAGGGTCAGAGCTCTTCAGAGATTGGAAGCGGAATTATGTGGGAAAGGAATGGTCCAGCACCAGCTCCTGGCAAGGTGGCTGTGGGAAGAAGAAACAGGGGTTTCTGTTGCCTCAGACAACAGTGCCGTCTAGCGTCCGCATCTTGGAGCCCTATCAGCAACAGGCCTGCTTTCTTCCTTCAGAAGGACCTAGAGAGCCCTGGACTTTGCTTTTCTTACTTTTCCCATCATTGAATGGAGTGAGCAGTGAGGGTGTTGTGGCCATCACGTGCCCCCAGGTCTTCTTCCAAAGTGGGGAAAGGGACATTGGGCCCTCTTCCTGTAAAGGGCTCTTTCTGTGCTGACCACCTTCTGGAGCTTTCTGCTCCTGTGTGAACTGTCTGCTTTTCAGAAGGAAGGAAACTCCATCAGGTAGAGAAAGGAAGCAGGCTGGCTCCCTTCCCCTCACCCCTTGCTAACAACAGCCAATTACCAAGCTCAGGGATTGGAGTTCTCTACTCCTTTGGGATAGCTGATGCTCATGGCTGTCCCTGAGCATGGGATTGAGTGGGAACGGTGCCCGAGGAGTGAGTGCCAGGTCCATGGCTCCTCGGGTTGAACAAAGACGGAGTCAGAATGACAGTAAAGGAGAAGGAATGGCTCCAGCCTGGAACAAAGGGCATTCGATATTTCCGGGAAATAAACTTCATTTTCCCTAGGTATGAGGGCCAGCTGCCCACTAATACACCTGGCGCAGCCTCTGCACAAACAGTTCTCAGCTGGACCTCTTCGAATGGCCTAGGGCTCTGCATGTCCATGGAATCCTGAAACCAAAATGCCAGGGCCCCTGGGGCTCAACCTGTGCCACAAGTCACAAGGGCTGGTCCACATTGGACATTTGCAAGCTGGTGCTATGACTCTGAGTGACTGAATTCATGGGGATCACAAGAGGAACCGTGGTGGAGAATAAAGCAATGCCATGAAACTTGAAACCCCGAGGGCGAGAGCTCTTTATTAAGGATGAGATTTGGGTAATGTTTAGGACACTCTGACCAGCACTGTATATTAGCATGCTCGCTGGCCTGCTCAGGCATCAGAAGAACCCTTAGTCACCTTGACTAAAGGAGTACCCAAAGGATGCCCCTTGGGGTCCTGTGGGCAAGAGACCCACATTATCCCTGAAGACATAGAGGGAAGCTTTGGCTTCTTTTGTCCTTTCTGCACATCGTATCAGTAGACAGGGGCACAGGTTATTCTGAGTCATGGAAACATATGCTTCCCTGTGATGATGAATAGGTTTGAACGAGGTTATGGTGCAGCATTTATTCAAAAGGTTTTTGGCCTACCCCAGGGTGCCAGCTGAGAGAGGGACAGTTCTGTGGCCCCTACGTGTGAACAAAAATTTATTTTGAAGCACAGCCATGGGAAGAAAATGACTAAGTGGACCCAAGTGCGACCTTCCAAAGGGGAATTGGATCAGTCTGCAAAGGAGATGTCTCATTTCATTTCTTCTCCGCGCATAAAGGAGGCCAGCTCTCTCCTGCAACCTCCGGCACAGCATACATACAAAAGTTCTCCATTGGGCATCTTCCAATGACCCAGGCCTCTTGATATCTATACACTTCTGAAACCAGATGAAGGGGTGGTCCTGTTACCAAACCCATTGCGCACTCCCAAGGACGTCACCACACTCTACACTTGAAAGCAGAGCCTGGTGCTCTGACTCACTTGGCATGAACCCCAGGGAGAAACCCCTTTGAAAATAGAGCAAAAGGGTTCAAAATGATAGTCGGCTTGCTAGAGTCTGTCGTCAGATGATGGGAATGGGAGACTGTTATGAATGAAGTGACTAGCACAATCTTTCAGCAAGTTGACTGTCTCAGAAATTAGAAAGAGCCAAGGGCTTCGGTAGAGGGACCTCTCTCCAGGCCACACCTGAAGCACTGTTATCATGAGGCCTCCATTATTCCTTTAAATAGAGAGGGAAAGCCCTGGCTTTGGATGTCTTTCCTGCCATCCCATTGGCAGATAGGGTCAGCAGAGATGTAGCAGGGTATATGTGGAGCATTGGTGTCTTGTGTTTGTTATGTGTGTGGTGTATGGAAAGGGCGTGTGTAGGTGGTTTATAAGCAGTATGTCCCTGGAGGGTGTGTGGTGTGTGCATTTCTGTGCATGGCATATGTGAAGTGTGTGTGTGTGTGTGTGTGGAATATGTGTGCTGTATGGGTAGTGTGGTGTGTGTGTGGTGTTTGGACTGTGTGATGGATATTTTATCGATGTGATGTAGTGGGTTGACCATGTTACCTGCAAATTGTGCGTGTCGTTTCTATATGTGGTGTATGTCCCATGCGAGTTTTAAGTAGTATAAAAGCATTCTCCATAGGATATTTGAATGTGTCTGGTACTTGAGGTATGTTGGGATGTGTTTTGTCCGTGTGTGATGTGTTTGGTGTTTGTGTGTTTCCTAGGCACTGTGGGATGCTGAAGTGTGGTGTCTGTGGTGTTTAAGAGGTAGGTGTGTGGAGTGTGCTCGGTGTGCAGACCTTGGTGAGTGTTGACTAAATGTTGATTGTAGTTCGGTGTATGTGAAACTAGATGGTTGTCTGGTGTATTCACTGGGAGGCAGTTTATCAACATTGTTGTTTCACAGGGTTGAGGATATGGCACTTTCCTTAGAGTTCCTTGCATAGGTTTTCAAACAGTTCTCACGTAGTGAAACAAGACGTTATGGGAAAGATGATTTCTCCATAGTTTTATTTCAAGGAGTTGAGGGTGTATAGAACTATCCCTATATGTTTAGGCCTAGATTTTCAAACACTTCTCAGGTGGGAAAAGAAGGCGTTAGTTGAAAAATGCTATCTCCACAGTGTTTTCTCACAGTGTTCCGTATATGGAACTTTTTTCTTTCCCGCATCGCTGTGCAAACCATTGTCACTCAATGAAACATGGTGTTACTTTAAAAATAGTTTCTCCACACCATTGTTTCACAGTGTTGAATTCGGCACAACTCTAAAAACATGGCTTGGAGTTCACCTCTTCCATTTCAAACACTTCTAAGGTAGTGAAGGAAAATGTTAGTTGCAAGGTCCTGTCTCCATGTGTTGTGTCACAGAGTTAGGTACATGGCACTTTCCTCATAGTTGCCCGCTTAGGTCTTCTGACACTTGGTTACACAGGGAAATGAGAGATTCACTGAAAGATGTTTCCTCCACAGTGTTATTTCACAGTGCTGAGTCTATGCAATTCCCCTATATTTTCTGCATAGGTTTTCCAAGACTTCTTCCTTAGTGAAACAAGAAGTTCTTTGAAACGTGGTTTTCTCCACAGTATCATTTCACCAAACAGAGTATATTGCACTTTTCTTATAATTCCTTGCACATGTTTTCAAACATGTCTAAGTGAAACAGGAATTTGGTTGAAAGTTTCCCCACAGTGTCTTTTCACAGAGTTGAGTATATACTGGCCCTTTCCTTATGGTTCCCTGTAAAGGTTTTGAGAAACTTGTAACTTTGAAAGAAGACATTAGTCAAAAGACGGTTTTATTTCAGACTTGAGCATATAGCACTCTCACTGTACTTTTAGGCCCAGATTTTTCAAACACTTCTCAATGAAACATGATATTAGTTAAAAATGGTTTCTCGAGAGTGTTGTTTGCGAAACAGAGTTAAGTGTATGCCATTTACCTCAGAGTTTGCCGCATACTTTTTCAAACACTACCAACTTGGTGAAACAAGAGGTTAGTTGAATGAATGGTGATTTCCCCGTCATGTTTTCTTTCGCAGAGTTGAGGTGAGGTCACCGTCCTCATAGTTCCCTGCTTGGGTTTTCAAACAATTTTGAAACAAGTGTTTTAAAACACCTGAAACAATGCATTAGTTGAAGGACGGTCCCTCCACAATGTTATTTCATACAGTTGAGTAGATGGCACTTTTTTAAGAGTTTCCAGGACATGTTTTCCAACAGGTCTAACTTAGTGAAACAAGAAGTTGGTTGAAAGATGGTATCGCCATAGTGTTTTTTCTGAACTCAGCATGGGATCCTTTCCTTAAAGTTCCCTGTAAAGGGTCTCAAACACCACTCGATTTGAAAGCAGACTTTAGTTGAAAGGTAGTTTTCTCCATGGTTTTCCTTCAAGGAGTTCAGCATATGGCACCATCATTGTACATTTAGTCCTAGATTTTTACTCACTTCCAACTTAGAGAAGATGTTACTGGAAAGGTGATTTGTCCACAGTGTTTTTTCAGTAAGTTGATTGTATGGGACTTTCCTTAATGTTTTCAAATCCTTGTAACTCAATGAAACGTGTTAGTTCAAGAATGGTTTCTCCACACTGTTGAATCTATGGTATGGCACTTGCCTTCCAGCTCAGCACTTACATTTTCAAACACTTGTATGGTAGTGAAACGATCATCTAAAGGTCGTTTCTCTACGCTCTGTTTTCCAGAGTTGAGTATATACACTTTCCTCATAGTCCAGCATAGGATTTCAGACAGTGGATACTTAGTGAAACAAAGAATTAGTGGAAAGGTGTTTCTCTCACCATATTATTTCACAGCGATGAGTCACTGCCATTCCCCTTTATTTCCTGCATAGGTTTTGGAAGACTTCTAAGTACGTGAAATAAAAATTTATTTGAAAGACGGTTTCTCCACAGTATTATCTCACAGAGGTGAGTATATTGGCTTTCCCATAATTCCACACACAGGTTTTCAAATACGGTCAGCTAAGATGTTGGTTCAACAAGAAGTTGGGTGAAAGACCTGTTCCCCAGTTTTATTTTCGGAGAGTTCAACTTCCTGAAACGTAATGATAGCTGAAAGGTGGCCTCCCCACAGTGTTTTTTCACAGAATGCGAATATGTCACTTTCTCATTATTCGGTAGCATTGGTTTTCGAAACGCGTTTTTGGACACAGGAAGTTATTTGAAAGATGGTTTCTGCACAGAGTTGTTTTGCAGAGTTAAGTATGTGGCACTTTGCCTATTCTTCCCTGCATATGTTTTCAAACACTTCTTACACTGTGAAGGAAAGAGGTCGCTGAGAGAAGTTTTCTCCACAGTGTGGATTCACACAGAGGAGGGGAGTTCATGGCAATTTCCTTATACTTGCCCACAATAGAGAGTCAAAGCCTCCTAACCTACTGAAACAGGGAGTTGGTGGAAGAACGGTTTCCCCGTGTTTTCTCAGAGTTGACTGTATGGCCCTTTGCCTAAGTTCTCAGTGTAACCTATCAACTCCCTAACCTAGTGAAACAGGATGTTATTTGAAAAGAGGTCTCCCCGCTCTGTTATTTCACAAAGTTGAGTTTATGACAGTTTCCTTACATGTAGTTCCCCGCATCAATTCTCCAAGTCTGAAATGAGAAGTCGGTTGAAAGACCATGTTCCCTTTGTGTTTTTCACAGCGTTAGGATTGTGGCTTTTTCCTTATACTTCCATCTAAAGGTTTTCAAACACTTCTAACTGGAAAGAAGACGTTAGTTGAAAGACGGTTTATCGACAAGATTTTAAGTCAAGGAGATGAGCCTATAATACTCTCGGTTTCCTTTTAGGCCTAGATGTTCAAACACTTCTAACTTAGGGAACAACAATGTTATTTGAAGGGTCATGTCTCCGGTATGTGTTTTTTTTTAACTCACAGAGTTAAGTCCATATCACTGCCTTCATCATTACCCGCCTAGGTTTTCATACATTTCTTAGTGAAACAAGAGATTCTTTGAACCTGGATTCTCCAGAAGGTTATTTCACAGAGTTAAGTTGAAGGCACTTAATATTCCCCAAATTAGGTTTTTCAACACGTCTAATGTTGTGAACCAAGAAGTTGGTTGAAAGACGGTGTCTCGATAGGTTTTCTCCCAGAATTAACTATAAGCCATATACTTCTTATACTGCTTATAGTTCTCTGTAAAGGATTTCAAACACCTCTCAATGTGAAGCCAGACTTTCGTTGAAACGTGGTTTCTCAGTTGTTTTATTTCAAGAAGTTGAGTGTATGGCACTGCCATTATACATTTAGGACTACATTTTCAAACACTTCTAACTTCGTGAAGGAAGGTTTTCACTAAAAGAGGCTTTCCCGACCATAATTTTTCACAGACTTGAGTCTAGAGCCCGTCTGTTGTCATTTCTGGCTTAGGTTCTCACACACTTGAAACCTAGGAAACAAGGGGTTAATTGACAAAAGAATTTCCCCCCACAGCGGTGGGCATAGAGAATTTCTCCTTAATGTTCCCTGCTTAGGTGCTCAGACACTTCTCAATGAAACAAGATGTTAATTTGAAATCCATTTCCCCACCGTGGTTTTTGTAAACCAGACGTTGAGTATACGGCACTTGCCTTGGAGTTCGTCCCTTATTTCAAAGACTTCTACCTTCGTGCGACAAGTTGTTGGATGCAAGCTGGCTTTTCCACGTGTTTTGTCATAGTGTGGAGGAAATGCCACCGTGTCCAGGAAGACCCGAATAGGTCCTCAGACACTTCTACTTAGTGAAGCAAGAAAGTAGTTGAAAGATGGTTCCTCCACTATTGTACTTCACAGAGTTGAGTAAAAGACACTTTCCTAATAGTTACCAGGACAGGATTTCCCACACGTCAAAACTTAGTGAAACAAGAGGTTGGCTGCAAGATGGTTTCTTTTGCTGAATTAAGTAGAAGGCCCTTCTGTTTTAGTTCCCTGTAACTATTTCAAACACCACTCAAAGAGAAACCAAAGGTTAACTGAAAGATCGTTTCTCCACAGGGTTCCTTCAAGGATTTGAAAGTATTGGCACTGTCATTTTACATTTTAGGCCAAGAATTTCAGTCACTCTTAACTTCCTGAAAGATGTTGCAAAAAGACGCATGGCTCACAGTGATTTTTCGCAGAGTTAAGTGTATGGCACTTTCACCTTAGTTGCCGGCATAAGTTTTCAGACACGTCTTAGTGAAACAAGAAATTATTTGATAGATAATTTCTCCACAGAATTTTTTGAACAAATTGAGTCTATGGTCCTTTTTCATAATTCCCACAACCATTTTCAAGCATTTGCAACTTAGTGAAAACACATGTGAGGTGAAAGATGGTTTTCTCAAAGTACAGTTTCACAGAGTACAGAACATGGCACTTTCCTCCTGGGCCGTGCAAGGTTTTTCAAACCTTTCTAACGTAGTGAAATGAGATGTTAGTTGAAAGATGGTTACGCCACAGTGTTGTTTCAGAGAATTGAGTCTATGGCACTTTCTGCATAGGTCTGCACAGTTTTCAAACACATTAACAAAACCATATGTTGGTTGAAAGATAGTTCACCACGGTATTTTTTCATAGAGTGGAGTATAAGGTAATTTCCTGCTAGTTCCCCACATAGGTTTTCATGCACTTCGAAATTAGTGAAAAAAATAGTTGAAAGATATCCCAGAGTGTTCTTTGACAGAGGTGAATATATGGCCTTTTCTGCATAGGTCCATGTAGCTTCAAACGATATTTCCCATAGTGAAACCAGATGTTAGTTGAAAGATGGTTTCACCTGACTGTTGAGAATAAAAGTTGAGTCTATAGCACGTTCTGCCTAAGACCAGCATAAGTTTCCCAACCCTTATAACTTTTTAAAAAATTTTTAACGTTTATTTTTGAGACAGAGAGAGACAGAGCATGAATGGGGGAGGGTCAGAGAGAGAGGGAAACACAGAATCGGAAGCACAACCCTTATAACTTAACGAAACAAGATGACAGTGAGTAAAAAGATGGTTTCCTCACAGTCTTTCATTCTACTGACTATATGGCTCTTGCTGTGTTGGAATTGCATTTGTTTTCAAACATTTCTGAGTGAAACAAGATTATTGAAAGATGGTTTGCACAGTCGGTCACTAGAAAGATGGTTTCCTCACTGTCATGGGTCACAGAGGTGTGTATACTGCACTTTCCATATAGGCCCCGTATCACTTTAAAAAATTTTAACTTAGTGAAACCAGATATCAGTTGAAAGATCCTCCTGTCACCACATTGCTGATATCGGGGTTCAGTGGATGCCTCTTTCCGTATAGGCTTGCCTAGGTTGTCAAACACTTCTACCTTAGGGAAACCGAGGTTCGTTGAAAGACGGTTTCCCGACAGTGTTCTTTCACACAGCAGAGCACAAGGTTCTATCACACTAGGCAACGCCCGCATTTTCAAACACTTGGTAACTTAGTGAAACCCAATATTCAAAGAAATATTGTTCCTCTGCAATATTGTTGAACACAGTTGAGGGTATGGCACTTTCATTGTAGGCCCCACACGGTTTTCAGACACGACTAAAGTAGTGAAACGAGAGGGTAGTTGCAAGAGGGTTTCCCCACAGAGCTGTATCACAGAGCTGAGTAAATGCACTTCCCTCAAGGTGGCCCACAGGGGTTTTAAAACAGTACTTAGTGAATGAAGATGGTACTGGAAAGACGGAAGGCCACACTGTTCTTACACAGAAGTGAGTGTAGGGAACTTTCTGCATCGGCCCCGCGTAAGTTTTCAAACACCTCTAACGTTGAGTGCCAAGATATTACTTGAAATCTTTACAACACGCTGTGGTTTGTTTCACACTTGCGAATGTGACACTTTCCCTGTGAGCTCCGCCTAGGTTTCCAGACACTTCTAACTTAGTGAAACCAGAATTTAATGGAAAGCCTGTTTGCCACGTGTTGTTTCACAGAGTTGAGGACAGGGCACATTCTGCTCAGATGCTGTGCAGGTTTTCAAACACGGTAATTTCATGAAACCAAGGGTTATTTGAATGATGGCTCCCCCACAGTGTGGTCTCACAGAGTTGAGTACACGGCCCTTTCCGAATAGCAGCCTCATGGGTTGTCACACATTTTTTGACCTAGTGAAACAAGATGTGGGTTGAAACATGGTTTCCCCCAAATGCCCTTTGACCCTATGTGAGTATAATGGCACTTTTCGCCTAAGCCTCGCACAGGGGTTCAAACAATTCTAACTTTGTGAAGTGAGGTGACAGTTGAAAGATGGTTGCAGCTCAGCGTCGTCTCACAAAGTGGAGTGTATGGTACTGCCCTCGTAGGTCGCTCATAGGTTTTCGAACACTTCTACGTTTGTGAAGCAAGATGTAGACTGAAGATGGCTGGCTTTGCCACCGATTTTCCCAGGGTAGACTGGAAGGCACTTTCTCTGTAGCTTCTGCATAGTGTTTTCAACCCTTGGGACAAGTGATCCCAGAAGTTATTTGAAAGACTGTTTGAGCACAGTCCTCCCCGAAGGACTGAGTTGAGGGCACAAGGGACGATGCCGGTCAGGATCCATCTTTGGCTGCGAAGGCCACACACGTCAATGGCCTATGGTTGAGGAGGCCGCCAGAATCCTCTCGGGCAGATGCAGCCAGGCTTGGGAAACACACGGTGAGCTTCCAGGTTCCATGCCGAGTTAGCCTGCACCGCACCTGTACCCCATCGTGTGGTGTTGTCAGACATTGAAATTGGGGCCCAAGGGGAAAGAGACTTAGCTAGGGTTAGGGTTTGGTTCAGGGACATCGCGAGGGCCGAAGCGACTCAGGTCTCGTGATCTCCCTGGAGGGCTGAAGTGAGGGCCCATGCCAGAAGGCGGCTCAATTTCAGGGTTAGGGTTTGAGGCAGGCTTAGGTTATGGTGGAGGGTCCCGGTTCGGGGTAGGTTTAGGGTTAGGGTTAGGTCCTAGGAGGCTCCATGTGCCGAACCCAAAGCAGGGCAGTGGTCTCCCTGGAGGACTGAGTTGAGGGCGCAAGGGAAGGTCCCGGTCAGGGTGCGTCTTTGGCTGCCAAGGCCACACACGTGATTGGGCCCCTGGCTGGGGAGGCCTCCGGAATCCTCTCGATCAGCTGCAGCCGGGCCTGGGAAACGACATGGTGAGCTTCCAGGTTCCATGCCAAGGCAGCCTGCACCGCTTCTGGACCCCAGGCGCATGGTATTGTCAGACGTTGGAATTGGGTCCCCATGGGGAGAGAGCCTTAGCTAGCGTTAGGGTTCGGTCCAGGGACATCACGGGGGCCAAAGCGACTCAGGGCTCGTGATCTCCCTCGAGGGCTGTGGTGAGGACCATTTGCAGAAGGTGGCTCAATTGCAGAGTTAGGGTTTGAGGCAGGGTTAGGTTGCACTGCAGGGACCCGGTTCGGTGTAGGGTTAGGGTTAGGGTTAGGTCCCAGGTGGCTACAGGCGACGATCCAAAAGTAGGGCAGTGGTCTCCCCAAAGGACTGAGTTGAGGGCACAGGGTACCGTGCTGGTCAGAATCCGTCTTTGGCTGCCAAGGCCACACACGTGATTGGGCCCCTGGTCGAGCAGGCCTCCGGAATCATCTCGGGCAGCTGCAGCCAGGCCTGGGAAATGACATGCTGAGCTCCCAGGTTCCATGCCGAGTCAACCTACACCGCTTCTGGACCCCAGGCTCCTGGTGTTGTCAGACTTTGGAATTGGGTCCCCATGGGGACAGAGCCTTAGCTAGGGTTAGGGTTCGGTCCAGGGACGTCGCCAGGGCCCAAGTGACTCAGGTGTCGTGTTCTCCCTCGAGGGCTGAAGTGAGGGCCCATGTCAGAAGGTGGCTCAGTTGCAGGGTTAGGGTTCGAAGCAGGCTTAGGTTATGGTGGAGCGTCCTGGGTTGGGGTAGGTTTAGGGTTAGGGTTAGGTCCCAAGAGGCTCCAGGCACCAAACCCAAAGCAGGGCAGTGGTCTCCTCGATGGACTGAGTTGAGGGCACAAGGGACGATGCCGGTCAGGATCCGTCTTTGGCTGCCAAGGCCACACATGTTGATGGCTTATGGTCGAGAGGCCTCCAGAATCCTCTCGGGCAGATGCAGCCGGGCCTGGGAAACACATGGAGAGCTTCCAGGTTCCATGTACAGTCACCCCGCACCGAACCTGAACCCCAGTAGCGTGGTGTTGTCAGACGTTGGAATTGGGGACCATGGGGAGAGAGGATTAGCTAGGGTTAGGGTTTGGCCAAGGGATGTCGCCAGGGCCAAAGCGACTCTGGTCTCGTGATCTCCCTGGATTGCTGAAGTGAGGGCACATGGCAGAAGGCTGCTCAATTGCAGGGTTAGGGTTCGAGGCATGCTTAGTTTGCAAAGGAGTGTCCTGGTTCGGGGCAGGTTTAAGGTTAGGGTTAGGTCCCAGGAGGCTCTAGGCGCGGAAACCAAAGCAGGGCACTGGTCTCCCCGAAGGACTGAGTTGAGGGCACAAGGGACGATGCCGGTCAGGATCCGTCTTTGGCTGCCAAGGCCACAGATGTCGATCGGCCCCTGTTCGAAGAGGTCTCCAGAATCCTCTCGGTCAGCTGCAGACGGGCCTGGGGAACGACATGGTGAGCTTACCGGTTCCATGCCAAGTCAGCCTGCACTGCTTCTGGACCCCAGGCGCGTGGTGTTGTCAGGGGTTGGCATGGGGTCCCCATGGGGAGGGAGCCTTAGCTAGGGTTAGGGTTTGGTCCAGGGATGTCGCCAGGGCTGAATCGACTCCAGTCTCGAGATCTCCCTTGAGGGCTGAAATGAGGACCCATGCGAGAAGGCGGCTCAATTGCAGGGATAGGGTTCGAGGCAGGCTTATGTTGCGGTGGAGGGTCCCAGTTCGGGGTACGGTTAGGGTTAGGGTTAGGTCCCAGGAGGCTCCAGGCCCCGAACCCACAGCACGGCAGTGGTCTCCCCGAAGGGCTGAGTTGAGGGCACAAGGGAGGCTGCATGTCAGGATCCGTCTTTGGCTCCCAAGGCCACACACGTGATTGGGCCCCTGGTCGAGGAGGCTTCCAGAATCCTCTCGGCATCTGCAGCCGGGCCTGGGAAACGACATGGTGAGCTTCCAGGTTCCATGCCGAGGCAGCCTGAACCTCTTCCGGACCCCAGGTGCGTGGTGCTGTCAGACGTTGGCATTGGGTCCTCTTGGGGAAAGAGCCTTAGCTAGGGTTAGGGTCCCGTCCAGGGACGTCGCCAGGGCAGAAGCGACTCCTGTCTCGTGATTTCCCTCGAGGGCTGAAATGAGGGCCCATGCAGCAAGGTGGCTCAAGTGCAGGGTTAGGGTTCGAGGTCCGCTTAAGGTTGTGGTGGAGGGTCCCCGTTCGGTGTAGGGTTAGGGTTAGGGTTGGGTTAGGTCCCTGGAGGCTCCATGCGCCCAACCCGCAGCACGGCAGTGGTCTCCCCGAAGGGCTGAGTTTAGGTCACAAGGGAGGCTGCCCCTCAGGATCGGCTTTTGTCGGCCAAGGCCACAGAAGTCGATCGGCCCTTGTTCGAGGAGGCCTCCGGAATCCTCTCGGTCAGCTGCAGACGGGCCTGGGAAAAGACATGGTGAGCTTGCAAGTTCCATGCCGAGTCAGCCTGCACCTCTTCCGGACCCCAGGTGCGTGGTGTTGTCAGATGTTGGCATTGGGTCCTCTTGGGGAGAGAGCCTTAGCTAGGGTTAGGGTTCGGTCCAGGGGCGTCGCCAGGGCCGAAGCGATTCCGGTCTCGTGATCTCCCTCGAGGGCTGAAGTGAGGGCCCATGCAGCAAGCGGCTCAAGTGCAGGGTTAGGTTCGAGGCCGGCTTAGGTTTCGGTGGAGGGTACCCGTTCGGGGTACGGTAAGGGTTAGGGTTAGGACCCAGGAAGTTCCAGGCACCCAACCCACAGCACGGCAGTGGTCCGCCTGAAGGGCTGAGTTGAGGGCACAAGGGACAGTGCCAGTCAGGATCCGTCTTTGGCTGCCAGGCCACACACGTGATTGGGACCCTGGTCGAGGAGGCCTCCGGAATCCTCTCGATCAGCTGCAGACGGGCCTGGGAAACGACATGGTCAGCTTGCAGTTTCCATGCCGAGTCAGCCTGCACTGCTTCTGGACCCCAGGCGCGTGGTGTTGTCAGACGTTGGCATGGGGTCCCCATGGGGAGGGAGCCTTAGCTAGGGTTAAGGTTATGTCCAGGGACGTCGCCAGGGCTGAATCGTCTCCAGTCTCGTGATCTCCCTCGAGGGCTGAAGTGAGGGACCATGCAGCAAGGCGGCTCAAATGCAGGGTTAGGGTTCGAGGCAGGCTTAGGTTGCGGTGGAGGGTCCCAGTTCGGGGTACAGTTAGGGATAGGGTTAGGTCCCAGGAGGCTCCAGGCGCCCAACCCACAGAAGGGCAGTGGTCTCCCGAAGGGCTCAGTTGAGGGCCCAAGGGAGGCTGCCGGTCAGGATCCGTCTTTGGCTCCCAAGGCCACACACGTGATTGGGCCCTTGGTCGAGGAGGCCTCCGGAATCCTCTCGGCAGCTTCAGCCGGCCTGGGAAACGACATGGTGAGCTTGCAGGTTCCATGCCGAGTCAGCCTGCAACTCTTCCGGACCCCAGGCCCGTGGGCTGTCAGACGTTGGCATTGGGTCCCCATGGGGAGGGAGCTTTAGCTAGGGTTAGGGTTTGGTCCAGGGACGTCGCCAGGGCCGAAGCGACTCCAGTCTCGTGATCTCCTTCGAGGGCTGAAGTGAGGGCCCATGCATCAAGGCAGCTCAAGTGCAGGGTTAGGGTTCAAGGCCGGCTTAGGTTGCGGTGAAGGGTCCCCGTTCAGGGTAAGGTTAGGGTTAGTGTTAGGTCCCAGGAGGCTCCAGGCGCCCAACCCACAGTACGGCACTAGTCCCCCCAAAGGGCTGAGTTGAGGGCACAAGGGACAGTGCTGGTCAGGATCCGTCTTTGGCTGCCAAAGCCACAGAAGTCAATCGGCCCCTATTCGAGGAGGCCTCCGGATTCCTCTCGGTCAGCTGCAGACGGACCTGGGAAACGACATTGTAAGCTTCTAGGTCCAATGCCGAGTCAGTCTGCACCGCTTCTGGACCCCAGGCGCGTGGTGTTGTCAGACGTTGGCATGGGGACCCCATGGGGAGGGAGCTTTAGCTACTTTTAGGGTTTGGTCCAGGGACGTCGACAGGGCTGAATCGACTCCAGTCTCGTGATCTCCCTCGAGGGATGAAGTGAGGACCCATGCCAGAAGGCGGCTCAATTGCAGGGTTAGGGTTCGAAGCAGGCTTAGGTTGCGGTGGACGGTCCCGGTTCGGGGAACGGTTAGGGTTAGGGTTAGGTCCCAGGAGGCTCCAGGCGCCCAACCCACAGCAGGGCAGTGGTCTCCCCGAAGGGCTGAGTTGAGGGCCCAAGGGAGGCTGCCGCTCAGGATCCGTCTTTGGCTCCCAAGGCCACACACGTGATTGGGCCCCTGGTCGAGGATGCCTCCAGGATCCTCTCGGTCAGCTGCAGACGGGCCTGGGAAACGACATGGTGAGCTTGCAGGTTCCATGCCGAGTCAGCCTGCATTGCTTCTGGACCCCAGGCGTGTGGTGTTGTCAGACTTTGGCATGGGCTTCCCATGGGAAGGGAGCCGTAGCTACGGTTAGGGTTTGGTCCAGGGTTGTCGCCAGGGCTGAATCGACTCCAGTCTCGTGATCTCCCTCGAGGGCTGAAGTGAGGGCCCATGCCAGAAGGCGGCTACATAGCAGGGTTAGGGTTCGAGGCAGTCTTAGGTTGTGGTGGAGTGTCCCGTTTCGGGGTACGGTTAGGGGTAGTGTTAGGTCCCAGGAGGCTCCAGGCGCCCAACCCACAGCATGGCAGTGGTCGCCTACAAGGGCTGAGTTGAGGGCCCAAGGGAGGCTGCCGCTCAGGATCCGTCTTTGGCTCCCAAGGCCACACACGTGATTGGGCCCCTGGTCGAGGATGCCTCCAGGATCCTCTCGGTCAGCTGCAGACGGGCCTGGGAAACGACATGGTGAGCTTGCAGGTTCCCTGCCGAGTCAGCCTGCACCTCTTCCAGACCCCAGGCGCGTGGTATTGTCAGTCGTTGGCATTGGGTCCTCTTGGGGAGAGAACCTTAGCCAGGGTTAGGGTTCTGACCAAGGACGTCGCCAGTGCCGAAGCGACTCCAGTCTCGTGATCTCCCTCGAGGGCTGAAATGAGGGCCCATGCAGCAAGCGGCTCAAGTGCAGGGTTAGGGTTCGAGGCCGGATTAGCTTGCGGTGGAGGGTCCCCGTTCGGTGTAGGGTTAGGGTTATGGTTCGGTCCCAGGAGGATCCAGGCGTCAAACCCACAGCACGGCAGTGGTCTCCCGGAAAGGCTGAGTTGAGGGCACAAGGGACAGTGCCGGTCAGGATACGTCGTTGGCTGCCAAGGCCACAGACGTCGATCGGCCCCTGTTCGAGGAGGCCTCCGGAATCCTCTCGGCCAGCTGCAGACGGGCCTGGGAAACGACATGGTGAGCTTGCAGGTTCCATGCCGAGTCAGCCTGCACCGCTTCTGGACCCCAGGCGCGTGGTGTTGTCAGACGTTGGCTGAGGTACCCATGGGGAGGGAGCCATAGTTACAGTTAGGGTTTGGTCCAGGGACGTCGCCAGGGCTGAATCGACTCCAGTCTCGTGATCTCCCTCGAGGGCTGAAGTGAGGGCCCATGCCAGAAGGCGGCTCCATTGCAGCGTTAGGGTTCGAGGCAGGTTGAGGTTGCAGTGGATGGTCCCGGTTTGGCGTACGGTTAGGGTTAGGGTTAGGACCCAGGAGGCTCCAGGCGTCCAACCCACAGCAGGGCAGTGGTCTCCCCGAAGGGCTGAGATGAGGGCACAAGGGAAGCTGCCGTTCAGGATCCGCCTTTGGCTCCCAAGTCCCCACACGTGATTGGGCCCCTGGTCGAGGAGGCCTCTGGAAACCTCTCGGTAGCTGCAGCCGGGCCTAGGAGACGACATAGTGAGCTTCCAAGTTCCTTGCCGAGTCAGCCTGCACCTCGTCTGGACCCCAGGCGCGTGGTGTTGTCAGACGTTGGCATTGGGTCCTCTTGGGGAGAGAGCCTTAGCTAGGGTTAGGGTTCGGTCCAGGGACGTCTCCAGGGCCGAAGCGACTCCGGTCTCGTGATCTCCCTCGAGGGCTGAAATGAGGGCCCATGCAGCAATGCGGCTCAAGTGCAGGGTTAGGTTCGAGGCCGGCTTAGGTTGAGGTGGAGTTACCCGTTCGGTGTAGGGTTAGGGTTAAGGTTAGGTCCCAGGAGGCTCCAGGCGCCCAACCCACAGGACGGCACTGGTCCCCCCAAAGGGCTGACTTGAGGGCACAAGGGACGGTGTTGGTCAGGATCCGTCTTTGGCTGCCAAAGCCACAGAAGTCGATCGGCCCCTGTTCGAGGAGGCCTCCGGAATCCTCTCGGTCAGCTGCAGAGGGGCCTGGGAAACGACATTGTGAGCTTGCAGGTTCCATGCCGAGTCAGCCAGTACTGCTTCTGGACCCCAGGCGCGTGGTGTTGTCAGACGTTGGCATGGGGACCCCATGGGGAGGGAGCTTTAGCTAGGGTTAAGGTTTGGTCCATGGACGTCGACAGGGCTGAATCGACTCCAGTCTCGTGATCTCCATCGAGGGATGGAGTGAGGACCCATGAGAGAAGGCGGCTCAATTGTAGGGTTAGGGTTCGAGGCTGGCTTAGGTTGCGTTGGAGGGTCCCGCTTTGAGGTATGGTTAGGGTTAGGGTTAGGTCCCAGGAGGCTCCAGGCGCCGAACCCACAGCAGGACAGTGGTCTCCCCGAAGGGTTGAGTTGAGGGCACAAGGGAGAATGCCGTTCAGGATCCGCCTTTGGCTCACAAGGCCACAAATGTGATTGGGCCCCTGGTCGAGGAGGCCTCCAGAATCCTCTCGGCAGCGGCAGCCGGGCCTGGGAAACGACATGGTGAGCTTCCAGGATCCATGACGAGTCAGTCTGCAGCGCTTCGGAACCCAGGCACGTGGTCTTGTCAGACGGTGGAATTGGGTCCCCATGGGGAGAGAGTCTTAGCTACGGTTATAGTTCGGTCCAGGGACGTCGCCCTCGCCGAAGCTACTCCGGTCTCGTGATCTCCCTTGAGGGCTGAAGTGAGGGCCTGTGCCAGAAGGCGGCTCAATTGGAGGGTTAGAGTTTGAAGCAGGCTTAGGTTGCGGTGGAGGGTCCCGGTTCGGGGGTAGGGTTAGAGTTAGGGTTAGATCCAAGGAGGTTCCAGGCGCAGAACCCACAGAAGGGTAGTGGTCTCCCCGAAGGGCTGAGTTGAGGGCACAAGGAACGGTGCCGGTCAGGATCCGTCTTTGGCTGCCAAGGCCACACACGTCGATCGGCCCCTTGTCGAGGGGGCCTCCGGAATCCTCTCGGGCAGCTGCACCGGGGCCTGGGAAACGACATGTCGACCTTCCAGGTCCCTTGCTGAGTCAGCCTGCACAGCGTCTGGACCCCAGGCGCGTGGTGTTGTCAGACGTTGGAATTTTGTCTACATGGCGATAGAGCCTTAGTTAAGGTTAGGATTCGTTCCAGGGACGTCACCAGGGCCGAGGCGACTCCAGTCTTGTGATCTCCCTCGAGGGCTGAAGTGAGGGCCCATGCCAGAAGGCGGCTCAATTGCAGGGTTAGGTTTCGAGGCAGGCTTAAGTTGTGGTGAAGTCCCCGTTCGGGGTATGGTTACCGTTAAGTTTAGGTCCCGGGAGGTTCCAGACTAGAACCCACATCAGGGAAGTGGTTTCCCCGAAGGGCTGAGTTGAGGACACAAGGTAGGGTGCTAGTCAGGATCCGTCTTTGGTTGCCAAAGCCACTCTCGTCGATCGGCCCCCTGGTCGACGAGGCCTCTGGAATCCTCTCAGGCAGCTGCAGACGGGTCTAGGAAACGAAATGGTCACATTCCAGGTTCCATGCCGAGTCAGCCTGCACCGCTTCTGGACCCCAGACGCGTGGTGTTGTCAGACGTTGGAATTGGGTCCACATGGGGAGAGAGTCTTAGCTAAGGTTAGGGTCCGGTCCAGGGATGTCGCCAGGGCCGAAGCAACTCCGGTCTCGTGACCGGATCCCTTGAGGGCTGAAGTGAAGGCACGAACCAAGAAGCGGCTCAATTGCAGGGTTAGGGTTTGAGGCAGGCTTAGGTTGCGGTGGAGGGTCCCGGTTCGGGGGCAGGGTTAGCGTTAGGGTTAGGCCGAAGGAGGCTCTAAGTCCCGAACCCACAGCAGGGTGGTGGTCTCCCCAAAGGGCTGATTTGAGGTCACAAGGGACGGTGCTGGTGAGGATCCGACTTTGGCTGCCAAGGCCACAGACATCGATCGGCCCCTGTTCGAGGAGGCCTCCCGAATCCTCTCGGTCAGCTGCAGACGGGCCTGGGAAACGACATGGTGACCTTACAGGTCCCATGCTGAGTCAGTCTGCACAGCGTCTGGACCCCAGGCGTGTGGTGTTGTCAGACGTTGGAATTGTATCTACATGGGGATAGAGACTTAGCTAGTGTTCGGGTTCGTTCCAGGGACATCGCCAGGGCCGAGGGGAATCCGGTCTTGTGATCTCCCTCAAGGGCTGAAGTTAGGTCCCATTCCAGAGGGCAGCTCAATTGCAGGGCTATGTTTCAAAGCAGGCTTAAGTTGCGGTGGGGGGTCCCGGTTCAGGGTATGGTTAGTGTTAGGTTTAGGTCTCAGGAGGCTCCAGACTCTGAAGCCACAGCAGGGCAGTGGTCTCCCCGAAGGGCTGAGTTGAGGGCACAAGGGAGGGTGCCGGTCAGGTTCCGTCTTTGGCTGCCAGCGGCACACCCGTGATTTGGCCCCTGGTCGAGGAGAGCTCTGGGAATCTCTAGTGCAACTGCAGCCGGGACTGGGAAACGACATGGTGATCTTCCAGGTTCCATGCCGAGTCATCCGGCACCGCTTCTGGACGCCAGGCGCGTGGTGTTGTCAGACGTTGGAGTTGGTTCCCCATGGGGAGAGAGTATTAGCTACGGTAGTGTTCGGTCCAGGGATGTCGCCAGATCCAAAGCGACTCCGGTCTCGTGATCTCACTTGAGGGCTGAAGTGAGGGCCCATGCCAGAAGGTGGCTGAAATGCAGCGTTAGGTGTCGAGGCAAGCTTAGGTTGCGGTGGATGGTCCCATTTCAGGGTTCGGTTAGGGTAAGGGTTAGGCCCCAGGAGGCTCCAGGCGCCGAACCCAAAGCAGGGCAGTGGTCTACCCAAAGGACTGAGTTGAGGGAACCAGGGACCGTGCCGGTCAGGATCTTTGTCTGCCAAGGCCACACATGTCAATCTGCCCCTTATCAAGGAGGCTTCCAGTATCCTCTTGGGCAGCTGCAGCCGGCCTGGGATACGACATGGTGAGCTTCCATGTTCCATGCAGAGTCGGCCTGCACCGCTTCTGGACCCCTAGCGCGTGATGTGGCCAGACGTTGAAATTGCGTCCCCTTGACGATAGAGCCTTAGGTAGCGTTAAGGTTTGGTCCAGGATTGTTGCTATGGCCAAAGAGACTCGGGTCTTGTGATCTCCCTCGAGCGCTGAAGTGAGGGCCCATGCCAGAAGGCGGCTCAATTGCAGGGTTAGTGTTCGAGGCAAGCTTAGGTTGCAGTAGAGGGTCCCGTTTTGGGGGACGTTTAGGCTTCGGTTTAGGGTTAGGTCCCAGGAGGCTCCAGGCGCTGAACCCACAGCAGGGCAGTGGTATCCCTGAAGGACTGAGTTGAGGGCACAAGGGATGGTGCCGGTCAGGATCCGTCTTTGGTTGCCAAGGCCACACACGTCAATCGGCCCCTGATCGAGGAAGCCTCCACAATCCTCTCAGGCAGCTGCAGCCGGTCCTGGGAAATGACATGGTGAGCTTCTAGGTTCCACGCTCAGTCAGTCTGCACCGCTTATGGACACCAGGCGCGTGGTCCTGTCAGGCGTTGGAATTGGGTCCCAATGGCCATACAGCCTTGGCTAGGGTTAGGGTTCGGGCCAGGGACGTCGCTATTGCCGAAGTGACTCTGGTCTCGTGATCTCCCTCGAGGGCTGAAGTGAGGGCCCATGCCAGAAGGCTACTCAATTCCAGTGTTAGGGTTCGAGGCAATCTTAGGTTGTGGTGGAGGGTCCCGTTACGGGGGAGGTTTAGGGTTAAGGTTAGGGTTAGAGTTAGGGTTAGTTCCCAGGAGTCTCCAGGCGCAGAACCCACAGCAGGGCAGTGGTCTCCTCGAAGGGCTGAGTTGAGGGCACAAGGGTCGGTGCCAGTCAGGATCCGTCTTTGGCTGCCAAGGCCACACACGTCGATCGGCCCCTTTTCGAGGAGGCCTCTGGAATCCTCTTGGGCAGTTGCAGCCGGGCTGGGAAACGACATTGTGAGCTTCCAGGATCCATGACGAGTCAGCGTGCAGCGCTTCGGAACCCCAGGCACGTGGTGTTGTCAGACGTTGGAATTGGATCCCCATGGGGAGAGAGTCTTAGCTACGGTTAGGGTTCGGTCCAGGGACGTCACCAGGGCCAAGGCGACTCCGGTCTCATGATCTCCCTTGAGGGCTGAAGTGAGGGCCTGTGCCAGAAGGCGGCTCAAATGCAGGGTTAGGGTTCGAGGCAAGCTTCAATTGTGGTGGAGGGTCCTGTTTCGGGTTTCAGTTAGGGTTAAAGTTAGGTTCCCGGAGGCTCCAGGCGCTGAACCCAAAGCAGGGCGGTGGTCTCCCCGAAAGACTGAGTTGAGTGAACAAGGGACAGTGCCGGTTAGGATCCATCTTTATCTGCCATGGCCAAACGGGTCAGTCGGCCCCTGATCAAGGAGGCCTCCGGCATCCTCTTAGGCAGCTGCAGCCGGGCCTGGGAAATGACATGGTGAGCTTCCAGGTTCCATTCAGGGTTAGCCTGCACCACTTCTGGACCCCAGACGCATGGTGTTGTCATACGTTGGAATTGCGTCCCCATGGCGATAGAGCCTTAGCTAGGGTTAGGGTCGGTCCAGGGACGTGCCACCGGAGAGTGGGGAAACTGCCTTTCCACTATCATCTCTTTTCACCAAGACTTGCTTGAGAAACCAAGGCGGGGCCTACCCCGAAAGGGCCCTGGGCTCAGCTCTGGGAATCACTCAGGGGAAACCCTCTTTCAACTCACAGCTGCACTTCACCAGCAGACAGCTCTTTGCACACTCTCCAGGGCCTAGGCGGTACGTTCCATAGACTCCGCGCTGCGAGTCACTGTGGGGAGACCATCTTGCAACTAAAGTCTCCCTTCACTCACTCAGCAGTTTCTGAAAACTCCTGCGGAGCCCAGGCAGGAAGTTGCATACACTCAACTCTGAAGCAGCACTTTATGGAACCTGTCAGTCAACTGAGGATCTCCTTTCACTACGTCGTGACCTGTCTTTGAAAACCCATGCGGGGCCTACCCCGAACGGGTCACACACTCAACTCTCAGAAACGCTGTGGGGTATCCCCTCTTTCGACGAACGGCTTGTTTCCCTGAGTAAGAAGGGTCTGAGAACTTATGCGGGGCCTACAAGGCAAGTGCCATACACTGAACTCTGGGAAACGACACTGTCGGTAAAGCATCGTTCCACGGACATCTGCTTTCTCTAAGAAGGGTTTGGACACCACTGCGAGGCCTACCCACAAGGTGCCATACCCTCAACTCTGGGGTAGTGGAGGGGGGAAAAGTTTGGCGAAACCATCTTTCAACTAGCGTCCGGTTTCACCAAGCTAAACTCTCGCTCGCAAACTATGCAGGCCTTAATGCGGAAAAGTGCCGGACACTCAACTACGTGATCTAACGCTGTGGTGACACCATCTTTCAACTCTCATCTCTTTACACGAAGTCGGAAGTGCCGGAAACTCGATGGGCGGGGGCGGGGGGGGCCTACACGGGAAGTGCCATGCACTCAACTCTGTGGAACAGAACCCTTTCACCTAACGTCAGGTTTCAATAAGTTGCAAGTGTTTGAAAACACATGCGGTGCCTGGGCGGACACTGCCGTAGGCTCCACTCTGTCAAACAACACTATGGGGGGAAACCATCTGGTTTCGCAAAGCTAGAAGTGGTTGAAAACCTATGCGAGGCCTACAAGGAAAGTGCCATCTATGCTCAACTCTAAGAAAACCACATTGTGATGAGAAGACCTTTCAACTGACATTCGGTGTCGCTAAGGTAGATGGTATGGCAACCTGATGCGGCCCGTGCCAACACTGCAACGTCCTCCCCTCCGTGACACAACACTTGGGAAGCCATTTTGCAGCTGACGTCCTTCTCGCTCACTGAGAAGGGATTGATACGTATGCGCGGCCTCAGCGGAAAAGTGCCACACACGCAACTAGGTGAACAACACTGTGGTGAAATCAGCGTGCGACTGTCATCCCGTTTCACAAAGTTAGAAGCGTTTGAAAATCCATGTGGGGCCTACCAAGTGCCATAGAGTCAACGCCGTATAACAACACCGAGGGGAATTCATCTTCTGCTTAACTTCTCGTTTCACGGAGGCAAAAATGGCTGCAAAGCTCTGCGGGTTCTACACAGAAAGTGTCACGTCCTCAACTCTCGCAGCCAACACTGACTGTGCTCAAACGGTCTCTCAAATAACTTCTGGGGTCACTTGTCGCAAGGGTTTGAAAACCCTATGCAGAAGCTACAGGGGAAGTGCCTTCCAGTCTACTCTGGGAAAAACGGTGGCATAGCCAGCCATCTTTCAGTCTACGCCTCGCTTCACAGACGTAGAAGTGTTGGAAGACCTATGAGCGACCTACGCGGACAGCACCATACACTCCACTCTGTGAAACGACGTTGAGCTGCAACCATCTTTCGACTGCCACCTCACCTCACAAAGTTAGAATTGTTTGAACCCCGGTGCGGGGCTTAGGTGAAAAGTGCCATTGTACTCCCATAGGGTCAAAGAGCATTTGGGGGAAACCGGGTGTCAACCCACATCTTGTTTCAGTAAGTTAGACGTGTGGGACCACCCATGTGCTGCTATTCGGAACGGGCCGTGTACTCAACTCTGTGAGACCACACTGTTGGGGGAGCCATCTTTCAAGGAACACCCGGTGTCACGAAGATTGCCATGTTTGAAAACCTGTGCGGTGTCTGAGCAGAATGTGCCATGTCCTCGACTCTGTGAAAGAACACGGGGGAAACAGGCTTCCAGCTAACTTCTGGTTTCACTACGTTAGAAGTGTCTGGAAACCTAGGCGAGGCTCACAGGGACAGGGCCACATTCGCAAGTGTGAAACAAACCACGGCGTGTTGAAAAGATCTTTCAACTAACATCCTGGCACACCACGTTAGAGGTGTTTGAAAACTTACACGGGGCCGATGCAGAAAGTGCCCTACGCTCCCTTCTGTCCAGGGACGCTGCGGCCATCCGTCTTCCCAGTTAACATCTTCGTTCACTAAGTTAGTACTGTTCGAAAACCCTTGCGGGCAACCATGTAACTCAGGGAAGTTGCCAGGCACTCAGCTCTGTGAATACAGCTCTGGGGGGAAACCGTCTTGCAACGAACCTCTCGTTTCACGACATTAGTTGTGTCTGAAAGCCATGCGGGGCCTATGTCGAGAGGGCCGTACACTCAACTGTGTTCAACAGCATTGCGGGGGAGCAATCTTTCAGCTCACACCAGGTTTCGCTAAGTTACCAAGTGTTGGACAACACGGGCGGTGCCTTGGGGGATAGAGCCATGCGCTCAGCCGTGCGAAAGAGCACCGTGGGCAAACCGTCTTTCCACGAGCATCTGGTTTCCCTAAGGGAGAAGTGTTTGACAACCTAGGCGAGCCTACACGGAAAGAGGCATCGACTCAACCCCGAAAACAACGATGTGGTGACAGGAGGATGTTCCCAACTGACATCGGGTTTCACATCAGTTTAATAAGACTTTCGAAACTGATACGGGGCCTATGTGGAAACTGCACTAGACTCACCTCTGTGACCCGTGACAGTGAGGAAACCATCTTTCAAGTGACCAACTTGTGGAAGCCGTCTTTCAACAATCTCGTTTCACTCAGAAGTGGTTGCAAACCTTTGTGAGGCCTACAAGGAAAGTGCCATAGGTACTCCGCTCTGGGAAACCACATTGTGGTGCAAAGCTCTTTCAGCTGACAGCTTGTGTCACTAAGTTCCAAGAGCTGGGAAGCCGATGTGGGGCCTGTGCAGAAAGTGCCCGACACTCACGTCTGTCCGGCAGTTCTGCGGGGAATCCATCCTTCAAGCAACATCTTGTTTCTCTAAGCCAGCCGTGCTTGAAAGCGCAGGCAGGCAACTGTGAGGGAAGGGTCACACACTCAGCTCTGTGATACTCAGCCCTGTGGCAAAGCCGCTTTCCAGCTCACATCATGACTCACTATAAGTAGGGTCTGAAAACCACGCAGGGCCCACACCGAAGGTGCCGTATACTCAGCTCTGTAAAACAACACTGTGAGGAAACAGTCTTTTACCCACCGAACATCAAGTTTCACTAAGTAACAAGTGTCTGAAAACACATGCGGGGTCTACGGGGATGGGGCCCTACACTCGACTCGGTGAAACGACCCTGTGGGGAGTCCAGATTTCAACTAGCACCTGGTTTCACGCAGACAAAAGTTTCAAGCAGATACAACTTACGCAGCGCCTATGCAGAGTGTGGCGTGTACTCAACCCTGTGAAGGAACACTGTGGTGAAACTGCCTTTCAACTAGCATCTGCTTGCACTACCTTAGAAGTGTTTCAACACCTATAACGAGGCCTACTGGGAAGGCGCCGTACACTTCAACTCTGGGACACCGCACGATGGTTGGACAGGTCTTTCGCCTAACCTCTGGCTCCACTAAGAAGTGCTTGAAAACCTCTGCGGGGCCTGGCAGAACGTGCCGTTCACTGAAGTCTGTCAGACAACTCTGTGGGGAATCCTTCTTTAAAGATCATCTGGCTTCGGTGAGTTGGTACTGTTTGAGGACCCGTGCAGGAAACCATGAGGGAAGAGCAATATCCTCAGCTCTGGGAGACAGCTCGGTGAGAAAAGCACCTTCCAACTGAATTCTTGTTTCCGCAAACCTACCCCGAAGCTGGACCCTTCACCGCAACCTAAGCCTCCCTCGAACCCTAACCCGGAAATTGAGACACCTTCAGGCATGGGCCCCACTTCAGCCCTCGAGGGAGGTCACGAGACTGGAGTCTCTTCTGCCCTGACGACGTCCCTGGCCCGAACCCTTACCCTAGCTAAGGCTCTCTCCTCATGGGGACCCAATTCTAACCTCTGACAACCTCACGCGCCTGGGGTCCAGAAGTGGTGCAAACTGACTCGGCATGGAACCTGGAAGATCACCATATCGTTTCCGAGGCCCAGGAGCAGCTGCCCGAGAGGATTCCGGAGGCCTCCTCAACCAGAGGACAATCCACGTGTGTGGCCTTGGCAGCAAAAGACAGAACCTGACCCGCACCTTCCCTTGTGCCCTCAACTCAGCACATCGGGGAGACGACTACCCTGGTGAGGTTTCGGCGCCTGGAGCCTCCTGGGACCTAACCCTAACCATAACCTTACCCTGAACTGGGACCCTCCACCACCACCTAAGCCTGCTTTGAACCCTAAACATTCAATTGAGCTGCCTTCTGGCCTGGGCCCTCACTTCAGCCCTCGAGCGAGATCACGAGACCTGAGTCACTTCGGCCCTAGCGATTTCGCTCACCGAACCCTAAGCCTAGCTATGGCTATATCGCGATGGGGTCCCAATTCGAACGTCTGACAACACCACGAGCCTGGGGTCCAGAAGCAGTACAGACTGGCTCGGCTTAGAACTTGGAAGCTCACCATGTCGTTTTCCAGGCCAGGCTGCAGCTGCCCGAAAGGATTCCGTAGGCCTAATCAAGTGTGTGACATTGGCAGCCAAAGACGGATCCTGACCAGCACCTTCCCTTGTGCCCTCAACTCAGCACATTGGGGAGACCACTGCCCTGCTGTGGTTTCGGCGCCTGGAGCCTCCTGGGACCTAACCCTAACCCTAACCCTACCGCGAAACGGGACCCTCCACCGAAACCTAAGCCTGCCTCGAAACCTAACCCTGCAATTGAGCCGCCTGCTGGCATGGGCCGTCACTTCAGCCCTCGAGGGAGATCACGAGAACGGAATCGCTTCAGCCTTGGCAACATCCCTGGACCAAACCCTAACCCTAGCTAAGTCTCTCTCCCAATGGGGACCCAATTCCAACGTCTGACAACCTCACATGCCTGGGGTCCAGAAGGGGTGCAGGCTCACTCGGCATGGAACCTGGAAGCAAACCATGTGTTTCCCGTGCCCGAGAGGATTCCGGAGGCTTCCTCGACCGAGGGCCCAATCACGTGTGTGGCCTTAGCAGGCAAGAACGGATTTTGAACGGCACCCTCCCTTGCATCCTCAACTCAGCACTTCGGGGAGACCCCTGCCCTGCTGTGGTTTCGGTGCCTGGAGCCTCCTGGGTCCTAACCCTAAACCTAACCCTACTCCGTAACGGGACCCTCCACCGCAACCTAAGCCTGCCTTGAACCCTAAACTTTCAATTGAGCCGCATTCTGGCCTGGGCCCTCACTTCAGCCCTCGAGGGAGATATCGAGACCGGACTCGCTTCGGCCCTAGCGATGTAGCTCACTGAACCCTAACCCTAGTTATGGCTCTATCGCCATGGAGACACAATTCCAACGTCTGACAAAACCACGAGCCTGGGGAACAGAAGCAGTACAGACTGAATCGGCTTGGAACTTGGAAGCTCACCATGTCGTTTTCCAGGCCCCGCTGCAGGTGCCCGAAAGGATTCCGGAGGCCTCCTCGACCAGGGGCCTAATCACGTGTGTGGCTTTCGAAGCCAATGACGGATCCTGACCGGCACCCTCCCTTGTGTCCTAAACTCAGCACTTTGGGGAGATCACTGCCATCCTGTGGGTTGGGTGCCTGGAGCCTCCTGGGACCTAACCCTAACCCTAACCTTACCCTGAACCAGGACACTCCACCGCAACCTAAGCCAGCCTCGGACCCTAATGCTGCAATTGAGCCGCCTTCTGCCATGGGCCCTGACTTCAGCCCTCGAGGGAGATCACGAGACTGGAGTCGTTTCAGCCGAGGCGACGTCCCTGTGCCAAACCCTAACCCTAGCTAAGGCTCTCTCCCCATGGGGACCCAATTCCAACATGTGACAACACCACGCGCCTGTGGTCCAGAAGCAGTGCAGGCTGAATCGGCATGGAACCTGGACGTTCACCCTGTCGTTTGCCAGCCCCGGCTGCAGCTGACCTAGAGGATTCCGGAGGCCTCCTCGACCAGGTGCCCAATCACGTGTGTGGCCTTGGCAACCAAAGACGGATCCTGACCGGCAGCCTCCCTTGTGACCTCAACTCAGCCCTTCGGGGTGACCACTGCCCTGCTGTGGGATCAGCGCCTGGAGCCTCCTGGGACCTAACCCTAACCCTAACCCTAACACTACCAAGAACCAAGAGCCTCCACCGCAGCCTAAGCCTGCCTCGAACACTAACCATGCAATTGAGCCGTCTTCTGGCATGGGCCCTCACTTCAGCCCTTGAGAGAGATCATGAGACTGGAGTCGCTTAGGCCCTGGCAACGTCTATGGACTGAACCCTAACCCTAGCTAAGGGTCTCTCTCCATGGGGACCCAATTACAACGTCTGACAGCACCAGGCGCCTGGGGTCCAGAAGCGGTGCAGGCAGAGTCAGCATGGAAACTGGAATGTGACCATTTCGTTTCCTAGGCCCGTCTGCAGCTGCCCGAGAGGATTCCGGAGGCCTCCTCGACCAGGGGGCCGATCGATGAGTGTGGCCTTGGCAGCCAAAGACGGATCCTGACCAGCAACATCCATTGTGCCCTCAACTCCGCCCTTCAGGGAGACCGCTGCCCTGTTGTGGGTTCGAGGCCTGAGCCTCCGGGGACCTAACCCTAATCCTAAACCTACCCCGAACCGGTACCATCCACTGCAACCTAAGCCGGCCTCGAACCCTAACCATGCAATTTAGCCGCCTTCTGCAATGGGCCCTCAATTCAGCCCTGGAGGGAGATCACGACACCGGAGTCGCTTCGGCCCTGGCAACGTCCCTTGACCGAACCCTAAACCTAGCTAAGGCTCTCTCCCCATGGGGACCCAATTACAACGTCTGACAATACCACATGCTGGGATCCAGAAGCAGTACAGGCTGACATGGCATGGAACCTGGAATCTCACCCTGTCGTTTCCCAGGCCCGACTGCAAATGCCCGAGAGGATTCCGGAGGCCTCCTCGACCAGGTACCTAATCACCTGTGTGGCTTTGGCAGCCAAAGACGGATCCTGACCTGCAGCCTCCTTTGTGCCCTCAACTCAGCCATTTGGGGAGACGACTACCCTGCTATGTGTTGGCGCCTGGAACCTCCTGGGACTTAACACTAACCCTAACACTATCCCGAACCGGGACCCTCCACCAAAACCTAAGCTTGCCTCGAACCCTAATCCTGTAATTGAGCCGCCTTCTGGCATGGGCCCCCACTTCAACACTCGAGGGAGATCACGAGACTGGAGTCGCTTCGGCCCTGGCGACGTCCCTGGACCAAACCGTAACCCTAGCTAAGGCTCTCTCCCATGGGGACCCAATTCCAACGTCTTACAAAACTACGCACCTGGGGTCCAGAAGTGGTACAGGCTCACTCGGCATGGAACCTGAATGCTCACCATCGGGCTGCAGCTGCCCGAGAGGATTCCGGAGGCCCCCACGCTCAGGGACGCATCGACATATGTGGCCTTGGCAGCCAAAGACTGATCCTGACTGGCACCTTCCCTTGTGCCCTCAACTCCGCCCTTCGGGGAGACCACTGCCCTGCTTTGGGTTCGACACCTGGAGCCTCCTGGGACCTAACCCTAACCCTACCTGGAGCCGGAACCCTCCACCGCAACCTAAACCTGCCTCGAAACCTAACCCTGCAATTGAGCCGCCTTCTGGCATTGGCCATCACTTCAGCTCTCGAGGGAGATCACGACCAGAGTCACTTAGGCCCTGGCAACTTCCCTGGACCGAACCCTAAACCTAGCTAAGCCTCTCTTCCCATGGAGACCCAATTCCAACGTCTGACAACACCAGGCGCCTGGGGTCCAGAAGCGGTGCAGGCTGATTAGGCATGGAACCTGGAAGCTCACCATGCCATTTCCCAGGCCCGGCTCCAGCTGCCCGAGAGGATTCCGGAGGCCTCCCCAGCCAGGGGCCCAATCACGTGTGTGGCCTTGGGAGCCAAAGGCGGATCGTGACCGGCATCCTCCCTTGACCCTCAACTCAGCCCTTTGGGGAGAACACTGCCCTGCTGTAGTTTCGGTGCCTGGATCCTCCTGGGACCTAACCCTAACCCTGACCCTACCGCGAACCGGACCCTCCCCAGAAACCTAAGGCTGCCTCGAACCGAAACTGTGCAATTGAGCCGCCTTCTGGCATGGGCCCTCACTTCAGGCCTCGAAGGAGATCATGAGACCGGATTCGCTTCAGCCCTGCGACGTCCCTGGACTGAACCCTAATCCTACCTAAGCCTCTCTCTCCATGGGGACCCAATTCCAACGTCTGACAACACCACGCGCTGGAGTCCAGTAGCAGTGTAGGCTGACTCGTAATGGAACCTAGATGCTCTCCCTGTCGTTTCCCAGGCCCAGCTGCAGCTGTCCGAGAGGATTCTGGATGAGTCCTCGAACTGGGGCCCAATCACATGTGTGGTTTTGGCAGCCAAAGATGGATCGTGACCTGCAGACTCCATTGTGCCTTCAACTCAGCATTTCAGGGAGACATCTTCCCTGCTGTGGGATCGGTGCCTGGAGCCTTCTGGGACCTAACCCTAACCCTAACCGTACCCCGAAATGGGACCCTCCCCCGTAACCTAAGCCTGCTTCGAACCCTAACCCTGCAATTCAGGTGCCTTCTGGCATGGGCCCTCACTTCAGCCCTCGAGGGAGTTCACGAGACGGGAGTCACTTCGGCCCTGGCGACGTCCCAGGACCGAACCCTAACCCTAGCTAAGGCTCTCTCCCCATGGGGACCCAATTCCAACGTCTGACAAAACCACGCGCCTGGGGTCCAGAAGCGTGGCCGGCTGGCCCGGCATGGAACCAGGAAGCTCACCATGTCGTTTGCCAGGCCCGGCTGCAGCTGCCCGAGAGGATTCCGGAGGCCTCCACGACCTGTTGCTGATCGACGTGTGTGGCCTTAGTAGCCACAGACGGCAGCCTGACCGGCACCGTCCCTTGTGCCCTTAACTCAGCCCTTCAGGGAGAACACTGCCCTGCTTTGGGTTCGGCGCCTGGAGCCTCCTGGGACCTAACCCTAAACTTAACCCTACCCTGAGCCGGAACCCTCCACCTCAACCTAAGCCTGCCTCGAACCCTAACCCTGCAATTGAGCCGCCTTCTGGCATGGGCCATCACTTCAGCTCTCGAGGGAGATCATGAGACCGGAGTCGCTTTGGCCCTGGCGACGTCCCTCGACCGAACCCTAACTCTAGATAAGGCTCCGTCCCCATGGTTCCCAATTCCAACCTCTGACAACACCACGCGCCTGGGTTCCAGAAGCGGTGTAGCCTGACTCGACGTGGAACCTGGAAGCTCACCCTGTTGTTTCCCATTCCGGCTGCAGCTGCCCAAGAGGATTCCGGAGGCCTCCTCCACCAGGGGCCCAATCACCTGTGTGGACTTGGCAGCCAAAGACGGATCCTGACCGGCAACCCCCCTTGTGCCCTCAACTCCGCCCTTCGGGGAGACCACTGCCCTGCTGTCGGTTCGGCGCCAGGAGCCTCCTGGGACCTAACCTTAAACTTAGCTAAGGCTCCCTCTCCATGGGGACCCAATTCCAACGTCTGACAACACCACGCACCTGGGGTCCAGAAGCGGTGCTGGCTCACTTGCCATGGAACCTGGAAGCTCAGCATGTCATTTCCCAGGCCCTGCTGCAGCTCCGCGAGAGTATTCTGGAGGCCTAGTCGACCGGGGGCCCATTGATTTGTGTCCTTGGCAGGCAAAGACTGATCCTGACCGGCAACCTCGCTTTTGCCCTTAACTCAGCCTTTCGGGGAGACCACTGCCCTGTTATAGGTTGGGCGCCTGGGCCCTCCTTGGTCCTAAGCCTAACCCTAACCATACCGAAAACTTGGACCCTCCACCGAAAGCTAACCCTGCCTCACAACCTAACCCTGCACTAGAGTCACCATGTGGCATGGGTCCTCACTTCAGCCCTAGAGGGACATGAAAAGACCGATGTCCCTTCAGCCCTGGCGATGTCGCTGGACCTAACCCTCACCCTAGCTGAGGCTCTCACCCCATGAGGACCAAATTCCACCGTCTCACATCACCACCCGCCCGGGGTCCAGAAGCGGTAGAGGCTCACACAGCATGGAACTTGGAAGCACACCATGTCATTTCCCAGGCTGGGCTCCAGCTGAGCGAGAGGAAACCGGAGGCCTCCTCAACCGGGGGCCCATCGACATGTGTGGCCTTGGCAGCCAAAGACTTACCCGGACTGGCACCCACCCTTGTGCCCTCAACTCAGCCCTTCGGGGAAACCACTGCCCTGCTGTGGGTGCGGCGTCTGGAACCCCCTGGGACCTGAACCTAACCCTAAACCTACCCCGAACCGGGAACCTCCACCGAAATCCACGACTGCCTCGAACCCTAATCCTGTACTTTAGCTGCCTTGTGGCATGGGCCCCCACTTCAGCCCTCGTGGGAGATCGAGACCAGAGTCGCTACGTCCCATGCGACGTCCCTTCCCCGAACCAGAACCCTAGCTATAGCTTTCTCCCCATGGGGACACAATTCCAACATCTGTCAACACCACGCACCTGGGGTCCAGAAGTGGTGCAGGCTCACTCGGCATGAAACCTGGAAGCTCACCATGTCATGTCCCAGGCCGGGTTGCAGCTGCCTGAGAGGATTCCTGAGGATTCCACGACCGGGGACCCATAGACGTGTGTGCCTTGGCAGCTAAAGCCTGATCCTGAACGGCACCCTCCCTTGTGCCCTCAACTCAGCCCTTCGGGGAGACCACAACCCTGTGACTGTAGCCTGTTGGGCGCCTGTAGCCTCCTGGGTCCTAACCCTAACTCTAACCCTACCCTAAACCGGGACCCTCCACTGAAACCTAAGCCTGACTCAAACCCTAACCCTGCATTTGAGCCGCCTTGTGGCATGGGCACTCACTTCAGCCCTCGAGGGAGATCACGAGACTGGAGTCGCCACGGCCCTGGCAACGTCCCTGGACCCATCCTTAACCCTAGCTAAGGCTCTCTCACCATGGGGACCCAAATCCAATGTGTGACAACACCACGCGCCTGGGGTCCAGAAGCGGTGAAGGCTCACTCGCCATGGAACTTGGAAGGTCACCATGTCGTTTCCCAGGCCCGGCTGCAACTGCCCGAGAGGATTCCGGAGGCCTCCTCAACTGGAGGTCCATCGACTAGTGTGGCCTTGGCAATCAAAGAATGAAACTGACCGGCACACTCCCTTGTGCCCTCAACTCAGCCCTTCAGGGAGACCCTTGTCCTGCTCTGGTTTCAGCACCTGGAGCCTCCTGGGACCTACCTCTAATCCTAACCCTACCCCAAACCGGGACACTCCTCCGAAACCTAATCCTGCCTCGAACCCTAGCCCTGCACTTGGGGCGCCTTGTGGCATGGGCAATCACTTCAGCCTTCGAGGGAGATCATGAAACTGGAGTTGATTCAGCCCTGGCGACGTCCCTGGGCCAAACCCTAACCCTAGCTAAGGCTCTCTCCCCAAGAGGACCCAATGCCAAGGTCTGACAACACCACGTGCCTGGGGTCCGGAAGTGGTTCAGGCTGACTCGGCATGGAACCTGCAAGCTCACCATGTCGTTTCCCAGGCCCGTCTGCAGCTGACCGAGAGGATTCCGGAGGCCTCCTCGACCAGGGGCCCAATCACCTGTGTGGCCTTGGCAGCCAAAGACGGATCCTGACCGGCACGGTCCTTTGTGTCCTCAACTTAGTCCTTCGGGGAGACCACTGCCCTGCTGTGGGTTGGGCGCCTGGAGCCTCCTGGGACCTAACCCTAACCCTAACCCTACACTGAACGGGGACCCACCACCGAAACCTAAGCCGGCCTCGACCCCAAACCCTGCACTTGAGCCGCCTTGCTGCATGGGCCCTCACTTCAGCCCTCAAGGGAGATCACGAGACCGGAGTCGCTTTGGACCTGGCGACGTCCCTGGCCCGAAACCTAACCCTAGGTAAGGCTCTTTCCCCTTGGGGACCCAAATCAAACGACTGACAACACCACGCTCCTGGGAACCAGAAGCGGAGCAGGCTCAGTCAGCATGTAACCTGGAAGCTCACCATGTCATTTCAAAGGCCGGGCTGCAGCTCCCCGAGAGGATTCCAGAGGCATCCTCGACCGGGGCCCATCAACCTGTGTGGCCTTGGCAGCCAAAGACTGATCTGACCGGCTACCTAGCTTTTTCCCACAATCAGCCTTTCAGGGAGACCACTGCCCTGCTGTGGGTTTGGCGCCTGAACCCTCCTGGGACCAAAACCTAACCCTAACCATATCCAAACCCGGGACCCTCCCCCGGAAACCTAAGCCTGCCTCGAACCCTAACCCTGCACTTGAGCCGCCTTGTGGCATGGGCCCTCACATCAGCCCACAAACGAGATCACGAGACTGGAGTCGCTTCGGCCCTGGCGACGTCCCTGGACTGAACCCTAACCCTAGCTAAGGCTCACTCCCCATGGGGACCCATATCCAATGTCTGACAACACGCGCTTGGGGTGTAGATGAGGTGCAGGCACACTCGGTATGGAACCTGGAAACTCACCATGTCATTTCCCAGGCCCGGCTGCAGATGCCAGAGAGGATTCCGGAGGCCTCCTCGACCGGGGGCCCATCGACGTGTGTGGCCTTGACAGCCAAAGACTGATCCTGACCGGGAAACTCGCTTTTGCCCTCAACTCAGCCTTTCGGGGAGACCACTGCCTTGCTGTGGGTTCGGTGCCTGGACCCTCCTGGGACCCATCCCTAACCCTAACCAGACCCAAAACCGGGACCCTCCACTGAAAGTTAATCCTGCCTCACAACCTAACCCTGCACTGGAAACGCCATGTGGCATGGGTCCTCACTTCAGCCCTCGAGGGATATCATGAGACCGAGGTCGCTTCGGCTCTGGCGACATCGCTGGTCGAACCCTAACCCTAGCTAAGGCTCTCTCCCCATGGGGGCCCAATTACAACGTCTGACAACACCACCCGCCTGGGGTCCAGAAGAGGTGCAGGCTGACTCGGCATGGATCCTGGAAGCTCACCATGTCGTTTCCCAGGCCCGGCTGCAGCTGCCCGAGAGGATTCCTGAGACCTCCCCGACCAGGGGCCCATCGACGTGTGTGGCCTTGGCAGGCAAAGACGGATCCTGACCGGCACCCTCCCTTGTGCCTTCAACTCAGCCTGTCAGGGTGACCACTGTTCTCCTGTGGGCTCGGCGCCTGGAGCCTCCTGGGACCTAAACCTAACCCTAACCCTACCACAAACTGGGAACCTCCACCGAAACCTAAGCCCGCCTCGAAACCTAAACATACACTTGAGCCGCCCCGTCCCATGAGCCCTTACTTCATCCCTCGAGGGAGATCATGAGACTGGAGGCGCTTCGGCCCTGACAACTTTCCTCAACCAAACCCTATCCTTAGCGAAGGCACTCTCCTTAAGGGGACCCATACGAAAATCTGACACCACCACGCGCCTGGGGTCCACAAGTGGTGCAGGCTCAGTCAGCATGGAACCTGGAAACTGACCATGTCGTTTTCCAGGCCCGGCTGCAGCTGGCCGAGAGGATTCCTGAGGCTTCACCAACTAGGAGTCCATCGACGTGTGTGTCCTTGGTAGCCAATGACTGATCCTGACCGGCACCCTCCCTTGTGCCCTCAACTCAGCCCTTCGGGGAGACCACTGCCCTTCTGTGGGAGTGGAGCCTGGAGCCTCCTGAGACCTAACCCTAACCTAACCCTAAGTCGAACAAGGGCCCTCCACAGAAAGCTAAGCAGGTCTCGAAACCTATCCCAACACTTGAGCTGCCCCATCGCATGAGCCCTAAATTCAGCCCTCGAGTGAGATCACGAGACCAGCCTCGCTTCGGCCCTGGTGACGTCCCTGGACCGAACCTAACCCTAGCTAAGGCACTCTCCACATGGGGACCCAATACCAAATTCTGACAACACCACGCGGGTGGGGTCCACAAGCGGTGCAGGCTCACATGGTATGGAATTTGGAAGCTCAACATGTCGTTTCCCAGGCCAGCTGCAGTTGCCTGTGAGGTTTCCTGAGGCACGTCTCATCGATGTGTGTGGACTTGTCAGCCAAATACTGATCCCGACTGGCAAACTCCCTTTTGCCCTCATCTCAGCCTTTCGGGGAGACCACTGCCCTGCTTTGGTTTCTGAGCCTGGAGCCCCATTGGGCCTATACCTAACCCTAACCCTCCCTGAAACACCACCATCCACCGAAACCTAAGCCTGTCTCGAACCCTAACCCTACACTTGAGTTGCCCCATCCCATGGGCCTACATGTCAGCCCTAAATACAGGTCACGAGATCGGAGAACTTCAGCCCTAGCGTCGTCCCTGGACGGAACCCTAACACTAGCTAAGGCTCTCTCCCCATGGGGACACAATAACAAAGTCTGACAACAACACAGGCCTGGGGTCCACAAGCGGTGCAGGCTCACTCAACATGAACCTAGAAGATCACGAAGTCGTTTCACGGGCTCGGCTAGATGTCCGAGAGGATTCCTGAGGCCTCCCCGACAAGAAGCCCATCGACGTGTCTGGACTTGGTATTCAAAGACGGATCCTGACCGGCACCCTCCCTTGTGACCTCCACACAGCCCTTCGTGAGACCACTTCCCTGCTGAGGGTTCAGGACCTGGAGCTTCCTGGGACCTAACCCTAACCCTAACCCTGCCCTGAAACACGAACTTCCACAGAAACCCAAATGGGCCTCGAACCCTAACCCTACACTTCAGCCTCCCCGTCTCATGGGCCCAAACTTCACCACTAGAGGGACATGAGACCAGTCACTTCGGCCCTGGTGACATCCCTGGACAGAACCCTAACCCTAGTTAACGCTCTCTCCCCATTGGCCCCAATACCAATGTCTGACAACACCAGAAGCCTGGAGTCCAAAAGCGTTGCAGGCTCACAAGGCATGCAACCAGGAAGCTCATCATGTCGTTTCCCAGGCCCGGCTGCAGTTGCCCGAGAAGATTCCTGAGGCCTCCCCGACTAGGGGCCCATCGACGTGTGTGGCCGTGGCAGGCAAAGACTGATCCTGACCGGCACCGTTCCTTCTGCCCTCAACTCAGCCCTTTGGGGACACCACTGCCCTGCTGTGGGTTCGGCGCCTGGAGCCTCCTGGGACCTAACCCTAACCCTAAACCTACCCTGAAACACGACACTGCACCAAAACCTAAGCCTGCCTCAAAACCTAACCTTACTCTTGAGCCTCCCCGGCGAATGGGCCCTCATTTTAACCCTCTATGGAAGTCCCGAGACCAGAGTCGCTTTGGCCCTGGCGACGTCCCTGGACCCTACCCTAACCTTAGCTAAGGTTCTCTCCCAATGGGGACCCATAACCAATGTCTGACAACACCAGGGTTTGGGGTCCACAAGCGGTGCAGGCTCACTTGGCATGGAACCTGGAAGCACACCATGTCGTTTCGCAGGCACGGCTGCATCTGCCCGAGAGGATTTCTGAGGTCTCCTTTTATGGGGTCCCATTAACTTGTGTGGCCTTTCAGCCAAAGACTGATCCAGACTGGCAACCTTCCTATTTGCTCTCAACTCAGCCCTTCGGGGAGACCCCTGCCATGCTGTGGGTTCTGCGCCTGAAGCCTTTTGGAACCTACCCCCAACGACCCTCCACCGAAACCTAAGCATGCCTCGAACCCTAACCCTACACTTGAGCCACCCCTTCGCATGGTTCCTCACTTCAGAACTCGAGGGACATCACGAGACTGGAGTCGCTTCTGGCCTGGCAACGTCCGTGGACCTAAACCTAACCCTAGCTGAAGCTCTCTCCCCATGGGGACCCATTACCAAAGTCTGACAACACCACGCACCTGGGGTCCAGAAGCAGTGCAGGCTCACACGGCATGGAACCAGGAAGCTCACCATTTCATTTCCCAGGCCCGGCTACGGCTAACACGGAGGATTCTTGAGACTTATCTTACCAGGGGCCCATCAATTTTGCGGCATAGGCAGCCAAAGACTGATTCTGACAAGCACCCTCCCTTGTGCCCTCAACTCAGTCTTTCGGGGAAACCACTGCCCTGCTGTGGGTTCGGCACCTGGACCCTCCTGGGACCTAACACTAACCCTAACCCTACCGGGAACCGGGACCCTCCACCGAAACTTAAGCCGGCCTCGAACCCTAAGAATACACTTGATCTGCCCCGTCACATGGGTCCTCACTTCAGCCCTCGAGGGAGATCATGAGACAAGAGTCACTTCGGCCCTGGCTACGTCCCGGGAACGAACCATAACCGAGAGAGCTAAGGCTCTCTCCAAATGGGGACCCAATACCAAAGTCTGAAAACACCACGCTCCTGGGAACCACAACCAGTGCAGACTCACACGGCATGGAACCTGGAAGCTCAGCATGTCGTTTCCAGTCCCGGCTGCGGTTGCCCTAGAGGATTCCTGAGGCCTCCCCGACTAGGGACCCATCGACTCTTTCGGGCTTTGCAACCAAACACTGATCATGACCAGACCCATACCTTATGCCTTCAACTCAGCCTTATGGGGAGACCAGGGCGCTGCTATTTGTTCGGCGCCTGGAGCCTCGTGGTACCTAAACCTAATCCTAACGCTACCCTGAACCGAAACCCTCCACCGAAACCTAAACCGGCCTCGAACCCTAACCCTACACTTGAGCTGCCGTGTCATATGGGCCCTCACTTCAGCCCTTGACAGAGATTACGAGACCTGAGTCGCTTCGGCACTGGCGGCGTCCCTGGACTGAACCATAGCCGTAGCTAAGGCTCTCTCCCATGGGGTCCCAATCCCCAAATCTGACGACACCACGTGCCTGGGGTCCAAAAGCAGTGCAGACTCACTCGGCATGGAACCTGGAAGCTCTTCATGTCGTTTCCCAGTCCTGGCTTAAGCTGCCCAAGTGTATTCCTGAGGCCACCTCAACTAGGAGCCAACCGACTCTTGTGGCCTTGGCATACAGAGACTGATCTTGAAAGGCACCCTCCATTGTGATCTCGCCTCAGCCTTTAGGGGAGACCACTGCTCGAGGACTGAAGTGATGGCCCATGCGACGGGGTGGCTCAAGTGTAGGATTAGGTTTCAAGGCCGGCTTAAGGTTTTTTGGAGGGTCTTGTTTTGGGCAGATTTAGGGTTAGGGTTAGGACCCAGGAGGCTCCAGTCTCAGAACCCACAGCATGACTGTGGTCTCCCCGAAGGGTAAATGGGAGGGTGCCTGTCAGGATCAGTCTTTGGCCGCCAAGGCCACAAACATCGATTGGCCCCTGGTAGGGGAGGCCTCAGGTATCCTCTTGGGCAGCTGCAACCGGGCCTGGGAAATGACATGGTGAGCTCCAGGTTGCATGCCGTGTGAGCCTGCACCGCTTTTGGACCTTAGACGCGTGGTGTTGTCAGACTTTGGTATTGGGTCCCCATGGGGAGAGAGCCTTAACTAGGGTTAGGTTTCTGTCCAGAGACGTCGCCAGGGCTGAAGCGACTTCGGTCTTGGGACCTCAATCGAGGGGTGAAGTGAGGGCCCATGCAACTGGGCGAGTCAAGTGTAGGGTTAGGGTTCAAGGCAGGCTTAGGTTTCGGTGGAGGGTCGTGTTTCAGGGTAGGGTTAGAAATAGGGTTAGGTCCCAGGAGGCTCCAGGATCCAAAACCACAGCAGGGCAGTGGTCTCTCCGAAGGGTTACGTTAAGGACACAAGATACAGTGTCGGTCAATTTAAGTCTTTGGCTGCCAAGGCCACAAATGTCGATGGGCCCTTGGTTGAGTAAGACTTAGGAATCCTCTCGGCAAATTGCAGCCGAGCCTGTGAAACGACATGGTGAGTTTTCACGTTCCATGTCTAGTAAGTCTGCACCGCTTGTGGACCCCAGGTTCGTGGTGTTGTCAGACTTTCGTATTGGAGCCCCATGGGGAGAGAGCCTTAGCTAGGGTTAGGGTTCAGTCCAGGGATGTCTCCAGGGCCGAAGTGACTCCCATCTGGTGATGTCCCTCGAGCGCTAAAGTGAGGGCCCACGTGAAAGGGCGGCTCAAGTGTATGGTTAGGGTTCGAGGTCGGCTTAGATTTCAATGGAGGGTCCCGGATCAGGGCAGGTTTAGTGTTAGGTTTAGGTCCCTGGAGGTTCTAGCAGCCGAAACCACAGCAGGGCAGTGGTCTCCCCAAAGGGCTGAGTTGAGGGCACAAGGGAGGGTGCCGGTCAGGATCAGTCTTTGGCTGCCAAGGTCACACATGTCGATGGGCCCCTGCTCGGAGAGGCCTCAGGAATTCTCTCCGGCAGCTGCAGCCGGGCCTGGGAAATGACATGGTGAGCTTCCAAGTTCCATGCCGAGAGAGCCTGCACCACTTTTGGACCCCACGCACGTTGTGTTGTCAGATTTTGGTATTGGGTCCCCGTGGTGAGAGAGCCGTAGCTAGGGTTAGGGTTCTGTCCAGGGACGTCGCCAGGGCCGAAGCGACTCCAGACTTGTAATGTCCCTCGAAGGCTGAAGTGAGGGCCCATGAGACAGGGCAGCTCAAGTGTAGGGTTAGGGTTCGAGGCTGGCCTAGGTTTCGGTGGAAAGTCTTGTTTCGGGGCAGATTTAGGGTTAGGTTTAGGTCCCAGGAAGCTCTAGTTTCAGAACCGACAAAAGAACAGTGGTCTCCCCGAAGGGCTAAGTTGAGGGCAAAAGGGAGTGTGCCGGACAGGATCAGTCTTTGGCTGCCAATGCCACACAGGTCGATGGGCCCCTGCTCAGAGAAGCCTCAGGAATTCTCTCCGGCAGCTGCAGCCGGGCCTGGGGAAAGACATGGTGAGCTTCCAGGTTGCATGCCGAGAGAGCCTGCATCACCTGTGGACCCCAGGCACGTGTTATTGTCAGAATTTGGAATTATGTCCCCATCAGGAGAGAGCTTTAGCTAGGGTTAGGGTTCTGTCCAGGCACGTCGCCAGGGTGGAAGAGACTCCAGTCTCGTGATGTCCCTCCAGGGCTGAAGTAAGGGCACATGCGAAGGGGCAGCTCAAGTGTAGCGTTAGGGTACGAGGCTGGCTTAGTTTTCGGTGGAGGGTCTTGTTTCGTGGTAGATTTAGGATTAGGGTTAGGTCCCAGGAGGTTCCAGGCGCTGAACCTACAACAGGGCAGTGGTCTCCCCGAAGGGCTGAGTTGAGGGCACAAGGGAGGGTGCCGGTCAGGATCAGTTTTTGGCTGCCAAGGCCACACACGTCGATGGGCGCCAGGTCGGTGTGGCCTCAGGAATCCTCTCGGGAAGCTGCAGCCGGGACTGGGAAACGACATGGTGAACTTCCAGATTCCATGCTTTGTGAGCCTTCACCGCTTCCGGACCCCAGGCGTGTAGTGTTGTCAGACTTTCGAATTGGGTCCCCATGGGGAGAGAGCCTTTGCTAGGGTTAGGGTTCGGTCCAGAGACATCGCCATGGCCCAAGCAACTCCGGTCTCTTGACCTCCATCGAGGGCTGAAGTGATGGCCTTTGTGACGGTATACTCAAGTGTAGGGTTAGGGTTCGATGCAGGCATAGGTTTTGGTGGAGGGTCGTGTTTCAGGGTAGGGTTAGGGTTAGCGTTAGGTCCCAGGAGGCTCCAGGCTCTGAAACCACAGCAGGGAAGTGGTTTCACCCAAGGGCTGAGTTGAGGGCACAAGATAAGTTGTCGGTCACATAAAGTCTTTGACTGCCAAGGCCAAACACGTCGATTGGCCCCTGGTAGGGTAAGCCTCAGGAATCCTCTCCGCCAGCTGCAGCCGAGCCTGTGAAACGACATGGTGAGTTTTCAGGTTCCATGTCTTGTGAGTCTTCATCGCTTGTGGACCCCAGGTGTGTGGTGTTGTCAGACCTTGGTATTGGGTCCCCATGGGGAGAGAGCCTTAGCTAGGGTTAGGGTTCGGTCCAGGGAAGTCGCCAGGACCACAGGGACTCTAAGAAACCATGTTTCAACAAAAGTCTGGCTTCATATTGAGAGGTGTTTGAAATCCTTTACAGAGAACTATAAGCTGTATAAGAAGTTTATGACTTAATTCTGGGAGAAAACCTATCGAGACACCGTCTTTCAACCAACTTCTTGGTTCACAACATTAGACGTGTTGAAAAACCTAATCTGGGGACTATAAAGTTCCTTCAGCTTAACTCTGTGAAATAACCTTCTGGAGGAACCAGGTTCAACGAATCTCTTGTTTCACTAAGAAGTGTATGAAAACCTAGGTGGGTAATGATGAGGGCAGTGATATGTACTTAACTCTGTGAGAAAAAAAAAATACCGGAGACACGACCCTTCAAATAACGTTGTTGTTCCCTAAGTTAGAAGTGTTTGAACATTTAGGCCTAAATGTAAACCGAGAGTATTATAGACTCATCTCCTTGAATTAAAACCTTGTCGAGAAACCAACTTTCAACTAACGTCTTCTTTCCAGTTAGAAGTGTTTGAAAACCTTTAGATGGAAGTATAAGGAAAAGACCACAATACTAACGCTGTGAAAAACACAACAGGGACATGGTCTTTCAACCAACTTCTCATTTCAGACGTTTTGGAGAATCGATGCGGGGAACTACATGTAAGGAAACTGTCATATACTCAACTTTGTGAAATAACAGAGCGGGGAGACTGCTTTTCAAATATCCTGTTTCACTAGTTTAGGGGGTTGGTAGGTTATACTGAGAACTTAGGTAAAGGGCCATACAGTCAACTCTGAGAAAACACAGGGGGAAACCGTCCTTCCACCAACTCCCTGTTTCGGTAGGTTAGGAGGCTTTGACTCTCTATTGCGGGCAAGTATAAGGAAAGTGCCATGAACTCCTCTCTGTGAATCCACACTGTGGAGAAAACTTCTCTCAGTGACCTGCTTCCTTCACAGTGTTAGAAATGTTTGAAAACATATGCAAGGAAGAATAGGCAAAGTGCCACATACTTAACTCTGCAAAACAACTCTGTGCGGAAACCATCTTTCAAATAACTTCTTGTGTCCGAAAACACATTTTGAAAATCAATGCGACCGAATAACACAAGGAAAGTGACATATCCACACTCTGTGAAACAACACTGTGGGGAGCCCATTTTTCAGCTACAATTACATTTCAGGAAGTTGAACTCTCCGAAAATAACACTGGGGAACAGGTCTTTCACCCAACTTCTTGTTGAACCAACTTCTTAGCTAGCCGTGTTTGAAAACCTGTGTGTGGAATCATGGGAAAGTCAATATACTCACCTCTGTGAGATAATACTGTGGAGAAACCATCTTTCAAATAACTTCTTATTTCGCGTACTTAGAAGTCTTCCAAAACCTATGCAGAAAAGAGAGGGGAATGGCAGTGACTCACCGCTGTGAAATAATATGGTGGGAGAAACACCTTTCCACTAATTCCTTGTTTCACTAAGTATCCACTGTCTGAAATCTTATGCCGGACTATGAGGAAAACACAGCGTGGAGAAACGACCTTTAGATGATCATTTGTTTCACTACCATACAAGTGTTTGAAAATGTAAGTGGTGAGCTGGAAGGCAAGAGCCATACCATAGATTCAACAGTGTGGAGAAACCATTCTTGAACTAACACCATGTTTCATTGAGTTACAAAAGTTTGAAAACATTAAGGAAAGTTCCATACACTCAACTCTCTGAAGAAACACTGTGGACAAATCCTCTTTCAAGTAACATCTTTTCTAAGTTGGAAGTGAGTAAAAATCTAGGACTAAATGTACAATGATGGTGCCATACGCTGAACTCCTTGAAGGAAAACCATGGAAAAAACACCTTTCAACTAAAGTCTGCTTTCAAATCGAGTGGTGTTTGAAACCCTTTACAGGGAACTTTAAGGAAAGGATCCCATGCTGAGTTCAGAAAAAACACTATGGCGATACCGTCTTTCAACCAACTTCTTGTTTCACTAAGTTAGACGTGTTGGAAAACCTGTCCTGGTAACTCTAAAGAAAGTGCCATCTACTCAACTGTATGAAATTACATTGTGGAGGGACCATCCTTCAACTAATGCATTGTTTCGGGTGAAAAGACACTGTGGGGAAACTGTCTTTCAACCAAATTCCTGTTTCACTTAGACATTTTTGAAAACATGTTCGAGGAATTGTAAGAAAAGTGCCATATACTCCATTTTGTGAAATGATACTGTGGAGAAAACCACATTTCAAAGAACTTCTTGTTTCACTAAGAAAGAAGTCTTGGAAAACCTATGCAGAAAATATAGGGGAATGGCATAGACTCAGCACTATGAAATAACACTGTGGAGGAATCATCTTTCAATGAATCTCTTATTTCCTTGTGTAACAAGTGTTAGAAAACCTAAGCGGGAAACTATGAGGAAAGTGCCATGTACCTAACTCTGTGACACAACACATGGAGACAGGACCTTGCAACTAACATTTTCTTTCACTACCTTAGAAGTGTTTGAAATGGAAGAGGTGAACTCCAAGCCATGTTTTTAGAGTTGTGCCGAATTCAACACTGTGAAACAATGGTGTGGAGAAACTATTTTTAAAGAAACACCATGTTTCATTGAGTGACAATGGTTTGCACAGCTATGCGGGGAAGAAAAAAGAGAGTTCCATATACGCAACACTGTGAGAAAACACTGTGGAGCTCGCATCTTTCAACTAACCCCTTCTTTCCCCACCTGAGAAGTGTTTGAAAATCTAGGCCTAAACATATAGGGACAGTACCATACACTCTCAACTCCTTGAAATAAAACTATGCAGAAACCACCTTTCCCCTAACATCTTGTTTCACTGCGTGAGAACTGTTTGAAAACCTATGCAAGGAACTCTAAGGAAAGTGCCATATCCTCAACCCCGTGAAACAACAATGTTGATAAACTGCCTCCCAGTGAATACACCAGACAACCATCTAGTTTCACATACACCGAACTACAATCAACATTTAGTCAACACTCACCAAGGTCTGCACACCGAGCACACTCCACACACCTACCTCTTAAACACCACAGACACCACACTTCAGCATCCCACAGTGCCTAGGAAACACACAAACACCAAACACATCACACACGGACAAAACACATCCCAACATACCTCAAGTACCAGACACATTCAAATATCCTATGGAGAATGCTTTTATACTACTTAAAACTCGCATGGGACATACACCACATATAGAAACGACACGCACAATTTGCAGGTAACATGGTCAACTCACTACATCACATCCATAAAATATCCATCACACAGTCCAAACACCACACACACACCACACTACCCATACAGCACACATATTCCACACACACACACACACACACACACACTTCACATATGCCATGCACAGAAATGCACACACCACACACCCTCCAGGGACATACTGCTTATAAACCACCTACACACGCCCTTTCCATACACCACACACATAACAAACACAAGACACCAATGCTCCACATATACCCTGCTACATCTCTGCTGACCCTATCTGCCAATGGGATGGCAGGAAAGACATCCAAAGCCAGGGCTTTCCCTCTCTATTTAAAGGAATAATGGAGGCCTCATGATAACAGTGCTTCAGGTGTGGCCTGGAGAGAGGTCCCTCTACCGAAGCCCTTGGCTCTTTCTAATTTCTGAGACAGTCAACTTGCTGAAAGATTGTGCTAGTCACTTCATTCATAACAGTCTCCCATTCCCATCATCTGACGACAGACTCTAGCAAGCCGACTATCATTTTGAACCCTTTTGCTCTATTTTCAAAGGGGTTTCTCCCTGGGGTTCATGCCAAGTGAGTCAGAGCACCAGGCTCTGCTTTCAAGTGTAGAGTGTGGTGACGTCCTTGGGAGTGCGCAATGGGTTTGGTAACAGGACCACCCCTTCATCTGGTTTCAGAAGTGTATAGATATCAAGAGGCCTGGGTCATTGGAAGATGCCCAATGGAGAACTTTTGTATGTATGCTGTGCCGGAGGTTGCAGGAGAGAGCTGGCCTCCTTTATGCGCGGAGAAGAAATGAAATGAGACATCTCCTTTGCAGACTGATCCAATTCCCCTTTGGAAGGTCGCACTTGGGTCCACTTAGTCATTTTCTTCCCATGGCTGTGTTTCAAAATAAATTTTTGTTCACACGTAGGGGCCACAGAACTGTCCCTCTCTCAGCTGGCACCCTGGGGTAGGCCAAAAACCTTTTGAATAAATGCTGCACCATAACCTCGTTCAAACCTATTCATCATCACAGGGAAGCATATGTTTCCATGACTCAGAATAACCTGTGCCCCTGTCTACTGATACGATGTGCAGAAAGGACAAAAGAAGCCAAAGCTTCCCTCTATGTCTTCAGGGATAATGTGGGTCTCTTGCCCACAGGACCCCAAGGGGCATCCTTTGGGTACTCCTTTAGTCAAGGCGACTAAGGGTTCTTCTGATGCCTGAGCAGGCCAGCGAGCATGCTAATATACAGTGCTGGTCAGAGTGTCCTAAACATTACCCAAATCTCATCCTTAATAAAGAGCTCTCGCCCTCGGGGTTTCAAGTTTCATGGCATTGCTTTATTCTCCACCACGGTTCCTCTTGTGATCCCCATGAATTCAGTCACTCAGAGTCATAGCACCAGCTTGCAAATGTCCAATGTGGACCAGCCCTTGTGACTTGTGGCACAGGTTGAGCCCCAGGGGCCCTGGCATTTTGGTTTCAGGATTCCATGGACATGCAGAGCCCTAGGCCATTCGAAGAGGTCCAGCTGAGAACTGTTTGTGCAGAGGCTGCGCCAGGTGTATTAGTGGGCAGCTGGCCCTCATACCTAGGGAAAATGAAGTTTATTTCCCGGAAATATCGAATGCCCTTTGTTCAGGCTGGAGCCATTCCTTCTCCTTTACTGTCATTCTGACTCCGTCTTTGTTCAACCCGAGGAGCCATGGACCTGGCACTCACTCCTCGGGCACCGTTCCCACTCAATCCCATGCTCAGGGACAGCCATGAGCATCAGCTATCCCAAAGGAGTAGAGAACTCCAATCCCTGAGCTTGGTAATTGGCTGTTGTTAGCAAGGGGTGAGGGGAAGGGAGCCAGCCTGCTTCCTTTCTCTACCTGATGGAGTTTCCTTCCTTCTGAAAAGCAGACAGTTCACACAGGAGCAGAAAGCTCCAGAAGGTGGTCAGCACAGAAAGAGCCCTTTACAGGAAGAGGGCCCAATGTCCCTTTCCCCACTTTGGAAGAAGACCTGGGGGCACGTGATGGCCACAACACCCTCACTGCTCACTCCATTCAATGATGGGAAAAGTAAGAAAAGCAAAGTCCAGGGCTCTCTAGGTCCTTCTGAAGGAAGAAAGCAGGCCTGTTGCTGATAGGGCTCCAAGATGCGGACGCTAGACGGCACTGTTGTCTGAGGCAACAGAAACCCCTGTTTCTTCTTCCCACAGCCACCTTGCCAGGAGCTGGTGCTGGACCATTCCTTTCCCACATAATTCCGCTTCCAATCTCTGAAGAGCTCTGACCCTCCTTATCCACCTTTACTCATCTTTGACCTCTTCTAGAAACAAGGTTCTTCCGATCATGGGTTCAGAGGCAGTGTCTTATGGTCGTATCCTCTGCCTTCCACCTGGGAGTCTGGCTCAGTCCTTGAGACAGTGGGAGAGATTTTGGCCACTGTGCTCCATCTTCCTTAATTCATTGGGTTCCAGAAGCATGTAGAGACCCAGGCCAATGGAAGGGTTGCAGCAGATGTTTGTGTGTAGGTTGGACGAGAGATTTGGGCATGGAGTTGGCCTTCTGGCCAGTGGCAAACGAAGTAAGACACCTTCTTTCCCAGTGGATCCCAATTACCACTGGATATGCCGAGCTTTGGCCCTCCTTGTGCCCATTTCCTTCACATTACTGCATTTCCGACTAATTTTTCTCCCTTAGGAGCTAGGGAGCTGTCAGAAACCCAGGGATGTCACACGGATAGGCATGAAACTCCCACTCTGCTCCTGTGCTCAGTGAGAGCGCTGAGGCTCTGAACTACCAAAGGAAAGATGGCCTTTATTCCCTAGAAGACTGGTGACTGGCCTGCTGTGGTATGGAAGGGGAAGGGGAGCCAGCTTGCCTCATTGTCCTGAATGACTGTGTTGCCTTCTTTCTGAGAAGTAGACAGGTTGCACATGAACAGTATGGACAAGGAGAGGGTCAGCACAGAGGAAGCCCTTTGCAGGAACAGAGAAGGATTTCTTTGTCCCACTCTCCTGAGTAAAAGCCAGCAGAACCGAAAACTTAGAGTTCAAAACTGGGGCCTGCATCAACTGATAGAACATGTGGGAAGGACACACATAGCCAGAAATCTGTCTCTTAAAATCAGAATGCAGGGCCCCCAGGTGTATTCCTTCAGAGGGCTCCCTTTACCTAAGCCCACAAGCATTTCTTTTTCTGGATACAACCCGCTTGATAGGAGACCATGCTGGGTATTTATTCTCAAGATTCTCCACATACCATGTGTGAGGAAGAACTCTGGAAGTCTGTGTCTCAAAAAGCCCACCACTTTCCGTTTTCTTGAAAAGCAGTGCTGCATGGAATTTGTCAGAGCCAGTGTCTTTAATATCTTCTTCTTTCAGCACTCGAATCCGGTGTTGTCCTGTGGTTATGATATAGGTGTGGCAATGGGCCGCTCTCCATTTGGTTTCAGAATTATGTGACCATCTGCTAACGCAGGATGTGTGAAGGTTCCAAGGCAGAATCCTTGTGGGTAGGCTCATCCAGAAGTTGGGGGTAGATCCTGCCTCCTGTGTGCTTAGAGGGTGAGGGAAGCTAGATATCTCCTTCCTCGATTTGACCAGGGGCCTTCTGAATGCAGAACTTTGACTCACCTGGTAGTTATTCTTATCCCATTTCTGCATTTCTAACTTACCCTCACTTGACACACCAAGACCACGGGGCTGTTCTGTAAACCAGCAAGTTGCAAGGATGGACATGTAGGTTCCAGAACATTCCCGAGTCAAGGCAGGACTCTCAGAGTCTGTTATCGCTGAAGCGAGCTATATATTGTGTCATTGAACCCTAGGTTCATAGCAGACTACTGTACCATGGGAATGGTGAGCCACATGGACCGCCGACCCTAATTGATGGACATACCCTCATGCAGAGGAAGAGACAGGATGTGCATGTGCAGCATGCTCCATGACCTGACCAGAGCACACAAAGCCTTTTGAATGCATCCTGCCCCAGGCCTTGGTCCCACCACTGGATCCTCCCATGGAAGCACATTTTTGTATCTCAGTGTCATTAGGGCCTGATCTGATACAATGGACAGAGAAGCACACAAACAGCTTACCGTTTCCCTCTACTTCTTAAGGGAGAATGTGGGTCTCTTGCTCACAGTGCTCCAAGTGGTTCCCTTTGGACAACTCTGTAGCCAAATCCCACAACAGATCTGATTTCTCAGCAATCCAGCTTGCTAATGTATTGAGCTAGTCAGTTTGTTCTAAACATTATCCCATTCTCATCCTTAAAGAAGAACTCTTACCCTAAGCTTATGAAGTCTCATGACATTGCTGTTTAGCCATCAAGGTTTGTGTTGGGCTCCATACATTTCAGCCTTGCAGTCATAGACCTGCCTTACAATTGTTCAATATGGACCAGCCCGTGTGGCTGCTGTGACGACAGGTTGAGGTAAAGGGGCTGGCATATTTGTTTCAGGACTACATGGACATCCAGAGATGTAGGGCAAGGAAAGGGGTCCAGCTGAGATGTGTCTGTGTGGAGGATGGTCCAGAGGTATTAGTCGAGAGCTGGCCTTTATGCTAGGCCTAGAGGAAATGAAGTTTAACGTGTCTTGTCCACATCGATCACATTCCCATTGGTTGGAAATATTGCACACTTTTGTCCTGGATGCAGCTGTGCACTTTTCCTTAATGTCTGACTCATTATTTCTTTACCCTTATGAACCATGGCACCGGCACTCAGCGGGCACCAAGGGGTGGGCTATAGCTTCCCGCTTGGTCCAGTGCTCAGTGACAGCCATAAGCATTGGCTATCCCAAAGGAGAATAGCCCTCCTACCCCTCAGCTTGATGCCTGGTTCTTTGTAGGATGTGGGGAAGGGAGCCAGCCGGCCTTGTTGCTCTGCCTGATGGAGGAGCCTTCCTTTTGAAAAACACACGGTTCACACAAGAGCAGGAGGCTCCAGAAGTTCAGGCGCCCCAAAAGAGCCCTTTACAGGAAGAGGGTCCCCATACTCCTTTTCCCTTGTTGGGTAACAGCGGGGGGGGGGGGGCAAGTGAAGGCCACAGCACGCTCACTGCTCACTCCATTCAATGATGTGAAAAGGAACAAAAGCAGACATAGTCCAGGAGTCTCTCGGTCCTTGTGAAGGAAAAGAGGCAGGCTTCTTGCTCTCAGGGTTCCCAGATACAGACGCTAGAGGGCGTTTCCCTAAGGCTTCTGGTGCTTCTTTTTCCCATAGCCAGCTTGGCAAGACCTGGTGCTGGGCCCTTCCTTCTCCACATAACTCCCTTCCCATCTCTGAAAAGCTCTGGCCTTCCTTATCCACCTTACACATCTTTGCTCTTTTGTAGAAACCAGGGTTTTCCCACAGTTCGTCCAGAGTCAGTGTTTCACACTTGTCTCTTCTGCCTTCCACCTGGGAGACTTGTCTGCTCCTTGTGACTGTGGGAGAGATTTTTGCCACAGGGCTTCTTCTTCATGAATGCATTGGGTTTCATAAGTGTGTTGTCATTCAGGGGTCCAGGGCATTTGAAGGGGCCCAGCAGAGGATGTTTGTGTGTATGCTGGGCCAGAGATTTGGGCAGGGAGCTGGATGCCTTGTGGGCCCAGGGAAAAGGAAGGAAGACATCTTCTTTCCAAGTGGATCCCAATTCCTGATGGAGACTTCTGGAGCGTTGGCCCTTCTTGCGCCCATTTCCTTCACCCTGCTGCATTTATGACAATTTTTTTTTCTCCCTTTAGAGCCATGGATCCATCACACATTTGGCTGGCACTCCTTGGTAGCCCGCTAATTCCATCTCTCTTCCTGTGTTCAGTGAGAGCTATCAGGCTCCGATCTAACAAAGGAAAGCAGGCCTTTAGTCCTTGAGTGCTTGGGGATAGGCCTGCTGTCGTATGGAAGGTGAAGGGGAGCCAGCCTCCCTCACTGACCTGGATGATTGAGTTACCTTCCTTTCGAGAAGCAGACAGTTGCCACATGGGCAGTATGGGCCAGGAGGGGGTCAGCATGGGGAAAGCCCTTTCCAGAAATAGGGAACTATGACATTGTTCCAAACTCCTGAGCAAGAGCCCGCAGAACCCAGTAGCTACAGTTCACACACTGATACCTCCGATCAACTGATAGAAAAAGTGGCAGGGAGAGACATGACCAGAAATCTCTGGCTCCTAAGGAAAAATTGCAGACTTGTTGCTGATAGTCGCTCCCAGGTGTAGTCGTTCAGAGGGTTCCCTTTGCCTAACCATTTCTTATTCCAGATTCAACCAGCTTGATAGGATATGGTGCTGGGTACTTCATTCTCAACATTTCCCACATCTCATGTGTGATGAAGAACTCTGGCTGTCTGTGTCTCCGTGTCCACCCGTTACCCTCTTGTTGAACAAGGTTCTGAATGGCATGTATTCAGAGCCATTGTCTGAGAGTACTATTCCTTTCTTTCGGCTTGTGAGTCTGGTGGGGTCCCTGTGATGGTGACATAAGGCCCCTCTCAATCTGGTTTCAGAATGATGTGAACATCACCAATCCTAGGGTGTGTGAAGGTGATGAGGCCGAATACTTGTGCATAGGCTCAGCCATGGGTTTGGAGTGGATCCTGTCTCATGTGTGGGAAGATAGATGGTAGGGAAGATAGACATCTCCTTCCTTGAGTTGACCCATATCCATCTGAACACAGAGATTTGACTGGCCTGGCAGTCATTACTAACCCATTGCTGCTTTGGTAACGTGATCTCAGTTCACACACCAAGGTCATGGGGCCGTCCCATACACAACCAATGTCCATGGATTGGAGGTGACTTTCCAGGAAGTTCCTGAGCCAATGCAGGGCTCTAAGATTCTGGTGAGCTAGCACCCTTGTCCCTGAGCCCTCAGTGCTTAGCAGGCTACAGTATCCAAGGATTGCATAGCCACATTGACTTCCACACGTAATTGAAGGGGATACCCTCATTCAGAAGAACATTCAGTCTGTGCATCTGCCATTTGCTGCATGACTTGATCAGTCAGTGCACAAAACATCCATTGAAAATATCGTGCACTAAGACCTTGCTCCCACCTCTTGATCATTATGTGGAGCCACCTTCTTCATATCTCAGAGTCACTGCTGCCCGTATCTACTGATATGATGGACAGAAACACACCAAAAGCCAAAGTTTCCTTCTATTTGTTAAGGGAGAATGAGGCTCTCTTGTTCACAGGGCTCCAAGGGGCATCCTTTGGGGTAGTCCCATAGCCGAAGCCCACAAAGATTTTTATGACTCCTGACCAAGCCTGCTTGTTCCTCTATTGTGTTGGTCTGTGTTTTCTAAACATCATGCAACCCTCATCCCGAGTGAAGATCTGTGACTGTGTGAGTCTCAAGTGTCATGGGAGGGCTTTACTATCCATCAAAATTTGTCTTGGGGTCCATACAATTCTGTCTGTCCGAATAATGGCTCAGGCTTGCAAATGTCCAGTGCGGACCAACCCTTGTGTCTGTGGGACAGGCTGAGACCAAGTTGGTTTCAGGACTCCATAGATCGGCAGAGCCATCGGTCATTTGAAAGGGTCCCGCCTAGAACTGTTGGGGTGGAGGCTGGGCCAGCCATATTATGGGGGAGCTGGCCTCCTTGTTGTGCCTAGGACAAATGGAGTTTCCCATGTTCTTTTCATATTGATCACATTCCCATTGGATGGACATATCAAACTCCCTTTGGTCAGAGCTTCAGCCAGTCCCTTTCACTTACCGCCTTTCTGACTCAGTCTTTGTTCACTCTTAGGAGCCATGGAGCTGGCAGTCATGCAGAGGGAACCAAGGGATAGGATTTGGGTGCCCACTCAGTATCTCACTCAGTGACAGCCATAAGTGATATCCAAAGGGAGAATTGCCCTCTAATCCCTGAACTAGGTGGTGAGCTGTTTGTAACAAGGGGTGGTGGGAGGGGAGCCAGCTGGCCTCATTGCTCTGCCTGATGGAGGGACCTTCCTTCTGAAAAACAAACTGTTCACATGGGCAGGAGGTTCTAGAAGCCGGTCAGTCCAGAAAGACCCCATTAAAGGAAGAGGGCACCACGGTCCCTTTCCACACTTTGCAACAACAGCTGGGGGCACCTCATGGCCACAGCACTGTAACTGCTCACTCCATTCAGTGCTGGGAAAACAAGAAAAACAGACAAAGTCCCAGGGCTCTCTAGGTCCTTCTGAAGGAATAAGGCAGGCCTGTTGCTCCCAGGCTTCCCAAATGCAGACTCTAGAGGGGGCTTTTTCATAAATCCTAAGGAGTTTCTTCTTTTTCCCACAGCAATTTTCCCAGGATCAGGTGCTGGGCACTTCTTTCTCCTATCTCTGAAGAGCTCGGGCCCTCCCTATCACCATCACACATCGTTGCTCATTTTTAGAAACAGGGTTCTTCCCACAGTCTGTGCAGAGTCAGTGTCTCACAGTCACATCTTCTGCCTTCCAGCTGGGAGTCAGTCACATCCTCTGCCTTCCAGCTGGGAGTCTAACCCAGTCCTTGTGACTGTGGAAGATATTTTCCCACAGGGCTTCTTCATTAATTAATTGGGTTTCAGAAGTCTGTGGCTCTCGATAGCCCCAGGGATTTGTCATTGCCTCATAAGAGATGTTTGTGTGAAGGCTGTGCCAGAGATTTGGGCAGGGAGCTGGCCTCATTTTGGCCAAAGGCCAATGAAGGAAGACATCTTCTTTTCAATTGGGTCCCAATTCCCACTGGAAATGTCAGGTTTTGGTCCCCCTTGGGCCCATTTCCTTCCCCTATCTTTATTTCTGACTTTCCACCCCCTCCCTCCCCTTATGAGCCACGGAGCCATCACTCAGCTGGCACCTCTGGGTGGGCATCAAACTCCCACTCTGCTCCTATTCTCAGGGAGAGCTCTAAGACTCTGATTTAACCACAGAAAGATGGCCTTTAGTCCCTGAGTCCTTGTTGCTTGGCTTGCTGTGGTATGGGAGGTGAAGGGTAGCCATCTTTCCTCTCTGAACTGGATGGTTGAGTTGCCTTCATTCCAGGAAGCACACAGTTTGCACATGGGAAGTATGGAGCAGGCCGTGGTGAGCACAGGGAGAGCTTTTTCCAGGAATAGGGAACGACATCCTCATTCCAGACTCCTTAGCAAGAACCAGGAGAACCCAATAGCGACACATCAAATACTGCTGCTCCACCAACTGCTACAAAAAAATTTGGAGGGACAGCCATAGCCAGAAATCTCTGGCTCCAAAAGAATGAGTGGAGGTTTCTACCTGACAGGGCTTTCAGGTGTGCCCTTTCAGAGGGCTCTCTTTGCCTAAGCCCATGGTCATTTCTATTTCCAGATACAAGCAGCTTGATAGGAGACTGTGCTGGGTACTTCATTCTCAAAATTCTCCACATCTCAAGTGTGATGAAAAACTTGGAGGGTCTGTGTCTCCATTTCCACCACTTAGTCTTCTTTGTCCAAAATTTCTGCATGGCGTTTATGCAGAGCCAGCGTCTTACAGGAATATCCTCTTCTTTCAGCCTGGGGTTTGGCAGTGTCCTTTGGATGGTGATATAGGTTATACTTTGGGTCCTCCTCAAGATTGTTTTAAAACTGTGGCCAACCACACACCTAGGGTGTGTAAAGATACCCAGGGTGAATGTCTAAGGGTAGTTGAAGCCAGTGGTTAGGGGAGGATACTGCCTCCTGTGTGGGAGAAGATGAAGGGATTTATAGAGATATCTCCTTCTTTGATTTGACCCATGCCCACTGGAATGCAGGACTTGGACCCAACTTCCTATCCCATTGCTGCTTTTCTCCCTTGGTCACAGTCACCCATAAAGACACCCATCTGGGCTGTCCTGTCCAGAACTAAATTCCAAGGATTGGAGGCGAGCTTCCAGTCCTGGGTCCATAGAGGACTCTCAGAGGCTGATGTCCCATTGGTCAGCTGACCCTCTGTCCTGTAGTTCCTGTTGTGTAGCAGGGTATTATAACAATAGTAAATAATTGCTCTTCTTTGGCAACCAGGTTCTCCCTGGAGTCTAGTCAGAGCGTTTCAGAGTCCTCTTCTTTCTTAAGTGAGGAGTCTGATACAATCCTGGTGAGTGTGCAAGAGGTTTGGCCAAGGGGCCGTGAGAATTGGGTTTCAGAATTTGTGGACATCACCAGGCCTAGTGTATCTACAGTTACTCCGTGGAAACTGCTTGTGAGTAGGCAAGCCAGAGGATTGAGGAAAGGAACCAGTCTCCTGTCTGGATCGAGAGTGAATTAAGAAAGATATCTCTTTCCTAGATGGATGCCATTCCCTTTGTAGATGCAGAACTTTTGCCCTGCTTGTACTCATCCCCATGCCATTGCTGCTTTTCTCACTAGGTCTCCTTTCACATTCCAGGACCATTAGTGTGTGTTCCACTTAGACAGCCATGGCTGTATGAATGGTGTCAGTTTCCCAGTCAGTTCCTGAGGAAATTGAAGGCTCTCTGGGTCTAATATCCCAAAGGAACCCTGGTCCTTCCATGCCGGAGCACATGGTCTTGCTTAGCCAGCTAAGGTATGCACGAGTATGGGAAGCCAGTTAGCCTCCCTCCCCTCACTAATGGAGACTCCTTCATTTGGAAGAGTAGCTGGTTTTTGTGTGGGCAGGATGCTCCAGGATCTGCTCAGCACACAAAGTACCTTGGGATGGAATCCTGCACTACGCCCCACTTCCAAACACTTGCCCATCCGCCAGGAACACGTCCCTGCTACAGCTGTATCACGGTGGCCCCTATGGACGGATGGGAAGGGCAGGACACACAGCCAGAGACAGGTCTTTCCCTCTGATGCTGAAAGAATCTGGGCAGGCTTCTTGCCAACAGGGCTTTCAGGTGGAACTTATAGACAGCACCGGTTGCCAAAGCCCACAGGTGTTTCTCATTCCTGAGTCCATAGTCAGTGAGCGGGGGGAAGACAGTGCTAGTCACGTCACTCTCCACGTGATCTCATTCTTATCCCTGATGCACGACTCTGGCCCTCCCTCTACCCACTGTCACCCCTTTGCTCTATTTTCACTCTGAGCCCTCCCTGGGCTCCATTCCATGTGAGTGTCTGAGAGTCATGACCTGGCCCTCAACTGGGCATTCTGGTCCATTTCCTGTAACTGTGGCATCTGCTTGGCCAACAGGCCCCTGGCTCTTCAACAGGAGAGTCTTCTCTGTATGATGGCTCATCTCTGCATGCCTGTCTCAGTACTCGGATTTCTGGCAAATAGGGTTGTATTTTTGTGTTTGTTTTTCTATTACCACAGGTACAGATCCTCAGATCCTCTCAGGCTTTCACGGACCTTGAAAAGACAAGAATAGCTGTAAAATGGGAAGTCCTTACAATAGGTGAATGGTGCTGATCTATTTGCCCTCTATAGAGGGCAATATCTATTTCTTTTAAACCGCTGCAACCTTAATTATATGTGAACAGGCAAGGCAACCCTGTTCTGGTACCTCCCTCTGCATTTCTTCCAGATGTATTGCACACTGGCCAGCACCTCTACTCAGTTCATCCTCATTAGAGGTTACTCCTGGCTTTGTTCAACACATCCCATCATGCATATCCCTTTTGTGTGAGGATCCACATTGTGAGAGCACATTAATCTAACTAATGTGGGCTGAGAGAAGTGACCTGGAAAAGGAGGCAAGGACCAGGTGCTGTTCTCATGGGTTCCACCCTATCTGACAGTCCCTGCCTTCTGCCACTGACCTGAGGCTCTTGTAAACCCTGTCCTGTCAGAACTGTCACTGATGCTACTGTTGACTGTGCTGAAGGAGGAGAGGGCTGCATAGGCCAATGTAATAGTTGCCACACCATGACCACAGGGAAGCTGAAGCAACTGTGGCACTGCCTAATGCACGGGGCTGTTCGGCCTTGGCAGCTGACCTAGAAGCCTCCTTGTGGCTGTGTCCTGAACCCAGCACTGATGCCTGTGATGCTGCTGGCTTCTCTGACCCAGCTGGAAGGTAAATCCAAGTCCGAGTAAGTGCAAGGCTGCCATTAGCAGGGGCTGGTCTGCCTTGCTTGGTGCCCACCTCCCATATGCACAGGCTTGGGTGATAATCTATCCATGGGCATGGGCTGAGTGTGTGACAACTCCATGGCTCCTGAGTCTAAATGGAGACATAGTCAGACCTAGAGCCAAGGGAAGGGAACGGCCATAAGGAGGCCAAAGCTCAATATCTCCAATGGCAATGGGATTGATCTCAAAAGGGGCTATGCAACTTCATGTCCCCTCAGCTAAGAAAGGATGCCAGCTCCCTTCCCAGCCTTCTGGCCCAGTCGAAGGGCAAACGTTCTCTTCTGGGTCCTTCCAGTGCCTTTGGCCTTTGAATTCCTCCATGGTTTTGACACCAACCTGCCAGAGGCCCTTGTGGCCAAACCTATCACACAGTCACCAGCACCAGACTAGGATCCTCAGCAGAATGCTGAGGATATTCCACTAAGAGACTATATGCAATGGGTCCCAGAGAAGACCTAGTTTGGAATTAGAGCTAAAGGGTGAAAATGGATCCACAGAGGTCAGAGTTCTTCATTAGGGATGAGAATGGGATGATGTGGAGAATCAAGTGACTAGTGCCATGTTGTAGCAAGCTGGCTGTCTCAGGAAGAAGCAACACCTGTGGGCTCTGGTGAAGGGACCTCCTATAGGCTACACCTGGGAGCCCTGTCAGCAAGGGGGCTGCATTTTTCCCTGAGAAAGAGAGGTAAAGCCCTGACTTTGGGTGTGTTTCTTTCCCTTTCCCACTCCTAGACAGTGGCGCAGGGATTCAGCTGTGGCCGATGGTCAAGTGGTTAAAACCCAGCCTGGTGTCGTACTCCTTTCAAAGTCCCTTTGCACCCTGACCAGGACCTGTAACATGTTGAGCATGCATGAACCATCTACTCTGCAGGATGAATGCACCTCTGTCAGCCAGGGGAGGGAGGCCAACAGGCTACCCATCCCTGCAATTATTCCAGCTGACTAAGCACCAAGCCCTTGGCGACAAAGGGACCTGCTTTCCTCTTGGATACCAGACCTGGAGAGCTGTCCGTTGGCTCAGGAACTGAGTGGGCACCGCACAGCAATATTTGCACACAGTCTGTGTACCTGGCACAGACCCGTGGATCCTGGAATCTTCTAGTTTAAACAGAGGACATTCTTCTGAACCTCTTGTTCTGAATTGCTCCCAGGTAGCACCTAATTTGAGCAAAGAGCAATACAATGCAAATAGGGACCTGGGGGACTAGAGTTCTTCCTTACAACACAGAATGGGCTAAAGTGAGAATTAAGTGTCTACTATCTCCTGGCAGGCTGGCTGTCTGGGGTGTAAGAATCATTTGAAGGCCAGCGTCAAAGGAAACCTCCATTGGCTACAGCTGAGTGTGAAATTCTGCAGGAGCTGTGTATTCTTCCTTCAGAGACAGAAGGAAAAGTGGTTTGGGTGGTTTTTCCTGTCCTTCCCATCAGGGAAAAAATGCAGCATTGATTCAGAGGCAGGGTCTTCCTGCTCCCAGCTAGTGATCAAGTGTTTGCAACTTGGACTTGAAAGTTCTTGAAAGGGCCCTCTCAGTGCTGACCAGGTCCCGATGCCTAGTGTGCATATGGGAGCCATGGGTGACTCAAAATGAAGGCATCTCTGCACTTCACTGGCCTCACCAGAGCTGGCCAAGTATCAAGCACTCAGGGACAATATAAAGGTACTGTTTGCTCTCACAGGCACAGGACCAGAGTGGAAATTTAGCACCAATCTTTGGGCTCTGCTTAAGGGAGTGAAAGCCTAGTTGTCCCTAAATGTGACCCAAGACTTAGAAAATAGCAAATTGGTGGGAATGGCTACAAGGAAGGCCAAGGCTCTCCATTACACACGGGAATTGGATGATGCTGCTGGGCACATCTATCTACCTTCTTTTCTCCCAGCTGTATGTGTATGACCAGTCCCTCCCTAAACCTCTGGGACCACCTACACGCATCCATACATACACAGCTTGGCACCTTCCTATGCACTACATCTCTCATTGTGCACAGAATTCTAATGGGCAATTACTAGAGGTCCGGTTGCCAGTCTATTCAGAGTCCCCAGGTTTCAGCCAGAGCCCCCAGTGTAAAGTGGAGGAAGTTGCTCTGAGACACTGACTCTGAATAGACTCCAGCGAGATCCTAGTTTGAAAAGAAGAGCAAATGGATGGAAATAAAGACACCGAGGGCCAAAATACTTCACTAAAAATGACAGTGGGATGAAGCTGAGAAGCACAATCTCCCAGCACAATATCCTGAGAAGTTAACCGTTGTCTGTAGTAAGAAACACCTGTGGGCTGGGGTAAAGGGAACCATCCATGGCTTACACCTGGGTGCCCAGTTGCCACGAGGCCTACACTTGTCTTTTAGAAAGAGAAAGAAGGCTTATGCCCTGGGCTCCTTTGTCCTACCGCTCAGGGCATAGAAAAAGCAGTGATTCAGTGGTAGCAGGTCCGTGCTCCCATTGGTCCTCTAGGTTTTGTCACCACGTCATGGTGCAGTATTCCCTGTGAGGGCTTTTTTGGGCTGAATAGTCCTGCAGTCTACTGTGCATGCCTGATCCATCTGCCTTAGAGAATGAAGATATTTCAGTCAGCCAGGGGAGGGAGGCAAGCTGGCTACCCATCACAGAGATTACCAGGGCCTGTTAAGCAACAAGCACTCATGGACAGGAGGGTCATTGTTGTCTGGGATAAAGTAACTACTTGCTCTCACATAGCACAGGCCCAGAGTGATAGTTCATCACAAATTGTGGATGTTGGCTGTGTGGAAGACAGACCAATTTCTCCTGGCTGTGACCCTTGGCCTTGTTAGGAAAACAGAAAATTGATGGGAATGGCTGTACAGAAGACAAATGCTCTATATGACACAGGAGATTAGGATAAAGCTGGGAATGAGATGTCTACCATGGTTTCTCCTTCAACCAGAAGTGAGGCCAGTTCCCTCCCAAACCCTGGCATTGTCTACACATGGTCACTCTGCTGGGCACCCTCAAGGTCCTTATACCTTCCATTGTCGACATAGTTCTGAAAGGTCAATAATGGGAGGTCCTGTGTCCCAATCTATGCCAGAGACATAAAAACTTGACCAGATCACCCCAACTTAAAGGAAATTATAGTTCTCTGAGACATTGGCTATGAATGGCATCCAGCGACAAACTACTGTGCAAAAAGAAAAAAAAAAGAAAAAAATGGAACAGCAGGCCAGAGTGTTTCATTATTGATGAGAATGGGACAAAGGTTAGAAGGGAGTGTTAGCACAATTTCCTGGCAAGGTTCTCCCTAAGGAGTCAGAAACGCCTATGGCAAGAGACAATGGATACCTCTAAAGGGAAACCTCCTGAGAGCCCAGGCTGCAAGAGGTCTACATATTTCCTTCTGAAATAGAGGGAAAGCTTGTGGCCTTCCCATCAGGGGATAGAGGCAGCAGGGCTTTAGGGGTAGTGGGTCCATGCTCCAGCCTGTTGCTCAAATGTTTGGAAACTTGGTTTCTGTGGCCCATTACTTTTTCAGTGGCAACTTTCTGCACTGTCTAGGTCCTGGAACATATCTCGTATGTGTGGATTATGTGCTCTTCAGCATCTTAGGCCAAGCACTAAGTGTTCTCTGCCAGCAGGGCAATCTTTCCTGTGGGTTGTCAGAAACTACTCTTGGTTAGCAGGGAAGCAGAGTGAGAACTCACCACCAATCCCTGGGAGCTCACTGTGTGATTGACAGCCTCACTGCCCCACCCAGCCTGCAAACCAAGTCCTCATGAGCAAATAGCAATTGGATGGGAATGACTCTATGGACAACTTTCCTTTTAGATGAGAATGAAATAAATCTGAGGAAAAAAATGTCTCCCTCTATTTGCCCTTGCCCCTGAAGTGAGGAAAGCTCCCTCCCAACACCTCTGGTCCTACCAACACACAATTATTCTGTGCCGGGTACCTTCCACTGACCTACATCTAGTGTTGTCAATATAGATCTGGAAGGCAAGCTGTCAGGGCTCCTGTGGCCCAACCTATTCTGTTGTCACAAAAACTCCTCCTGAATCCACAATTAAAATCCGAAGGAATTGCTCCCAGGGCCCTGATTGGCCCATGGGAGAATCTAATTTTGAAAAGAGGAAAGGGATGAGATGCCTACCCAGGCGTCTACCAGGCTCAGTGTGTTAAGCATCCGATTTTGTCACAGGGTCATGACCTCATGGTTTGCAAGTTTGAGCTCTGCCGGGGGTTCTCAGCTGTCAGTGCAGAGCCTGCTTTGGATTCTCCATCCTTCTGTCTCTGCCCCTTCCCCACTTGCATGTGCCCTCCCTCTTTTCTCTCTATCCCTCAAAAATAAAAGAATCTTTAAAAGAAGAGTAAAAGAATGGAAATGGATACACCGAGGGACAATGTTCCTTATGAGACATGAGAATGCGATAAACCGGAGGAGGAAATGCCAAGTACAATTTCCTGGCAAGCAAGCTGACAGTCTCAGGAATAAGAATCACATAGATAAGAAACACATATGGGCTAGGGCAAAGGGAAACGTCCATGGTCTACAGTGGGAGCCCAAAGGCAAGATGCCTGTATCCTTACTTCAGAAAGTGAGGGAAAGATTCTGGGGTTCACTGTTTTCCCTTCCTATGCTATCAGTGGATGGAGGCAGCAGTGATTCAAAGGTAGCAGGTTTGTGCTCCAGGCTAATACTCAAGTGTTTGGCACTGGGCTGTGGTGCAGTAGATCTCGAATGCTCTTTCTGAGCAAAGCAGGTCCTCAAGAGCACTGCACCTGGGTGAACCAACTGCTCTTCAGAGTGAAAGCATCTTTAATGGCCAGGGAGGGAAACAAGTTGTCTAACCATTATTTCTTATATCTGCCAGCCAAACACCAAATACTGACAGGAAGGCAATCTTTCCTTTGGGATATCAGAAACTGATTGTTCTTGGTTAGCATAGACCAGAGTCAGAGCTCATTAGGAATGGCTGGGTATTCACGACCTGGGGGACAGCCTCAGTGCCCTTGTTTGGGGCCCAAGACATAGTTACCAAAAAATCAGGAAATTGGAATAGCTATACACAGGGCCAAAGTTTCCATTTAAGCTGAGGATGGGATAAAGCAGAGAATGAAATGTCTAGCTCCATGGTCCTCTTTTACCAGAAGTGAGGATAGCTTCCTACCAATATCGGTGACCCTGACCACACACGAGCATTCCTGATGGGCACTTTGAAATGCCCTGGGTTTACCTTTGTCAACACAGTACTGAGAGACAATTTTTGAGGGACCCTGTGGCCCAACATATCCCGGAGTGAACAGAAATATGGGCTGACAACCAAGTTAAAAGTAGAAAAAAATGGCTCTGAGACACTGTCACTGAATAGACAACAGGGAGAAACTTTTTGGAAAAGAGCAACAGGATGGAGAAGGATACAGAGAAGGCCAATGTTCCCTCTTAGCAGAAGAGAATGTCATAGAGCAAAACACGAAGTCACTAGCACAATCTCCTGGTAAGATGGTTGCCTCAGGAGTAAGAACAATGTGTGGGCTAGGAATAAGGGAAACCTGCACTGTTCCTTCAGAAAGAGATGGAAAGTTTCTGATATTTGCTTTTTTTTGCCCTGTCCTTTGAGGCCAGGAATACCTGCTAGTTGGCAGGTTCTGGCTTGTGGCTTACCCTCAGGTATTTAGAAAGTGTCTCTGGTGCATTAGTCCTTGAATGGGCTGTTTCCTGCACATAGCAGTTCCTGAAGAAGACTGCCAATTGGTGAACTGTCTGTTCTTCAGAACGAAGGCATCTGCAGCAGCCAGTGTTTGGAGTTTTGCTGTCCAACTGATGAACTTTGGGGGTCATGGTGAGGGTGGTCCAGAGCCAACCACCAAGAAATATTTCTTGAAGACATCTTTGGTGCAAAAAAAGATGATTTTATTAAATCATGGGGACAGGACCCATGTGCAGGAAGAACTTCACTGGGGTCCGGATGGGTACCTCATTATTATGTACCATCAGGTTGGCAGGGGTCAGGGATATAGTCTCCAAGGAATTTTGGAAGCAAGGTTTTCAGGACGTTGTGGGGCTAGCTGTTGCTAGAGAAATACCATTTATTACCATTTAAGTAATGGGTCTCTCAGTTATGAGACCCATTGGATGTATATTGGGGGGCCATAAGCTTGGAGGATAATTGCCAGGATTCATCTTGGGGGCAGTTGAAATAAAAGAAGTTAACTCACAGGGCCCTCAAGTTTGGGATAGTGTTAAGCTGAGGTTCTTTTTGCCCCTAGCAAAGTGTCATCATCGGGGCAGCTGAGCTCCTAGATGGAGGTCACTCTGCCTGTTTCAGCGACTTGGCAATGGGCTATAGGCAGTAAAGCAATTTAATTTTTCCTTTGCCTTCATTTCCCACATTACCATGACAAGCGCTTAAGCCCCTTTTCTTTGTTCTTGGGTAGCCAAGAGTGTCCAGGGAATATCACTCAGATCCCACCTGGGGTGGGGGGAGCTAGCTTGTGCTTTACCCCTCAGCCTGCCTCATGCTCCCTCATCATATCCACCCCCCGAACAATGTCGACCCTTAAATCTTTAAGGTTGAGGAAGATGGAAGGTCTCATCTTCTGTAGCTTCTTTCTGCTGAGTAGGGGTGTCTTGGCACCAGGCAGAGAGGCATGGGAGAAAAGAGAAAACATAATTAGAATAACAAGAGAGAAGCCCCAAGAAAATTCCTTTGGTAGTTGACAACAATGCTCCAGTCCAGGAGTTTAGCCAATCACTGAAGGAAAGAAAGGGATTGTTTAAAGAGCCAATTTAAGTATTTGTGTCAGTTAGAAGTCCAGAATTTTTTGTGGTAATCTGGAATGGATGCACAGCAGTTTGTTAGAGCAAATTACAAACCTAGTGTCTACCAGTGTTGCCAGTGAGGTTCTTAGATGTCAGGCTTGAAGCATCCTCAGACGGGAGTGGGAACAGGCAACAGGAAGCAGATTGGTCTTTCCTGTTTGTAACTCAAATGTCTGTGGTGATCCTCTGAATGGCCCATCGTAAGAAGGAACTGTTAGTATAAATGGCTAAAGGAAAGAGAAAAAGAAAGGGACAACCATCATAAGAGAGGTTTGAGGTCATAGGTAGTCACATTTGTTTGCTCATTGACTTCCTGTAAAGGGAGTACAGGTTTTATTTAGATACAGAAGCCCATGAGGAATGCTCCTCTAACTTATGGCAGTAGAAGTACATAATATGGCCCAGTAGGGTTCCTCTTATTTTGGAGTTAAATTCCCTGTTGCATGAGAATTTCCATCCTTTGAATAAACCAGGTCTTTGGGGTTTATAGGGGGTGGGTTTCTAGTAACTGTCAGATCAGGTTTAGGGAGGATATGGTTTGCATACTTAGAGATGTATGAATTAACCCAGCCTCAAGTGAATAATAAATCACTATCATCTTTATCTCTTGACAGGTCTACAGTGAGAAAAGTCCTTACCTACAGTTGTTGGGGGAATCCACCTCAGCCTCCAGTTTTTCAAATAATATATGCATGGGGTCCTCTTACTATCCCCACAGGATAACCTGTGCTATTGTGACAGGATCTCTCAAGTTTACCTCATGTTGTCCAGTTTAGGCAAATATTTAAAGACAACTAGGACTTAACATTCATAACTGTGCGTTATCTTCTCTCTAAAAAGCCTAATTTCCAGAGGTAGCCAAATCAAGACTAATTCATTTGTAAAACAAGTCCAGTCTTACCAAATGGGACCTAATTATTTACATGAGCTCAGCAAGAATAGTCATTGATCATAAGGATCTTTTAAAGTGTGCTTTGCTGGAAGCCTTCATAAGGAATCTCCAGACTGAAATTTTGTAGCCTCTCCAGTCCAGAAGCCAAGCCAAATACTTCCCATCAGGCAGGCCCGCAATACCTTGGGATATCCTGAGGTTCTTGCACCTGCCAGGAAGTGACATTCTTGACTCTCCTGGTGAGGCTGCTGGGAACTCTGTAAGCAAGATATCCAGCCAACATTTCCAAGGGGCTTTAATGGCTCCATGTTTCATGAAGTCCACCTCAGTTCCTTAAAGCTATAGGGTCATTTCTGGGTCTAGGCATGTCTCTCAAATAAGGCATTCCAGTCAAAGACTTAGTAAAATAACCAGTATTTCCAAAGGTGTCCTGTTACAAGGAGAAGATTCTTACTGCACTTAGGCAAATAACTGTAATGGCCATGAAAGAAAGAATACTCGCTGAGTGTTTTAATTTCAGAGGGTTTAGGTAGAGAAAAGTTCAACGCTTCAGTTTACAAGTGAATATTTGACAACATCTCTGTATATCATAGATATCTGAAAAGAACGTTTCCTTAATCTGGGAGAACAAACGTTAGAGAACCAGCAATATTTCCAACAAGAGTCACATAACTATAATTTTCCTCAACTCATTTAGTCCTATGTTTCTAATTCTTGCTCACTTTGAATGCAGCTTTGTAGTTCTCAAAATTCTTACCCATTTTAGTATTAATCTAAAATATTTCAAATACCTCTATTTGTCCTAAAAAGCCTTTATTTTGGTGAATTTCATTGTTGGAGAAATGGATAAAATACACCAAGATGGCTGATTGGACTAAAACAAATTCTGGCCTCTAGCTTAGAGACCCCTCCTCCAGTTTCTTCTTCCTTTGTCTGCTGTGTGCATGAAAACCACCAGAGATATGGAGGCAGTCTCCTCTGAGCCCACTGGTGTAAAATAAATCTCCAATTCACCAAGATCTCTGAGTGCTGCTTGGTCTTTCCACCAGCCTTCCAGCCTGGTTCTGTAACATACTTGGTTCCCTGACCAGGAAACCCAACCACACTGGCCCATTGTTGCCACAGGTTTGGGAGAACAGCGAGGCAGTGACGGAATGAGGGATCACAAGGGAGAGCGCACGCCCTGCCTAAATTTCAGCAGTCTCCTTCTTTGTCCCCTTCAGGCCGGCCCCGCTCCGCCATTACCTCCAGACTCGAGGAGACTTGGCAGGTGAGGACCTGGACCTGACGTCGGAACCAGTAAGTCTGGGGCCCAATCTAGTCAGGCCCATTCGCAAGAGTGGAAGGGGGACCTGATCACTCCCCAAGACTTCAGAAGTCTCACAGGTAGGGATTCTATGGTAGGGAATATAATAACCTCTGATGTGTATGTGAATGTGAATGTGTGACTAGGTCTAGCTTGCCTGCTGAGTTTGATTCTGTGGCTCCACAGGCAGGCATTATTGGGCTCCCCAGGGGGCCACAGAACCTGAGTGGGCCCATCTGTGATTCCGTGATGGATGGTGCTCGGTCTGTGGCGATATCAGAATGTTTCTGATCATCGGTCGCAGGGCTGGGACCTGTGGGGCTGAGCGTCACCTGGGTTCCTTCAGGACACTGCCAGGTGGGCATCTGGCTGGTCTCCTCATTGGAGGGGGTGTCCCTGTCCCTCTGTCTTTGTGACTCCACCTCATAGGAGCATTGTGGAGTTGGGATGGAGCCAAGAGAGCCAGGCAAAGGTTTTAGCTGCTTTATCCCTAGACTCACCAAGGGAGCCAAAGAAGCGACCCACCCCTCCCCTAATGTTCCCCTCTTCATGACTCTTTAGGCTCCCTCCCCTCTCCCCTGAGCTTGAAACTCCTGCCCTGGCTGACTCACTGCTGCCACTTCACTGCTGCTGCTGCTGCCTGCTGCTGGCCACCACAGCCAGGATGCTGCCATGGCAGTCGCCCATTTCTCCTCCCCTTCCAGGCCAGAAAACCCTCCCCCACAAGGCTCCCCAGTCAGATCATGCTCTGGGCCAGGAGCAGGCGCTCTCCACTCTCCAGATGCTGGTCCACATCCGCTGATGTCAAGAGGCCCTCAGGGGGATCAGATCAGGGGTCTGAGAAGGCCATAAGTACGCCCAGCTGCAAGGGAAAAGGACATGAAAAAGAATAAATGTCCCAACCAGAGAAAGTCCCCAAAACCTACTGGAAATCAGAAGGAACCTCGAGAAGGGAACCTTATTGGTCTAGCCGAGATAGAACCAGACTAAAAAGGGACACTGACTCTGTCTCCCTGTTCCTCTGCTTAATAGATGTGAGGGATTCTCCCTCATTTCCCAGATTAATGGCTATAATTAGAGCCAACTGTGGTTAGTCTACCTCAGGACAGGGACTTTAAGGAATATTCCCAAAGAGTTGCTGCTTCTGCCTTCCCCTCCCCCTCATGTTTCTGCGCCAACTTGGGTGTGGTCCTATAACCATCCTCAGTGTCTCAGACACCATTGGTTCCTCCTCCCACCCTCCAAATTAAGGAGCAAAGTGCACCCCTCCCTTGGACCACCCATTTCAGATACTTGCACTGGGGCTCCAAATGAAAATTGAAAATGGGAAAATATTGATTGACTTTTAGGTGGATGCAGGTGAAAGATATTCGATGTTTAAACTAATTTAAGTTTATTGGGCCTGTCTTTAAAGTTATCAGCAAAGGTCAAATAAGCTCATGTTATCTCTTGCAATTTGTAAACGATAGTTAATTTTGTCTGTCTCAAAGTTTTCATGGGTAATTGTTAAGTTTCAAGGTCCTTGGTAACCTGAAACTTTCCCAACAGGATGGAATGCTAAAGCTTTGAATATTGAACATAGGTTTGTGTGTTTAACTTCTTATTGCTGAGAAATTAAGGCTATTCAGACCTATGGGAAAACATGCTTTGTACTTAATTGGTTCATGAATTTACCATCCAAAAAAATTCTGATGTAAACACCTCTCAATTGGTTACTAAGTCCTCAATTGGAGACTAAGGTTTCCTAAGAGTTAAAATTCTGTGAAAAGTACTTAAGACTGATGAAAATAAAGAAACTCTGTATGTAGGAAAATAGAAAATATATAAGAAAGATACAAGGAATGGAGATACAGTTTTGTTGAGGGCAGAAGAAAGTAATTTTGTCATAAATGAGACTGGTTATTTGTAAAGAAATAGCTTTTGTACAAAATTTAGAAGCAAAAGAAAGTTAGTTACAGAAGGTTTGAGATGAATGAAATTTTAAAAGTACACTGGTATAAGGTTGAAATCCTGCTTTTCTCTCTGCTCAAATGACAAAGTTTTCTGGAACTGTTGATCCGCTTTTGATAAGACAATGCAAACAAAGGAATGTCCACTGGGAAAGTCAAAGTTTCAGGTCTCATTTCTATCAGGTCTTTGATCACTAAGTTAAAACTTCTGAATGTTAAAGGAGCTAGGTTTTGATAACAACTCTATAATGCTATACATTCACCTTTGGGATCTTTCATTGCCACTTTGGTTGAATATATAAAATTGTAAGATTTGTAATGATCTGTAAATCCTATTTAGGATGCACTTATGACTCCTGGGGTTTTAACAAACTTCTCAGCATTTAAATGGTAAATGAAGTCTTCTTGACCAATTAAGTCCTTTTATTTGGGATGTTAAGTTATTTGGAAATGCTGTGTCATACAATGGTAAACCTTAGATTGTATTGCACAGGTAATATATGCAATTCCTAAAATTTTAATGTTTTTATATGAGGTCATCACTTAATATTCTGATTAATTGAGATGTTATGTGTCACAGAAATAACCATATTTCTTTGTCAATTGCATCATAATGAACTCTCACCAGATCTTTAACGATGTCTATTTCTGAGATTTTGACATTTATAATTGTTCTTATTCTCTCACAAAACGTGTTTCTTCTTCAAGGAGATTTATAAAAAGGACTTTGGGGATAAATACAGGTATTCGACATCTTTAAGATTAATACTAAAATGGGTAAAATTTTCCAGAACTAAAAAGCTTCATTCAAATTGAACAAGAAGTAGGAACATGGGATTAAATGAACTGAGGAAGCTTATAGTTTTGTGATTCTTATTGAAAATATTGCTGGTTCCCTAATGTTTCCTCTTCAAGATTAAGGAAACTTTCTCTTAAGATATCTATGATATACAAAAATGTCATAAAGTATGCATTTGTAAACTGCAGCATTTATTTCTTCTCTCTACTTAATTCCCCTGAAATTCAAAACTCTCAATGAGTATTCTTTCTTTCATGGCAATTACAATTGTTTGCATAAGTTCAATAAGAATCTGTTCATCTTATAACAGGTCACCATTTAGAAATACTGGTTATTTTACCAAGGCTTTGACTGGAATGTCATATTTGAGGATGACATTCATGGACTCAGATATGACCAGACAACTTTAAGGAATTAAGGTTGGCTTTCTAAAACATGGAGCCATAAAGCCCCTTGTAATTGTTCGCCTGGTGCCTTGCTTACAGAGTTCCCAGCAGCCTCATCAGGTAAGTAAAGAAGGTCACTTCTTGGCAGGTGCAGGAACCTCAGGATATCTTGGGGACCTCGAGAGGAATTCACCCAATTCTACAGATATTGCAGGCCAGTCTGATGGCAAGTATTTGGCTTGGCTTTTGGTCTGGAGAGGCTACTAAAAATTCAACCCAAAGATTCCTTATAAATGTTCCAACAAAGCAAACTTTAAAAGATCCTCATGATCAATCGCTATTCTTGCTGAGCTTATGTAAATAATTAGGCCAGATTTGTGAAGACTGGATTTGTTCTATAAATGCATTGGTCTCAATTTGGCTATCTCTGGAAACGGGGGGGGGGGGGGTGTTTAGAGAGAACAACTATGTTTCAATAATGCACCGTTATGGATGTTAAATTCTAGTTATGATTGCCTTTAAATGTTTGTTGTTTGCCTAAACTAGAGAACTTGAGACAAACTTCAGAAAATTGTCACAGTATTTCATATATAGGCAATCTTGTGTGCTTGTTATACTATGGTGATAACAATAAGACCCCATGGGCATATGATTATTTAAACAACTGGAAAACAGGATGGATCTCTAAATATTCATACCGTATCTTCCCTAACCCTGATCTGACAGTTACCAGAAACCTGCCTTTTTTGAAGACTTGGTGGTGGACTTTACAGACATACAACCAAACAGAGTATTCAGTTTCAGGTATCACCCAATGGGTCCATCACAGCAGAGCTAAGAAGGCCAACTCAGAGGAACCCTCGAGCTGGCAAAGTGATCCAGATACAGTCAACACGCTTAAAATGACCCTGAAAAAACACTGGCCCCTGAGATTTCTGGCCCTGCTCCAGCCACACTCCAGAAGCTGGCTGGCCTGCACACAGCAGAAGCTTGAGGAATCAACACATGGACCAAGCCCAGGGGTTTGGATGCAACTCTGCCAGCCCTTGCCCCTCACTGGTGTCATAGCCCTTATCTTACTTCTTACTGTTGGGATGATAGAGACTGCACCAACAAGCTGAACATGGGACAAAAAGATGCATGCTGGGTCTCACATACCTCCTCTGGATGGGAAGATTATTAAGTATTGCCCGTATATTATGATAACCTCTTTCATCCTCACAACTGCCGCTTACACACTTTGCCCCAGGATTTTTATATGACAATAAGGGGGTCAAGGGCATTCAGCGCCTTCACCTCCCTCCACAAAGATTGCTACAAGGGAAAAACACCCACTCTCTGTCAGTCACCTGGTGCCCCAAGGACTAAGTATTGGACCATAGAGATAACCCAGAATGTCAGGAACCCATGTCACAACAAGGGTCTCCAGAGAAGGAAGAGAGCTTGCTACACTTACCTTCCTCAGTGGGAGAATCTCGGAATCTCGGGGAAGAGATGTAAGACAGGGCTCTTCAAAAGGTTACAAAGGATACCCAAGACAGAGTAATATAAGCCATAAAGGCGACCAGTCCTCTGGAAGCCTACCAGGGTTTGAGACTTCCAGCCCTCAATCAGATGCTTACCAATTCCCCACTCCAGCGTTGGAATATCACTACTCTACAAGTCCTCCATAAAATAGATAATCACACCCAAACCTGCTGGATGTTCTTCCCCTCAGCCAGAGGGCTTACTTAGCCACTCCTATCCCTTTGACCTGGGAAACGCCTGAAAATATCAAAACCAACACCTGTCTTAATTGGACCCCTGACCCCTGGGATCCATCTCACAAGTGCCAACAATCTAATCTGTACCGTCCCTGAAGATATGAATGGCACCTCTCTATACGGAAGAAATATAACCTTAAAGAGGAATACAACCCTATGTTCAACCCCTGGGGTGTTTCTTGTGTTCTAATCTGGCCTACCGATGCTTAGAGGCCAACTGGACTCAGATGTGTTATTCCGTCTTCCTAACCCCAGAGATATCCGTACACACTGAAGATCAGCTCCTAACAGCCTTTAGCCCCAAGTCCTGGACTAAACGGGCAATCCTGCAACCTGTTCTGATAGGAGCAGGAATTGTGACAGGAATAGGATCTGGCATAGGGGGCATAGGTTCATCCATAGGACTATACCATAGACAATCTCAAGAGCTAAATGAAGACATGGAATAGGTGGCAGATTCTCTGGGAACCTTACAAACCCAAATAAACTCTCCGGTGGCAGTGGCCCTCCAAAATAGGTGAGCCCTCAAACTCCTCACTTCAGAAAAAGGAGGGACTTGCATCTTTCTGGGGAAGGAATGTTGCTATTTCATAAACCAGTCAGGAATAGTTACAACTAAGGTTAAGGAACTCAAGGAAAGAATTCAACATAGACAATAGGAAAATATCAATCCATGGAAAGGATGGGATCTCAAAGATTGGGCATGCTGGCTTCCTGCCCTGGTGGGGCCCCTCCTAACCATACTTTTACGTGTATCTATCGGCCCCTGTATACTGAATGCCATGCTACATTTTATTGAAAACACTGTTGGTTTTATTGAATACTCCCATGTCCCACCTAGAGAGAAAAGGAGAGAGAGAAAAGGTCCATTACCCCTAGAATCCATCCCGACTCCCAGGTAGCGTCCCATGCACAAGATATGTCAGAGGTTCCCAAGTTCTCAAAATGACCTGCGGTGTCCCTTGAACAAAATAGCTATGGCCACCGACCAGCTGACTAAGGGCTCCTGAAGGAGAGATGCTAGCATCCCCCTGCTGCCCCGTTGTATTCTAGACTACAGATGGGTGCCTGGCATATGATCTTTAGTCTGCCTTGCCAAGAAGACACAGAAGAAACTGCCATTTTTAACCCATGGAAGACACTAGAAAAGTTTGACAAAGGGGATTACCCAATTTTAAGTAGTAGTTAGTAAAGGACATTGACGGAAAACAGTAAAGACTGAAATCCATCATGATCTAAGCGACATTCCAACCCATATAGCTTTTAGAGCAAACTCCCCTAGGAAAGGGTGCCCAGTTGGCTTTTAATTCAATCCGGTACTGGTTTCCACCAGCTCTCAGTGGAGGTCACATGGCCAGAAGCAGCTAGACCAGAGATGTGGAGGGAATCATTACATCAATGAGAAGGAAACCTCACACAGGAGTCTTAAGATTGGCAGCCGTGCTAGTCATTTGGGTGGCTGTCCCCTGCCCGAGACAACTTCATATAAGGACGGGAATAAAGACAGGGCATCAAGTTTCTGGATCTTATTACCATTCTGGCCAAGGTCCTCACTTTCTACCAAAAGGCAGGCTTTCTCCTCCCAGTAGAGTAGCCATAGGCTAGAGGATTGCAGCCTGAGCAATCCACATGGAAGTGTTCCAATAAGACCACACTTCTCAAAAATCCCCTGAAATGAGAGTAACGGAGTAAAGAGAAAGCATACTCACCAAATTTGCACCGAAGCACAGAGTCCAGTTGACGAGACCTGAAGCCCGACATCCACACTCCAAAATGATGTTTGGAATGACGGAGGAGTGGTCCAGAGCCGACGACCAAGAAGGAATTCTTGAAGACATCTTTGGTGCAAAAAGGTGATTTTGTTCAAGGATGGAAAAGCTGCAGTGGGGTCCTGATGGGTAACTCATCATTATACAGGCTCAGGTTGGCAGGAGGTCAGTGATAGAACAAGTCTCTAAGGAATTTTGGAAGCAAGGTTTCCAGCACCTCAAGGGGCTAACTGTGGTATGGAAACACCATTTAATACCATTTAATAAAACTTCAGTCATGAGACTGATGTGTATCAAGGGCCATAGCATAAGCTTGCAGGATGATTGCCCGCATATATCTTGGGTCAGAAAGAAAGTTGAGAGAAAGGAAGTTGAGAGAAAGGAAGTTGACTTACAGGGTCCTCAAAATTGGGGTAATGTTAAGCTGGAGTTCTCTTTTGCCCCCAGCAAAGTGCCATCATCCAGGCAGCTGAGCTCTTCCCTCTAGGAGGAGGAACTCTTCCTGTTTCAGGGACTTGTCAGTGGGCTATAGGCAGTAAGGGAATTTCATTTTTCATTTGCCTTTAGTTTCCCACATTGCTGGCGGCAACAACTTAAGTCCCTTTCCTTTGTTCTTGGGTAGCCAGGAATGTCCAAGGGATATCACTCAGATCGCCCTGGGGTGGCAGGGGGGTGCTAGCTTGTGCTTTACCCCTCAGCCTGCCTCATGCTCCCTCATCATAAGTATTACCATGCCATCTTCAGCCTTTCGAGCACAAGTCATCAGTGACAGGAGGTCAATGGATCCTATTGTATATCAGAAACTGATTGCTTTCAGGTAGCATGGGAGCAGAGTGGGAGCTCTCCACCAAACCCTGCTTTTTCATTGAGTTATTGACAGGCTCACTGTGCCTGGTAGGAACCAAGATAGAATTAGAAAAACAGCAAGGGATGTGGTGCCTGTGTAGCTCAGTGGGTTAAGAGGCTGACTCGATTTTGGCTCAGGTCATGGTCTCAGGGTCATGAGTTGAAGCCCTGCATCTTGCTTTGCACTCACAGCGTGAAGCATGCTTCGGATCCTCTGTCTCCCTCTTTCTGGCCCTACCCCACTCAATATCTTAGTAAATTACAAGAAAAAGGCAATCTCCTCAACAGCCTTATCTCCAGAAACCTATCTACTCAGTTTCCTGGAGCCCCAACATCACCCCCCTCTCCATAGTGATGTGGGGAACAAAGGCAAGAAGGAAATGGCAGATAACATAGAATTTCCTGGGGTGCCTGGGTGGCTCAGTCAGTTAAGCTTCTGACTTTGGCTCAGGTCATGATCTCACAGTTCCTGAGTTCCAGCCCCATGTCAGGCTCTGTGCTGACAGCTCAGAGCCTGGAGCCTGCTTCAGATTCTCTCTCTCTCTCTCTATTTATCTATCTATCTATATTTCTCCCCCTTCTCCACTCATTCTCTCCTTCTCTCTCTTTCTCACTCTCTCTCTGCTAAAAAATAAAGAAACATTAAAAAAATAAATTTGAATTTCCTTGTAACCTGCAGCCGAATGATAAATATTTGAGGCTGGCAGAGTAAAATGTTTCTCCAGGAATTCCCTACTTTATGAATGTTCATGCTTTGCTAGAAGGGAAAAACCACCTTAGCTTGACTATAGCTATGCCTCCAGTGATCTGTGAGTCTTTAGCATATGAAAGTCTCCTTGGAAACTTGTCTTTGGACTTTACCTCCCCAAGCCCATAGTATATAACCAGTCACTCTTCACAGCCCCAGTGCAGGCAGCTCTTCCTGTCCACAGGTCCTGTCGCGCTGCTTTAATAAAATCACCTTTTTGCACCAAAGAAGTCTCCAAGAATTCTTTCCTGGCCGTCAGCTCTGGACCCCACAAACCCCACCATCATCCCCCGAAGCTTTATCACTCTAAACCTGAGAGCCCCATCTGCAAGCTATGTACATTTTTACCTCAGATAGGTCAAAGAGTCTTTGGACCCTCACCTTTTCTCCAGCACTTTCCTTCAATGGATAGAGGCAGTGGTAATTAGGTGATGGTGGTGTTGGCTCTTAGTTAACACTTAAGAGTGTGGAATGGGACTTTGGTCTTGTACACGTTGATTGATCTTTTTCTTGGCTGACCAGCTCAGGGATTGCAGTGTGCATAGGTAAAACTTCAGCTGCTAAGAATGCAAACATTTCAGGCAACAGGGGGAAGGTCTCAGCAGGGTGATCATTGTCATGACAACCACAGCCTGCCAAGCACCATCTTCCCAGGGAGGAAGATGACAATGTTTCCTCAGTGATATCAGAAACCGATTTGTCCAGGTTGGCACAGGAAAGGAGTGGGAGCTTGCTGCCTATTGCTGGGAGATTTCTGTCTAGGTGACAGCTGCATTGCCCCTGACTCCTTACTCCTGATATATTTACTTTGCCCTAGGAGTAAGGCAGGCTGCTCTCAACACTGCCCTTTGTCCATAGGCAAACCTCTTGTGCTAAACACTTTCCAACGTCCTGAGGTTCCTGCCTCCTGTTGTCAAGGTAAATTTGTCAGGGAAGCCCATGAGGCACCCATTGTTCAAGCTATCACACAATCAAGGAAATTGCTACCAAAGACTTGACAATTAAAATCGGGGGAGAGACTTCCAGACTCCTGCCCCCAAAACCCCACAGGGAACAACTGGTTGTTAATAATAATAATGAAATAAATTAGAAGAAACACACTGGGGGCCAAAGTTGTTCACCTCAGATGAAAATGGAACGAAGCTGGGACTGCTGACCTGAGCAGCACTTCCTAGGCAAGCTTGGTGTCCTGAGAGTACAAAGGGATCACCTGTGGAGTTGGGATGCAAGAAAGCACCAGCCACAAGAAAACTGCATCCTGACCTTGACAGGGCAGGAAGGTTTCTGGCTCTTACCTTACACTTCCAACCAGTGGGCAGAGGCACTCCTGATCTATCTGAATGTTGGTTTCTCTGTTCTGGCTGGCAACCATGCTTATGGAATTGGGTTGTGGTCCCAGAGTCCTTGAACAGACTCTCTGCCTTGACCATCTGGGAAACAACAATGCTCATGCTCCAACTTTGATCTTCTCAAAATGCAGGAACCTCACAGGGGCCAGTGGGATCTGGGTAACCAAAATAATCAGGCCAACAGTAGCCTGCCAAGCACACAGGTCTCAGAAAAGAGGGCAATGTGTCCTTAGGAATCACCATGTTAACACATAGCTGGTTGTGAATCCTGGGCCCTGTCTGTGTAACAGCCACATGGTTCCTGACTCTGACCTCTGATCTCCATCTCCCCTTCCTTGCACAGAAGGGAGGATGGCTCCCTCCCAGGAACACTTGCACCATTCCCATGCTTTTTGCCTTCTGTTGCTAAGATAGGTCTCACAGATGAGGTCATGGAGAACCCATTGCCCATGTTCTTGATTTAGGGGAATTTAGCAGGACTCCACAATTAAAATCAGAGAAAAATACATCCAGGCTCAGACACTCAATCCCTCACAGGAAAACCTTGTTAGAAAGACACCAAGGAAGTCAGAAGGGATGCACTTGGGTCCAAATTCTTTGTCTCAGATGATAAAGGAAGAAAGCTGTGAATGAAGTAACTGGCACAATGCCTGAGGGAAGCTGGGTGTCCTGTGACTTTGGAAAACCTGTGGGCTATAGAGAATGGAAAATATTTTAGCTACACCCGGGAGACTTAATGTAGCATAAGAAACCCTAAATTTGACCTCAAAGAGTGTAGGAGGGCTTTAGGCTCTTGCCAGCTCTGCAGCTTTTCCTGCCACGAGTAACAGCAGTGCTGATTTGGAGGTCAGAGTCTCACTATGGGCTGATGCTCAAGTCTGGGGAACTGGGTTCCAATGGGAACTGGGGACCAATTTTGTACTTCCAAACCATGGACATGGAATGTTTTCCCATTTCCTTGTGTCCTCTTCCATTTCTTTCATAAGTTCTCAGAGTAGACAACTTATACCTCTTTTGATTTCTAAGTATTTTACAAAGTATCTTTGGTGCAATTATCAATGGGATCGTTTCATTGATTTCTTTTCTGGGTGGGTGGAGGATGGGCTATGGGTGATGGGCACTGAGGAGGGCCCTTGTTATGATGAGCACTGGGTGTTGTGTGTGAGGAATCACTGAATTCGAATCCTGAAACCAATATTGCACTGTATGTTAACTAACGAGAATTTCAATAAAAACTTGGAAGAAAACTAGGAAAAAAATGAGCCGATGGTTTTGTCTTGTTACTTTTACAGCTCCATTTTGACCCTTCTATCATGAGATAGTTTATCTGGAAAACTTTGGTCACACACACAAACAATTTTGTTTCGGTGCTGTGCTTCATAAACATCAAAGTCAGAAACATTAGCAACATAGGATGTTTGTGGATAAAATGTTTTTCAGAGAAAAATAATAAGACATTTCAATTGCTTGATCAACTTAAAATACTATATCTCAATGTACATGTTCTAGTTTATCTGAATTTCTTTTATAATTAAAGGAAATTTTTTCAGGACCAGTTAATTTTGTATGTAAAAATTTTGATGTTTTATCCACGGCTTAATGCATGAAGTATAGATGCTGGTTCTTTAAATTTTTAGAAAGAAATTCATATACTAAGATGTTAGAGCAGAGAGTTCAATGGTATGTAATCTCCCATGGTAGGCAGTCCATAATCAGTTATAGACTAGCCACATCCAGGTCTCATTTATGTGAAAAAGAAGCACATCTGTATCCTGTTTCTTCCTTAGACATCTACTACAGGGGCCCAAATGTAAGCCTAGCCAAAACAAGAACTTTACCTTTGGAGCACTGTGTCACATTGGAAAGGATCTATGTCCTCCTGAAGGACTTCTCCATAGGGCTAGCAGCAGAGGCAAGTGTGGAAGTAGACTGTATGATTCAGAGATATAGTGTTTCTGCCTGGTTGTTATCCATGCCCTCTCTACTGGGAATAGTAGGTGGTAGTGGGGTGGGGTAGGTGCTGAAGACCTAACTCTTGAGCAGAGACTTTGCTGCATTACCATGCGTCATAAGGCAACGGAACACACTCAGACACTGCTGGGTTAGTGATGTCATACGTACCTGGTGGTGGACACAGACCTGATTTATCTTCACTGGTTCCACACATTTGCCTGTTTTACGCAGGCTTTTACGCCTGTATAAAATAAACCGGAATACTTAGTACACGAGTGTGGCTGAGCACTCCCCAGCTGACACTGCACCCCGTATTAATGGAGCCTGACATTACATCCTCTGGAGACCTGGCTTTTCTAGTTCTGTATCTAAGCTCTCAGTGTACAATGGGGTGACTGATCTGATCAAGAGACTAGGACTGGCCCAGATCACAGGAGGTGGGAAGAGTCCAGAGGAGAAGGCTGGGCTCTGCCTTTTTAGGCAATGGCTCAAACCCCTCCCATCAGTCTTGCTTTACAAATGAGAGACCCTGATATTCTGGGAGGAATCATGCCAGCACTTGCTGTCCATTTGGGGTCATTTTGCTATCCAAATCCTCACATGTGCACTGGGACACACAAACTGAAAGGTGTGTTCAAGAAAGAGCAGACACTGGGGAAGTGACAAGATGGAAAGAAGAGGTTAGAGAGAGTTCTGCCATGGGGTAGCAGCATCCATTTTCATAGCTGCATGCATAAAGTCTAAAGATGGGCAAAGAATTCTTGAAGTTTGTAGGTTTCTGTTGGACCCAGGGCCATCCTTGGCCCAGCCTCCAGAGGAAAGGACTGGGCCCAACTCTGTGGGCACCTGGAATTATGATGAGCTAACTCCCCTTAGTTTAGACAATAGCTATAGAAGAAAAGGCTTCAGGGTATTCCCATATACTCCCATATAGTATTATCAGTGGGCTTGTTGAGAGTTCCATGTAATCATAAAGTGTCAAATGGCTTTGGTTCTCCATCAGTGACTCACTGTGTTCTGGGATACTAGAGAAGTGCTTGATACTTGCTGGAAGCCTTTTGGAGTCTAGAGAGGATTGGGGACTTGAGGTGGTGAGGACATGGAATAGGGAAGGATATGTCAGAACCCTGGACACTGAGTCTAGAGTCCAAGTCCAATAGCAGTCCATGTTGGGCTCCCAGGCTCTTCATTTGGAAATGGTGTGGAGTGTCATTTTCCTGGCTGACAGGAGGATGATTCATGAGTCAAGAGTATACACTGGGGATGGACACAGAAAATGGAATGGCAGAAGCCTGAGATCCCCTGCATAGCTCTGGAGCCTGTAGGTCCTGAGATTTACCCAGGGACCTTAAAAGGCGACTGCCTTCAGTCCGCCAGACAGTGGGGCTGATTTTGTTTGGTGGTCTTCATGCTTGTGGCTCCAGGGCAAGCGCTGGACAGCAGGGAACAGGCCACCTCCTGTGTCAGTGGTGCTCACTGAGATTTTTTGGAGGAATGGAACCAGGGAAAGGTCATGCAGAGGTCATTCTGGATTTCCTCTGCCTCACACACAATAAGAATCTCCCATTATTAGCAGTCATCTCCACAGAGTGAGCCAAAGTCTAGAGGGAGGGCTCCAGGGTGCTTCTATGTATTCATTCAGTAACTGCTCCAAGCACTCACCTCGTGCTTGAGGATCTGGTGGGCCTAAGTGCAAGGCTTACAATGACAAAGTGGTCCCTGCCTGCCAGGGGCCTTCACAGTCTGGTGGGGAGATGAACAAAGGTATGAAAGACAAGACGTGAAAATGAAAGGGTGGTGGGGCAAGAACTGTAATAGTGAAAAGAACAAGTGTGCTGTGAGCCCAGGCTGGGGAGTCACTGGAGGGTAGGAGGGGTCTCACTGAGGTGAACAAGGTTGGAAAGTGCGCCTATTCCTGAAGGATGCATATAGGGCTCAGAGCTATTAACAGAAATCCAGGCTGAGACGCACTAAGTACTAATAAAGAGGAGATATTTCATTGGGTGATGTTATCATTACTTACACAAGACATAAACCAGCCCTGGGAAGTAAGGATATTATAATTATTTTCTAGTTGTTTGATCTGTAAATTGGGGGTCGCAAAGAGAACTTAGGGAGAAAGACATAAAAATTGTTCTATGCAAGTTGATTGTTGTGCAGGGAGGCCAAGTTATGTTAATATGTCAATTTGCATAAATTTCACTGTGGCTAATAATAGTAAGAGTCAAGAAGGGAAGACCACGCTTTCAAAGATTGACAAGCCAAGGTCCTTTCAATTTCCTTTTAGGTGCAGAAGTTAGAGGGCCAGACAAGCCTCCATCTTTCCAGAAAATATTCTTCCTACTAGACTGGTCAAAGGACATGGTCTTATTTGAACAATTTGTTTCAAGATGTCCTCTAGAGCCCTTGTCAACACTAGTCCAAGTGCCCCAGTAAAGATTATGCTCAGTCTCTCCATAGCAGGTTGTCCAAGGACTATTATTCCAGGGATGGTCTGAATATTTGAGACTAGAGCAAGCTATAACATTAGGAGTGTGAGATATGCTTGTTTTTTGAGGTATATCAAAGCTTGTGGCTGAGAAAAGGTACAATTTTCTGGCCTTGTAGAGGTTTTGGGCTGTGCATGTGAAAGCCAGTTGAGTTTTAGCTGGAGACAAGAAGTTGCTAAATTCAGTAACACACATAGGCGGCGCTGGAGGAAGCCACCATTGAGGTCTTGGCGTATAAAGCCAATGCTCTTGCTCCATTCGGAAGGACGGGTTAAGATTGCCTCCTTCCATGACCTCTGTATCATTATTGCTAATAGAAATGTCCTGGGCTAAGAGTGTTATGCTCTCAAATAGAGGTGGGTTAAGGAGATGAGCCCAATATGAATATTGAGCCTAGGCTGGACACATGAGGGCAAGGAGAAGAATCAGGGTTACACATATCACATTTTTGTTCATGACAGAAATCATGGCCATCAGAAGTGAATGAGGGGGTATATGCAATATCATCTAACCAGGATGTCGGCCAGGTAGACAGGCATTTCAGGCTTCCCCACGTGATATCAGGGGCAAGGACTTGCATTTGTGGAGTGGCTTCAGGATGAGGAGTCCATGAAGAGGCTTCTTTCATCTTGAAAAAGGGGGACAGTGGCCGCTTACTCAGTCATTCTCTGGAAGTCTTGGTTCATTGGAAGATATCCTGGGGGTCTCCATGATGCCATGGTGTTTGCCAACTGAGGAAATCCACAGAGGTCCGGAATCTGAAAGAACACAAGCCTATCCTCGACCCTAGGTGAGACGTTTAGTGGGCCCAGTCCGTGTGGGCCCCCCTTCGGGGATTTTGCATAGCACCATAGGGTGAGAGGTTTTATCTTATTTTGAAGACTGTCACTCAGATGCAGTTAGCCCTTGAGGATTAAGATTGTAAAAGTTAAGAGTAATCATAGCGTGATCAAGAAGCAGCTGAGGTTGTCATAGAAACAGCCACGTGTATCTCCCCTTTTTGTTTTTTTAACATGTTTTTGAGCCTATTATGTGCTAATTTTTCAATTGCTTGGCCTTGTGATTTATCAGGAATGGGTAATTCCAAACAAGGGTTAAGTAAAACAACTTAAAAGGGCATGTTGTCCTCTTGTTTTGCCCTTTTGTTGAAATTATATTTAATTACTTTATTTATTTGTAATTTATATGTAAATATATTCATATATTCATTTATGTATAAACAAACATTTATATGTTCATTCGTTACATAAATAAGCATATTTACTCATTTATTGACTTGATTACTTACTCCCTTTAACAAAAATGTGCTTTTATTTTTAATATGTTTTTTTACATATCTCACTTTTTTCTATTAATTACATTATGCAGAATCATCACTCTTAGAAACCTTAGTTTCCAATGAAAACTAAGTAGTAACCAATTGTGACTTGTCTGTTACATTATTTTGCGTTATTTTTTAACGTGGTAGACTTAGGAATCCATTAACCATAAAGCATATTTTTTTTTTTTACTGGATTGAAATAGTTTAGTGGGTTTTTTTTTTGCCATAAGAAGTCAGAAGCATCAACTTACGTTTAGTAAGAAATTCTTCATTATTCCATTTGATTTTAAAGAAGCCTAAAAGTCTGATGAAATTAATTCGATTTATCATTTAAGCAAAACGTTCAAGTTTTAGGTCACCAAAGACTCTGAAATCTATTTTAACAATTACCCATGAAAACTATGAGACAAACAAAGTTTGCTAATAAATTGGAACAGATATAACATGAGCTTATTTGACCTTTAGTAAACCTTAATAGAATAAAGTTTTATAATTTAAAAGACATGCCTATCTTAATAATATTTCATCTCTGTCCCCTCAAAAGTTTACCACTGTCAATTTTTTTCCATGGAACCAGTGAGGAACTTTAAAGTTTAAGGGTGTGTGTGTGGGTGGGTGGGTGTCTGTGTTTTCCCCTTTTGACAGCGTAGGGAGGAGGAGTGTTGTCTGAGACAATGAAGGGCCAGATTTGCAGGCATCACCTGCAAATTTGCCCCTGCAGATGCAGGCTATGCAGAAAGGGGAGGATGGGGAAGGGAAGGCAGAAAAAGTGAGAAGCCACCAAGAGGCCTGAAGGCACATAAAGGCACAGAGGGCAGAGAAAAGACTTCACATTGTTCCTAAAGCCGGTCAGCTCGGATAGATGAAAAGACACCACTTTTTGTTTTGTTTGTGTTGTTTTGTGCTGTTTTGTTTTGTTTTCCACTAGTGGAATTAGGCAGTCTATCTCAGGCCAGAGAAGATAGGGAAGTTCCCTGAAACAAAAGGAGTTTTGCCAGCTGCTTGGGAATATTTCTTAAAATCTCCATCCCCAGGTACACTAGCCAGAGACAGTTGGCTATGAATCCAGGAAATGAATGAGGGAGAAGCCCTCACACATAGTTAGAGTAACCAGAGTGTATAGGGAGAAAGAGAGAGAGAGAGAGTTAGAATCCCCTATAATAGGGATAGCCTGTGTAAAATTCACTTCATTATTTTAGTGCGTTGCTTTACTGACAGTGATAAGAAGCTGGGTTTGCTGCCTTAGTTGGGAATACTGCCCTGTGTCACAGTTGTTTAAAAGACACCAGAATATAAATAATATAAATAAAAATATAAATTTGGATATATACATATGGATATATATACACATATGGATATATCCACCTATATATGTATCCACTTATATATCCATCTATCCATCTATATATATCCATCTATATATATCCATATATATCTACCTACATATATCTATATCTATCTATCCATGTATATATATATATATTCATGTATAGGACATGGATGGAGGTAGTGTATGATGTTAAGTGAAAGAAGTCAGTCAGAAAAAGACAAATACATCCAATAATTTTACTCATATGTGGCATTGAAGTCACAAACAACCAAATGGAAAAAAATAAGAGAGAGAGAGAGAGTGAGGCAATAGACAATCAAGAAGTAGACTCAAGAATAGAGAACAATCTGATAGTACTTGATGGGTAGTGGTTGCGGGGGGTATTGGTGAAATCGGAGATGGGGTTTAAGAGGTGTACTTGTCATAATAAGCACAGAGTGATATATGGAATTGTAGACCTGAAAGTAATATAACTTCATATTAACTAACTGGAAGTATATAACCCAAAAAGCAAATACATAGTGAAGAAGAAAGGACATTAAATGAGGACCTATCCAATCATTTACTAGGTGAAGAAGCTTAACCAAACCAGGTTACATTTGCCAGCAGCTTTCTGTATTTTTGCTAAAATTTTTTTATGTTTATTTTTGAGAGAGCAAGACAGAGTGTGAGCAGGGGAGGGGCAGAGAGAGAGAGGGAGACACAGATCCAAAGCAGGTCCCAGGCTCCAAGGTGTCAGCACAGAGCCTGATACAGGGCTCAAACTCACAAACAGTGAGATCATGACCCCAGCTGAAGTGGGACACCTAACTGACTGAGACACCCAGGCGCCCCCAGCAGCTTTCTGTATTGTTTGGAAAGACAAATAAGGACAATGAAGAAAATAAAAATCCTGGTATTCAAAGACAATCACAGCCCAAACTATTTTTCTACACATGAGCATTTTTTTTTCACAGAGTGGAATCACAATAGGAATTTGGTTATTTGGTTGGGTAAACTGTTTTGGTTTTTTTTGTTCTGTTTTCATTTTAACTGAGTAAACCCTACTCCCTATCTTTAAATACTGATTTATATTGGTTTTCAATTTGTTTTTACTCTACTCATCATAGGGAAAAACTTCACCTGCTGACAGTGCCCTAAATAGTACACAGAAATGAAAGCAACAAGTAACCATAGAAAGAGGCTCTCTAACATTTTCCTTAAAAAGATCATAACACAGTGGTTGCACAAGTTGGTGTTCCAACCCGTAGTCCAAGAGTGTTCCTCTTTCTCTATATATCACCAACAACTGTTGTTTCTTGTGAAGTTAATTTTAGCCTTTCTAACAGGTGTGAGGTCGTCTCTCATTATGGTTTTGCTTTGCATTCCCTAATGAACAGTGATGTTGAACATCTTTCCATGTGTCTGGCAGCCATCTTAAAGTTGTGGGTAAGAGTCTACTCATGTCTTCTACCCATTTCATAACTAGGCTATTTGTTTTTGGGTGTTGAGTTTCATAAGTTTTTTTCTAGATTTTTACCCTAAACCTTCATGAGATATGTCACTTGCAAATATTTTCTCCCAACCCTTAAAGTGCTTTGAGTTTTGTTGTTCACTATCCAGAAGTTTTGTGTGTTTTTTTATCTTGGTGAGAATATTACACAGCCATTAAAAAGCATGGATTCTTGCCATTCATAACTACATGGTTGGAACTAGAATGTATTACGCCAAGCGTCATGAGTCCATCTGAAAAGCAAATATCATACCATTTCACTTATATGTAGAATTTAACATTTGGGAAAGTGCAAAAGAAAAGAAAGGGAGACTCTTAATGATAGAGAACAAAGTGAGGGTTGATGGCGGGAGATGGGTGGGAGATGGGCTGGATGGGTGGGAGATGGGCATTAAGGAGGACACTTGTGAGCACTGGATGTTATATGTAAGTGATGAATCACTGAATTCTGCTTCTGAAACCAACATGCTAACTAACTACCATTTAAATTAAAAAAGAAAAAATATAACAGCCCACTCACTTGCTAATGGCCCAGTAAAGGGTTTTGACAACAGTGTGAGACATTCTGTCTGACACCATCATTTTACATGGCTGTAGCATGGTCCTGCTGCCAGAGGAAAGGGTTTCTCTCTGTCTGAGGAGGTGTCCCATTCAGAGCTCTGAGTGTCAAAGCAGAGAAGATACATGCCTACGTGAATTCTTTGTGCAAATCTCCAATCACTGACTTTGATTTCTAGAAGCAGACCCCTCCCCACCAGAATCAAAGGGGATGGCAGCTGAAATCATGGCAACAATCAGCCTCCAGTAAGAGTTGAGGCCCCTCTCACTACTGAAAAACGAGTGCCCTTATCTCTAATGCACAACAAGGAGTCTAGTTTAGGGGTTTGGTGAAATATTTTTGCTGGTTTGGTGGATGAGAAATTCCACCAAATCCATTGTCCTATGTTCACTTTTCTAATGATGAGTGAGGCTCGATGTTCATCACAGCCATTTCCAAAATGTAGCCACTCTTCTTAGTTCTGGGGTGAGCCTGTTCAACACACTCTCATGGACTTTGCCAGGGGACCCAGACAGTGATCGATTCTTACCAGTAAACACCACTACTTGTAAAGCCACTAAGCTGTGAGTAACTGCCTTCTAACCAGCAGAACACATTTGGAGTGATGAGAGGTCAGTTTCAAGATTCCATGACATAAATTCTGTTACTTTCTTCTTTATTTTGAGTTTGTTCATTCTCCCTCTATGTCTCCCTAGTCCTCTTTCTCTGTCTCTCTCTTTCCCTTCCCTCTCTGCTCTCTGCCCTCATGTGCTCCCTCTGTCTCTCCTCTACCCACGGAGTGGAGGTTCAAGCATTTAAGTTAGGGGCTGCCATATGAGACCCCTATATAGGAGAGAAAGATACAAGTTCCCAGGTCAAAAGATTGAAATAGGCTCGCAGTTCAAACTGAATTCTGGCATTGTCTGTGTGAGTGAGCTTGGGAGCAAAAGAGCACCCTGTTCAGTCTCTTTTGAGACGATGGCCCTGGCTTCATAGAGAGTTTGAGGCATTGTACCAAAGCTATGCTGGGCCTGGATTCCTCTTGCACAAAAATGTGAGCTCTTAAATATTTGTAGCTTTAAGAGTCAAGGTATTTGGATAATGCTGCAAGAGAGGAATGGATAATTCATAGTCACAGAATCTGGTCTATGCTCTGCCTCCTCCTTGTTTCTCCCCTCTCAGGAACTCACAGTGTATTTTGCACCATTCTAATGTTTCTAATGGACTAACTCAATTCTCCTAGTCTCTGCACCAGCAGTATCTTCTCCCTGACACATTGCAGATATGTGCAGTGTGGTTCCCACTTGTCATTTTGGCGCGAGTAAATGTCACCTCAGTGAAGCCTCTCATACCTTCCAATGACTCCCCAGCCTGTCTTCTCAGCACACTCATTCTTTTCACTATTACAGTTCTTGCCTTTTTTTCACATGTCCTGTCTTTGATACCAATGTCCATCTCCCCTCCAGACTGTGAAGACCTGGCAGGCAGAGGCTACTTTGTCATTGCACTTGTAAGCCTTGCACTTAGGCCCACCAGATCCCCAAGCACAAGGTGAGTGCTTGGACAAGTTATTGAATGAATAAAGAGAAGGACCTTGCGGCCCTTCATCTAGATTTTAACCAGCTTCATCTGTGTATAAGGCTGGTAGTAATGGGAAATTCCTGTTGTATCTGAGGTAAGTGAAAACCAGAATGACCTCTGCATGACCTTTCCTTGATCCAGTTCCTCCAGCAAATCTCAGTGGGCACCACTGACACAGGAGGCTGCCTGGTCGCTGGTGTCCAGCACTAGCAGTTGAGCCACAGGCATGAGAACACCAAACAAAATCAGCACTTTTATGTGGCTGACATGAAGGCAGTGGGCCTTGAATATCCCAGGGTAAAGCTCAGGGCCTACAGGCTTCAGAGTTGTGCAAGGGAACTCAGGAGTTGGCCATTCCCCGTTGTCTGACCATCCCCTGAGTATACTCTTTACTCTTTAGGCATCCTCATGTCAACCAGAACAATGACCCCTTATTTCCAAATGAAGATCTTGGGGGTCCAACAAGGACTGGTATTGTGGTTGCACTCTAGACTCAGTGTACAGTACTCTGGCATGTGCTTTCCTATCCCAAGTCCTCACCAACCCAAGTCTCCAAGCTTCTCTTGGCACTAAAAGAATTCCATCAAGTATAACGCATGTCCCTACTAAATTGGAACACAGTGATAAAGAAAAAAGGCCACTTGACTCTTTATGATTATAGGAAACTCTGGAGAAACAAAATACTCTACAGAACACTGAAGCCTTTTCTCCTGTAGCTATTATCTAACTTAAGGGGACGTAGCTCATCATAATTCCAGGTTCCCACAGAGTACCATAGGCCTTTTCTCTGGAGGCTCGGCCAAGGAGGCCCTGGGTCCAGCAGAAACCTATGAACATTAGGAAATCCTTGCCCAACTTGGGGTCTTTGAACATGCAGCTACGAAAATGGATGCTACTGCCCCATTGCCGATCTCCCTGTAACCGCTTTCTTCTTTCTCTCTTGTCACTTCCCCAGTGTCTGTTATTTCTTGAACACAATGTCAGTATGTGTGTGCCAGAGCACATTGGAGAGTAAAATGATCCCAAATGGAGAGCAAGTGGGCAGGATGTCTTCCAGAAGAGTAGATTCTCTCATTTCTAAAGCATAAATGATTGGAAGGATTTGAGCCATGGCTTAAAAAGGCAGAGCCCAGCCTTGTCCTCTGGACTCGTCCCACCTCCTGTGATCTGGGACAGTCTTAATGTCTTGATTAGATCACTCATCCCTCTCTACCTTGAGAGCCTGAGTACACAAATCTAAAGGCCAGTTCTCCAGAGGATGTGATGTCAGGCTCTATTACTGCTTAGGGTGTTCAGTGAGGAGTGCTCAGCCACACCCTTATACTAAGGATACAGGCTTACTTTCAACAGGCATAAAAACCTGCATGAAACAGGCAAGTGTTTGGAACCAATGAGGAAAAATCAGGTCTGAGTCCACCACCAGGTACCAGGACATCACTAACCCAGCAGTGCATGAGTGTGCTCCCTGTCTTATGAGGAAAGGTAAAGCAGTAAAGACACTGCTCAAGATGTAGGTCTGAAACATCCACTCCACCCCACTACCACCTACTATTCCCAGGAGAGAAGGCATGGCTATCAACCAGGCAGAAGCATTATATCTCAGGATCAGTCTACCTCCACACCTACCTCTGCTGCTAGGCATGTAGAGGTCTGTCCTTCAGAAAGACATAGCTCCTTTCCCAAGTCACACGATGTTCCAACGGTAAAGTTCTGTTTTGGTTAGGGGTGAAATTGGGAAACCTGCAGTAGATTTCAAAGTAACAGTGGCACAAATGGAATACACATGTGTTTCTTCTTCATATACATGAACCCCGGATGTGGCTAGTCTATACTGATTATGGATTGCCCACCATGGGAGATGACATATTATTGATCTCCCTCCTCTTACATATCAGTAGCGTATTTCCTTTCTTAAAATTTAAAAAAGCAGAATCTATACTTAATGCATTGTGGTGTGGCTAGAAGCTCAAGTCATTTACATAAAAATTAACTAGACCTGAAAAAAATATCATTAAATATAATGAATTCAGATAAACTAGAACTGGAAAGTTGAGCTATACATTTTTAAATTGATCAAGTAAATGACATTTTTAGTATTGCAACCTGAGAAACACTTTATCCAAAGATATTCTGTGCTCGTATATTTCTGATATCAATGTTAATAAAGCACAGCACCCAAACAAAATTGTGTGTGTGTGAGCTACGTTCTCCAAGTTTCACACAGGTAGAACAAACGATCCTAAAATTCATATGGAATCACCAAAGACCCTGAAGCACCAAAGTAATTCTGAGAAATAAAAGGAAAGCTGGAGGCATCATTGTTGAACATATTCCAAAGAGCACTTTGAAAGGAAAAAAAAAGAAAAAGAAGAAATACTTTCTTATGGTTTGTTGTGACCAACTCACTTATTCCTAGAATGCTAGCTTTTATTTTGTCTTTATGCTTATAGTTCAGCACTAATATCATAAAAGCAGATGTTTGCCACTCAGATATATAGAATAAATGAAGAAATAAATGAGCACAAGATGTGTTATGATGAAGTTTCAATGGTTCCTTTTGAAATTTCCTAGTCAGAGGTGTTTCAAAATACTCAAACTCCTTATTTTTAAGTGATAACAGAATTTCACAAAATGCAGGAACCACAAATGACAGACTGTCTTTCAAGGGAATTTAGATATTTGTATATTTAGGGGTGTCTGGCTGTCTCGGTCGGTTGAGCGTGCGACCTTGGTTCTCAGGTCATGATCTCACGGTTGTGAGTTCCAGCCTCACGTCGGGTCTGTGCTGACAGCTCAGAGCCTGGAGACTGCTTCGGATTCTGTGTCTCCCCTTCTCTCTGCCCCTCCCCCACTCATGCTCTGTCTCTCTGTGTCAAAAATAAAATGAACATTAAAAAATTATTATAGATACTTGTAAATGTATGTCAGATGTCAGTTACCTGTTTGGAGATCACACAGAATTACTGAAAGCTCAACAAACCTCTGGATGGCTTTCCATTTAGTCACATATGTAAGTATGCAGGCGAAGAAATAAAAACAGAGTGATTTGTTTCTGTGTGTTTAATGAAATCCAAAGACAGCTTTCATGTTGCCAAGCAATCAGCTGAGATGTTAAATGGAGTTGAGAATATAAAACACAAATGCATTTCAATGCAGGTAGTGCTGGAAAGAGCCCACCTCGCTTCAGGGGCAAGAAGAGACTGAAATCAGGGGTCAGAGTCAGGATCAACTGGTCTGTCTTCAGACAGTGACAAGAAATGTTAGGCAAGCTCCCACGCTGGAGGTCTGCTACCACACCGCAATTCATTTTTGATGTTGGGGAGGAAAGTTTGTTTTTCTGTTACTGAGAACTCAGTGCTTGGCCGGATTGTCTTGGCCCAGATGGTCACTCCCTGCTCTCTACCCCACTCCTGGAATGCCTGAACTTCCTTCATTCTGAGATACAAATGGTTTGTCCATGCAGTGCCCATACCTTGAAGATGTAGGGATAGAAACAAGAAACTCAAGAGCTAAAAGACCAGAGCCTGTTTCAACAGACTTGGGTGTGAGCCAGGAACTAGGCAAGAGCCCCCAAATCACCGTTCTATCACTGAAGGAAAGGAATGGAAACTAGTGACAGCCCGTTTGTACACAGGGCTCCTAAGTGTAACAAAAGGATGTTTCCCCTTAGATCTATCTGCCCCACTCATGTTGGTGATGACACCAACTTTGCCTAGGGAAAAGTGCTAGTGACTTCATATGGAGCTTTATACCATTTTCATGTGAGATGAAGAATTTTGGCCCTCGGTGCATCCCTTCAGATTCCTTTGCTCTTTCATGACTGAGGATTTCATTAGGGGACATTCACAGACACAATCTGGGAGCATTTTCTGATGTTAATCATGGAGTCGTAACTTGTTCTCAGTAATGTGGGAGGGCCTGGGAGACAGGAGTCGATGGAACTCTTCTGCAAGCTCTACCTTGGCACAAAGAGGCACAGGGCACTTGAAACTGTTCACCAGAAAAGGTTTGCATGTGCATAGGGGCAGATGATGTTGGGAAGGACCCGATCTCCTTTCAGGAGCAAGCGCCTAAGGGCAAATTCTGGAAATCTAGGGCTGTCACTCAGACAGCGCCCAGTAATTCGCAGAGAGCCTGCACTCACACCGTGTGTCATCACATAGCAATTAACTTCTGATACCAAAGTTTAAAGGTTGACTTCCGGTCAGTAAGAACTCTTTGTTTTGCAGGAATCTGTTGGCATGGGACCAGTGTCCTGCTCTCTTTCCACCCCTTTCAGGAAAACCTGAGCTCCCTACCTCCTGAGACACTCTGGTTCATGCATGTAAAGTCCATTCACTGAGCAGATTAGGGCACAAAAATACTCAAAGACTCAAATATCAGAGCTGAATCTGCACACTTGCCAGGAGCAAGATCCTACCTTGTGAGTCACAACTCTGTCCATAAATACGAAGGGCTTGAAAACTGGTGAGAGCTTGACACATTCCTGATCTTATTGAAGTTGGGGTGCATGACCTTTGCCCACAAAACTCCCTGGTAGAGCTACTGGATGTTCCACTTCTCTTCAGGCCACAGGTCTTTCGTACTCTTTGGATCACCAAACTTGCCTAAGGAATTGTGCCATTAACATTATCTACAGCTTCATTCTTGTCTCCTCTGAGATGAAGAACCTAATGCCTCAGTGTATCCTTTTCAATGTATCCTTTCCCTTACACTTATCCCAATCTTGTGTTCACTCTGAGACATTCAGTGCCAGAGTCTGGCAGCCTTTTGCTCCAATTTAAATTGTGCAGTCATGCCAAGTTCTCATGTGTTTGGAATCGCTTGAGGAACAGGTGCCCCTGGGGTGTCTGCCAGACCAAACTTGGGGACTTGAATGTCTTAAGCACAAGAGGATTGCTTGTGGGTAGCGGCAGGTGATATTCGGAGTCAGTTTGCCTCACTTCTGTGGCCAATGATGATGAAGATGTGGCCTTTAGGGCCACAGTCAAAAGTTAAAAAAAAAATCCACACTGATAGGGCAGATTAACTGTGAGTGAGCATACATGAAGGTTGTTTTCTGCCCCCACAACAACTAATTGCTGATATCAAGAGAATATTGTTGCCCGTCTAAAAACTTGGGGGCATTGACATCTTATGTTTTTGCAGTGACTATTATTGTGCTCTGTTCCGCTGCCATAGTCTGCCTGAACATCCTGATTTCTGAGCCACTAGGGGTTTCCACAGCAGGTGAATGTGAATTAAACTACTCAAAACTTAAAAAATGAGAACCCAGTCCCACAAACTCGGGCATCAGCCCAGGGGGAGACTCTGCCCTCCACATCCTACCACTTTTATCCCCTGGCAGGAACAGCTGCAAATCTGGCAAATGTCCCAAGCTCTCCTACACTCTTTGAGGTCAAATGGAGGGTGTTTATGCTCCTTCGGCATTCCCATGTGTAGTTAAACTATGTTCCATTTGACTATAGCCCACAGGTTTCCAAGCTTCCCTGGGGATGTGTGTCAGTCACTTCTTTCCAAGCGTTATTCCATTATCATCTGAGACAAAGATTTTGGACCAAAGTACATCCCTTCCAATTCCCTTCATCTTTTTCTAAACAGATGTTCCATTCAGGGTGTGGGGGTCCGAGCCTGGAAGTATTTCTCTCCGATTTTACTTGTGAAGTCCTGCTAAGTTCTCCTGAATCCAGGAGAACGTGGGAATTCGTTCTCCATGGGCTCACCTGTGAGACATATCTTGGCAAAAGAAGGCAAGTCTTGGAAAGGGGCAAGTGTTATTGGGAGGGAGCCATCCTGCCTCTGTGCAAGGGGAGATGAAGATCAGAGGTCAGAGTCAGGAACCATGTGCCCAGCATTTACAACCAGCTAACACATGGTGATTCCTAAGGACACATATTGCCTTCATTCATGGAGATGTCTGCACTTGGCAGGCTTCTGATTTTGATGGCCTGATTTTGTTGGTTACTCGGACCCCACTGGCCCCTGTGATGATCCTGCATTCTGAGAAGATCAAAGTTGGAGCATGAGCATTGTTTTTCCCCAGATGGTCAGGGCAGAGAGTCCATTCAAAAACTCTGGGTCCAGAACCCAATTCCACAGGCATGGCTGCAAGCCAGCACAGACAAACCAACATTCAGATAGACTCGCTGAATAGAAGAGTAAGGCAAGAGCTACAAGCCTTCCTGTGCCATCCAGGTCAGGAGGCCACGGTGCCAATGCTTTATATATGTCAATCTACTAAGTCTTCACACCCAAAGAGTTAAGTATTATTAATATGTCCATTTTATGGATGAAATAAGGCACGGAGAAATAAAGTTGACATCCAAAAATCACACAGCTAATAATAGAAGTGTAGGTATTTGATTCAAAGCAGTTTAACAATGTAGGCCATGTACTCAACCACACTGCTAAACCAGATGGCAAGTGTTATTACTGATCATATGGACCTATGGTACTATGGTCAATGGGCTGGAGCCCAGAAATGTATTAATTTCTTGGACACATCTTTCTTCCTTGTGTACTGATCCCATGTATTCTTTTCCAGATTTCATGGTGTTTTGACCGTCTATGGGGGGGTGCTAATCCTGAAAGTACTGCCCCTTCCAGGGTTATCAAATTCCTAGAGATAGCAAGTAACTTGCCTTCAGCCTGTCTTTCATATGCAAAGTAACCAACCCAAAACTCATTTACTCAACCACCTTTTCAATCTGACTCATACACATACCAAGCCAGTATTTCCTTTACCCTAAACCACCCCAGGGACAATACTGGAGAACAACTAGAGACAACTACTACCCAAAGTCTGCCAAATTTTTCAAACTATCCGATCTTATATTTGTTCAAATTTGCCTGTTTGTCTCACATATTCTTCCCCGTGGAAGCCTTAATAAGGGCTCTGAGACATGCTTTCCCCTCGCTTTTTCTGCCTTCTGATTGACTCTGATACTTCCATGTGTGTTCTTGTGTGGTATGGCATGCCGTCTACCCTTGGGAATTTTGAATAATACAACTATTTTTAATGGCATTGACTTCTTCGTGTTGTCACTCAGTCATCTCTATAAATTAGATTTCAGGTACATTCAAAATAGCATGTTCCAAACTATAGAGGTTCCTGAGGGAAAAAATTAGTTTGGTTGGCATAGTGGATCATCTCTGAAAATTCTTACCAAGCTTCATGCACAGGGAAAAAGGAAAAGCAAGAGAGAAGGAACACTTATCCTCTCCCCATGGAGGAGAAAAAAGAAGCAACAGAGAATGCCACATGATTTTTATCACATGGATCTATGATTGCCACTAAAAGAGGCCTTGTTGTGTTCCACAGTGAGCAAGCCCATTCTGTGCTTTACACACATTGTGTCCTTCAGTCTTCACAATTGCTTTTTGAGGCCTGTTCCACTTTCATTTTCATTTTATAGATGGAGATGGTAAGTGACCTGCCCACGGTTGCATGATTACCAAGTAGTGAAACTGGCATTTGAAGCAAGGCAACCTTACTTTTCAGACGAACTACTGAAATCTAGACACTAAACAAGTTAGCAATTCTTCCTATGGCAGACTATGTGTGTATGCATGGTGTGTATTTAGGAGGTGAAGTAGCTGGAAAAGGAGATGAGCAGAAAAGCTACTAGTTTCCTTTTACACCTGCAATCTTAGGTTTCATGGAACAAATCATGCCCAGATCAAGACTGCTAATAGCCCCACTATGCTCAATGTTCATGAGAGCATTTTGGGCACCATATTTTGAGAGAGGTTTTTTTTTAATTAAAAAAATTAATGTTTTTTTTTATTTTTGAGGCAGAAAGATACAAAGCATGAGAAGGGGAGGGGCAGAGAGAGAGGGAGACAGAACTTGAAACAGGCTCCAGGCTCTGAGCTGTCAGCACAGAGCCTGACACAGGGCTCAAATTCATTGACTGTGAGATCATGACCTGAGCTGAAGTCAGATGCTTAACTGACTGAGCCACCCAGGCACCCCATATAGAGAGTTTTTAATAAATAGGAAAACCTCCACCTTAACAGTTACCAGGGTATGAGATTTGAACATCCTATGAGAGAAGGTGAGGTAGAGAAATCCAGGGAAACGCCCTGTCCTATTGATTTGAAGAATGGGTTCTCCACAGATACCTGAAAATAGATTGGGTACTTGAGGTTCCAAATTGGCAAGAATCCTAGTTAAAAACCCAGATATAAAGAGTATGTTTGAAGATCATCTTAGGCTGAGGTTAAGGTATAGATAGGGAGCCACAGGACAACAAAATAGTATAGGAGGAAGCATGGGTTTTGAGGTCCAGCAATTGGAGTCTTATCTATTCCTTGCAGGCTGCTATAGGAAAGTGTGGCTTCAGCTTTTTCACCTAATAATTCGAAATCAAAATATCACTGATCTCATAGGGTTATTGTGAGAGAAATATGCTCATGTATGTAAAATTTCTGTTCTCTGGCATTGTTTCTGAATAAATGAAAGTCATCATAGTAACTCTGCCCATTTATTATTCCAGAGGTCATGAGCCAAACCTCAACCCAGTGCCTGGCACAGAGCAAGCACAGAGCAAATCCTGCATGATGGAATAAGGGAATGAATGATCAGTGAATAAGTTGCAAGTTCAAGTGAGAAATGCTTACACCAGAGGACAAATAATGATTGGGGACCAGCCTTCCCACATTGACCTGTCATCCCAAACCCCAGAGCCCCTAGCTAGTCAAACAGTAAACTCACTGCTAGGAGGCAGGCCCTCTCCATTGCTTTAAAGTTGCAGAGAGCCCTTCTGGCAAGGTGTGGAACAAAGACAGAATGGGAAAGAAGGTAAACAGCTGTTCCCTGCTTCAGAGAGGCAGGAGCCTGCACAGAAATAGTTTTCTTCAAAACTCTGAAATATCTTTAAAAAAACTTTATTTTCCAAAGATACCAAGAAAACAAAAAAACACAAGGATCACATGTATTCCGGAGCCTTTAAAAAACTTAAGTCAAGTAATCACAATGATCCACCAGCAAAAATTAAAAGCAGGCTTTCCAGATAATGTTGAAGCTCCTACTGGTTATAAACAAGTTCAGAATAAGAGATCGTAAACATTTATGAACTTGTTCCTTGGAGGATATTAATGAGCAGTAAACTAGCAAGTCAAATCAAACCTTCCCTTAAGTATTTGTATCAGCAGGAAGAATATTTTAAATGTTCATGATGTTACTCACATTTTTTGTTGTCATTAAAAATGTGTACATGGGGCTCATGGGTGGCCCAGTCGGTTGAGCGTCCAACTTCAGCTCAAGTAATGGTCTTGGAGTTCGTGGGTTCATGCCCCGCGTCGGGCTCTGTGCTAACAAACAGCTTAGAATCGGATTCTGTGTGTGTGTGTGTGTGTGTCTCCCCCTCCTCTACTCATGCTCTGCCTCTCTCTGTCTCTCAAAATAAATAAATGTTAAAAAAATTATAATTAAAAACCGTGTACATAATCCTCTTTGCTAGTGTTCACTCAGAAGTGCTAAGCAATTCATATGTATTATACTTAAAGTATTTTTTATTTTATTTTATTTTATTTTATTTATTTTTTAATATATGAAATTTATTGTCAAGTTGGTTTCCATACAACACCCAGTGCTCATCCCAAAAGGTGCCCTCCTCAATACCCATCACCCAGCCTCCCCTCCCTCCAACCCCCCATAAACCCTCAGTTTGTCCTCAGTTTTTAAGAGTCTCATGCTTTGGCTCTCTCTCACTCTAACCTCTTTTTTTTTTCCTTCACCTTCCCCATGGGTTTCTGTTAAGTTTCTCAGGATCCACATAATAGTGAAAACATATGGTATCTGTCTTTCTCTGTACAGCTTATTTCACTTAGCATCACACTCTCCAGTTCCATCCACGTTGCTACAAAGGGCCATATTTCGTTCTTTCTCATTGCCATGTAGTACTCCATTGTGTATATAAGCCACAATTTCTTTATCCATTCATCAGTTGATGGACATTTAGGCTCTCTCCATAATTTGGCTATTGTTGAGAGTGCTGCTATAAACATTGGGGTACAAGTGCCCCTATGCATCAGTACTCCTGTATCCCTTGGATAAATTCCTAGCAGTGCTATTGCTGGGTCATAGGGTAGATCTACCTTTAATTTTTTGAGGAACCTCCACACTGTTTTCCAGAGTGGCTGCACCAGTTTTCATTCCCACCAACAGTGCAAGAGGGTTCCCGTTTCTCCACATCCTCTCTAGCATCTATAGTCTCCTGATTTGTTCCTTTTGGCCACTCTGACTGGTGTGAGGTGATATCTGAGTGTGGTTTTGATTTGTATTTTCCTAATAAGGAGCGACGTTGAGCATCATACTTAAAGTCTTAAAATAGAAACTTAATAAATTGGTTTGAATATACATTTTGTCATTCATTTCTCTGTTTTCTACAGAGATACCAGCTCCTTTTCTTCTTTGTGAGATATTTGACCCAGTATCAATAATTTTTATCATTATTATTGTTTTTGTTTTTGTATTTTTAGTCTTATCACTATTAATATGAAACGCATACTGGGATGAGAATATGGGGAAAGTCCAGTGCTAGACTATGGAATGTATACAATTATCAAGAGAGAAGAAGGGGGAGGAGCCAAGATGACAGAAAAGCATGGAAGCTTTTTATGTGTCTCGCATCCATGAAATATAGCCAGACCAACACTAAACCATCCTACACACCTAGAAAACTGATTGGAGGATTAACACAACAATCTGCACAACCTGAACCACAGAATTCAGCAGGTACGTGGTGTGGAGAAAAGCTGCGAAAGGTAGGGAACAGCTTTTGTGGGTGGAGAGAGGACAGAGACTGGGGAGGGAAGGAGAATATGGGAAAAGCACCCCTCTCCAAAAGCCGCTGGAGAGAAAGTGGAAAATTGGAAACAGCAGCAGGGACTAAACTAAAAAGGGAGAAAAGATAAAGGATAAAAGAGAGGGTTTAAATTCCATTAAGACTGCAAACCAGGTGAGCACAAAGGCTGCAACTCCGCAGCTCAATACCTGGCGGTTCTCTGTTGGGAAGGGCTAATCCCCAGGAACAGAGCAGGGTCTGGAAGGTTCTCAGGCCACATGGAGAAGAGTGGTTCTACTCCTGGAAGACATTTGGTAGAGACTGTTGAAACCAACTGGTCCCAGCAGACCCGGGGGTGGCCACATTCGTTGGTGGTAGGGCAAGGTCGTTAAGGGTGAACTCTGATGCCAGATGTGTGTTGTGATTTTCCATAATCCCTGAAGTGCTGCTGCTGCACTGTCGCATGAACTTTTTCTGGGGCGGGCTGGCACCTGGCCACAGTCTCAGAGCACCAGCAACAACAGGGTTATGTGGGCATTCCTGGGTGCAGCCAATATTCAGCCATTGCTTGTTTGGGCCTTGCTTGGTGGGACCCTCCACAAAGGGGCAGAGTGGGTCGGGACCACAGTCCTTTGGAAGTGGGTGCCAGGGAAAATAGCCACATCTGAGACAAAACTTGGGGGAGGGGTACTGCCTCAGGCCTGGTCACGGAGAGTGAAGAGGCTGGGAGTGGATGAGAGCTGAAGACAGAGGATGGGTGCACTATTGCTGATCCAGGAGAACAGACTGGGTGGATGGATGGCGTCATTTTCACAGCTCCCACGCATGCGCATACACACCTACGAGTGCTGCAACAATCCACCACAGTAGGCTAGCAGTGCCATCTAGTGGAGAGAGGAAATGTTACACTGAGCCCCACCCACCTGGTTCAACTTCACTCTTCAAGAACACAAGTCTCACTGCCGGCTTAATTTATGGACTATAAAGAGCTACATAGACTGATTTCTAGGAGAAAACGAACCAATTGCAGTCTTACTTCAATCTGTTAGCAGAATCATCTATTCAATTTTCTTTCTTTTTTGTTCTTTTTCCTTTTCATCTTTTACAATTCTTTTTCATGAATACAGAAAGAGAAAAAAATCATTTTTATCTTCAATTTTTATTAAAAATATCTTTATTTAATTTTCATTACTATATATATTTTTTTACTTTTGTGTAAATGTCTTCAAATTCTACTTTACTCCCATCATTTTATTTTACTCTACTTCAGTGTATCCACCTTTTCAAATTTTTAAACAATTTCCTGTTTTTCTTTTTCTTTTTTCTCTTTTTTGTTTCTTTTCTTTTTCTTGAATGCAGAAAGAAAAACTTCATTTTTAATTTCAATTTCTATTAAAAATATTTTTATTTAATTTTTGTAACTATATTTTTTGCTTTTATGTACATTTTTTCAAATTCTATTTTACTTACATCATTTTATTTTAGTCCATTACAGTGTATTCACTTTCAAATTTTCAAATGATTTCTTTTTTTTAAATCTTTTTTTCTCTTCTTCATTTCATTTTTATTTTCTTAAATACAGAAAACGAAAACAATGATATTTATTTTTAATTTTTATTAAAAATATTTTTATTTTTTTCTACTATACTCTTCACTTTTCTGTATATTTTTTTCAAATTCTATTTTACCCCATCATCTCATTTTAGTCTACTTCAGTTTATTTATTTTTTCAAATTCTCAAACGATTTCCTTCCCCTCCCCTTTTTTTCTTTAATCTGTCAAACCACTGTCAACACCCAGACAAAAACACACCTAGGATCTAACATCATCTATTCGATTTGTGTGTTTGTGTTTAATTTTTAATTGTAATATTTTTTTTAATTTTTATTTTTTGTTAATTTCAATTTTTTCTAACTCATTAATTACTTTTCTCAATTCAAAATGACAAAGCGAAGGACTTCATCCCAAAAGAAAGGGGATGAAGAAACGACAGCCAGGGATTTAACCAACAGATACAAGCAAGATGTCTGAACCAGTATTTAGAATCACGATAATAATACTAGATGGACTCGAAAATAGATTAGAATCCCTTTCTGCAGAGATAAAAGAAGTAAAAAATAGCCAGAATGAAATTAAAAATGCTATAACCAGCTGCAATCATTGATGGATGCAGTGGTGGCAAAGATGGATGAGGCAGAAGAGAGAATCAGCCACATAGAGGACAAACTTATAGAGAATAATGAAGAAGAAAAAAAAGAGGAAGATTAAGGCAAAAGAGCACAATTTAAGAATTAGAGAAATCAGTGAATCATTAGAAAGGAACAACATCAGAATCATAGGCGTCCCAGAAGAGGAAGAGAGAGAAATAAGGGTAGAGGGTTATGTGAGCAAATCATAGCAGAAAACTTTCCTAACCTGGGGAAAGACACAGACACCAAACTCCAGGAAGGACAGAAGACCCCCATTAGATTCAACAAAAACTGACCATCAACAAGTCATATAGTCAAATTCACAAAATACTCAGGCAAGTAGAGAATCATGAAAGCAGCAAAGGGAAAAAAGTCCCTCACATACAAGGGAAGACAGATGAGGTTTTCATCAGACCTATCCACAGAAACATGGCGGGCCAGAAAGGAGAAGTGGGATATATTCAGTGTGCTGAATCAGAAAAATATGCAGCCAAGAATTCTTTAACCAGCAAGGCTGTCATTCAGAATAGAAGAAGAGATAAAAATTTTGACAGAAAAACAAAAATTAAAGGAGTTTGTGACCACTAAACCAGCCCTGCAAGAAATTTTAAAGGTGACTTTCTGAGGGGAGAAAAGATGAATATATATATATGTATATATATATATATTCATCTTTATATATATTTATTTATTTATATTTATATTATATTATATATTATATTATATATTATATATATAATTATATGTTATATATTATATAAATATAATTATAATATAATATAATTATATATAATATATAATATAATATATAATATAATATAATATAATATAATATAAATATAATATAAATATAAATATAATTATATATTACATTATGTAAATATATATAAATATATATTTATATTTATATATATATATTCATCTAATATATATATTAGAAAGGACCAGAGGACACCACCAGAAACTCCTACTGTACAAGCATCATAATGGCAATAAATTCATATCTTTCAATACTCACTCTAAACGTCAATGGACTCAATGCTCCAATCAAAAGACATAGGGTAACAAAATGGATAAGAAAACAAGATCCATCTATATGCTGTTTACAAGAGACCCACTTGAGACCTAAAGACACCTTCAGATTGAAAATAAGGGAATGGAGAAACATCTATCATGCTACTGGTCACCAAAGAAAGCTGGAGTAGCCATATTTACATCAATCTAGACTTTAAAATAAAGACTGCATCAAGTGATGCAGAGGGGCAATATATCATAATCAAGGGGTCTATCCACCAAGAAGACCTAACACTTGTAAACATTTATGTGCCAAATGTGGAGGCATACAAATATATAAATCAATTAATCACAAACATAAATAAATTCATTGATAGTAATACCATAATAGTCGGCGACTTCATCACCACACTCACAGAAATGAACAGGTCATCTAATCAAAAAATCAACAAGGAAACAATGGATGACACACAAGAGCAAATGGGCTTAACAGATATATTCAGAACATTTCATCTTAAAGCAGCAGAATACACATTCTTCTCCAGTGCACATGGAACATTCTCCAGGATAGACCATATAGTGGGACACAAACCATCCCCAAGTAAGTACAAAAAGATCAAGATAATACCATGCATATTTTCAGACCACAACACTATGAAACTCGAAATCAACCACAAGAGAAAATTTGGAAAGTTAAAAAATACTTGGAGACTAAAGAACATCCTACTAAAGAATGAATGGGCTAAACAAGAAGTTTAAGAGGAAATTAAAAAGTATATGGAAGTCAATGAAAATGATAACACCACAACCCAAAACCTCTGGGACACAGCAAAGGCGGTCATAAGAGGAAAGTATATAGCAATCCAGGCCTTCCTAAAGAAGGAAGAAAGATCTCAGATACACAACCTAACCTTACGCTTTAAGGAGCTGGAAAAAAGAACAGCAAATACAACCCAAAACCAAGAGAAGACAAGAAATAATAAAGAATACAGCAGAAATTAATGTTATAGAAACCAGAAAAAAACAGTAGTACAGATAAATGAAACCAGAAGCTGGTTCTTTGAAAGAACTAACAAAATTGATAAACCTCTAGCCAGTTTGATCAAAAAGAAAAAGGAAAGGACCCAAATAAATAAAATCAAGAATGAAAGAGGAGAGATCACCACCAACATAGCAGAAATTAAAACAATAAAAGAATATTATGAGCAATTATATGCCAATGAAATGGGCAATCTGGAAGAAATGGAAAATTCCTAGAAATAGTGTAGTGTATACTACCAAAACTGAAACAGGAAGAAATAGAAAATTGAAACAGAACCATAACCAGTAAGGAATTCAAATTAGTAATAAAAAATCTGCCAAAAAAACAAGTCCAGAGCCAGATGGCTTTCCAGGCTAATTCTACCAACCATAAAAGGAAGAGTTAACACCTATTCTCTTGAAGGTGTTCCAAAAATGGAAACGGAAGGAAAGCTTCCAAACTCTTTCTGTTAAGCCAGCATTACCTTGATTCCAAAACCAGAGAGAGATCCCACCATAAAGGAGAAATACAAACCAATTTCCCTGATGAACATGGATACAAAATTCTCAACAAGATATTAGCCAAGTGGATCCAATGATACATTAAAAAAATTATTCACCATGACCAAGTGGGATTCATACCTGGGATGCAGGGCTGGTTCAATATCCGCAAATTAATTAACGTGATTCATCACATCAATAAAAGAAAGGACAAGAACCATATGATCCTCTCAATAGATGCAGAGAAAGCATTTGACAAAATAGAGCATCTTCCTTGATAAAAAACCCTCAAGAGAGTAAGGATAGAAGGGTCGTACCTCGAGATCATAAAAGCCATATATGAACAATCCAACACTAATATCATCCTCAATGGAGAAAAACTGAGAGCTTTCCCAAGGTCATGAAAAAGACAGGGATATGCACTCTCACGACTGTTATTCAACATAGAACTGGAAGTCTTAGCCTCCGCAGACAACACAAAGAAATAAAAGGCATCCAAATCAGGCAGGAGGAGGTCAAACGTTCACTCTTCACAGATGACATGATACTCTATATGGAAAACACAAAAGATTCCACCAAAAAACTTCTAGAACTGATTCATGAATTCAGCAAAGTTGCAGGATATAAAATCGAGGCAAAGAAACCGGTTGCATTCCTATACACCAACAATGAAGCAACGGAAAGAGAAATCAAGGAATCAATCCCATTTACAGTTGAAAAAAAACCCCATAAACTACCTAGAAATAAATCTAAACAAAGAGGTGAAAAATCTGTATGTTGCGAATTATAGAAAGCTTATGAAAGAAACTGAAGAAGACACACAAAATGGAAAAAGATTCCACGCTCCTAGATAGGAAGAACAAATATTGTTAAAATGTCGATACTACCCAAAGCAATCTCCATATTCTTTTTTTTCATATTTATTTTTATTATTTTTTTAATGAAATTTATTGTCAACTTGGTTTCCACACAACACCCAGTGCTCATCCCAAAAAATTCCCTCTTCAATACCCACCACCCACCCTCCCTTCCCTCCCACTCCCCATTAACCCTCAGTTTGTTCTCAGTTTTTAAGAGTCTCTTATGCTTTGGCTCTCTCCCAATCTGACCTCCTTTTTTTTTCCTTCCCCTCCCCCATGGGTTTCTGTCAAGTTTCTCAGGATCCACATAAGAGTGAAAACATATGGTATCTATCTTTCTCTGTATGGCTTATTTCACTTAGCATTACACTCTCCAGTTCCATCCATGTTGCTACACAGGGCCATATTTCATTCTTTCTCATTGCCACGTAGTACTCCATTGTGTATATAAGCCACAATTTCTTTATCCATTCATCAGTTGATGGACATTTAGGCTCTTTCCATAATTTGGCTATTGTTGAGAGTGCTGCTATAAACATTGGGGTACAAGTGCTCCTATGCATCAGCACTCTTGTATCCCTTGGGTAAATTCCTAGAAGTGCTACTGCTGGGTCGTAGGGTAGGTCTATTTTTATTTTTTGGGGAACTTGTACACTGTTGTCCAGAGTGGCTGCACAGATTTGCATTTCCACCAACAGTGCAAGAGGGTTCCCCTTTCTCCACATCCTCTCCAGCATCTATAGTCTCCTGATTTGTTCATTTTGGCCACTCTGACTGCCGTGAGGTGATATCTGAGTGTGGTTTTGATTTGTATTTCCCTGATGAGGAGCGACGTTGAGCATCTTTTCATGTGCCTGTTGGCCATCCGGATGTCTTCTTTAGGGAAGTGTCTATTCATGTTTTCTGCCCAATTCTTCACTGGATTATTTGTTTTTCGGGTGTGGAGTTTGGTGAGCTCTTCATAGATTTTGGATACTAGCCCTTTGTCCGATATGTCATTTGCAAATATGTTTTCCCATTCCGTTGGTTGCCTTTTAGTTTTGTGGATTGATTCCTTTGCTGTACAGAAACTTTTATCTTCATGAGGTCCCAATAGTTCACTTTTGCTTTTAATTCCCTTGCTCTTTTGGATGTGTCAAGTAAGAAATTGCTGCGGCTGAGGTCAGAGAGGTTTTTCTCCTGCTTTCTCCTCTAGGGTTTTGATGGTTTCCTGTCTCAAATTCAGGTCTTTATCCATTTTGAGTTTGTTTTTGTGAATGGTGTGAGAAACTGGTCTAGTTTCAACCTTCTGCATGTTGCCGTCCAGTTCTCCCAGCACCATTTGTTAAAGAGACTGTCTTTTTTCCATTGGATGTTCTTTCCTGCTTTGTCAAAGATGAGTTGGCCATACGTTTGTGGGTCTACTTCTGGGGTTTCTATTCTGTTCCATTGGTCTATGTGTCTGTTTTTGTGCCAATACCATGCTGTCTTGATGATGACAGCTATGTAGTAGAGGCTAAAGTCTGGGATTGTGATGCCTCCTGCTTTGGTCTTCTTCTTCAAAATTACTTTGGCTATTCGGGGCCTTTTGTGGTTCCATATGAATTTTAGGATTGCTTGTTCTAGTTTCAAGAAGAATGCTGGTGCAATTTTGATTGGGATTGCATTGAATGGGTAGTATTGACATTTTGACAATATTTATTCTTCCAATCCATGAGCAGGGAATGTCTTTCCATTTCTTTATATCTTCTTCAATTTCTTTCATAAGCTTTCTATAGTTTTCAGCATATAGATCTTTTACATCTTTGGTTAGGTTTATTCCTAGGTATTTTATGCTTCTTGGCGCAAATGTAAACGGGATCAGTTTCTTTATTTGTCTTTCTGTTGCTTCATTGTTAGTGTATAAGAATGCAACTGATTTCTGTACATTGATTTTGTATCCCACAACTTTGCTGAATTCATGTATCAGTTCTAGCAGACTTTTGTTGGAGTCTATCGGATTTTCCATGTATAATATCATGTCATCGGCAAAAAGCGAAAGCTTGACTTCATCTTTGCCAATTTTGATGCCTTTGATTTCCTTTTGTTGTCTGATTGCTGATGCTAGAACTTCCAGCACTATGTTAAACAACAGTGGTGAGAGTGGACATCCCTGTCGTGTTCCTGATCTCAGGGAGAAAGCTCTCAGTTTTTCCCCATTGGGGATGATGTTAGCTGTGGGTTTTTCATAAATGGCTTTTATGATGTTTAAGTATGTTCCTTCTATCCCGACTTTCTCAAGGGTTTTTATTAAGAAAGGGTGCTGGATTTTGTCAAAGGCCTTCTCTGCATCGATTGACAGGATCATATGGTTCTTCTCTTTTTTTTGTTAATGTGATGTATCACGTTGATTGATTTGCGAATGTTGAACCAGCCCTGCATCCCAGGAATGAATCCCACTTGATCATGGTGAATAATTCTTTTTATATGCCGTTGAATTCGATTTGCTAGTATCTTATTGAGAATTTTTGCATCCATATTCATCAGGGATATTGGCCTGTAGTTCTCTTTTTTTACTGAGTTCTGTGTCTGGTTTAGGAATCAAAGTAATACTGGCTTCATAGAATGAGTCTGGAAGTTTTCTTTCCCTTTTTATTTCTTGGAATAGCTGGAGAAGGATAGGTATTATCTCTGCTTTAAACGTCTAGTAGAATTCCTCTGGGAAGCCATCTGGTCCTGGACTCTTATTTTTGGGGAGATTTTTGATAACTGATTCAATTTCTTCGCTGGTTATGGGTCTGTTCAAGCTTTCTATTTCCTCCTGATTGAGTTTTGGAAGAGTGTGGGTGTTAGGAATTTGCCGATTTCTTCCAGATTGTCCAATTTGTTGGCATATAATTTTTCATAGTATTCCCTGATAATTGTTTGTATCTCTGAGGGATTGGTTGTAATAATTCCATTTTCATCATGATTTTATCTATTTGGGTCATCTCCCTTTTCTTTTTAAGAAGCCTGGCTGGAGGTTTGTCAATTTTGTTTATTTTTTCAAAAAACCAACTCTTGGTTTCGTTGATCTGCTCTACAGTTTTTTTAGATTCTATATTGTTTATTTCTGCTCTGATCTTTATGATTTCTCTTCTTCTGCTGGGTTTAGGCTGCCTTTGCTGTTCTGCTTCTATTTCCTTTAGGTGTGCTGTTAGATTTTGTATTTGGGATTTTTCTTGTTTCTTGAGATAGGCCTGGATTGCAATGTATTTTCCTCTCAGGACTGCCTTTGTTGCGTCCCAAAGCGTTTGGATTGTCGTATTTTCATTTTCGTTTGTTTCCATATGTTTTTAAATTTCTTCTCTAATTGCCTGGTTGACCCACTCATTCGTTAGTAAGGTGTTCTTTAACCTCCACGCTTTTGGAGGTTTTCCAGACTTTTTCCTGTGGTTGATTTCAAGCTTCATAACATTGTGGTCTGAAAGTATACATGGTATAATTTCAATTCTTGTAAACTTATGAAGGGCTGTTTTGTGACCCAGTATATGATCTATCTTGGAGAATGTTCCATGTGCACTCGAGAAGAAAGTATATTCTGTTGCTTTGGGATGCAGAGTTCTAAATACATCTGTCAAGTCCATCTGATCCAATGTATCATTCAGGGCCCTTGTTTCTTTATTGACCGTGTGTCTAGATGATCTATCCATTTCTGCAAGTGGACTGTTAAAGTCCTCTGCAATGCCACATTCTTATCAATAAGGTTGTTTATGTTTATGAGTAATTGTTTTATATATTTGGGTAATCCCGTATTCGGCGCATAGACATTTAAAATTGTTAGCTCTTCCTGACGGATAGACCCTTTACTATATAATGCCCTTCTTCATGTCTTGTTACAGCCTTTAATTTAAAGTCTAGTGTGTCTGATATAAGTATGGCTACTTCAGCTTTCTTTTGGCTTCCAGTAGCATGATAAATAGTTCTCCATCCCCTCACTCTCAATCTAAAGGTGTCCTCAGATCTAAAATGAGTCTCTTATAGGCAGCAAATAGATGGGTCTTGTTTTTTTATCCATTCTGATACCCTATGTCTTTTGGTTGGCGCATTTAATCCATTTACAGTCAGTATTATAGAAAGATAAGGGTTTAGAGTCATTGTGATGTCTGTATGTTTTATGCTTGTGGTGATGTCTCTGGTACTTTGTCTCACAGGATCCCCCTTAGGATCTCTTGTAGGGCTGGTTTAGTGGTGACAAATTCCTTCAGTTTTTGTTTGGGAAGACCTTTATCTCTCCTTCTATTTTAAATGACAGACTTGCTGGATAAAGGATTCTCGGCTGCATATTTTTTTCTGTTTAGCACACTGAAGATATCGTGCCAAGCCTTTCTGGCCTGCCAAGTTTCAAAAGAGAGATCATTCACGAGTCCTATATTTTCTTTTATTAATGTGATGTATCACGTTGATTGATTTGCAAATCAATCATGCAGCCCAGGAATGAATCGTATTTCATCATGGTGAATAATTCATCATATTTGCCGTTGAATTCAATTTACTAGTATCTTGTTGAGAATTTTTTGCATCCATAGTCATCAGGGATATTGGCCTGTATTTCTCTCTCTCTCTCTCTCTCTTTTTTTTTTTTTTTTTTTTTTTTTTGCTGGGTCTCTGTCTGGTTTGGGAATCAAAGTAATGGTGGCTTCATAGAATGAGTCTGGAAATTTTCCTTCCCTTTCTATTTTTTGAAGGAGCTTCTGAAGGATAGGTATTATCTCTGCTTTAAATATCTGGTAGAATTCCCCAGGGAAGCCATCTGGTACTGGACTCTTATTTGTTGGGATATTTTTGATAACTGATTCAATTTCTTCACTGGTTATGGGTCTGTTCAAGTTTTCTATTTCTTCCTGTTTGAGTCTTGGAAGTGTGTGGGTGCTTAGAATTTTTTCAAATTCTTCCAGGTTGTCCAGTTTGTTGGCATATAAATTTTCATAGTATTTCCTGATGATTTCTTGTATTTCTGAGGGATTGGTTGTAATTCTATTTTCATTCATGATTTCATCTATTTGGGTCATCTCCCTTTTTGAGAAGCCTGGCTAGAGGAATATTAATTTTGTTTATTTTTTCAAAAAAACACCGCTTGGTTTCATTGATACGTTTTATAGATTTTTACCTTGTATATTGTTTATTTCTGCTGTGACCTTCATTATTTCTCTTTTTCTTTTGGGTGTGGGGTGTCCTTGCTGTTCTGCTTTTATTTCCTTTATGTGTGTTTTTAGATTTGGTTTTTGGGACTTTTCTTGTTCCTTGAGATAGGCCTGGATTGCAATGTACTTTCCTCTCAGGACTGCCTTCACTGCCTCCCATAGCATTTGGATTGTTGCATTTTCATTTTCATTTGTTTCCATATATTTCTTAATTTCTTCTCTAATTCCCTGGTTGACCCATTCATTCTTTAGTAGGGTGTTCTCTAACCTCCATTCTTTTGGAGGTTTTTCAAATTTTTCTTGTGGTTGATTTCAAGTTTCATAGCACAGTGGTCTGCAAGTGTTCCTGGTATGCTCTCTTTTTTTTTATTCTGAAAAGCTGTTTTGTGACCCAGTATGTGCTATTTGGAGAATGTTCCATGTGCACTTGAGAAGAACGTATATTCTGTTGCTTTGGGATGCAGAGTTCTAAATATATCTGTCAAGTCCCTCTGATCCAATGTATCATTCAAGGCCCTTGTTTCTTTTTTGATCCTGTGTCTAGATGATCTATCCATTGTTGTAAGTGGCGTATTAAAGTCCCCTGCAATTACCACATTCTTATCAGTAAGGTTGCTTATGTTTGTGAGTAATTTTTTATATATTTGGAGGCTTCTGTATTTGGTGTAGAAACATTTATACTTTTTAGTTTTCCTCATGGATAGACCCTGTAATTATTATATAATGCTCTTCTTATTCTCTTGTAACAGCCTTTAATTTAAAGTCTAGTTTTTCAGATATAAGTATGGCTACTCCAGCTTTCTTTTGACTTCCAGTAGCATGATAAACAGTTCTCCATCCCCTCACTTTCCATCTGAAGGTGTCCTCAGGTCTAAAATGAGTCTCTTGTAGACAGCAAACAGATAGGTCTTTTTTTTATCCATTCTGATACCTTATGTCTTTTGGTTGCAGCATTTAGTCCATTTACATTCAGTGTTCTTATAGAAAGATATGGGTTTAGAGTCATTGTGATGTCTATAGGTTTCATGCTTGTAGCGCTGTTTCTGGTACTTTGTGGTCCTTGCAACATTTCACTCACAGAATCCCCCCTAGGATGTCTTGTAGTGCTGGTTTAGTCGTGATGAATTCCTTCAGTTTTTGTTTGTTTGGGAAGACCTTTATCTCTTCTTCTATTCACAATGACAGGTTTGCTGGATAAAGGATTTTCAACTGCATATTTTTTTTTCTGTTCATCACATTGAAGATTTCCTGCCATTCCTTTCTGGCCTGCCAAGTTTCAGTAATAGGTCTGCCACTCTCCTATGGGTTTACTTTTGTAAGTTAGAGGTTGTTTATCCCCAGCTGCTTTCAAAATTTTCTCTTTATCCTTGTATTTTTTCATTTTCACTATGATATTTCGTGCAAAAGATCGATTCAAGTTACATCTGAAGGGGGTTCTCTGTGCCTCTTGGAGTTCAATGCCTTTTCCTTCCCCAAATCAGGGCAGTTCTTAGCTATTATTTGTTCAAGTACACCTTCAGCCTCTTTCTCTCTCTCTTCCTCCTCTGGAATCCCTATTATATGTATATTGTTGTGTTTGACTGCCTCACTAAGTTCTCTAATTCTCCTCTCATACTCCTAGATTTTTTTTATCTCTCTTTTTCTCAACTTGTTATTTTTCCATATTTTTATCTTCTAATTCAGCTTTTCTCTCTCTGCCTCTTGAATCCTTGCTATAGCCGCCTCCATTTTATTTCGCACCTTATTTTTAGCACTTTTTACCTCCTCATGTCTATTTCTTTGTCCCTTGATCTCTGTAGGAATAGATTCTCTGCTGTCCTGTATGGTTTTTGAAGCCCAGTGATTAATTTTATGACTATTATTCTAAATTCTTGTTCCATCATATTGCTTAAATAGTTTTTGATCAATTTTTAGCTGTTATTGCTTTCTGGAGTTTTTGTTGAGGAGAATTCCTACATTTCATCATTTTGAGTAGTCCCTGTGGTAGCTTCAAACTGCAGGTCACTTCCCCTATACTGTCAGGAGTAACTTGTGTTGGTGAGCAAGGCTGCAGTCAGACCAGATATCTGCCCCCAGCCCACTGCTGGGGCACATTCATACTGGTGTGTATTTTATCTTCCCCTTTCCAGGGGCAGGACTCACTGTGGAGTGGTGTGACCCCTTTCTGGGATATTTGCACACTGCCAGGCTTGTAGTGCTGCATCAATGGGATCTGACCAAAGGCATATTATCCAGGGTGGATCTGCAAGTTGCACAGGGGTGGGAAAGGAAGGTTTAGCTTGCTTTGCTGTTGGTGGCCCCTGTGGGAGGGGCCCTGCAGCACAGGGAGGGAGGCAGGCCCATCAGAGGGATGAATCCATAGAAGAACAGTTTTGGGCGTTTATGTGGTGCAAGCAAGTTCCGTGACGGGAACTGGTTCTCTTTGGAATTTTGGCTGGGGGATGGGAGAGGGAAATTGTGCTTGCTATCCCCTTTGTTCCCCCACCGAGCTAAGCTCTGTCTTCAGGGCTCAACAACTCTCCCGCCCAGGTTCCTATCACCCTCCTGGCTCTCCAAGAGTAGAACTGTTGACTTTTAACCTTCCAGATGTTAAGTCCCACTTGCTGTCAGAACTCACTGAGTCCGGCCTCTCCGCTTTTCAAGCCAGACTTTGGGGGCTGTGCCTTGCCACACGGGTTGCCTTTCCACCACTCTGGCTCCCCCCCCCCCTCCAGTCTGCATAGCATGCACTGCCTCAAGCCCTTCCTTCCTTCTTTCATGGGCCTCTTGTGTACTCTTGGTTGCAGAGAGTCTGTTAAGCTAGTCTTCTGGAGGTTTTTTGTGTTATTTAGGCCAATGTGGGTGGAATCTAAGCGATCAGCAGGACGAGGTGAGACCCGTGTCCTCCTATGCCACCATCTTCCCTCAAAGCTGTGCTATTTTAATATAAAATTTTGGTGTTTTGTGGAATTTGCGAGCTACCAAATGTGCTTACCCTCAGAATTAAAAAATCCTAGGGGCATCTGAGTGGATCATTTGGTGAAGCATCCAATTTTGGCTCAGGTCATGATTTTCCAGTTTGTGAGTTCTGGCCCTGCGTCGGGCTCTGTGCTGACAGCTTGAAGCCTGCAGCCTGCTTTAGACTTGTGTCTACTTCTCTCTCTACCCTTCTTCTGCTGATGTTCTCTCTCTTTCTCTCTCTCAAGAATAAACATTAAAAATTTTTTAAATATAACTGAAAAATCCCATTTGTAAGATATTTGATAACACATTCTAGTATATAAATAGTGATTTTGTTTAGATTAAAAATGAAAAGGAGCATCAACATTTCCCTTAATTAATGGAAATTTTTATCAAATGAAAGTAACTTTGGCACTTGGCGTGGTGCAGGGTTGTATAAGATCTATAGGGTTTATGTCTATTCCCCACCCCTGTATATCTCTGTATCTAGAGATTGCTAAATAATTCATTAAACTTTTTGAGTGTTCCTATAGATTTGTGAATTTTTTTCCCATCTCAGATATTCCATATATTTTATCTATTTCTGGGAAATTGTTTGGAAGCATGAAAATTATGCACCCTCCTTAATCTTCTTCACCATCTCTTTCTATTTTCTTGCTTGTTTCTTTTGTTTCCTCACTTTGGTGTTATTTCTTTTCACTCTCCCATTTTCTTAATTTTTTTCTTATCCTCTGTGTCCTCTCTTCCCCTTTTCTTCTCTCTTGCCCTTATTCCCTAGTTTTTCCATTTTTTTCTCTATCACATAGATCAATGGAACAGAATAGAAACCCTGGAAATAAATCCACAATTATATGTATATAAATTATCTTTGAGAAAAGAGGCAGGAATATCCAATGAGAAAAAGACCATGTCTTCAACAAAAGGTGTTGGGAAACCTGGACAACTACAGTTGCAAATAATGCAACTGAACCACTTTCTTACACTTTACACAAAAATAAACTTAAAATGGATGAAGGACCTAAATGTGAGACTTTGAAATGTTAAAATCTAGAAAAGAAAACAGGCAGTAATTTCTCTGACATCATCCATAACATTTTCCTAGATATATCACCTGAGGCAAAGGAAGCAAAAGTAAAAAATAAACTTTCGGTACTGCATGAAACCGAAAAGCTTCTGCACTGCAAATGTAACAACCAACAAAACTATAAGAAAACTCACAGAAAGGGAAGGTAATTTTAAAATACATATCTGATAAAGGGTTTGTATCTAAAAATATAAAGAACTCATATAATTCAACACCAAAAAGCCCCAAATAATTCAATTAAAAATAAGCAGATGATATGAATCAACATTTTTCCAAAGGAGACATCTCGATGGCCAAAAGACACATGAAAAGATGCTAAATGTCATTGATCACCAGAGAAATACAAATCAATACCACAGTGAAGTATCACCTCATCCCTGTCAGAATGGCTAAAATAAAAAAACACAAGAGACAAATTTTGGCAAAGATGTGGAGAAAAAAAGGAACCCTTGTGCAATGTCAGTGGGAATGCAAACTGGCATAAACACTGTGGAAAACAGTGTGAAGTTTTCTCAAAAAGTTAGCAATATAACTACCATATGATCCAGTAATTATAATAAGTGGTATTTACCCAAATAATAAGAAAACACTAACTCTAAAGGATAATTCACTATCTTTTTAGTCCTTATTTATCTTGATTTTATTTTTAATTATTTGTTTTCTGTTCTTCTGTTGTGATTGGTTTATTTCCACTGTCTTTTCTTCAAATTTACTGGCCTTTCTTCCTTTTTATCTAGTCTGCTATTGAACATCTCTAATTGTACTCTTTAGCTCAGTTTTTGTATTCTTTAGCTCTGCAACTCCTATTTGGTACTTCCTTACATTTTCCATCTGTTGAAGTTCTTAATGTATTCATCCATTCTTCTTCCTAGTCTTTTGAGCATCTTTTTTTTTTTTACCATGATTTTGAAGTCTTTATCAGGTGAATTAAGGGCTTTTTTTTGTGTTTGTTTTGTTGTTGTTGCTTTGGTTTTGTGTGTGTGTGTTTGTGTGTGTGTGCACGCATTATGTTGTTCTTTCATTTGGATAATACTCCTCCTTTCATTTCCTTGGCTCTCTCTGCTGGTTTCTACACAGTAAATGAGACAATCACCTCTCAGTCTCAAAGGAATGACCTCATGTAGGAGATAAATCTTGCCATTCAACCCAACTTCAACTCTTATTTGTCTCTCAAAGCTTTGTACTTGTCCAAGCAGCCCATTTCAATATTTCACAGTATTTGAGTATATGCCCAAACCTTTTAGTGTCCCAAAGGGGAGGATATCAGCACCTAGTTTCAGGCTGGAATTCAGAATGTCAGACATGAACTTTTGGAAATATGCAAACATACACAGTCCTATGGATCACAAGCATAATTTCCACTGGCTGCCAGAGCGAAGTGATATGAAATTGTTCCCTGAGTGGCAATCACAAAAGTCGGAGTTCCTGGTGAGCCCTTCTTTAGGTGATGCCAGGGAGCTGAAGCAAGGCAGATATAGAGTGTCATGATGGTATCCATATTATCTGTGTCTTTAGAGATGCTCCACAAACCACGGAGTGTGTACCAAACCTGAAGCAAGCCTCTGAAGCCAAAGTTCCAGGAAAAAAAAAAAAGGGAAGCCCTTCACATAAATACTGTAGGATGTGTCTCAGTTGTTTTCGTTGCAGTACCAGGGAGTGGAAGCCTTCCAAGAACATCTCTCCAACTGACACAGTCTCACAGGACACAGAAATGCAAACACTCTGGACTAGCCACCAGAGCTAGTCCATCAAGTGGTTTTTCCTGGGAGGCAGACAAACAGACACACACACACACACACACACACACACACTAAAGGCACCAAATGTATATAAATCTCCTCTCTAGGAGATACTGGTGCTCTGGAGCATGACAGAGAAGTGAGCATAAAGATACTGCCTGGTTTCTGCTATCTCTGGAAAGGATTACAATTAGCTACCAAGTGCATATTTATTTAGAAGACTCCCTTTCAGGCTGCAGTCATAATGGTTAGTTAATAGGCCTCTTTCATAGAAATACTGAGCTCCTGGGTTTTTTGCCTCTTGCCCTGGGTGTGGTAGCTGTTTAAAAACTCTTTCTCTATTTGTTACTGTTCTGCAGGAACTATGAAAGTAAGCCCCATTTGCTACTAGATCCAGGCAATGTAGAGGTTCCCCCTAATAGCAGTTACAAAAATTTGGGCACCAGACAGGGATATGACTACCTTTCTTGTTGGTACCAACTATTACAGGGCACCAGGGAGCAGTTCCATGGGAACAGTAGCACAAGTTTCCCTGGAATCCAGAGCCAGGCAATCAAGGTAGGTAGCAGTCAAAAAAATTTGGGCACTAGACACATGTAAAAGCCCCCTTTCAGGAAAAATTGGTCCATTTGGAACATGGCAAAGAGAGAACATGAAGATGGTGTTTGCCATTCATGACCCTGGAGAGTGTTCCAGAAGTTTCCTAGATGTGTATATTAAATTAGATAACTGTCCCTCGGTGTGATGTTTTAATATAAGCATGTAAGCCTCCTTTATTTTCAGTGTAGGTGAAATCATACCCAGACTTTAGAAATGAAGCATATGCATGGACATTTTAAAGAGCAGTTTCTGAGATTACTAAGTCTTGTGGGACTGGGAACATGATCCTTGTTGGTTTTCAAAGCTGGATGTTTGGGGCACTTGTCTCTTGAATATATGGCTTAATAGTTGGGCTGCCTGATGTAGAGTTTGAATCCTTTGCTCCTCAAGCAGAAGCTCCATGTTTTCAGTTCATTCTCAATTGCAGGTCTTCATGCCAATGAGTGGGGATTTATGATAATAATGTCCTAGCCTCTCCTATCTGCTTTCATGTGGTTTTCTTTTTTCTTTCCCACTGTGTAGGCATCACTCAGCCAGTATTTACTTTTATTTTTAAGATAAAATTTTTCCATATGTAGCCATATACTCATTATCTCTGTGAGAGGAGGTGAGTTCAGGTTTTTTCTGTCACCTTAGTCCAGAACTCCTTTTAATAATTGATTTGTTCAAATCAGGATATAGAAAGTCCACATCCACTGTATTTGGTTTATTATGTCTATCTTTCTCTCTTTCCCACCTTGTTTTAAGTTTGATATTCTTTGTCATTTTTACTGTCATTTATTTGTTGAAGAAACTGAGTCATTAATTCCATGTTCTGTGTATCATTGTATACTCATGGCTTGACTGAACACATTTCTCTCTCCCTTGACCATTGTAAAATTTCCTAAAAAATATATATTAGATCTAAATGTTGATCAAATTGAGATCTTATGTTTAGCAAAAATAATTCATGAGAGATGGTGTATACTTCTATCAAGAGAGATAGTTTGCTATCATTTTTTAATTAAAGGGTTAGGATTTTTTTTTTTGAGGTGTTAGGATTGGTTAGTAAGTTCAGGTGTCATTATTTTTAAAATTTCCAGTTACCATTACTTCTAATGGCTTTAGTAGTGTAATAATGTTAGTAGTCTAATGTTTTCATTAGGGTTTTAAAGTGATGATATTTTAATTCTGTCAAAAAGTACATTATTTAGTTTCCAAATATAAGGGGATTTCTTATCTTGTGTTTACTGATTTCTAGCATACTTGCATTGTATGCATCATACTTTGTATGATTTTTAAAATTTTATTTAGCAAGGCATAATTCACATAGAGTAAAACACACTTGTAAGTATATAGGTTTGTAAGTTTTGGCAAATTCATTCCATTATCCAACCACCATCACTGCTAAAGAGATGGAGTATATTTACATCAGACTCAAAACTTTTTACACTGCTTTATAATTAACTCGTCCCTCCACTTGCAGCCCCTGTCAACCACCAATTTGTTTTCAGACTCTAAATTGAAAAAAATAATGAAAACAACCATGAAACAAAACAAAACAAAACAAAACAAAAAGGAATACCATTACTACGTCAACAAAATAAAAAGGTAAACTAAAGAATGGAAGAAAATATTTGTCCATCATATAATGAATGAGAGTCATATCCAACACATATAAGGAATTCAAAAAACTCAAAGCAAAATAAATAAATAAATAAATAAATAACAACAACAAAAAACCCCAAAAATGATTACAAGGTGGGCAGAGGAACTGAGTAGACATTTTTTTTTCAAAGAAGACATATAGATGGCCAACAGGTATAGGGAAAGGTGCTCAATATTACCGATCATCAGGGAAATGCGAATCAAAACCACAGTGAGATATCATCTCACACCGGTTAGAATGATTAACATCAAAAAGACAAGAAATGTGTCCCCAAGGATGTGGAGAAAAGGGAATCCTCATGCATTATTGGTGAGAATATAAAGTGGTGTAGCCACTATGGAAAACAGTGTGACGTTTCCTCAAAATATAAAAAAAAATAAAACTACCATTTGATCCACCAATTCCACTATCAGAGGGAAATAAAAACACTAACTCAAAAGATATGTGTACCCCTATGTTTATTGCAGCAGTAATTACCATAGGCAAGACATGGAGGCAACCTAAGTGTCCACTGACAAATGAACAGATAAAGAAATTGTGATTATATATATATACACACACACATACATATATGTGTATATATGTATATATATACACATATATGTATGTGTGTGTGTATATATATATAATATCACAATTGTTTGATATATGTATATATGTATAAATATCACATGGAAGTCATAAAGAAAGGATGAACACTTGCCATTTGTGACAATATGGATGGACTTTGAAGATATTATGCTAAATAAAATAAGCCAGATAGAAAAAGATAAATATCACATGATTTCACTTATATGTGGAATCTAAAAATAAAATAAAAACACTCATAGATACAAGAGAACAGACTGGTAGTTGCCAGAGACAGAAGATGAGGGTGGACAAAATGGGTGAAGGATGTCAAAAGTTATAAAATTCCAGTTATAAAATAAATAAGTCATGAGGATACAACATATGGCATGGTAATTATAGTTAACAATAATATATTGTATATGTTAAAGTTGGTAAGGATATATTTTAAAAGTTCTCTTCACAAGGAAAAATGTATGTATGGCAATTAATATATATTTTTTAATATATGAAATTTATTGTGAAATTGGTTTCCATACAACACCCAGTGCTCATCCCAAAAGGTGCCCTCCTCAATACCCATCACCCACCTTCCGCTCCCTCCCCCCCCATCAACCGTCAGTTTGTTCTCAGTTTTTAACAGTCTCTTATGCTTTGGCTCTCTCCCACTCTAACCTTTTTTTTTTTCCTTCCCCTCCCCCATGGGTTTCTGTTAAGTTTCTCAGGATCCACATAAGAGTGAAACCATATGGTATCTGTCTTTCTCTGTATGGCTTATTTCACTTAGCATCACACTCTCCAGTTCCATCCACGTTGCTACAAAAGGCCATATTTCATTCTTTCTCATTGCCACGTAGTATTCCATTGTGTATATAAACCACAGTTTCTTTATCCATTCATCAGTTGATGGACATTTAGGCTCTTTCCATAATTTGGCTATTGTTGACAGTGCTGCTATAAACATTGGGGTACAAGTGCCCCTATGCATCAGTACTCCTGTATCCCTTGGGTAAATTCCTAGCAGTGCTATTGCTGGGTCATAGGGTAAGTCTATTTTTAATTTTCTGAGGAACCTCCACACTGCTTTCCAGAGCGGCTGCACCAGTTTGCATTCCCACCAACAGTGCAAGAGGGTTCCCATTTCTCCACATCATCTCCAGCATCTATAGTCTCCTGATTTGTTCATTTTGGCCACTCTGACTGGCGTGAGGTGATATCTGAGTGTGGTTTTGATTTGTATTTCCCTGATAAGGAGCGACGTTGCACATCTTTTCATGTGCCTGTAGGCCATCCGGATGTCTTCTTTAGAGAAGTGTCCATTCATGTTTTCTGCCCAATTCTTCACTGGGTTATTTGTTTTTCGGGTTGGAGTTTGGTGAGCTCTTTATAGATTTTGGATAATAGCCCTTTGTCCGATATGTCTTTTGCAAATATCTTTTCCCATTCTGTTGGTTGCCTTTTAGTTTTGTTGGTTGTTTCCTTTGCTGTGCAGAAGCTTTTTATCTTCATAAGGTCCCAGTAATTCACTTTTGCTTTTAATTCCCTTGCCTTTGGGGATGTGTCGAGTAAGAGATTTCTATGGCTGAGGTCAGAGAGGTCTTTTCCTGCTTTCTCCTCTAGGGTTTTGATGGTTTCCTGTCTCACATTCAGGTCCTTTATCCATTTTGAGTTTATTTTTGTGAATGGTGTGAGAAACTGGTCTAGTTTCAACCTTCTGCATGTTGCTGTCCAGTTCTCCCAGCACCATTTGTTAAAGAGACTGTCTTTTTTCCATTGGATGTTCTTTCCTGCTTTGTCAAAGATGAGTAGGCCATACGTTTGTGGGTCTACTTCTGGGGTTTCTATTCTATTCCATTGGTCTGTGTGTCTGTTTTTGTGCCAATATCATGCTGTCTTGATGATGACAGCTTTGTAGTAGAGGCTAAAGTCTGGGATTGTGATGCCTCCTGCTTTGGTCTTCTTCTTCAAAATTACTTTGGCTATTCGGGGCCTTTTGTGGTTAAAATGAATTTTAGGATTGCTTGTTCTAGTTTTGAGAAGAATGCTAGTGCAATTTTGACTGGGAGTGCATTGAATGTGTAGATAGCTTTGGGTAGTATTGACATTTTGACAATATTTATTCTTCCAATCCATGAGCAGGGAATGTCTTTCCATTTCTTTATATCTTCTTCAATTACCTGCATAAGATTTCTATAGTTTTCAGCATACAGATCTTTTACATCTTTGGTTAGATTTATTCCTAGGTATTTTATGCTTCTTGGTGCAATTGTGAATGGGATCAGTTTCTTTATTTGTCTTTCTGTTGCTTCATTGTTAGTGTATAAGAATGCAACTGATTTCTGTACATTGATTTTGTATCCCGCAACTTTGCTGAATTCATGTATCAGTTCTAGCAGACTTTTGGTGGAGTCTATCGGATTTTCCATGTATAATATCATGTCATCTGCAAAAAGTGAAAGCTTGACTTCATCTTTGCCAATTTTAATGCCTTTGATTTCCTTTTGTTGTCTGATTGCTGATGCTAGAACTTCCAGCACTATGTTAAACAACAGCGGTGAGAGTGGGCATCCCTGTCTTGTTCCTTGTCCCAGGGAAAAAGCTCTCAGTTTTTCCCCGTTGAGGATGATGTTAGCTGTGGGCTTTTCATAAATGGCTTTTATGTTTAAGTATGTTCCTTCTATCCCGACTTTCTCAAGGGTTTTTATTAAGAAAGGGTGCTGGATTTTGTCAAAGGCCTTTTCTGCATCGATTGTCAGGATCTTATGGTTCTTCTCTCTCTTTTTTTTTTTTGTTAATGTGATGTATCACGTTGATTGATTTGCGAATGTTGAACCAGCCCTGCATCCCAGGAATGAATCCCACTTGATCATGGTGAATAATTCTTTTTATATGCCGTTGAATTCGATTTGCTAGTATCTTATTGAGAATTTTTCATCCATATTCATCAGGGATATTGGCCTGTAGTTCTCTTTTTTTACTGGGTCTCTGGTTTAGGAATCAAAGTAATACTGACTTCATAGAATGAGTCTGGAAGTTTTCCTTCCCTTTCTATTTCTTAGAATAGCTTGAGAAGGATAGGTATTATCTCTGCTTTAAACGTCTGGTAGAACTCCCCTGGGAAGCCATCTGGTCCTGGACTCTTATTTGTTGGGAGATTTTTGATAACCGATTCAATTTCTTCGCTGGTTATGGGTCTGTTCAAGCTTTCTATTTCCTCCTGATTGAGTTTTGGAAGAGTGTGGGTGTTTAGGAATTTGTCCATTTCTTCCAGGTTGTCCAATTTGTTGGCATATAATTTTTCATAGTATTCCCTGATAATTGTCTGTATCTCTGAGGGATTGCTTGTCATAATTCCATTTTCATTCATGATTTTATCTATTTGGGTCATCTCCCTTTTCTTTTTGAGAAGCCTGGCTGGAAGTTTGTCAATTTTGTTTATTTTTTCAAAAAACCAACTCTTGGTTTCGTTGATCTGCTCTACAGTTTTTTTAGATTCTATATTGTTTATTTCTGCTCTGATCTTTATGATTTCTCTTCTTCTGGTGGGTTTAGGCTGCCTTTGCCATTCTGCTTCTGTTTCCTTTAGGTGTGCTGTTAGATTTTGTATTTGGGATTTTTCTTGTTTCTTGAGATAGGCCTGGATTGCAATGTATTTTTCTCTCAGGACTGCCTTCGCTGCGTCCCAAAGCGTTTGGATTGTTGTGTTTTCATTTTCGTTTGTTTCCATACATTTTTTTTCAACGTTTTTGTTTTTGTTTTTGTTTTTAATTTATTTTTGGGACAGAGAGAGACATAGCATGAACGGGGGAAGGGCAGAGAGAGAGGGAGACACAGAATCGGAAACAGGCTCCAGGCTCTGAGCCATCAGCCCAGAGCCTGATGCAGAGCTCGAACTCACGGACTGCGAGGTCGTGACCTGGCTGAAGTCGGACACTTAACAGATTGCGCCACCCAGGCGCCCCTGTTTCCATATATTTTTAAATTTCTTCTCTAATTGCCTGGTTGACCCACTCATTCGTTAGTAGGGTGTTCTTTAACCTCCACGCTTTTGGAGGTTTTCCAGACTTTTTCCTGTGGTTGAGTTCAAGCTTCATAACATTGTGGTCTGAAAATATGCATGGTATAATTTCAATTCTTGTGAACTTATGAAGGGCTGTTTTGTGACCCAGTATATGATCTATCTTGGAGAATGTTCCATGTGCACTCGAGAAGAAAGTATATTCTGTTGCTTTGGGATACAGAGTTCTAAATACATCTGCCAAGTCCATCTGATCCAATGTATCATTCAGGGCCCTTGTTTCTTTATTGACCGTGTGTCTAGATGATCTATCCATTTCTGCAAGTGGACTGTTAAAGTCCCCTGCAACGACCACATTCTTATCAATAAGGTTGCTTATGTTTATGAGTAATTGTTTTATATATTTGGGGGCTCCGGTGTTCGGCGCATAGACATTTATAATTGTTAGCTCTTCCTGACGGATAGACCCTTTACTATATAATGCCCTTCTTCATGTCTTGTTACACCCTTTAATTTAAAGTCTAGTTTGTCTGATATAAGTATGGCTACTCCAGCTTTCTTTTGGCTTCCAGTAGCATGATAAATAGTTCTCCATCCCCTCACTCTCAATCTAAAGGTGTCCTCAGATCTAAAATGAGTCTCTTGTAGACAGCAAATAGATGGGTCTTGTTTTTTTATCCATTCTGATACCCTATGTCTTTTGGTTGGCGCATTTAATCCATTTACATTCAGTGTTATTATAGAAAGATACGGGTTTAAAGTCATTGTGATGTCTGTATGTTTTATGCTTGTGTGATTTGGTAGTTTGTATGTTTCTAAGAATTTGCCACTTCTAGATTGCCCAATTTATTGGCATATAATTGCTCATTATATTCTCTTATTATTGTTTATATTTCTGCAGTGCTGGTTGTGATCTTTCCTCTTTCATTATTTCTTGATTTTATTTATTTGGGTCCTTTCCTCTTCCTTCTTGATCAAACTAGCTAGGATTTGAGCTGTAAGCACAGACAATTTTGTCAATTTTGTTACTTTCAAAGAACAAGCTCCTGGTTTCATTGATCTGTTCTACTATTTCTGTTTTTGTTATTTTGATAGAATTGATTTTCATTCTACTCTTTGTTATTCCTTGTTTTCTGCTATTTTTGGATTTCATTTCTTGTTCTTTTTCCTAATCTTTAAGATATAAGGTCAGGATGTGTATCTGAGACCTTTCTTCCTTCTTTAGGAAGGCCTGGATTGCTATATGCTTCCCTTTTATCACTGCCTTTGCTGTGTCCCAGAAGTTTTGGCTGTGGTGTTATTCTAATTGGCTGCCAGGTACTTTTTAATTTCTTCTTTAACTTTTTGGTAAACCCATCAATTCTTTAGTCGAATGTTCTTTAGTCTTCAAGTATTTGTTTTCTTTCCATTTTTTTTCCTTGTGGTTGATTTCAAGTTCATAGTGTTGTGGGTTGAAAAAATGCATGGTATAATCTTGAACTTTTTGTACTTGTTTAGGGCTAATTTGTGTCTCAATGTATGATCTATTCTGGAGAATGTTTCATGTGCATTTGAAAATAATGTGCAGTTGTTGCTTTAGTATGAAATGTTCTGCATATATATGTTTATGTTAAGTCCATCTAGTCCAGTGTGTCATTCAAAGCTATTGCTTCCTTATTGATTTCTGTTTAGATGATCTGTCTATTGCCACAAGTGGGGTGTTGAAGTGCCCTACTATTATGGTCTTATTATCAATGAGTTTCTTTATGTTTGTGATTAATTGATTTATATATTTAGGTGTTTACATATTGGGGGAATAAATGTTTATAATTGTTAGGTCTTCTTGGTGGATGGACCCCTTATTTATGATATAATGCCTTTCATCATCTCTTTCTTTTAAATCAGTCTTTCTTTTAAAATCTAGATTTTTCTGAGGGGCATTTGGTGGCTCAATTTGTTGAGCGTCCGGCCTCAGCCCAGGTCATGGTCTCGTGGTTCACAAGTTCGAGCCCCATGTCGGGGTCTGTGCTGACAACTCAGAGCCTAGAGCCTGTTTTGGATTCTATGTCTCCTTTCTCTGCCCCTTCCCTACTCAAGCTCTGTCTCTCTCTTTTTCTCTCTCTCTCAAAAAAAAAACCATTAAAAATTTAAAAAATTAAAATAAAATAAAATCTAGATTGTCTGATATAAGTATGGCTTCTCTGGCTTTCTTTTGGTGACCATTAGCATGAAAGATGGTTCTCCATCTCCTTGCTTTCAATCTAAAGGTGACTTTAGGTCTAAAATGGGTCTCTGGTAAGAATCATATAAATGGATTTTGTTTCCTGACACATCCTGTCTCCCTATGTCTTTTGATTGGAGCATTTAGCATTTAGCATTGACATTTAGAGTGAGTATTGAAAGATATGAATTTATTGCCATTGTGTCACCTGTAGAGATGGAGTTTCTGGTGGTGTTCTCTGGTTCTTTTCAGGCTTTGTTGTTTTTGACTTTTTTTGTCTTTTCTCCCCTCAGAGAGTCCCCCTGAAAATATCTTGCAGGGGTGGTTTAGTGGTCACAAACTCCTTTAGTTTCTGTTTGTGTGGAAACTTTTTATCTCTCCTTCTATATTGAATGACAGCCTTGATGGATAAAGAATTGTTGGCTGTGTATTTTTCTGATTCAGCACATTGAATATATCCTGCCACTCCTTTCTGGCCTGCCATGTTTCTGTGGATAGGTCTGCTTTGAACCTGATCTGTCTTCCCTTGTAGGTTAAGGACTTTTTATTCCTTTGTGGCTTTCAAGATTCTTTCCTCATCTGTGTATTTTGTGAATTTGACTATGGTATACCTTGTTGATGGTTGGATTTTGTTGGATCAAGTGGGAGTTCTTGGAATTTGATGGCTGTGCCTTTCCCCAGGTTAGGACAGTTTTCCGCTATGATTTGTTCATGTAAACTTTCTACCCCTTTTTCCCTCTCTTCATCTTCTGGGATCCCTATGATTCAGATATTATTTTTTTCCAACGAGCCACTGAATTCTCTAATTCTTATATCATGTTTTTTTTGTCTTAGTTTCCCTATTTTTCTGCCTCATTATTATCCATAAGTTTGTCTTCTACATAGCTGATTCACTGCTCTCCTTCATCCATCCCTGCCACCGTGGCATCCATTTGAGATTATATCTCAGTTACAGCATTTTTAATTTCACCCTTACTAGATTTTACTTCTTTCATCTGTGCAGAAATGGATTCTATGGTATTATCAACCCTAGCGAGTATTCTTATTATTATGATTCTAAATTCTGGTTCAGACATCTTGCTTGGATCTCTATTGATTAAATCCTAGCTGCCATTTCTTTCTGTTCTTTCCTTTGGAGTAAATTACTTTATCATTTTGGAGGAAGAAAAAAATTAATAAAAAAATAAAATTTAAAACATTAAAAGCAAGACCAAAAAAATCAAATAAAGGATTCTAGGTCCTAGATGTGTTCGGTCTGGTTGTTGAAAGAAGCTTGATAGAATTGAGAAGAAAGGGAAAGAAAAGACAGAAAAGAAAAGAAGAAAGGAAAAGAAAAGAAAAGAAAAGAGAGGAAAATAAGGAAAACGTTTGAAAATTAAAAAAATAATACAAATAAATAGCATAAAATGAAATGATGAAAGTATAACATAATTTTGAAAATTTACAAAAAAGTAAAAAAACAAAAAAATTAAATAAAAATCTTTTCTATAAAAACAGAAAATAAAAATATTTTTTCCCTCTTTCTGTATTCATGAATAAGAAAACAAAAGAAAAGTAATAAAAAGTAACAGATGGACTAGTGAACAAATGGAATATGATTGAAATTGCCTCCAGTTTTCCTTAGAAGTCAAACTATGAAGCACTTTGTAGTCTGTAATGTAAGCAGGTGGAGTGACTTGTGGTTTTCCTCCAGAGCGCAGTTGGCAAAGTTAGACATGGTTTGGTGTAACTGCTCCATTCTCCACTAGATGATGCTGCTTAACTTACTGGGGTGGATCCTTGTGGTGTGTGTATGCTTGTATGTGCATGCACCGGAGAGTTTAAAATGGCATCACCCAGCTACTTAGTCTCTGGTATCAGAACTCTGTGCTCTCACCAACCGGCAATCAGGCATCCCTTCCTTGTCAAGCTTCCATCCACTCCCAGCTCCTACACCATCCATGACCAAGGCATCAGCCTGCTAGGTGGCACCTCCCTCCTGAGTTTTATCTCAGATGGGGCTGTGTTTCCAAACCCCTCACTCCTGAGGTCCCAGCAGCTTTGATCCTATCAGACCCTCTGAGGGAAGGTCTCACTGTGCAATGACCAGGTGCCAGCCTGCCCTCAGAAACGTTCACATGACTGTGCTGCTGCAGATGCCCAGAGACTGCAGCAGATGCCCAGATACTGCAGCAGGGTGCAGGCCGACCCCAGAAAAAGTTCACGTGATTATGTAGCAGCATTTCAGGGATTATGGTTAATCTCAACACACATCTGGTGCCAAGCTTCAACACGCCTTAATGTCCTTATTCCAACACCAGCAAATGTGGCTATTCTCCAGGACCCGCTGGGACCTTTGCCTATGGGGAAGCTGCACAGCCTCTACCAAACGTTCCCTCAGCAGGGGAACTGCCTCTCCATGTGTGACCTGAGGACCCCTCAGACCTTTCTGTCTGCTCCTGGTGATTTTCCCTTCCTACCAGAGCTCCACCAGGTATTGAACTGTGGATTTTCAGACGCTGCACTCCCCTGTTCATAGTTTTAAGGGTATTCAAATCCTCACCTTTATCCTTTATCCTTTATCATTTCTCCCTTTCTTGTTAAGTTCCTTATGAGTGTTTCCACTCTTTCTCTTTCTCTCCATCTGCTATTTGGGGGAGTGCTTTTCCTGTATTCTCCCCAATCTCCCTCTCTCCTCAAGCAAAAACAGCTCCTTACCCACCAGGGTTTCTCTTCCCCCCAATTCACCTCTCTGCACTGTGTACCTTCTGAGTTCTGTGGTTCAAGTTATGCATACTATTGTGTTAATCTTCAGATCAATTTTATAGGTGTCCAAGATTGTTTAGTGTTGATCTAACTTCATTTCAGGGATGAGGGATTCAAAAAACTTCCATGCTGTTCTGCCATCTTCCAATTGCATTTGCTTCTTATTGCACTTTCTTGATGCACTAGTGAAGGTGTTTGGCTATGACTGAAACATCTCTACCACCAGACCAGAAAAGCCCTGATAGCAACAGAATTCTTAGAAGACTACACCCCACACAACTCTTTCCCTCTACATGATCATTGGCTGAGTCCATACCAACCCTGCCCATGATCACAAGCTCTCTGCCTACTCCCTTGCACATACCACCATTGAACTTCTCCTTATAAAAATCTAGGTATTCATCATGTAGGTGGAGAGATGGATTGTTAAGGCTTTAGACTGTCACCTCCTCCTAGCAGCGGGCACCCAAAATAAATTTCTCCACTTCTCTTTTCCAAACCTTTATCTCTTGAGTTGTTCCACAACAGTGTTGGAAAACCTAGCTAGGAGCTATGCCTTTGATTTTTCCAGCCCTTTTGAGATGCTATGGGTCAGGGCACTTGATTATGGCAGTGTACCAGGGCATACCCATTTATTTCCTGAGTTGGTGACTGTGATAGATCACTGAGTAAAATGGGCATTAGTGCTCAAATGTATTTCTTTTCCCACGAGGATTCTTAGTATTAAATGTGAAAATAGATGTAAGCATATTTTAAAATTCTAAATATCTATTCAAATGTAAGCATTGATAATCACACAATAATAATACTAGCTATCATTGATTATACCATAGGCTAGGCATTGTTTTAGAATCTATATTTGCTTTACCTTGTTAAGTAATAAAAAAATTCAACCTGGTAAATTTTAAATATTTAATTGACTTTGTTAATCAATTCAAGAATGTGCAGCATCTCACCTAGCAAGCAGAGGGAAGCTCCAAAGGGCCACATAAAGGAAAATGTTATTAAAGGATAAGAAAATCATAAAAAGTGAAAAAAAAAAGGATTATTTCAGATGAAGTCACCTTTTGAGAACAAAAGTGTCTTAGGTGAATTGCCTCATATTCCTTTGAGTGATGGGTAGGGCCCATGTGACAGATTACCTTATTGGTCCTGATCAGAAAATTTCTAACTGACCAGTGAAAACTGTAATTTCTGGGGGAGGTTGAAACTATAATTAGGTTAGGTATTATGCCCTGGTTTGGTGATGTGGCCTAATAAAAGTGGCTACATCTTGGGCATATGGTTTCCTTTTTAACAACTTCTAATGTTTGCATCTGAGAAATTATCCCAATGATATGAAGAAAAAAACAAACTACTTGCATTGACTACATAATCTCAATCTAAATCACCCTTGCCCAGTGTGCTCTGTGATGCTGGGGCTGAAAGTTTTCAAACCACATGTTTATAGACACCTTGTCAACTGAGTTTCAGTCAGTTCCTGACAATAAGAGGCACTGGAATGTGACTGGAGACTGCAGGATGGGAAGAGTCTCTCTATTCTGATACCTACTGTCATTTGCAACAAGAGTCTGGAACTGCAGCTCCTTACCTTTAGCCTCCTTAATATTCTCACAAATCAGGGCATTAGCTACATGTGACATCTTAGGATCCAAGACATAAGTTTTTCTTAGAAGTCTTAACTCTAATACAAGTTAACTTAACTCGAATACAGTTCTGAGAATCAGCTACTTGGCAAACCCACAAAGTTTTCAGCACTTGACAGATGGTACCTCTTTCTGACTACTGGAATTCTGTAATGTCACATCTATTTTGTTCCCCAAAGACTAGGAACAACAATTATTTTTAATTTCTGAGTATCTAGGTTACCTTAGTATCTACTTTTTGTTCCATCTGTCTTCTAACACCTATATATCTAATTTCTTGAATTTTATTCCACTTTCTTTGGAAATTCTTGAGAGTTTTCTACTGCCTGAGCCAGTGTACCTGCTAGAAGCTTCCTAGGATAGTTAGCAGGTTCTCTGGTGGTCAACCAGTGCTACTAACTCCAAATATCTATGTTCTTTCTCTTACACTATATTTAAAATATTAATGGTCAGCATTAATCAAATGTCTTAAGTTCCAGATTCGTATCAGGAGCATTACATGTGCTATAATAAAAATTTTTAACGTTTATTTACTTTTAAGAGTGAGGCAGAGTGTGAGTGGGGGAGGGTCAGAGAGAGAGAGGAAGACACAGAATCTGAAGCAGGCTCCAGGCTCGAAGCTGTCAGCACAGAGCCCGATGTAAGTATCGAACCTACTTACCATGAAATCATGACCTGAGCTGAAGATGAATGCTTAACCAACTGAGCCTCCCGGTACTCCAACATATGCTTTTTTTTAAGGGGACATTTTTATCCTCTTTGGCTGAAACCCTCCTGTGTTTGCAGACTACCAATGTTATAAGCACAGTGAACCTCTAGTACTGAGATGAAAACGTCAGGCCTTTCCTAGACTATTTTGGAGATAGAATAGACTCATGTTCAGCTCTGTCAGTTTTCATGACCATTCTTGACTTCTGGGAACTACAGGTGCTCCCCCTGAGGGACATCTACCAGGAAGTCAAGTTCCTGGGGGAAGTGAGGGAAGCAGTGCAGGTGATAGAATCCCAGCACCTATGAGGTTGGAGATGCAGAGTAAGCTGGAGTATTTGATTCTCCCAACTCTTTTGACAGCTTAATTGAATCTATAAAACCCTTAGCTTACAATTCCAGCTTGCATATTTAGTGAATTTACTTGTTCTAAAGTCAATTAGGTTAATTTCCGGTACTACAGCTAAGACTCCTGACTGATAGCAGTTTTAATTCTGCAACAATTTTGCAGGATAGGTCAAATCTGAATTGGCAGATAAGAATCCTGAGACTTTGATGTGTTGGGTCAGCTTGTCCCAAATCACAGAGTAGGCTTGTGTCTGAGCTGAGATGCAAAATCAGGTCTAACTCTAAAGCTTTTATTCTTAAGTACATAAGAGTCCTTCTCCAACACTTTTCTTAATGCAAATTAATCCAGCATCAATCTTTATGTTTTCAAAATTTTGTTTCAGGAGAATACAGTGATTCATCACTTACATACAACACCTGGTGCTCATTATAATAAGTGCCTCCTTTAACACCCATCACCTTCTAGTCCATCCCCCACCCACCCTCATTTTGTTCTCTATAGTTAATAGTCTCTTATGGTTTGTTTCCCTCTCTCTTCTTTCCCCCCATCCCATATGTTCATTTGTTTTATTTCTTAAATTCTACATATGAGTGAAGTCATATGGTATTTGTCTTTCTCTGACAAATTTATTTCACTTAGCATAATACACTCTAGCTTCATATAGATATACCATACATATACCAAATCTTACTTATCCATTCATTAGTTGTGGACATTTGGGCTTTATCCAGGGTTTGGCTTTTGTTGATAGAGATTTTATGAACATCAGGGTGCATGTACCCATTCAAATCTGTATATTTGTATCCTGTTGGTAAATACCTAGTAGTGCAATTGCTGGGTCTTAGGATAGTTCTATTTTTAACTTTTTGAGAAATGTTTATACTGTTCTCCAGAGTGGCTGCACCAGTATGTATTCCCACAACAGTGCAAGAGGGTTCTCATTTCTTTACACTCATGCCAACACCTTCTGTTTCTTGTGTTTTAATTTTAGCCATCTGACAGGTGTGAGGTGGTTTTGCTTTGTATTTCCATGATGATTGGTGATGTTTAACATCTTTTCATATGACTGCTAGCAATCTGGAGGTTTCCTTTGGAAAAATGTATATTCATGTCTTCTGACCACTTCTTAGCTGTTTTTTTTTTTGGGGGGGGGTGTTGAGTTTGATAAGTTCCTTATAGATTTTGAATACTAACCTTATATCAGATATGTCATTTGCAAGTATATTCTCCAGTTCTGTGGGTTGTCTTTTAGTTTGGTTGAAGTGTTTCCTTCGCTATGTAGGAGTTTTTATCTTGATGAAATCCCAATACTTCATTTTTGCCTTTGTTTCCCTCGCCTCAGGCAATGAGTCTAGCAAGAAGTTTTTCCAGACAAGGTCAAAGAAGTTGCTGCCTGTGTTCTCTTCTAGGATTTTGATGCTTTCCCATATTACATTTAGGTGTTTCAAACATTTTGAATTTATTTTTGTGTATGGTGTAAAAAAGTGGTCCAGGCTCAATCCTCTGCATGTTGCTGCCCAGTTTTCCCAATTTTATTTGTTGAAGAGAATTTTTTTTCACTGAATATTCTTTCTTGATTTGCCAAAGATTAGTTAACCATATAGTGGTGGGTCAATTTCTGGGTTTTCTATTCTGTTTTACTGATCTGTGTGTCTGTTTTTGTGTCAGTACAATACTGTCTTGATGACTACCGCTTTATAATATAGCTTGACATCCATAATCATGATGCCTCCAGTTTTTTTTTTAAATAAGTATTACTTTGGCTCTTCAGGGTCTTTTGTGGTTTCATACAAATTTTAAGATTGTTTGCTCTAGCTCTGTGAAAAATGCTGGTGGTATTTTGATGGGGATTGCATTAAATGTGTAAATTGCTTGGGGTACTATAGGGACTTTAATGACATTTGATCTTCCAATATATGAGCATGAAATACTTTTCCATTTCAAATTCTTTCTTTAATGTTCTATAATTTTCAGAGTACAGATTTTTTAAATCTTTGGTTAGGTTTATTCCTAGGTATCTTTTTTTTTTTTGGTGCAATACAAATGGGATCAATTCCTTGATTTGTTTTTCTGCTCCTTCGTTAATGGTGCATAGAAATACAACAGATTTCTGTACACTGATTTTATGTCCTGTACCTTTTTAAAATTTATTGAGGATATTACCCATGGTTCTTTTTTATATGACCTTTATGATCTTGAGGTATGTTCTTTCTATTCCCACTTTCTTCAGGGTTTTTATCATTAAAGGATGCTGTATTTTATCAAATGCGTTCTCTGCATCTATTGTGAGGATAATGTGGTTCTTGTCCTTTCTTTTATTGATATGATGTATCACATTGATTGATTTGTGATATTGAACAACCCCTGAAGTTGGGAAATAAATTCCACTTGATCATGGTGGTAAATTCTTTTAATGTATTGTTAGAATCTGTTAGTATCTTGTTGAGAATTTTTGCATCCATGTTCATCAGGGAGATTGGTCCGTATTCTACTTTTTAGTGGGATCTTTGGTGTTGGGATCAAGGTAAAGTCGACCTCATGGAATGACTTTGTAAGTTTTCCTTCCATTTCTATTTTTTTTAACAACTTGAAAAAATTGGTATTAACTCTTCTTTGGATGTTTAGTAAAATTCCCCTGGGAATCCATCCAACCTTGGGCTCTTGATTATTGGGAGAGTTTTGATTATTAATTTAATTTATTTACTGGTTATGGGTCTGGTCAAATTTTCTACTTCTTCCTGTTTCAGTTTTGGTAGTTTATATGTTTCTTGGATTTTGTCCATTTCTTTCAGATTATCCAATTTGTTGGCATATAATTACTCATAATATTCTCTTATTATTGTTTGCATTTCTGCAGTGCTGGCTATGATCTCTCCTCTTTCATTATTGATTTTATGTATTTGGGTCCTTTCCCTTTTCTTTTGATCAAACTGGCTAGGGGTTTATAAATTTTGTTAATTCTTTCAAAGAACCAGCTCCCGGTTTCATTGATCTGTTTTACCGTTTTGTTTTGTTTTGTTTTTTCTTTTGATATCATTAATTTCTGCTCTAATCTTTATTATTTCCATTTTTCTGCTATTTTGGGCTTTATTTGCTATTCTTTTTCCAGTTCCTTAAGGTGTGGGGTTAGGTTGTGTATTTGATACATTTCTTCCTGCTTTAGGAAGGCCTGGGTTGCTGTATACTTCCTTCTTATTCCTGCCTTTAGTGCATCCCAGAGGATTTGGACTGTCATGTTTTCCTTTTCATTAGCTACTTTTTAATTTCCTGTTTAATTTCTTCATTAATGACACCTTCATTCTTAGTAGGATGTTCTTTAGTTTCCATATATTCATGGTCTTTTCAAATTTTTTCTTCTGGTTGTTTTTAAAGTTTCATAGCACTGTAGTCTAAAATATGCATGGTATGATCTCAATATTTTCCCACTTATTGAGGGCTAATTTGTGACCCAGTATCTTATCTATTCTGGAGAGTGTTCCATGTGCATTTTGGCAGAATGTGATTCCACTGCTTTAGGATGAAGTGTTCTGAATATATTTGTTAAGTCTATCTGATCTAGAGTGTCATTCAAAGCCATTGTTTCCTTGATTTTCTGCTTAATCTGTCCATTGCTAAAAGTGGAGTATTAAAGTTCCCTACTATTATGGTATTGTTATCAATGAGTTTCTTTATGTTTGTAATTAATTGCTTTATATATTTGGATCTTCCAAGTTGGGGTTATATTTATAAGTGTTAGATATTCTTGGTAGATAGATCATTTAATTATGATATAATGTTCTTCTTCATCTCTTGTTACGTTATTTTCTTTTAAATCTAGTTTGTGTGATGTAAGTATGGTTACTTTGGCAATTTTTTTTGACATCCATTAGCATGACACATAGTTCTCTATCCCCTTACTTTCAATCTGCATGTTTCTTTAGGTCTAAAATGAGTCTCTTGTAGGCAAGATATAGATGAATCTTTTTTAAAATACATTCTGATACCCACTGTCATTTTGTTGGAGCATTTAGTCCATTTACATTTAGAGTGATTATTGAAAGATATGAATTTAGTGCCACAGTGTAGCCTGTAGAGTTGGTGTCTCTGGTGATGTTCTCTGGTCCCTTCTAGTCTTTTTTGCTTTTGGTCTTTTTTGTTTTGTTTTGTTTTTTCACCACTCAAAGCACCATCAATGATGAGATTTTAGGGGTGTTCATGGGGTATGGAGCCAACAGCCAAGAAAGACATCCTTGGTGAAAAAGGTGATTTTATTAAAGTACAGGGACAGGACCCATGGGCAAAAGCACTGCACTGGGATTGTGAAAAGTGGCTCCTTATATAAAATGAAGTTGGGGAGGTAAAGTCAAATAGGATGCCTCCAGAGGGACTTTGATACGCTAAAGACGACTCCTCAGATACTTGAGGCCTTGTTATTGTCAAGCTAAGGTTGGTTTTTCCTCTAGCAAAACATTAACATTAAGAAAGTATGGAGTTCCTGCAGAAATGTTTTACTCTGCCTGCCTCAAGTATCTGTTAATGGGCTGCAGGTATTAAGGAAATATAATTTTTCCTGTCATTTCTTTTTTGCCTTTGTTCCCCATATCACTATGGAAAGGTGATGTTGGGTTTCTAGGGAACTGAATCTATAGGTTTCTGGATATTAGGCTATTGATAAGACTGCCTTTTTCTTGTAATTTACTAAGATATTTGTAAACTGATGGAGACTCATGTCCTGTATTACTGTGATCCTTATCAGTTAGCCTTTTGTTTCCTTCCTTTCCTTTATCCTTGGGCAGCCAAGAGTGCCTGCAGATTATCACACATATCCCACCTGGGGGGAGGGGTGTGCTAGCTTATATTTTGCCCTCAGCCTGCCCCAGGCTCCTTCATCATTCAACATTTCTTGCAGCTCTGGTGTCTTAATCACAAACTCCTTTAGTTTTTGTTTGTCTGGAAAACTCTTTATAGCTCCTTCTATTTTAAATCCAGCCTTTCTGGATAAAGAATTATTGGCTGCATATCTTTCCATTTCCAAACTTTGAATATATCCTGCCAATCCTTTCTGGCCTGCCAAGTTTCTGTGGACAGATCTGTTGCAAACCTGACCTGTCTTCCCTTGTGAATAAACGGCTTTTTTCCATTATTGCCTTCATAATTCTTTCTTTAACTGTGTATTTTGTGAATTATTCTATGCCTTTGTGATGTCAGTTTTTGTTGAGTCTAATGGAAGTTCTCTGTGTTTCTTAGAATTTAATGTCTGTGTTCTTCCCCAGATTAGGAAATTTTTCAGTTATAATTTGTTCACATAAACCTTCTGCCCCTTTTTATCTCTCTTCATGTTCTGGGATTTCTATAATTTAATTGTTATTCTTTTTTAATAAGTCAATGAGTTCTCTAAGTCTTGTGTCGATCTTTTGTCTTTGTTTCCCTCTCTTTTTCTACTTCATTGTTTTCCATAATTTTATCTTCTATCTCACTGATTTGCTGCTCTGTTTCATCCATCCTTATCATCACAGCATCTTTTTGAAATTGCATCTCAGTAATTGGGTTTTTTTAATTTCAGCCTGACCAAATATTCATTCTTTTATCTTCACAGAGAGGGATTTTCTCGTGTCTTCTATGCTTTTTCAATTTTCAGATATCTTACTTATATCTGTGTTGATTAAATCCCTGGCTATAATTTCTTCCTGTTCTTTATTTTTGGGTCAGTTCTTCCATCTTTTCATTTCGGAGGAAGAAAAAAATTGAAAAAATGAAAATTAAAAAAGAAAAAAAGAAGCAAAACAAATCAAATAAAAAAGGTAGCTCCTAGGTGTGTGTCAGTCTGCTTGTGGAGAGAAGCTTGTCAGAATTGAGAAAAAAGACAAATACAAAAAAGTTAAAAAATTCTTTAAAATAAAAAAAACTAAATAATGAAATATAATTAAATAAAATAAATCAGATAAAAAATTTTAAAAAGTATAAAAGAAATTTCTCTTTTTGTGTCTAAGAAAGAGAAAGGAAGAAAGAAAAAAATAAAATGATGTAAGCAAAAACAGGAGCAAAGAAAATGAACAAATAAACTAACCAGCAAACAGAATGAAACACAAATGAAATTACAACTGGTTTCTCCTAGAACTGAAAGTATGCAGCACACTAGAGTCCATAGACTAAGCAGGTGGAAGGGATTTGTGCTGGCTTCTGAGGGATGTGCCTGGAGGGCACAGGTGGGCAGGACTTGGTGTAACAGCTCCATTCTCCACTTGGTGCTGCTGCTTAGCTCACTGGGGTTGATCCGTGTGTGTGTGTGTGTGTGTGTGTATGTGCACAAGCTAGAAGTGAAAAATGGATTCACCCATCTCCCTAGTCTCTGGTGTAGGAGTCCCATGCCCTCACTGACCTGTGATCAGGTATCCCTCCTTTATTTCAGGCCTTGATCTGCTCCTTTCTTCTACTCTGTGTCTAAGCTATCTACCTGCCAGGTGGCACCTCCCTCCAAAGTTTTATCTCAAAGTTTTATCTCAAAACCTCATACTTCAGAGACCCTGCAGCTTTGGCCTGTACCGACTGTCTGGGGCAGTGACTCACAGAGCATTGGCCAGGTGCTGGCTTGTCCCAGAAAACTTTTGTGCAATCACTAAAGAGCAGAGGCCCAGAGTTCATGGCAAATTGCACCACAGAGCCTGCGCCAGGTTTTGCTCCCTCTGGTGTCTTTGTTCCAATATCAGGAAACCTGGCTGCTCTCCTGGATCTGCTGGGATCTTTCCCTGTTGGAAGGCCATCTGGTCTCTACCAAATGCATTCCAATCAGGAGATCCACTTCTCCCCAGGTGGCACACAAACCCCCAGACCATGCTGCCTTCTCCTGAAGATTCACCCTATCTCCTCACCAGAGCGCCACCAGGCACTGAGCTCTGAACCTTTAGACTCAATCCTGGTAGTATTGAATACCTTTTCTTTTTCCCCATCAATGTTTTGGGGGAACAGATTTTTTTGTCCTGTCCCCTGAGAGTATTTTCACTCTTTATCTCTGTTTTTCTCTCAAGCTACTTTCAGGGGGAGTGCTTTTCTTGCACTACCTTGATGTACTGCACTTTCCCCCTTTCTCTATCTGTCTCTGTCCTCTCCATGAAAATGGCTCCCTACCCTCTGGGGTTCCACAGGTTTTCTCTCCCCCAGTTCACTTCTCTACACCTGTACCTGCCACATTCCCTGGTTCAAATTATGCAGATTGTTGCATTAATCCTCAGATCAATATCTTAGGTGTTCAAAGAGATTTGTTGCTGATCTATCTGGTTTTAGGGACAAGACAAACTCAGCCATCCCCATACTACTCTGCCATCTCAACTCCTTAGAAGTTAGCTTTTATTTGCTTTTACCCATTTGCCCACAACTGCCCCCCACCTCTGGCAATCACCAATCTGTTTTTTTTCAACCATTCATCTTTTCAACCATTAATTCTTTTTTTTTCAACCATTCATCCTTCAATAAGCACTTAAATAGTTTTCATGTCTAGATTTAAATAATGCTGCAATGAACAAGGAGATGTCAGTATCTCTTCAAGATAGTAATTTTTATTCCTATACTCAATAGTGAAATTGATGGTTTCAATGATAGTTCTATTTTTATTTTTTTGTTATTTAAAAAAATTTATTGAGGAGCCTCTATAGCGTTTCCATAGTGACTGTACCAATTTGCCTCCATACCAACAGTGTACAAAGTTCCTTCTCCTCCACATCCTCATTGACACTTGTCTCTTGCTCTTTTGATAATGGCCACTAACAGACAAGGTGATATTTTATTGTGATATTTGCATTTCCCCATTGATTAGTGATGCTGAGTACATTTATATGTATCTGTTTCTCATTTGTATTTTTTCTTTGTAAAAACGTCCATTTAGTTCCTCTGCCCTTTTTTAATTAAAAGCATTTTTTTCTATTGAGTTGTATGAGTTATTTTTGATTAAGAAATTTAATTATACGCTATACTACATTTTATTTTCCTAGTACTTGTTAACAATATTGTGTCATTGTTTTCTTTCCTTGTAAGTATATCCAAATCATGCATTAAAAATCCTGTAAATTTGGGATAAGAATGCAGACACTGGATTCCTAAGTTACCACTTATAGGTCTGTGATTTTGTGCAAATATTGAACATTAATGGAGATGGTACCAGAAAAAAAATATTTAGCCCATGACAAGCATTCCATATATTTTTTAGTTATTCTTATTGAAGATTTTTATTCAAAAAGTATTTTCAATAGGCATATTGGATAAAGGGTTACTATCTAAAGATAAAAAGAACTTACAAAACTCAACACCCAAAACAACAAATAATCCAGTGAATAAATAGGCAAAAGACACAGACAGTTTTCCAAAGAAGACATCAGATGACTAAGAGACACATGAAAAGATGCTCAACAGCACTCATCACCAGGCAAATGCAAATCAATACCACAACCAGCTACCACCTCACAGCTGTCAGAATGGCTAAAATTAACACCTCAGGAAACAATAGATATTGTGGAGAAAGGGGAATCATTTTGTATTATTTGTCGGAATGCAAACTGGTGGAGCCACTGTGGAAAACAGTATGGAGGTTCCTCAAAAAAATTGAAAATAGAACTACCCTATGATCCAGCAATTGCTCTACTAAGTATTTTTCCAAAGGACACAAAAACGCTAATTCCAAGGGGCACATGCATCCCAATGTTTATAGCAGTGCTATCAACAATAGTCAAATTATGGAAAGAGCCCAAATGTCCATCAACTGATGGATGGATAAAGATGTGGTATATAAATAAAATGGAATACTACTCCGTGATGAAAATGAGTGAAATCTTGCCATTTACAACAACATAGATGGAACTAGAGTGTATTATGCTAAATCAGTCAGAGAAAGATATATAATTTCATTCATATGTGGAATTTGAGAAACACAACAGATGGAACTTGAGGAAGGGAAGGAAAAATGAGATAAAAACACAGAAGGAAGCAAACCATAAGAGACTCTTAAATAACGAGAACAAACTGAAGGTTTCTGGATGGAAGGTGGTGGGATGAGGGGTAAAATGGGTCATGGGCATTAAGGAGGGCAATTTTTTGGAATGAGCACTGGGTGTCATATGTAAGAGATATTCACTGGGTTCCACTCCTGAAGCCATAACAATATTGTATGTTAAATAACTTGAATTTAAATTAAAAAAAAAATTCTGAAGGAGGGGAAGATGGCAGCATAGGAGGACCCTGGCTCACCACGTCCTGGTGATCACTTAGATTCCACCTACACCTGCTTAAATAACCCAGAAAACCACCAGAAGACTAGAAAAACGGATTCTCTGGAGCCAAGCACAGACGAGAGGCCCATGGAAGAGAGTAGGAAGGGCAGAGAGGCAGTGCGCACCACACGGACTGGTGGGAGGGAGCCGGCCTGGAGGGGCAGCCCCCCAGCCAAGCAGAGACCCCGAGTCTGGCTACAAAAGCAGAGGGGCCAGAGGGAATGTGTTCTGACAGCAAGCCACACTTAACATCTGGAAGGTTATAGTTTAACAGCTCTGCTCAGAGTGGTAAGGCTGGAGGACAAAGGGAGGGAGAGGTGCTGAGTTCCGGACAACAGAGCTCAGCATGGCTGGGAGCAAAGGCGAACTTGAGCACCATCTCCCTTGCCAATTCCCCAGCCAAAATCCCAAAGGGAGCCAGTTCCTGCCAGGGAACTTACTTGCACCACGCAAACACCCAACACTGTGCTTCTGCGGGTCCATTCCTCCAGGGACGGGTCTGACCTCCCAGTGGTACAGGGCCTCTCCTGAAGCGGATCACTGAAAGATAGGCGAGCTGAGCCTGCCCCTCCTGCCCCTGTGCACATTGCCTATCCACCTCAGCTAATACACCAGATCCCAGCACCACAAGCCTGGCAGTGTGCAAGTAGCCCAGACAGGCCACACCACCCCACAGTTATCCTGCCCCTGGGGGGGGGGGGGGAGGAAGAGAAGGTACACAACAGTGTGACTGTGGCCCCAGCAGTGGGCTGGGGGCAGACATCAGGTTTGACTGCGGCCCCACACACCAATGCAAGTTATTCAAGACAGCATAGGGGAAGTGCCCTCCAGTTCTTTCCAAAATGACGAAATGGAAGAATTCCCCTCAAAAGAATCTCCAGGAAATAACAACAGCTAATGAACTGATCAAAAAAGATTTAAACAATATAACAGAAAGTGAATTTATAAAAATAGTCATAAAATTAATCGCTGGGCTTGAAAACAGTATAGAGGACAGCAGAGAATCTATTGCTACAGAGATCAAGGGACTAAAGAACAGTCAGGAGGAGCTAAGAATGCTATAAACGAGCTGCAAAATAAAATGGAAACGACCATGGCTCGGATTGAAGAGGGTGGGAGGAGAGAATAGGTGAACTAGAAGGTAAAATGATGGAAAAAGAGGAAGATGAGAAAAAGAGAGATAAAAAAAATCCAGGAGTATGAGGGGAAAATTAGAGAACTAAGTGATGCAATACAGAGAAATAATCTACACAAAATTGGTATTCCAGAGGAGGAAGAGAGAGGGAAAGGTGCTGAAGGTGTACCTGAAGCAATAATAGCTGAGAACTTCCCTGATCTGAGGAAGGAAAAGGCATTGAAATCCAAGAGGCACAGAGAACTCCCTTCAGACTAACTTGAATCGATCTTCTGCATGACATTTCATAGTGAAACTGGCAAAATACAAGGATAAAGAGAAAATTCTGAAAGCAGCTAGGGATAAACACGCTCTAACATATAAAGAGAGACCTATAAGACTTGTGACCGATCTCTCTACTGAAACTTGGCAGCCAGAAAGGAATGGCAGGAGATCTTCAATGTAATGAAGAGAAAAAAATATGCAGCCGAGAATGCTTTATCTAGCAAGTCTGTCATTTAGAATAGAGGGAGAGATAAAGGTCTTCCCAAACAAAAAGAAATGAAGGAATTCGTCACCACTAAACCAGCCCTTCAAAAGATCCTAAGGGGGATCCTGTGAGACCAAGTACCAGAGACATTGCTACAAGCATGAAACCTACAGACATCATAATGACTCTAAACTCATATTTTTCTATAATAACACTGAACGTAAATGGACTAAATGTGCCAACCAAAAGACATAGGGTATCAGAATGGATAAAAAAAAACAAGACCCATCTATTTGCTGTCTACAAGAGACTCATTTTAGACCTGAGGACACCTTCAGACGGAAAGTGAGGGGATGGAGAACTATTTATCATGCGACTGGAAGTCAAAAGAAAGCTGGAGTAGGCATACTTATATCAAACTAGACTTTAAATTAAGGCTGTAACAAGAGATGAAGAAGGGCATTATATAATAATTACAGGGTCTATCCATCAGGAAGAGCTAACAAGTATAAATGTCTATGCGCTGAATACAGGAGCCCCCAAATATATAAAACAATTACTCACAAACATAAGCAACCTTACTGATAAGAATGTGGGAATTGCAGGGGAATTTAACACCCCACTTACAACAATGGATAGATCATCTAGACACATGGTCAAAAAAGAAACTAAGTCCCTGAATGATACATTGGATCAGATGGACTTGACAGATATATTTAGAGTTGTGAATCCCAAAGCAACAGAATATACTTTCTTCTTGAGTGCACATGGAACATTCTCCAAGATAGATCACTACTGGGTCACAAAACAGCCCATCATAAGTATACAAGAATAGAGATCATACCATGCATAATTTCAGACCACAATGCTATGAAGCTTGAAATCAACCACAGGAAAAAGTCTGGAAAACCTCCAAAAGAATGGAGGTTAAAGAACATCCTACAAAAAATTAGTGGGTCAACCAAGCAATTAGAGGAGAAATTTAAAAATATACGGAAACAAACGAAAATGAAAGTACAATAATCCAAATGATTTGGGATGCAGCGAAGGCAGTCCTGAGAGGAAAATACATTGCAATCCAGGCCTATCTCAAGAAACAAGAAAAATCCCAAATACAAAATCTAACAGTACTCCTAAAGGAAAAGGAAGCAGAACAGCAAAGACAACCTAAACCCAGCAGAAGAAGAGAAATCATAAAGATCAGAGGAGAAATAAACAATAAAGAATCTAAAAGAACTGTAGAGCAGATCAATGAAACCAAGAGTTGGTTTTTGAAAAAATAAACAAAATTGATAAACCTCTAGCCAGGCTTCTCAAAAAGAAAAGGGAGATGACGCAAATAGATAAAATCATGAATGAAAATGGAATTATTACAACCAATCCTTCAGAGATACAAGCAATTATCAGGGAATACTATGAAAAATTATATGCCAAAAAACTGGACAACCTGGAAGAAAGAGACAAATTCCTAAACACCCACACACCTCCAAAACTCAATCAGGAGGTAATAGTAAGCTTGATAGACCCTTAACCAGCGAATAAATTGAATCAGTTATCAAAAATCTACCAACAAATAAAAGTCCAGGACCAGATGGCTTCCTACCAGACGTTTAAAGCAGAGATAAAATACCTATCCTTCTCAAGCTATTCCAAGAAATAGAAAGGGAAGGAAAACTTCCAGACTCATTCTATGAGGCCAGCATTACTTTGGTTCCTAAACCAGGCAGAGACCCAGTAACAAAAGAGAACTACAGGCCAATATCCCTGATGAATATGGATGCAAAAATTCTCAACAACATACTAGCAAATCGAATTCAACAGCATATAAAAAGAATTATTCACCATGATCAAGTGGGATTCATTCCTGGGATGCAGGACTGGTTCAACATTCACAAATCAATCAACATGAATCATCGCATTAATAAAAGAAAAGATAAGAACCATAGGATCCTGTCAATTGATGCAGAAAAAGCATTTGACAAAATTCAGCAACGTTTCTTAATAAAAACCCTCGAGAAAGTCGGGATAGAAGGAACATACGTAAAGATCATAAAAGCCATTTATGAAAAGGCCACAGCTAATATCGTACTCAATGGGGAAAAACTGAGAGCTTTCACTCTGAGATCAGGAACACGACAGGGATGTCCACTCTCACTGCTGTTCTTTAACATAGGGTTGGAAGTGCTAGCATCTGCAATCAAACAACAAAAGGAAATCAAAGGCATCAAAATTGGCAAAGATGAAGTTAAGCTTTCACTTTTTGCAGATGACATGATATTATACATCAAAAATCCGATAGACTCCACCAAAAGTCTGGTAGAACTGATACATGAATTAAGCAATGTTGTAGGATACAAAATCAATGTACAGAAATCAGTTGCATTCTTATACACTAATAATGAAGCAACAGAAAGAGAAATAAGAAACTGATCCCATTCACAATTGCACCAAGAAGCATAAAATACCTAGGAATAAATGTAACAAAAGATGTAAAAGATTTGTATGCTGAAAACTATAGAAAGCTCATGAAGGAAATTGAAGAAGATGTAAAGAAATGGAAAAACATTCCATTCTCATGGATTGGAAGAATAAATATTGTCAAAATGTCAATACTACCAAAAGCTAACTACACGTTCAATGCAATCCCAATCAAAATTGCACTAGCATTCTTCTCAAAACTAGAACAAGCAATCCTAAAATTCATATGGAAACACAAAAGGCCCCGAATAGCCAAAGTAATTTTGAAGAAGAAAACCAAAGCAGGAGGCATCACAATCCCAGACCTTAGCCTCTACTACAAAGGTGTAATCATCAAGACAGTATGGTATTGGCAAAAAAAAAAAAAAAAAAAAAAAAAACAACCATACACAGAGACCAATAGAATAGAATAGAAACCCCAGAAGTAGACCCACAAACGTATGGCCAACTAATCTTTAAAATTTTTTTTCCCACGTTTTTTATTTATTTTTGGGACAGAGAGAGACAGAGCATGAACGGGGGAGGGGCAGAGAGAGAGGGAGACACAGAATCGGAAACAGGCTCCAGGCTCCGAGCCATCAGCCCAGAGCCTGACGCGGGGCTCGAACTCACAGACCGCGAGATCGTGACCTGGCTGAAGTCGGATGCTTAACCGACTGCGCCACCCAGGCGCCCCATCCAACTAATCTTTGACAAAGCAGGAAAGAATATCCAATGGAAAAAAGAGAGTCTATTTAACAAATGGTGCTGGGAGAACTGGACAGCAACATGCAGAAGAATGAAACTAGACCACTTTCTCACACCATTCACAAAAATAAACTCAAAACGGATAAAGGCCCTGAATGTGAGACAGGAAACCATCAAAACCCTAGAGGAGAAAGCAGGAAAAGACCTCTCTGACCTCAGCCGTAGCAGTTTCTTACTTGACACATCCCCAAAGGCAAGGGAATTAAAAGCAAAAATGAACTACTGGGACCTTATGAAGATACAAAGTTTCTGCACAGCAAAGGAAACAATAAAAAAAACTAAAAGGCAACCAACGGAATGGGAAAACATATTTGCAAATGACATATCAGACAAAGGGCTAGTATCCAAAATCTATAAAGAGCTCACCACACTCCCCACCCGAAAAACAAATAACCCAGTGAAGAAATGGGCAGAAAACATGAATAAACACTTCTCTAAAGAAGACATCCAGATTGCCAACAGATACATGAAAATATGCTCAACGTCACTCTTCAGCAGGGAAATACAAATCAAAACCACACTCAGATATCACCTCACGGCAGTCAGAGTGGCCAAAATGAACAAATCAGGAGACTATAGATGCTGGAGAGGATGTGGAGAAAGGGGAACCCTCTTGCACTGTTGGTGGGAATGGCAACTGGTGCAGCCACTCTGGACAACAGTCCTCAAAAAACTAAATAGTTCCTCAAAAAATTAAAAACACAACAGTCCTGAAAAAATTAAAAGGTCCTCAAAAAATTAAAAATAGACCTGCCCTATGACCCAGCAGGAGCACTTCTAGGAATTTACCCAAGGGATACAGGAGTGCTGATGCATAAAGGAACTTGTACCCCAATGTTTAAGCAGCACTCTCAACAATAGCCAAATTATGGAAAGAGCCTAAATGTCCATCAACTGATGAATGGATAAAGAAGTGGTGGTTTATATACACAATGGAGTACTACGTGGCAATGAGAAAGAATGAAATATGGCCCTTTGTAGCAACATGGATGGAACTGGAGAGTGTAATGCTAAGTGAAATAAGCCATACAGAGAAAGACAGATACCATATGTTTTCACTCTTATGTGAATCCTGAGAAACTTAACAGAAACCCATGGGGGAGGGGAATGAAAAAAAAAAGAGGTTAGAGTGGGAGAGAGCCAAAGCATAAGAGACTCTGAAAAACTGAGAACAAACTGAGGGTTTATTGGGGGGTGGGAGCGAGGGGAAGGTGTTTGATGGGTATTGATGAGGGCAAATTTTGGGATGAGCACTGGGTGTTGTATGGAAAACAATTTGATAATAAATTTCATATATTGAAAAAAATCTTGAAAAATTAGAAAAAATCTTTTTGGCAAAATTGTGCCACTGGAATGTGAGTTACAAAAAATGGAGGTCATTCCTCTTCTCTGTGGATGGGAACCAGATTCACATCTATCGCTGGACAAGGTAGTTATACTGACTAAGCTGGAAGCTTGCATTTCAACTTCTCTGTTCACAGTCTGTGTCATGTCTCAGTGAGGAATCTTGGTCATATGAATGCTTGAGATCTGGAAATCCAGGGGCCAGTGGGTCTAGGGAAAGGCTGTGAGGAGAGCAGGCCTGTCTGCAAAACTGGGGGAAGGACATGCATGCAGATGTTCCTCGGAGACTTCCTCACAGTGGATGATGAATTAGGTAAGAAACAGGGGAGGTAACGAATGTGTATGTTTCATTTCTGCCCAGGTGGAGTTGAGGAAAGGAGATAGGCAGACATCCTCCTTGCCTCTAGAGACATAAACGCTTGGTAGTAAAAGTTTACTTGAAGATTTTTCCACAAGTTGACAGGAAGAATGAGGGCTGGGTAAGCTTCCATGAATAGCTGCAGGTATTTGGGGGTGTCAGAACAAGACTTAAGGAAGAAAAAGTCATTCCTAGTTAGGATCCTAAGCAATGTGGATTCATTCAGGCTTAGGAAGGAACATTTACTTTTTCTTTAGTATTAAATCTAAGGTGAGGTTTTTCACTGGTGTCTTTGAAAAGTACAGCCCTCATTATTTGCCTGAAAGAAGACCAGAGTGGAAATATTTATCACATCCAGGACTCTAGGACCTGTAGGGATTACCCAAAGTGCAACCTATTTGCCTTTGGGTGGCTGTGGACACAGAGAGACACATATTCTGATCTTCTAGAATGAGAAGACTATATTTCCAATTCTACACAGTTCCCCCCCCCCCGCCATAAGTAAGGGTTTCCCATAGACTCAACCAAGGAAAGGGTTGGGGGAATGGGGCTTACATCCCCCTCTTAAAATCTTATTTAGCCTTTCAGTATGTGATCACCTTCACAAGTAGAATGTAGGGGGAAAACTGGGATTGGAGCCAGAAGCCAGGAAAACCACCCACATGTTTCTATTTGTGATCGAAATCTCTGGGGTTCTTCACTGTACTAACTGTGGTGTCTGAGAACCTGATTAAAGTGTTCAGTGCCTCAGTTTCCTTATCTCCATCTACCTGAAGGGATGATGTGAGAACTAAATGTGCATACATGTAATTGTTCACAATATCCAAGATGTGGAAACAATCCAGGTGTCCATTGCCAGATGAATGGATAAATAACGTGTAGTATACACAAACAATGGAATATTATTCAGCCTAAAAAAGAGAAGGAAATTCTGACATTTGGAACATGTATGACTCTGGAGGACATTATGCAAGGTAAAATAAGCCAGATAAAAAAATACAAATACTTCATGATCTCATTTATATGTGGAATCTAAAACAGACAAACCCACAGAAGTACATGGTAGTTTGGAGAGTAGGAGAAATAGGGGGAAGTTGATCAAAGGTACAGAGTTGTAACTCTGCAGGACAAATAAGTTCTGGGGATCTAATGTATGGTTTGGTGACTGTATTAATATATTGTATTGTATACTTGAAATTTGCTAAAGAAATAGATTTTAAAAAATTTTTTTTAACGTTTATTTATTTTTGAGACAGAGAGAGACAGAGCATGAACAGGGGAGGGGCAGAGAGAGAGGGAGACACAGAATCTGAAACAGGCTCCAGGCTCTGATCTGTCAGCACAGAGCCCGATGCGGGGCCGGAACCCACAGACCTTGAGATCATGACCTGAGCCGAAGTTGGCCGCCCAACCCACTGAGCCACCCAGGCGCCCCAAGAAATAGATCTTATATGTTCTCACTAATCACAATGACAATAATAATGAAGAAAGAGAAGGAAGTGGAGGGGGAGGGGAAAAGAAAAATGAGGAGAAGAGGAAAAATTCATGTTAAGTGCCTCTTTACTACTCTGAAGATAAATGTTCAATACATTGTAGCTATTATTGTTATTACTGTGTCTAAACGACTGAAGATACAAAGATTAAATAAGCAACTTGCTTTTTTTTTTTTTTTTTTTTGCTCTGGGATTCTTCAGCCTAGAACTTTGTAAAAGGCAAAGCATGTCACCTAGGCCAGGGCCTCTGCCAAAAGTTATTTAGATTGTGACTGGGGTTCTGGCCATCCAAGGGAGATACTGTTCCTACCATGGTGGCCATGAAAATTAGATTACAGGCTACTACACATCTTTCTTGAAGGGAAATCTTTCCTTCAGTCATTGTATAAGTTTAACATTGGAGTTCAAGTAATGTTTTAGTTACAAGAAATCTAAGATCTTTAAGATAGCACACTAACCTGCTACTTTGAGAGGAATTTGATCTGGGAAGATTCTAATCCACTGGTAATTAGAAGTTTGTTTCCAGACTATCAACTGTTTAAAAAGTATAAAGCCTAAATCATGGTAAAATCTAATAGGAAATATATAGAAAAAAATAATGCTTAAAAACCACTCATATTTTCATCTTATAAGAATACTGAAACAAATCTTATTTTAATGGGACAATTGTAATTGTAAATAAGGTAGCAAATGGAACGCATTTGCATTTTGTAAAAGAAAGCATTCCTGAGAGTACCAAACACTAGAAAATAAAGCACAATAAGAAAGGAATCAAAACCAGCATCTATGAGAGGAAAGCAGTAGTTGGGGCACGGTGTAGGAGGACAATGGACAGTTTTTGCTGCTGTTAGTGGGATATGTGCACCACTCTTTGAGGCTGCTGCCATCAGATTCCATAGGGACCCAATGCCTTCCCTACAAGGTACAGTCACCCACTGGCCTCCTGTTACTTTACCCTTATCCTTATTGAAGTCCTCAGTAACTATTCACAGTCCCTCTCTCCTCTATTTCTGTCATCTCGAGGCCTTCACTATGTGATAAATGAACACCTGGCCTCTCAACCTTAACCTTTTGTCTCTAGGGATCTTTTTTCAATTCCAATGACACACTCGTGGTCATGCCCTACACTCTGTTATCATCAAACTCTGTTAAATCTTCAACATGAATTCAAGTAGCCCACTTTGACCATATCCTTTACTTCTACCCCACAAGCTCAAGTAACCTACCTGCAATGATTATTTACTCTCATTGGTTATGACTGTCTATACATCTGTCTGTCCATCTATCTATTCATCCATCCATCTATCCTGTTCTTTTAAAATTTATTTTATTCATTAAATGCCTAAATCTTTGTTCTTTACAGGAAAATGCAATGTTCTTGTCCCATCCTCACTCATTGTACTTATTTTGCTCAAAATCAACCTTAAAAGATACCAAATATGTCTTTTTGTCTTTTTAAACTTTTAGTATCACTATATATTTATGATTATTACCCCAACAGAGCTTACTATATTGCCATATTTCTCAGACAAGTTCACTCTACAACTTCCCTAAATGTCTGTTTTACATATACTTCTTCTTGTTAACCCCTTTGTATCCTCGTCCCATCTTCAGTGTTAGCAGAGTTCACCTCTCATTAGAAAATAAGTCTTCAGAAAGACACTATTTCAACATCCCAAGTGAGAGGTGATAGCTTTATATAGATGAAATGTTTGTGTCTTTCCAAAATTTATATGTTGAAACCTAATCCTTAATGTGATGATAGTAGGATGTAGGGCCTTCATTAGATCCTGAAGATAGAACTCTTCCAAGTAGGATTAGTTTCCTTATAGAAAAGATCTCTTGTCCTTTCTGCCATATGAGGACACAATTAGAAGACAGCCATCTATCAATGGGAAACAGGCCCTCAGACGTCAAATCTACTGATACTTTGATCTTGGACTCCCCAGATTTCAGAACTGTGAGATATAAATGTTTCTTGCTTGAGCCACCAAGTTTATCACATATTTTACTATAGCAGCCCAAATAAACTAAGAGACAGTTTGAGGTAACTTTCATGATTTTGTAAAATTATTTTTTCTCCCAAAAATATAGAGAAAATATCTATTAAGTCAAAATCATTGGTTGTGGAGTCAGCATTTGACACATGCCATTACATCCTCAACCTGAAGTATATTATTTCCATGTTTTAAAATGAAGAAACCAAGGCACATAGGATTAAGTAATTTGTCCAAGTTTACACAGTAATGGATTTGAGACTGGGAGCCAGAAATCTACCCTAAAGTCCAAATTCTGAACTGCTGTGTTCTCCCCACATGCCATGATCCTCATGTTTTCAGTTTCTTTTCTTAGCAATCTCCAAGTTTCCTATCTTTTCATAATCTTTCTCAACTGGCCTACCAGCATTCAAATGCTCAGGACCAGGAAAATAAACCTCCGCTTATTTGAATATAGTCTCACTTCTTGAATATATCTTCTCACTAGAGTAGATTCTCTAAGGAAGCAGAAGTGCCTCCTTGAAAATCACTATTGAGACTGAGAATCTATCTTTATCATCCACTCCTACTAGGCAAGGTCAAGTGTTGGAAGCAGAATAATAAATTCCAAAAATTGTGGAGGATTTCCTCTGCCTACAATCCCAAAAGGCTGAAGTTACTCTCTTGTCAGAGTTGGTCAGCTACGCTTTCCTGAAGGGGGTGCTGTGAGCACAGTTGGGCTGGCTGTTGAATGCAGTAGCATGTGGTTGTCCCTCTCAGCAGTTCCACACAACCTCTCTCTCCTTTCCCTGTGCTCTCCACCTCCACCCCCTGCCAATCAATCAACTTGCCATCACAAGGAGTAATTGATTCTTGATGAGAGGTTTATATTTTAGTTGAATTAACTGCTCCTCTGACCATGTGCATTATTTCTCCCTGTTCTGTGACAGAAGGATCTAATTATCCTCTCTCTTCCTCTGCTCTGGGGTCAGACCACAGATCTCGGCAGGCTCATTAAAGTGTATACATGTCGAGGAGCATCTTGTTAGGAGGATTCATTGCCAGTTAAGCTTCACTACTGTTTTCATTGGAGAGGTGACTGATATGGTAGTGGAGCTTCTGTTCTGAGACTACTTATTCATCATCTTAGGAGCAGTTCATTCTGAAAGGTGCAGAAAAAAAGTAAAGCAGGAGAGAGGGCTGAGACTGTATGTGCCCCAGCAGTTGTCCTGCACCCTCCACTTCCAGGACTCAGCTTTAAGGTAAAACCAGCTGTCAAGAATGTGCCCCCAGCCGTGGACTCAAAGTTAACGGGAAAATCTCCTTCAGTTACAATCTGAGATTTCTGTGTATAGAATTCCTTCCCACCTTTTTCATTCTGTAGAATACATACTTTCAAGATAACTTCACTCGGTCCAGAAGAAAAACCTCCCTGCCCTAGGACCTTGGATTTTCAGAGAAGGAAGAAATAGACTTCATGTCTGGGTGGTTTTATCCTTACAAGAAATGGATAAGATTAAATCCTTGCGAATTGTCTAGACCCCATGAGCCTTGGTTTCCTCACAAGAAATGGGAGTAATTTGTTCTACCTGATCTATAGGCTTATTAGTGAAATAATACATGAGAATGAATTTTTAAAAATTCCCTAAGACCTTTATTCTGTGCTCAAGAAATATTTAGAAAGACTCATCTTGATTCCCAGTATATTTTTAGCTTTGCTATTCTCATATTTGTCTTGTTGTGCTCCTACAGGGTTAACACGGTGTAAAGAAATACCATAATTAGAATAATCAACATAACTAACTCACCAGCATTCTTCAAAACTGTATGGGACCTGCTGTCTTTTTTTAAATTTTTTTTTTTTCAACGTTTTTTATTTATTTTTGGGACAGAGAGAGACAGAGCATGAACGGGTGAGGGGCAGAGAGAGAGGGAGACACAGAATCGGAAACAGGCTCCAGGCTCCGAGCCATCAGCCCAGAGCCTGACGCGGGGCTCGAACTCACAGACCGCGAGATCGTGACCTGGCTGAAGTCGGACGCTTAACCGACTGCGCCACCCAGGCGCCCCCGGGACCTGCTGTCTTGAGGCAAGCCCTCAGCAACCCTCATAGCTTCTCATTCATTGGAAAACCTCCAGAGAATCTCATAGAGGACCCAGTGATTAATCATAATTATAATTCTAACATCTATGAATTGAGTACTGGGAGCCTGCCATTGTTCTAGTTCTTTATATGCATTACCTCAAATAATCCTCACAGATTGGAAAGAAACATTTATAATAGGGGGAAAAACTTAGGTTGGATAAGTTAAGCAAATTGCTTAGGATCCATTTATAGTGAAATAGCCAAGATTTGATACCAAGAAGTCTGATTTTTAACCCATGCTACTAGATATTTTATTATATTTTGTACCAGAATTTTTTTGAGAAATAATATGAAAAATAATGGAAAATTGATGATATAGCCATATTTTATTGGGGAAACAAAATATTGTAATTAGATTCAGCTTTGTTTTCTTGCTATTTTTCAGCTATGCTCCTAGGAAGCCTCAGACATTAAGACTGGTCCTATCAACCCCTTTCCATACCTAAAAAGCAAAACTCTCTGCAACCATACTATCACAAACTCTCATCCAATCCATTTATTGCTCTTATCTTTCTTCTCACTCATTTTATATTAGGTGTCCTTGTAGATTTATAACCTTATTCAATATTTCATTACAAATGCAGAAGCCAGAGCTGGGCTAGTCATAATTCTAGCTTACATTGCCACTTCCAGTCAAAGTGCTGGCTTTCAGTGCCAGGCTGATATTTTTGGTCTTTATTCTATAAATAATGGGGAAACTCTGACAGGGTTCAAGGGTGAAAATGCTGCTGACCATTTACTTCATTTTGAGCACTTAATAAGAACTGTTGATTATCTTTGGAAATTTAAACTTTCTTTGCATAGCTATGTCCATCCTTTCATCACATTATTCCCATATCCTCCAATTTTCAATGACTTATAAACTAGAACAGGGATCAGCAAACTCTAGCTCATTGGTCAGTTACCTGTTTTGTAAATAAAGTTATACCTCTGCTGGCAGGGCTGAATAAAAGAATGCAAGTTCTTTCCTTAAGGGGGACCCCATCCTGGTAAACCATGTGTCTTATTTATATTTGTTCCTCTAGAAACTGTCATTAGTCCTGGAATAAATTAGTCAAATGAATTAATGTGTAACTTTATAATGCCTGGCTTTAGCCCATCAATTCTGAATCATTTCTGAATCCTTATTTTGAATCCTGATACTTGAGTGACCCATGACCTTAAGGAATGCACAGATTAATTTTGATTAATGTGAATCTGATTCAGCTGAGTTAAGCTAAGGAATCCTAGACTGACTCATATGGGGCACTTCTGAAAGGGAGAACTGGGGAAATGAAAGTCTATGAGGAGGCTTCTTAGCCTTAGATTGAGGTTGAGGGAAGACTAGAGTTTGCATAGATAACCCAAAAAAATAAGGGCTCCCCAAGAAAGGGAGCAGCTTCAGGTAAGCCCAGGAAGGGAAGCAGGGATGACTTGGGAAGACAAACAAGGCAGACTTTGGCTTGGCCAAACAAGAATTAGTACACAGTGGAGGTGCTCTTTTGGAATCTCCTGTCTCCTGTCCCCCATCCCATCTCTCCCTTCACAGTACCACCTCCTACATGTTCTCCACCTCTTCTATGACATCTCCTGTTTTTCCAAGCTTTATCTAATTTCCTTTTTATCTTAAAAGCCCTGAGACATTATTTAGAAAATATTATTCCCTTTATATAATTTTATTAATTTAATGAACACATATTATTAAACATCTCTTCTTATGGCCTTGGCATTGGAACACAAAGACAGTATGGAAAGAGAAGACCTTATATTCTATTTATTTGTATACTTGTTCCAGTCTAGGCCACTTGCCAAGAAATTTGGGTACCTAATCATGGAGACCTTAGAACCAAGAATCTCAGTTGTGCCAACAATTTATTAATTTATGCAAAGCATTTGTTACAGGTTTTCATACATTGTAGGCATCTGTATTTATTTCCTGTGGCTGCTATAACAAACCACCACCAACTTGGTGGATTAAAATACTCTAAGTATCTCACATTCTGGCCAGTCTGGAGGCTGGAGTGCCAAATCATTTTCACTGGGCTAAATCAAGGTGTTGAAGTGGTGCCCTACTCCCAGAGACTCTAAGAATCCATACCTTACCTTTTAAGGCTTCTGGTTACTGCCAACATTTCTTTCTTTTGGCTGCTTCACTTCAATTTCTGCTTCAGTGGTCATATTGCCTTCTCCTCTCCGTGTATGTCAAGAATTTTTTGTTTGTTTCTTTCTTTTTAAATGTTTATTTTTGAGAGGGACAGAGACAGATGTGAGTGGGTTAAGGACAGATGGAGAGGGAGACACAGAATCCAAAGCAGGCTCCAGGCTCTGAACTGTCAGCACAGAGCCCGACACAGGGCTCTAACTCACGAGCTGTGAGATCGATCATGACCTGAGCCGAAGTCGGAAGTTCAACCAACTGAGCCACCCAGGTGCCCCTCTTCTGTTATAAGTATGTTTGTGATTACATTTATGGATCACCCAGATAATCCAAAATAACCTCTCAATCTCAAAATCCTTACTTTAATCACATCAGCAAAGAACCTTTTTCTCCATAAGGTAACATTTACAGATTCTATGGATATGACCTGATCTCTTTATTCAGCCTACTAAAGCATGTAACACATACTTCCTTCTGGCCCACAAGCATTGAATCATAAGAAAAAGGAACTTTTTTTCTACTCTCTTTACTGTGGTGCCGATCCCAGAGTTTGAACTGGTTTATGTGTATTTATTGTCCTAAGCCCCAACAATTGACTGTTTCACCCTTGCAGGGAGGGAAAGACCCCACTACCCTGGCCATTAGGCACATGGGTCATTTCATTGTCATTGATGGTTCTCTTACTGCTGTCTGGTCTTGGGTCCTTGGGAGCAGTTTCTATGTGTAATGATTCCAGGAAGCTATCCCAGTGCTGTACAATGCAAACATCCTGCCATGGCTCCACTTCTCTGCTGGAGAAAACATTTTTTTCAGACGGTTTTGAAGTCAAATGTGAAGGTTATGGGGCAGGATGGGAAGCAGGAGGCTCCTGGGGCATCATAATGTTAAAGTTCCTCTTAGGCATTCTCTGAATACCCTATGTGTTCTGACAGATATTTCAGTTGTGTGGGGTTGCATTATTTAATGAGTGACTTTTGTAAAAATGAGTTTAAGAAAAACCCACTTAAAATGGAATCAAGAATCCCTGAAGGGGAGCTCTGATATATGTACCACTGTTGCAGCTTGCATAATTAGAAGAAAAAAGAATTATCTTGACAAGGGGGACCATTCTTTAATTTTAATTACATTGTAGTTAACATTCATTGTTGTATTAGTTTCATGTATAAAATACAGCCATTCAACAGTTCTATTTAGTACTCAGTGTTCATCAAGATAAATGTACTTTTAATCCCATTCACCTAGTTCACACATCCCCCGACCTAACCCCCCCCCCCCCCCCCCGATAACCCTCTGTTCTCTATAGTTGACACTCTATCTCAGTTTGTGTCTCTCTCTTTCCCCCCCCTTTGGTCATTTATTTTGTTTCTTAAATTCCATATATGAGGGAAATCGTATAGCATTTGTCTTTCTCTGACTGGCTTATTTCACCTAGAATTATATTCTCAAGGTCCATTTATGCTGTTGCAAATAGCAAGATTTCACCCTAAGACTGAATAATATTACATTGTGTGTTTATACCACATATTCTTTATCCATTAATCTATCAGTGGACACTTAGGCTGCTTCCATAATTTGAATATTGTAAATTATGCTGCAGTGAACATAGGGATACATGTTTCCCTCCAAATAAGTATTTTTTATTCTTTGGATAAATGTCAGGTCGTACAATTAGTGGATCATAGAATACTTCTATTTTTAACTTTTTGAGAAATCTCCATACTGTTTTTCCAAGTGACTGTACCAGCTTGCATTCCCACCAACAGCTCAAGAGCGTTCTTTTTTCTCCTCGTCCTCACCAACACTAGTTATTTCTTGAGCCTCTGATTTTAGTTATCTTGACAGGTCTAAGGTAACATCTCACTATAGTTTTGATTTACATTTCCTTGATGATGAGTGATGTTGAGCATCTTTTCATATATCTGTTGTCTATCTATATGGCTTCTTTGTAGAAATGTCTGTTCATGTCTTCTGCCCATTTTTCTTTCTTTCTTTCTTTCTTTCTTTCTTTCTTTCTTTCTTTCTTTCTTAGTGTTGAGTTGTGTACGTTCTTTATATATTTTGGATACTAACCCTTTATTGGAAAAGTCATTTGCAAATATCTTCTCTCATTCAGTAGGTTATCTTTTAGTTTTGTTGGTTATTTCCTTCATTGTATAGAAGTTGTGTTTTTTTAACAAATTGATTTTTTTAATGTTTATTTTTGCGAGAGAGATAGAGAGAGAGCACGAACAAGAAGGGGCCGAGAGAAGGGGAGACACAAAATTTGAAGCAGGTTTCAGGCTCTGAACTGTCAGCACAGAGCCTGATGTGGGGCTTGTACCCACTAACTGTGAGATCATGACCTGAGCAGAAGTCGACCGCTTAACCAACTGAGCCACCTAGACACCCCAAAGTTTTTTTTATGTAGTCCCACTATTTATTTTCACTTTTAATTCCTTTGCCTCAAGAGACATATCTAAAAGGATGTTTCTATGACCAATGTCAGAGAATACTGCCTGTGCTCTCTTCTCAGAGTTTTATGGCTTCAGGTTTCACATTTAGGTCCTGAATATTGGGGTTTATTTTTCTGTATGGCATAAGAAAGTTATCCAGTTTCATTCTTTTGCATGTTGCTGTCCAGTTATCAATACATTTGCTGAAGGCACTGTCTTTTTCCCAGCTCATATTTTTGCCTTCTTTGTTAAAGATTAATAGATATATAATTGTGGGCTTATTTCTGGCCTTTCTATTTTTTTCCATTAGACTATGTGTCTATTTTTGTGTCAATACTATACTGTTTTGATTACTACAACTTTGCAATATAACTTTCAGTCTGCAATTGTGATAGTTCCATTTTTGTTTTTATTTTCAAGATTGCTTTGGCTATTTAGGGTCTTTTGTGTTTTCATACAAAGGTTAGAATTGCTTGTTCTATTTCAGTGAAAAAATGATGTTTGTATTTTGAGAGATTGCATTAAATCTGTAGATTGTTTTGGGTAGTATGGAAATTTTAACAATATTTGTTCTTTTAATCCATGAGCATGGGATGTCTTTCCATTTCTTTGTGTTATCTTCAATTTCATTCATCACTGTTTTAGTGCTCAGAGTAGAGGTTTTCTTTCACTTCTTCGGATAGTTTATTGCTAGGGTTTGCTTTGTTTTTGTTTTCCATTTTCAAATTGTTATTTAAATTCTAGTTAGTTGACATGGAGTGCAATATTGGTTTCAGGAGTAAAATTCAGTGATTCATCACTTATATGCAATAGCCAGTGCTCAGGGCAACAAGTGCCCTCCTTAATACCCATCACCCACCTATCCCAACCCCACCAGCCTCCCTCCATCTACCCTCAGATTGTTCTCTATCTTTAAGAGTGTCTTGTATAGACATTCTCTGTCTCTTTTTATTTTCCTCCTCCCATATGTTCATCTGATTCATTTCTTAAATTCCACACGTGACTGAAATCATATGGTATTTGTCTTTCTCTGTCTTATTTCACTTAGCATGATTTCATTGTTTTTGATGATTGAGTGATATTCCATATATATATAACATCTTCTGTATCCATTCAGCAGTTAATTTTCCTAGGTTATTTTATTATTTTTTGTGTAACTGTAAATGGGATTGTTAATTTCTTTTTCTGCCACTTTATTAGTCCATAGAAATGCAATGAATTTCTGTGTATTTTATGAATTTTGTATCCTATGACATTCTTGAATTCATTTATATATATAAATAAATAATATATATTATTTATATATATATAATATATATAAATAATATATATAAATATATATATAGGACCATGTAACCTGCAAATAGCGACAGTTTTACTTATTCGTTACCAATTTGGATTCTTTTTATTTCTTTTTGTTTTATAATTGCTGTGGTTAGTACTTCCAGTAGTATGATAAATAAAAGTGGTTAGAGGAGACATTCTTTTCTTGTTCCTGACCTTAGGGGGAAGGTTCTCATTTTATTGAGTATGATGTTTGCTGTTGGTTTTTCACAGAAGGTCTTTATTATATTGAGGTATCTTCCCTATAAACCTACTGGTTGAAACCTTTTACCATAAATAGAAGTTATATTTTGTCAAATGTTTTTTTTCTGCATCTATTGAAATGGTATGTGTTTTACCCTTTCTCTTATTGATGTGATGTATTATGTTGATTGATTTGGGAATATTGAACCGCCTTTGTAGTTTGGAAGTTTTGCATCCTCTTCTATTTTTTGAACTAGCTTAACAAGAATAGATATTAACTCTATACCAACTCTGGTTGGTATAATTCACCTGTGAAGCTGTTGGGCCCTGGACTTTTTGTTAGGAGTTTTTTTTGATTACTGATTCAATCTCCTTGCTGGTAATTGATCTTTTCAAATGTTCTCTTTCTTCATGTTTCCGTTTTGTTATATTATGTGTTTCTGGGAATTTATCCATTTATTATTGGTTATCCTAGTATTTGGCACAGAGTTTTTTGTAATATTCTCTTAAAATTGTTTGTATTTCTGTGGTGTTGTTGTTTTTTCTCCTGTTTCTTGTGTGATTTTGTTTGAGTAACCCCCCCCCTTCTCTCTCTCTGTTTTTGTTTTTGAAAATCTGGCTACAGGTTTATCAACTTTGTTGATTCTTTCAAAGAACAAGTGCTGGTTTCATTGATCTGTTCTATTCCCTTTTTTTTTAGTTTGTGTATCACATATTCTGCTCTAGTCTTTACTATTATTTTTTTTTTTTTACTTTTGCTGGCTAGAGGATTTGTTTGTTGTTCTTTCTCTAGCTCTTTTAGATATAAGGTTATTTTGTTTATTGGAGATTTTTCTTGCTTCTTAAAGTAGACTTGTCTTGCTATATTTTTCTCTTAGGAGTAATTTGTTGCATTCCATAAGTTTTGGACCCTTGTATTTTCATTTTAATTTGTTTCCATGTATTTTATTTCTTCTTTTATTTCCTGGTTTACCCATTCATCATTTAGTAGCATATTTTGTAACTTGTATCTATTTGTAGTCTTTCCAATTTTTTTTCTTTCTTTGACTAACTTCTAGTTTCATAGCATTGTGGTCAGAAAATATGCATGGTATGAGCTCAATATTCTTATATTTGTTCAGACCTGTTTTGTGGCCTAATATGTGATCTATTTTGGATAATGTTCCATGTGCACTTGAAAAGAATGTGTGTTCTGCTGTTTTAGGATGGAATGTTTTGAATATATCTATTAAATCAATCCGGTAAAGTGTGTCATTCAAAGTCATTGTTTCTTTGTTTATTTTCTTTTTGGACGATCTGTCTTTCAGTGTAAAGTATGGTATTAAAATCCCTTACTATCATTGTATTACTGTCAATTCATTCCTTTATGTTTGTTATTAACTATTTTATGTATTTGAGTATTTGCCCTCATGTGGGGTGCATAAATGTTTACAATTGTTATATCTTCCTGCTGGATTGTCCCCTTTATTATTATATAGTGTCTTTCTTTGTCTCTTTTTACAGTCTTTGTTTTAAAGTCTATTTTAGGGGCTCCTGGGTGGCTCAGTTTTTTGAGTGTTCAACTTTCATTCAAGTCATGATCTCACAGTTTGTGGGTTTGAGCCCCGCATTGGGTTCTGTACTGACAGGACAAAGCCTGAAGCCTGTTTCAGATTGTGTGTCTCCCTCTCTCTCTGCACCTCCTCCACTAATGGTCTCTCTCTGAAAAATAAACATTAAAAAGTCTCTTTTATCTGATATGAAATTGCTATTCCAATTGTATTTTGACATCCATTTGCATGAAAAATATTTCTCCATCTGTTTCTCAACCCCTCCACTTTCAATGGGCAGGTTTCTTTAGGTAAGAAATGACTTACTTTTAGGCAGCATAGATGGGTCTTGTTTTTTATTCACTTTCTCATTCTATGTCTTTTGATTGGAACACTTAGTCCATTTACATTCAAACTAATTATTGGTAAGTATGTATTCATTGCCATTGTGTTATTTTTCTATGGTTATTTTTGTAATTTTTCTTCGATCCTTTCTTCTCTTACTCTCTTTAATGGATTTCTTCTTTAGTGATATACTTGGATTCCTTGCTTTTTATTTTTTGCATATATATTACTGTATTTTGATTTGTGGTTACCTTTTGGTTTATATATGACACCTTCTGCATATAGTACTTTATATTAAACTGATGGTCATTTAATTTTAAAGTTATTAAATCCTCTCTCCTACATGTTTCACATATTTGTTATCATCATGTTATTTTGTGCTTCTTTTGAATGAATTTTACTAGTATATATTTTTTCTGTTTTTGTACTATTTTTCTTGATCTAACTTATAATTTTTTTTCCCACTCAATGGGAAGTTAAGAGTCCCCCTTAACATTACTTGTAGTGGTGGTTTAGTGGCCATGAATTCTTTTAACTTGTTGGTCTGGGAACATCTTTATCTCTTCTTCTAGTTTAAAAGATAGTTTTGTTGGATAGATTATTGGCTGCAGTTTTTTTTTCCTTACAGCACTTTGAATATATCGTGCCACTCCCTTCTGGCCTGTAACCTTTCTGATTAAAAATCAGCTGGTAACATTTTGTGGTTTCTGTTGTATGCTACTGTTTTCTTTTCTCTTGCAACCCTTAAAATTTTATCTTTATCACTATTTTTGGACATGTTATTTTCTATGTACCTTGATGTGGACCTCCTTGAATTTAATTTATTGGGGTATCTCTGTGTGTCTGAATCTGGATCTCTGTTTTCCTCCTGAGATTTGGGAAGCTTTCAGCTACAATTTGTGCAAATACTTTTTCTTTTTTTTTTTTTAATTTTTTTTTTTACTTTATTTTTATTATTATTTTTTTTACTTTTTCTAACTTCTTTTCTCTTTTCCTTCTGGGATGCCTACAATGTGGATGTTGTTACACTTCATAATGTCACTGTGTTTTCTAACTCTATTCTCATTATGCAGTATTTGTTGGTCCCTCAGTTGTTCAGCTTGATTGCTTTCTAGTATTCTACCCCCCAGGTCACTGATATGTCTCTCTGCTATCTGTAGGATACTATTTATTCCATCTATTGTATTTAACTCCATTTATTGAGTTCTTCATCTCTGATATGTTATTTTTTTATCTATTTGTTGATAGTCTTCCTGATGTCATCTACATTTTTCTTAATTCTATTGAGTATTGTTATGATCATTACTTTAAATTTTCTGTAAGGCATATTACTTTTTGAGTTTTGCCTATATCTCCTGCTGTGATTTTGTCCTGCTTTTTTCATTTGGGATATATCCCTCTTTCTCCTTGCTTTTGGGCTGAAGATTTTTTTCTTTCCTTTTAGTATTTTGAATATATCATATCATTGCCTCCTTGCTTACAAATTTTCTGCTGAAAAATCTGCTTATAGCCTTGTGAGGTTTCCCATGTATGCAGCAACAACTTCTCCTCCTCCTCCTCTTCCTCCTCCTTCTCCTTCTTCTTCTTCTTCTTCTTCTCTTTTGTCTTGATAGTTTCAAAATTCTTTCCTTCTTACTACATTTTAACATATTAATTACTACATGTCTTGGTGTGGACCCCCTTGGGATGATTTTCTTAGAGAATCTCTGTTCTCTCCCAGATTCTGAAACGTTTTGGCTTTTATGTATTCAGTAAATTTTCTGCCCCCCTTTCTCTATTTTTCTCCAGGGATCCCTATAACATGAATGTTATTACACTTGCTGGAGTCACTGAGTTCTCTAAGTCTATTTTCACTCTGCATAGCTTTTCCCTATCACTTCCTCAGCCTAATTAATTTCCATTACTTTTTCCTCTATATTGCTAATTTGTTATTCTCTTTCCTCTAGTCTGCTATTTATTAAATTTAGTGTATTATTTTATTTTATTTATTGTGCTCTTCATCTCTGATTGGTTCTTTTTTACGTTTTCTAACTCTTTTTTATAGGTCTCACTGATGTCCTCCACTCTTTTCCATAGTCCAGTGAGTATCTTTATGATCATTACTTTAAGTTATCAATCAGGTTTGCTACTTATATCTGTTTTATTTAGGCCTTTTTCAGTGGTTTTGTCCTTGTTAAAAAAATTGGGACATATTCCTCTGTCTCCTCATTTTGTCTAACTCTCTCCATCTGTTTTTCATGTTTCTCTGTGTTAGGAGGATAAGCTAAGTATCTTAATCTTGAAAGTAGTGGGTAGAGTATACACTTTTTGCAAGGTGGAACTCGTTCTTTCCAATAGGAGACATGACTTTATTGCTGTGACAGGGCCTGGCCAGGGCCACTCTGCAAAGTGTGCATGGTTGGAATGTGTAGTGCCAGCAAGTTGTGCACCCTGGTCTTCTTCCACAGGGGCTGCAAAGACACTGACAAGACAGGAACAGCTATGACTGCTCTGCAAAGTATGCCTAAACAGTTTTAACAAAGTGGGTTCCTCCTCTGTGGGAGGTGACAGGCCATAATGACAGTCAGGACTGTGGCCCCAAAGTTCACAGTCTGGAGGCATAGTGTTGATAAGGTTTGTTCTAGTCTTCTGGAGGAGAGGACTCACAGTTCCAGGAATGTAGCAGGCCTCTCTGGAGGGATGTGCCATGGTTTAAGCAATTTAGGTAGTGAATGCTGGGTGCTGTGCTGGTTCCTGCAGGTGGCTGTGTTTATGCTGGGAATTAGGTAAAGGAAATGGCATCCGCCATAGTAGGAGTCTCCAACTAATCTCTGTCCCTGTGGGACACAATCTGCAATTAGTAAAGAAGTCCCCCTCCCATAGGTCCCAGGAGTTTTTCACACTGCTGCTTCTATGCTGTATTTTCACAGGCTCTTTGTTGTGCTGTCTTTTAAGGGCATGCAATTACTTTCCTATTACTCTCAGAGCTCTGTCTCCCAGAGCTGAGTCTGCTGATTTTTAAATATCTAGGCTTAAAGTCCCACTGCTAGTAAGAACTCAGGAAGTAAGTCCCCTCTGGTTTTCAAAGTCAAATTCTATGTGAACTCACCTTCTCCATGTAGACTCCCCAGTGTGGGGGTCTGTTCCTCTCCCTTCTCTGTGCCCATGAGTCTCTCCTTCAAATAGCCCATGAGTCTATTTAGCTCCTGACCACATCTCTGCTCTTCCTATCCTCTTCTAAGTGGCCTCTTCTCTGCATTTAGTTGAAAAGTTTATTCTGCCAATCTTCAGGTCATTTCTGGGTTATTTCCACTGATGTAAGTGCTGTCTAGTTGTATCCGTGGGATGAGGTGAGCTTCGTGTGCTTCTACTCAGCCATATTCCATGGACATAGGAAGTGTATTTTTAAATGGTAATTTTGTCTCCTGCTTTAAAAGAAGACGGAAAAGTAGAAGGATAAGAAGGAAAATGAAGAAAGAAGAAGAAGAAGAAGAAGAAGAAGAAGGGAGGAGGAGGAGGAGAAGGATGAATGGAGGGGGAAGGGGAGAGGGAGGAAAAGGAGGTGACAAAAAATCCTCTTTGACCCAGTAGCGATTCACTAAGTATCATTGGCCACCAACAAGAAATCACCACAAACTTGAACTCTTGTTTTTCTCAATAAAATTTGTTTTTAAAAAACATTCCAAATTTTCTCCTAAAACTTAATAAAGCTGACCATCCCTTTATCTCTTCAGATTTTCTCATATTTTTCTAGAGTTTGTCTTTACTGAATTGCAATTCTCCTGCTATTCTTGAATAAACTCATTCTGCTTGTAAAATAATTGGCTATTTTAAGATTTACACTTTACAAGCACACAGGTTCTGATTCTCTTTTTGTGCCCTTCTGTCTTCTCTCCTTTCCTCACCCTCCCTCATCTCCGTCACCTAATTGATCTTCTCTTGAACCACTTAAAACTTGTGTTTTTTCTACTTTTCCTCAATTCTTCAATTCTAGAATCTTATAATTGGGTTTTCCCTTCTTCATTCTTCTATTTATATGTCTAGAATTAGTACTGTTCTTTTCTCCTTTAGTTCCTGACTCAATTCAAGTCAAAAAATACACTTAGGACAAACTATACATCAGGCACTGTACAATTTAATAAAACAGAAATCATGACAGACAGGTCCGAGCCTGGGTGAATTTACCACTTCCCCGCCTTTTCCTGAAACCTTTGGTCTCTTCTTTTCAAATATCCATCAATCTCTACCTCTCTTCTTCACCTTGTGTTTCTTTTCCTTCCTTTCCACTGTATGTCATTTTTTCTGTCTTTTTCTTTTCTTTTCTTTCTTCCCCCTCCATTTTTTTTTTTTTGGTCTTAGATGGCATCAGAATTCTATAATAGAAACTCATATCCCATGTTACATGGCTAAGTTTCTGTTTTCTCATTATATTTGTCATAAATGAATGTAATGCAAATAATTTTTGAAATATTATTTAATTAAATAAATTATGAAAAGTACACAGCAAACACAGGGATTCCTATAATCATTTATAACGATTATTAAATCTCTGGGCAACACTACATATTGAACTATATGGATGGCTTCTAGCCTTTGTACATTTAAAAAAGTCCTTTCAAATTAAAGGATTTTATGTCACCTTCTTTATCATTTGTGCGTACACTCTTCTTCATCCACATTGCCAAACTTCACACTTCAGTTCCTTTTAGCCCATACTTAATTTTGTTTAAAAATAAAGTGAATCAATGAAGCCATTGTATTAATACTGTATAGGTTTTATTTGTTTCCCTGCAGTCCACTGTGATTATAAAATGAGAAAGTGGGTCTGAGATTGGTTTAGTAGTGCCAGTCTCAGGAGCTAGGAATTGATCTATCACCTTTCTCTGAGAAAACCTGAGCAATTTCAGCTGCTATGGTCAATGGTTGGGCATAAGAGGAGACTGGAATGAATTCGGGAGAAAAAAGGCCATCCCTGTTCTGGTGGCTATGAACATGATCTGCCCTCGGCCATTCCTGGCCTAAGTTGCAATGAAATGGGCAAAGCCCTCATATGGGTCTTGGGGTCAAAATGCCCAAATATTTGGGTCAAAATGCCCAAATATGACTGTTTAGAAAAACATAAGATACAGAGCCTGGCCATATCACCAGCACATAACCTTGTCATCTCCCCAGTGTAATGGCAGAATACCCATTCTAATGACCTTTTGGGTCTGACTTTTCCCTACCTCATACTCACTTGTGCCCACTTCTTCTCTCCCAACTGACTTGATTTTTCACCAAACTCCTGAATTCTGGACACATCATTTTATTCTTCCACATTCTGCACTTGCACTTTTACTGCCTTTCACTCATTTCCCCTTGTCTTCCTGGAGAAAACTTTCTTATTCTTTACGTTTAGCATGAAAGTCATCATCTCATGCAACCTTCCCTCATTTCCAGGTGCAGTGTGACCACTGGTCACTCTGTACCTCTGTAGACATGCCCATAGCTCAACTCTAACACACTCTGTTCTCACTTCATTCATTTGCTCATATGTTTTGCCAAGACTTTTATAATGTCTTGGAGGACAGGGACTATGTCCTGTTAATGTCTGAGCCCTTGGCACCTTGCCTGGACCTCAGCTCAGAGCAAATGTCCTGATGTTTTATAACTGAGTAAATGAGTGAATTAAGAGTGCAAGAGGGATAAAATCTGGGTTCAAATTGCTGAATTCCAAGCCTCAGAACACAGCTTTCAGTGCTACTGATGGGTTTCTTCCCTGTAGTATTGTTGGAGAATGTTGAGCTGACTCAGGAATATCTTTGAGGGGATGAACATTCCTATGATCTCTTCTCCCTTTGAGAACAAGTTGTCCACTTTGCTATTGTCAAAGTTCCCTACCATCAGTTCTCCTGTCACCCATAGATAGATTATAAACAAGGTGGGTTGTGAGTCTCTCTGTAAAGAGACAAGGTTGCCAGTTTGAGGATGTGCAGTCCCTGTGTATGCAAATGCATCCCTCTGTCACCAGATAAGGCTGGAGAAAGTGGCACACAACCTGGGTCTACCCTGTCACTGACAGAGCTATGTCTCTGTTCTTTGGTATCCTAGTGAAGGGAAGTCACCAGGAACAGAAATGACAATAGATGGCAAAGTTGAGGCATAAATGAGGTAATCTGCCCAAAGTCTTGTACATTATAAGTGGCAGAGATAGGAACTGACCCAGGCAACTAGAGTATATCCTCATAACGTCCCTGTTCTCACAGCTGTTAAAAAAAATAAATAATATCTGCTAAGCTGATCGTTTAGTAGGAAAAAAAACAGGTTTATTGGTTAGGAAACTCATATGAGGTTTTTTTTTATCATCTGTGAGCTACCTCCATCTATCCATGTTTATAAGCATATTTGCCACATTATACACAGATGCTTTGTGCATTTGGTTAGTTTATTGTATATTCCAGAATAATAAGTAATTTACCTCTGGGAAGCCCAAGGCTTGGATAATTAGAGACTTTACATTTTTTTTTTAATTTTATAAAATGTTTATTTATTTATTTTGAGGGAGAGAGCAAGCAGGGGAGGGGCAGAGAGAAAGGAAGAGAGAATCACAAGCAGGCCCAACACTCAGCGTGGAGCCTGATGCAGCACTTGATCTCATAGCCATGAGGTCATGACCTGAGCTGAAATCAAGATTTGGATGCTTAATCAACAACCACCCAGGTGCCCCTTGAGCCTTCTAATTTATGTGAAAATTCATTATCCCTACTACTCACTAGTCAGCCTGCTATAAATGTTACTAACTACTATTGATCTGAGGGTCAGATTCATTAGATTAAAGACCTTTGTTCTTTGCTGAGCACAGGTTCTTTGCTCTATAACTGTGAAAATGAGGAGGGTTGACTTTTATGCTGACCTTGGTGCTAAAACCAACATCTGGGGTCATTCATGATTCAATTACCACTGTGTGTCTTCACAAGGCTCCATCCCCACATCCATTTCCACCTGTGTTATCAGGAAAGGTTTTAAAAACCACACAAAGATATATATATATATATATATATATAAATTTTTTATTTATTTTTGAGAAAGAAAGAGAGAGAGAGAGAGATCAGGGAAGGAGCAGAAAGAAAGGGAGACACAGAATCCAAAGCAGGCTCTGGGCTCTGAGCTATCAGCACAGAGCCTGACGCGGGGCTCGAACTCAGGAACAGTGAGATTATGACCTTAGCTGAAGTCAGATTCTCAACTGACTGAGACACCCAGGAGCCCCACAAAGGATATATATTTTATCCAAATATCACCGAATAGCAGTTTGAATTTTTGAAAGGGCATTCCTGTTCCGATAGAAATGTTGATTATTAGACTAAATAAGCAACTCTTTCAGAAATTCTGCCAGAAGATAAAATTTATTTGGGAAAGAATTTTGATGGAGAGAGTAATATAAATTTAAATTATGTTTAAGAAGAAAAACATAGTAATAGTTTGGATTATGATGTGAAGCAGAATGAAGAGTCAAGGGTAAGTACTAGTTTTCTAACATGTTATTAGATGACAATTTATTTTAAGTTGTAATGTTAAGGCACATTAAAAGAAGAGGTCTAGTTTCAGAGACATAGAAGATCATAAGCTCTCCTTGGGACATGTTTTCTTTCAGGTATGTTGAGACATTCCAGAAGAAAAACCATGGAGGCAGTTGGATACATAAGTCCGAAGCTCAGAACAAAGCTCTGCACTGGAAATAAACACTTGTGTGCCATCTACCTATAGGGGTAATAGGATCCATAGTTTTGGATGAGATACTCTAGTAAAAATTTTGAGTGATTTTAAAAAAAGTCAGCTTAATATCTAGCTTTGATTGACATATCATGGTCAGGTAGAAAAGGATGAGCCTACAAAAAAAATGAAGTGAGCATTTTTTAGGGACTAATTTTCTGTCTTCTCCCTATCTCCATCAAGGCCAACACTGAGCATACTGAGCCTTTACAGTTGAAATTAGTCAAGGAAGAGAGCAAACAGACAATACCAGATAGGGTGGCCCGACATGCAGAGGAAGATCTTTGATAGATTTTCCTTCTGAAAAATGATACTTTACCCATCACTTTAAGAATGTGGCTGGAGTAGAAACAGTCTTGGTATTTTAGATTCTGTTTCCATAGCTTAACATAGATCAATCATAGATCTTCTTATTTCTTTTTCTTTAATATAAGCCCTGTGAAAAGCTGTTTCAGTCCCTCTTTGGGGCTCAATGTGGAGCATGTGCCTGGACAATGCCACGTGGTTGTCTGAGAGACATTTATCTATGTGCTAAGTAAATGATATTAAAGAAAAATATATTTATTTACTTGTTAAAAAACAGTAAGACAGAATATTCAACAGGAACCATCAAGATAGGTGTAGGGACCACTTCAATGGGGTCTTGCAGGGAGAGAGAGAGAGAGAGAGAGAGAGAGAGAGAGAGAGATTGGGATCAATTATAAATACAAAAAGTTAAAGTAGGAATTTACATCCAATAAGCAGAATGGGAGTCAATGGATGGAAAATTACAAAGAGATATATCAAGATAATGGGTATTCTGGCTTAACTGGCCTAAAAGTTTTCTTGCTAAGGCAGATCAAGGTTTTTAGACATTATCTGGGGAATGGTGGAGGATGAGGATTCCGATCATATATGCAGGGTGAGAAGATATTGAGGGTGGCTAAACTGACTTAGCAGAATTCTTTTTTTTGTTTGTTTTTTTTAACGTTTATTTATTTTTGAGACAGAGAGAGACAGAGCATGAATAGGGGAGGGTCAGAGTGAGAGGGAGACACAGAATCCGAAGCAGCGTGAGCTATCCGCACAGAGCATGATGTGGGGCTCAAACTCACAGACTGTGAGATCATGACCTGAGCTTAAGTCGGACGCTTAACCGACTGAGCCACCCAGGAGCCCCTAGCAGAATTCTTAATAAACTCAGACAATTCAGAGATGAACAAAAAAAGTCCAAAAACCGAGATCTAGTTGAAAAAAAAATCAGAGAAAGCTATTTAGAATTTGGTCAGGGAGAGAATCTTTGTCAATGATCATCTCTTGACCAGAAAGTGCCATTACCGGCCATGAAGAGGCATTGATGGGGACTGTAAAGTGGTTGAAGAAGATGAGAACTCACTCTCAGGAGTGAGGAGCCCATCACACAGGTGGGCTGTAAGTTGTTCACTGAAGGGACCCTGTTCTGCACTGAGGATGGGTGGAAGGAATCAACTCAGAAAGGGTCAGATGTATATGGTTTACTGTGAATAACATGTGTTATATTTTGTGAATTTTGTGTCTTGGATCTGGAAGTGTCATTATCTCTTACAAAGTACTGAAGCCTTGAAGACACCACTGTACTTATGCTGATTTCTGTGGAGTCACTGGAGAAAACTGCCTGAGTCTCTGAGGTGGAGGGATAAAGGGAGATGCCTCTAGGTAGAAGGAAAGGAGATTCATAGCCAGGAGGCTTTCTCTGACTGTGGATTCCTCCTTAGGATCCACATAATGCATGTTGGGGCCAGAGCAGGACTGTGTGTTGTACCATATATATAAAAGCAGAGTAATTTAGAACAAAATCTTTTAATAAAATTATTTTCCCTTGGTTATATGAGATTATTTACTTATGTAAATTATTGGTCTAATTAATACTTTCTGTATCAAAGAGAAAAATACAGTAGCTACCATGTATTTTGCCACCAGCTGCATGCCAGGAGACATCACTTGACACTGGCCACTCATCACCTTTCACCTTCTCAACAAATCTGAAGGGTCATCATCCCTCTCCTCAATTTATGGTTGAAAACATAGACTCAGAGGGGCTGGTGACATAGGCAAAGTCCTTCCTGGAAAGAGAGCCAGTATCCAAATCAGGATCAAGGAAACTGAACTCATAGTCCTGTCACTTCTCATCGACATGATTCTGTCATCCTATCAGTGATTCTTATTTGATGAGTTGAAATAACTGTTAGCAGGCAAGAGAAATACTGATCTATGTTGTGGCTCCCGTGTCACCACTTACCTTCTCTCTGACCTCCACTGTTAGCCTCAGCCCAGAAGCCTGAATTTTATGGTCCTTGGAGGACCCTGACTGGAAATACCTCAAGGTTAGGAAGGTCTATGTCACTTGGCATGTTTTGGCTGATTGCTTCCTTGGGAAACAGAATGGAAGGAAGGAAAACACTGGGACTGTCAAGCAGGAGTTGGCATGTTTGATTAAGGGAGGTAATCAATCCCATACCTCCTCATTTCTCATGCACAGCTCTAGAACATGCTTCTATATCTTGGCCTGGTAGTCTATTTTGTGGGGCACCTAGCCCTCCTTGGGCCTTGATTCTGGAAATGGTGACTTTGTGGCAGTCAACATCTATAATTTTGAGCTCTTTGCCAGAATAAGAGGTTGAGGGAGAAAACTAAAAAGGGTCTCTAATATGAGAAGGGCTGCTCCTGCCTGTGCAAGATGCCTTTCATGTCACTTTTGTGGGCTTACACAGATTGCTCATACAGACTGTCACCATGGAGCTTCCTTAAACCACTGATCTACCTGCAATTAAATTTCATGGAGGGGTTGCATTGCCATCCCTACATTATGGCTATGACAGCACCACATCAAAGTAGGAAATCAACTTCTAGTTTAAGAATTACTGTGACAACCAGTTGCCCAACAGGAAGCCAGGGATGTGGCTGCCCTAGGAGAGGAGGGACAGGGACTCTACTTATTTCCACTCCAACCACATAACTCAGCTGGTGGCTTTTCTGAGCCAAGAGTCATGTGGGGGACTTTTTTTTTTAATTTTTTAAAATGTAAATCCAAGTTAGTTAACATATAGTGTAATAGTGATTTCAGGAGTAGAATTTAATGTTTTATCACTTACATATAACACCCACTGCTCATCCCAACAAGTGTCCTCATTATTGCCCATCACCCATTTAGCCCATCCCTCCACCCACCTCCCCTCCAGCAACCCTCAATTTGTTCTCTGTATTTAAGAGTCACTTATGGCTTGCCTCTTTGTTTTTATCTTATTTTTGCTTCTCTTATGTCATCTGTTTTGTTTTTTAAATTCCACATATGAGTGAAATCATACAATATTTATCTTTTTATGACTGACTTTTTGCATAGCATATACCCTTTAGTTCCATGTATGTTGTTGAAAATGGTAAGATTTCATTCTATTTTGATTGCCTAGTAATATTCCTAGTTATATTCAATGGAATATATACATATACCACATATTCTTTATCCTTTCTTCAGTTGGACATTTGGGCTCTTTCCATAAGTTGGCTATTGTTGATAGTGTTGCTATAAACATTGAGGAGCATGTGCCCCTTCAATTCAGCATTTTTATATCCTTTGGATAAATATCTAGTAGTACAATTCCTGAGTCATAGGGTACTTCTATTTTTAATTTTTTTGAGGAAACTCCATACTATTTTCCAAAGTGGCTGCACCAGTTTGCATTTCAAGAGTTATATGGGGGACTTTGGGTGACAGTGCAGAGCCCATCTTCCTCTGAACCAGCCAGCACTATTGTCTTTAAGTCTTTGGCTTGATCACTACCCCAAGGTGCATCCTCCTGCCTCTGTCCCTCTTGTAGTCTTTTTTATTAGTCTCATTATCCTCCATCTCCTGTGCAGATATTTTTTCTCTTCTACTTTTTCTGTCATTAAAATCATTGCTCATGTTTTTTTTCCTTCCTCTTATCCTGCTCTCCATCAATATCCCCACATGTACAACTGTCCCATCTTTTCTTCTCTTCCTTTCCTCATTCTCTTTTCTTACTCTTCCTCACTGGTATTCTCTCTATATTATTTTCTGTAATTTCCTCTTTCACTTTCACCTTTCATTTCCTATTTAACTCTGTACTTCTTTCTTTCTCTGTGCCTTCATCTCCTGGTTTCATCTTTTCTTGACTCACTCTTTTCACATTTAAATACTGGCCTGCAGCCATGTGTCTGGTCAGATAATCATCCTAAATATGAGGTCATTTAGCAGGTCCTAAAGAAGTTCATGACTGCCTGGGAAGAGGAGTCTAGATGAGAGGAAAAGAGAAAGGGATTCATTCACAATCAAACCAGTAGTTTTACACATCAGAATCTTCAGTGCTTCTGATCACACCTGATTTACTACTCTGAAAAGAACATGAACACGGGACCCATTTAACTAATGTCTCCCTTGGAGGAGATTTGGCAAGGATCTAGGTGTCTTCAGGTCTTTCACTTCATGCTTCTGCAAAGGCTCCTGCCAGGATACTTGCAAACAGAGGAAAAGTTAATCTTCTTTGGGGATTCTAGGACCAGCTGGGCTCAATCCATTGGTGTTTATTTGGAACCATTACATGATCATCTTCTTATTCTTGGTAATGAGCCATATGTTCCTAGATAAAACAAGTCAGCTTTTCTTCTTTGGCTAATTTTGCTAGGACAATCCCCTAGGACTAGGGTGAAAATTGAAAACACTTTTCATTTCAGAAACTAAAGGATATGTAATATCTTGGCAATGATATTGGGAAAAGCCAACTAGTGTAAAAGGGAGTTGAAAGAGAATGAGGCTGTGGAGAAGGACCCCCACGGTCAAGTCTGGCATGAATACCAGACTTGATATGCCATTATCAGAAGACAAGCATGCTTTATCTTTGTTCTTTTCCCCAGATTTCATTGTTTCTTTTCTGGAAAACTCAGTGGTTTTTGCCTTTCTCCCACTGTCCCTTATAGTTACCCCTGATATATATGGCAATTCGTCTTAAACATGCTGTTACTTATCCAAATTATACTGCTGCTTTCATTGAAAGCGGAATGTCAGTAATACATCTTTATAGATTTCTGTTTGTCTCAAAATCATTATTCTGTCAGTAATATTATTACTAAAGATAGAATTAGTGTATGAGTAGAATTAATGTCTTTCAGGACATGAAAGCATATTCTTTCTTTTTATATAGATGTTCAGTGGAGTGTGTCTAATGCTATTAGGAGAGATCCCTTGGCCCCAGTCATAGAGAGCTGGGCTTTCTCCTCTCATTCCAAAATTTCCATATATTCTGTTTCCTGATGCCACAGTCACAACAGATGAAGACACAAAGATAATGGAGCAGAAGGTAATATAAGACTCCACATGTTTCAATGTCAGAGGATGTTATCAAGGAGGTCGAGGAAGAGAGAGAGAATCCCAAGCAGGCTCTGCACTGTCAGTACAGAGCCCGATGTGGGGTTTGAACTCATGACTGTGATATGACCTGTAGCTGAAACCAAGAGTCAGATGCTTAACTGGCTGAGCCACAACAGTGCCCCACACTTGCTTTTATTCTCAGGAAAAACAGTTGCAAAATTTTTTCTCCCCACTGGCCTCACTGGTCTGGTTACTTTGAAAACCAACTCACTGTTTGCCTGATTGTTTTCCTTCTTTCTTTCGTGAAATGTTTATTAATTTTTGAGAGAGAGAGAGAGTGAGAGAGAGAAAAGGAGACACAGAATCTGAAACAGGCTCCAGGCTCTGAGCTGTCAGCACAGAGCCTAACACCGGGCTTGAACTAGTGAACTCATGACCTGAGCTGAAGTCAGAGACTTAACTGACTGGGCCACCTAGGTGTCCTAATTCACTTCATTCTGTAGCTGGAGCCAGATAACTCCTAAACCAACCACTGTACATGTTTAAAAGTGCTCTTCTGGACTTATGCTGAGCTTCAGACAGAAGACAGAGAGGCCATGAGCAGGATTGGAAGCTCAGAGTATGCGGTCTGGTGCTGAGAGTGATCCGGAGAAGGCCCTGGAGAGGACTTTATCCCACACAGGCCTCTAAACCATGACTTGTGTGTTCAGGCTTCATCCACCTCAAGTGGGTTGTTCTCCTAGGAGAAATTAGTAGATGCCCAGAGAAGGAGAAGGTCAGTTAGCAGGGCCCCACAATGACTTTTGTCAGAATGAGTCTGTAGTCAGTTGATGGAATTGGTGTGAAGGCTTGACAATAAATGCTCTGCCATCTTCCTGGCATTCCCTTGTGCCCATGCATTCATTTATGTGACTATGTATGAGAAGCCAGGCATGGTGTAAGGCCCTGAGCTACAGAGTATTATTTATCAAAGACTCACTCCCTATGTTCCACTCCTTGTTGCACAACTAACTTAATATGTGACCTTGGCTATATCACAAGATCATTCTGAGCTTATTTTTGCTCAGTTATGAGCAGTATGTAATGACACCTATCCTGTGCCCAAGGTTATGGGGAGGATTAATTGAATTAATATATGTCAAAAAGTAGTCATAATAGTATCAAGAAGGGGCAAAAAAAGATAATGACATTCAGAGCTTTCAAGACATACTCCTGTCCTCAGAGAGCTTGCAACTTCCTGGGACTATAGAACAAAGGAGTTAGGCAACAAGGTCTCTGGATTTTGCAGTAGAAAGTGATTTAGAAATAAGTATCTGACTTTCTAAGCTCCTGCCTGTACCCAAGGCATCTCCAGTCTCCTACAGGCTAAATGTACAGGGGGTAGCACCCTTTGTAATCTAGGCTGTTTCTCTTCCTCAAGCTGTTTTCACAAAGTTAACAAAGCATTTCCTTCGTCAGTGTGGACCTATCTTATTGATGCTTTAGTGGAAAATATTTTGTGTTGATATTAGGAAATCTTGACAAGTTAACAAGTGGAAGTGTGTGTAAGTTTATGCATGTATATTGCAAGCACACACACACACACAAAGACAAACACAAACAGACACATACACTATACACATGCACACGCACACACACTTGCAGAACAAAACAAGCACCATATATACACATGAATGTACACATACCACACACACACACACACACCTACTCCTTTTTATGTGTCTTTCTTGGAGCATTTAACAATGCCTATTGACTGCTGCATATGAAACTTTGGAATTCCTGGCCCTGTAGACAAATGAGATGTTTGTATTTGTATCAAGGTCTTTATTTGCTTGGAGAAAGGATAATAGGAATGCAGAGAGGTGAAGACCAGTGGTGTTGAAATGGTCAGGTGGCAGGTGTTATCAATGGGGAACTCAATGAGAAAGGGGGCATAGCAACCAGCACATGTTTTTAGCCACCATTGCCTATTGTGATAGGACAAGGCTTCTGGGAGCCTTGAGGAACATATACTGTACATTGTGATGCCCTCCACCATACCTCTTGTTACTATTCCTACCTCAAACCACACATACCACATCACACACACACACACACACACACACTACACACACTACACACAAACACATACTGTCATACACTCCCAGTGAGGTAGACTCTATGCAGTAATTGCATTACACACACACACACACACACACGAATGAAACATTGTGAGAAATCCTGTAGGGGAAACAAAGATGAGTAAAGCAATATCTGTTTTATAAGAGTTCTAAAATCAATGGGGAAGGTATACAGGTAGACAGAAAAACTGGAATACAAGGTGATGTGTTCATAATTAAACTGAATCATGGTAAAATTGCAGAGAGTCAGTGTGTTTAAAGCAGGAAGCAGAACAGCTGGCTCTGCCAATTTATCAACATGTAGAAAATCCATTCTTAGCTCTTTCTTGTTAGTGCTATTGTTTTTTCATCTGTAAAATGTAGACATGGATACTTATCTTAGAAGCTGTCTGGAATTACCGAATAAAAACTTTTAAACTCTGCATTACAACAGAACTTGAGCAAATCTCTGGCAACATTTTGCAGTATAGGAAATAACATGAGTAAAATCAGGAAGGTGAATGTACTATTTGTGTGGGGGAATACACACTATTAGAGTCAGACTGTAGTGTTGTACATATAGGGAGTGTGGTGTGGAGTAAAAAGTCAGGCTTTAACTTGACCATCAAGAACCTTGAGTGCCTAAATAAGAAAAAAGGAATGGGAAATAATTGGACAAGGTCATAAAGCCACTGACTGAGTTCATCACCAACATGTTTCTTTTGCCTAAGATGGTGTTTTTAATTCACTTTTAAAATTAATTCAAATCCATGAAGACACTCCTGGGGCATCCAGGGTTCATCACCAACATGTTTCTTTTGCCTAAGATGGTGTTTTTAATTCACTTTTAAAATTAATTCAAATCCCTGTAGACACTCCTAGGGCATCCAGGGTGCCTTAATACAGGGTATTCCCCTGTATTAAGGAAATGTTGTGGTGATTAATCAGGTTCCAGGGTGAAGTATGTGCTAGGCTTTCAGAGTCTGGCTTAATTCATGCATTCTTTCAACAGCTCCTGACCATGAAACATGGACAAGATCCTGTGCAAACCTTAGGGATACATAGGTACTAACAGGGCCTTTCATAGTGTTAAGTTAGAGTTGTCCTTTTGATGTTTAGATCAAACAGACATTCATTGGGATTAACTGAGATATAGATATAGATGATGTAGGTATACATAGATTGGAGTAGATATATGTAGATATAGCTATTTAGACAATCCAGGTGAGAAAATGGATATAAGCACACTGTTAAAAAACAAAAAAAAACTATAAGAATTAAACTGTGCTAGAAGGAATTTCACAAGCTAGCACATGCTAATTACCAAGCTTCCCTGCAAGTCATGGGACCTTTGATACTTAGCTTAATTTCTCTGAATCTGGTCTGAAATCTTTGGGATGTAGCAAAGCAGTTCTAAGAGGGAAGTTTAGAGCAATACAGTCCTACCTCAAGAAGAAAGAAAAATATAAAAAAAATACCTAATGTTGCACCTAAAGGAGATATAAAACGAACAATAACAACAACAAAACCCTAAAGTCAGAAGAAGGAAGGAAATAATAAAGATTTGAGCAGGAATAAATGATACAGAAACTAAAACAAACACACACACAATAGAACAGATAAATGAAACCAGGGACTGGTTCTTTGAAAATAATTGATAAACCTCTAGCCAGATGTGAGAAAGAGAGAGAGAGAGAGAGAGAGAGAACTCAAATAAATAAAATAATAAGTGAGAGAGTAGAAATGACCAAAACATTGAACTATACACAATTATAAGATAATATTACTAAATACTGTATTCAACAAATTGGATTACCTAGAAGAAATTGACAAATTTCTAGAAATATATAACCTACAAAAACTGCAGCAGTAAGAAATAGGAAATTTTAAAAGAAAGAAATTAAATCAGTAATCAAAAAGTTCCCAACAAATAAAACCCCAGAACCAGATGACCAGATGACTTCACGGATGAATTATACCAAACACTTAAAGAAGAGTTGATACCTATTCTAAAAAAAAAAAAATCTATTCTTCCGCAAAAAAAAAAAAAAGAAAAGTAATGAAAACTTCCAAATTTATTCTATGATGCCAACATTACCCTGATGACAAAAGCATGCAAAGACATCACAAAAAAAGAGAACTACAGGCCAGGTCAATATCCTGTTGAACACAGATGCAAAAATCTTCAACAAAACACTAGCAAACTGAATCCAACAATGTATTAAAAAAATCACTCACTATGACCTAATAGAATTTATTCCTAGGTTGCAAGGGTGGTTCAATATTCCCAAATCAATCAATGTGATGCATCACATCAATAAGAGAAAGAATAAAAACGATATGATAATTTCAACGAATGCAGAAAAAGAATTTGACAAAGTACAACAAAAATTCATGATTAAAAACTCTCAACAAAGAAGGTTTAGAAGGAACACACCTCGACATAATAAAAGACATATGAAAAACCTACAGCTAACATCATCCTTAATGGGTAAAAACTGAGGTTTTTTTCCCCTAAAATCAGAAATAGGACAAGGATGTCCACTCTCATCACTTTTGTTCAACATGTTACTGAAGCAATCAGAGCACAAAAAGAAATAAAATGCACCCAAATTGTTAAAGAAGAAGTAATACATTTGCTATTTGCAGATGACATGATACTATATATGGAAAACATAAAAGACTCCACCAAAGACTGGTAGAACTGATAAACAAATTCAGCAAAGTTGCAGGATAAAAAATCAATGTATAGAAATCTGTAGCATTTATTTTTTTAATGTTTATTAATTTATTTTGAGAGGGATTAAGAGAGACAATGCGCATGTGAGTGGGGTAGAAACAGAAAGAGAGGGAGAGAGAAAATCCCAAGCAGGTTCCACGCTGTCAGCACAGAGCCAAACATGGGGCTCAATCTCACAAACTTAAGATTATTACCTGAGCTGAAATCAAGAGTCAGACACTTAACCAACTGAGCCACCCAGAAATCTGTTGCATTTCTAAACACCAACAATGAAGCAGCAGGAAGAGAAATTGAGAAAATAACCCCATTTATTGCTGCACCAAAAATAAGATGCCTAGGAGTAAATCTGACCAAAGAGGTGAAAAAACTGTACTCTGAAAACTATAAAACACTGATGAAAGAAATTGAAGATGACACAAAGAAATGGAAAGATATTCCATGTTCGGGAATTGGAAAAACAAATATTGTTCAAATGTTTATACTACCCAAAGAAGTCCACACAGTTAATCCAATCCCTATCAAAATGCCAACAGTATTTTTCACATAGGTAGAAAAAATCCTACAATATTTATGGAACCACAAAATCCCCGAATAGCTGAAGAAATCTTGAAAAAGAAAGGCAAAGCTTGAGGAATCACAATTGAAGACTTCAAGTTGTATTACAAAGCTGTAGTTAGAAAAATAGTATGGTACTGGTACAAAAGTAGATGAATAGAACATAATAAGAAGCCTAGATGTAAACCCATAACTATATAATCAATTAATAGTCAACAAAGCAGGAAAGAATATCCAATAGGAAAAAAAGATGGTTTCTTAAACATATGTTGGGAAAACTGGACAGCTACATGCAAAGTAAAGAAACTGGACCACTTTCTTGAACTATACACAAAAATGAATTCAAAATGGATTAAGGACCTAAATGTTAAACCTGAAATGATCAGAATCCTAGAAGAAACACAGGCATTAACTTCTTGGACATAGGCCATAGAATCTTTTTTTCTAAATATATGTTCTGAAACAAGGGAAACAAAAGCAAAAGTAAACTATTGGGACTACATCAAACTAAAAAGCTTCTGCACAGCCAAGTAAACAATCAATGAAACTAAAAGGCAATTTATGGAAAAGGAAAAGATATTTGCAAATGGCATTTCTGATAAAGGGTTAGTATCCAAAATATATAAAGAATGTATAAAAATCAACATACAGGGGAAGTTCCGGAAGATGGCGGCGTAGGAGGACGCTGGGCCCACCGCGCGTCCTACTGATCACTTAGATTCCACCTACACCTGCCTAAAGAACCCAGAAAACCGCCAGAGGATTAGCAGAACAGAGTCTCCAGAGCCAAGCGCAGACGAGAGGCCCACGGAAGAGGGTAGGAAGGGCGGCGAGGCGGTGCGCGCTCCACGGACTGGCGGGAGGGAGCCGGGGCGGAGGGGCGGCTCGCCGGCCAAGCAGAGCCCCCGAGTCGGGCTGGCAAAAGCGGAGGGGCCGGACGGACTGTGTTCCGACAGCAAGCGCGACTTAGCGTCTGGGAGGTCATAAGTTAAGAGCTCTGCTCAGAAAGCGGGAAGGCTGGAGGACAAAGGGAGGGAGAGCTGCTGAGCCCCCGGACAGACGGCAGAGCTCAGCTTGGCAGGGAACAAAGGCGCTCGCCAGCGCCATCTCCCCCGCCCATCCCCCAGCCAAAATCCCAAAGAGAACCAGTTCCTCCCAGGGAACTTGCTCGCTCCGCGCAAACACCCAACTCTGTGCTTCTGCGGAGCCAAACCTCCGGCAGTGGATCTGACTCCCTCCCGCTGCCACAGGGCCCCTCCTGAAGTGGATCACCTAAGGAGAAGCGAGCTAAGCCTGCCCCTCCCGCCCCCGTGCACCTTGCCTACCCACCCCAGCTAATACGCCAGCTCCCCAGCACCACAAGCCTGGCAGTGTGCAAGTAGACCAGACGGGCCACACCACCCCACAGTGAATCCCGCCCCTAGGAGAGGGGAAGAGAAGGCACACACCAGTCTGACTGTGGCCCCAGCGGTGGGCTGGGGGCAGACATCAGGTCGGACTGCGGCCCCGCCCACCAACTCCAGTTATACACCACAGCACGGGGGAAGTGCCCTACAGGTCCTCACCGCTCCAGGGACTATCCAAAATGACCAAACGGAAGAATTCCCCTCAGAAGAATCTCCAGGAAATAACAACAGCTAATGAACTGATCAAAAAGGATTTAAATAATATAACAGAAAGTGAATTTAGAATAATAGTCATAAAATTAATCGCTGGGCTTGAAAACAGTATACAGGACAGCAGAGAATCTCTTGCGACAGAGATCAAGGGACTAAGGAACAGTCACGAGGAGCTGAAAAGCGCTTTAAACGAAATGCAAAACAAAATGGAAACCACGACGGCTCGGATTGAAGAGGCAGAGGAGAGAATAGGTGAACTAGAAGATAAAGTTATGGAGAAAGAGGAAGCTGAAAGAAAGAGAGATAAAAAAATCCAGGAGTATGAGGGGAAAATTAGAGAACTAAGTGATACACTAAAAAGAAATAATATACGCATAATTGGTATCCCAGAGGAGGAAGAGAGAGGGAAAGGTGCTGAAGGGGTACTTGAAGAAATTATAGCTGAGAACTTCCCTGAACTGGGGAAGGAAAAAGGCATTGAAATCCAAGAGGCACAGAGAACTCCCTTCAGACGTAACTTGAATCGATCTTCTGCACGACATATCATAGTGAAACTGGCAAAATACAAGGATAAAGAGAAAACTCTGGAAGCAGCAAGGGATAAACGTGCCCTCACATATAAAGGGAGACCTATAAGACTCGTGACTGATCTCTCCTTTGAAACTTGGCAGGCCAGAAAGGCTTGGCACGATATCTTCAGTGTGCTAAACAGAAAAAATATGTAGCCGAGAATCCTTTATCCAGCAAGTCTGTCATTTAGAATAGAAGGAGAGATAAAGGTCTTCCCAAACAAACAAAAACTGAAGGAATTTGTCACCACGAAACCAGCCCTACAAGAGATCCTAAGGGGGATCCTGTGAGACAAAGTACCAGAGACATCACTATAAGCATAAAACATACAGACATCACAATGACTCTAAACCCGTATCTTTCTATAATAACACTGAATGTAAATGGATTAAATGCGACAACCAAAAGACATAGGGTATCAGAATGGATAAAAAAACAAGACCCATCTATTTGCTGTCTACAAGCGACTCATTTTAGATCTGAGGACACCTTTAGATTGAGAGTGAGGGGATGGAGAACTATTTATCATGCTACTGGAAGCCAAAAGAAAGCTGGAGTAGCCATACTTATATCAGACAAACTAGACTTTAAATTAAAGGCTGTAACAAGAGATGAAGAAGGGCATTATATAATAATTACAGGGTGTATCCATCAGGAAGAGCTAACAATTATAAATGTCTATGCGCCAAATACCGGAGCCCCCAGATATATAAAACAGTTATTCATAAACATAAGCAACCTTATTGATAAGAATGTGATCATTGCAGGGGACTTTAACACCCCACTTACAGAAATGGATAGATCATCTAGACACACAGTCAATAAAGAAACAAGGGCCCTGAATGATACATTGGATCAGATGGACTTGACAGATATATCTAGAACTCTGCATCCCAAAGCAACAGAATATACTTTCTTCTCGAGTGCACATGGAACATTCTCCAAGATAGATCGTATACTGGGTCACAAAACAGCCCTTCATAAGTTTACAAGAATTGAAATTATACCATGCATACTTTCAGACCACAATGCTATGAAGCTTGAAATCAACCACAGGAAAAAGTCTGGAAAACCTCCAAAAGCATGGAGGTTAAAGAACACCCTACTAACGAATGAGTGGGTCAACCAGGCAATTAGAGAAGAAATTAAAAAATATATGGAAACAAACGAAAATGAAAATACAACAATCCAAACGCTTTGGGACGCAGCGAAGGCAGTCCTGAGAGGAAAATACATTGCAATCCAGGCCTATCTCAAGAAACAAGAAAAATCCCAAATACAAAATCTAACAGCACACCTAAAGGAAATAGAAGCAGAACAGCAAAGGCAGCCTAAACCCAGCAGAAGAAGAGAAATCATAAAGATCAGAGCAGAAATAAACAATATAGAATCTAAAAAAACTGTAGAGCAGATCAACGAAACCAAGAGTTGGTTTTTTGAAAAAATAAACAAAATTGACAAACCTCTAGCCAGGCTTCTCAAAAAGAAAAGGGAGATGACCCAAATAGATAAAATCATGAATGAAAATGGAATTATTACAACCAATCCCTCAGAGATACAAACAATTATCAGGGAATACTATGAAAAATTATATGCCAACAAATTGGACAACCTGGAAGAAATGGACAAATTCCTAAACACCCACACTCTTCCAAAACTCAATCAGGAGGAAATAGAAAGCTTGAACAGACCCATAACCAGCGAAGAAATTGAATCGGTTATCAAAAATCTCCCAACAAATAAGAGTCCAGGACCAGATGGCTTCCCAGGGGAGTTCTACCAGACGTTTAAAGCAGAGATAATACCTATCCTTCTCAAGCTATTCCAAGAAATAGAAAGGGAAGGAAAACTTCCAGACTCATTCTATGAAGCCAGTATTACTTTGATTCCTAAACCAGACAGAGACCCAGTAAAAAAAGAGAACTACAGGCCAATATCCCTGATGAATATGGATGCAAAAATTCTCAATAAGATACTAGCAAATCGAATTCAACAGCATATAAAAAGAATTATTCACCATGATCAAGTGGGATTCATTCCTGGGATGCAGGGCTGGTTCAACATTCGCAAATCGATCAACGTGATACATCACATTAACAAAAAAAAAGAGAAGAACCATATGATCCTGTCAATCAATGCAGAAAAGGCCTTTGACAAAATCCAGCACCCTTTCTTAATAAAAACCCTTGAGAAAGTCGGGATAGAAGGAACATACTTAAAGATCATAAGAGCCATTTATGAAAAGCCCACAGCTAACATCATCCTCAATGGGGAAAAACTGAGAGCTTTTTCCCTGAGATCAGGAACACGACAGGGATGCCCACTCTCACCGCTGCTGTTTAATACAGTGCTGGAAGTTCTAGCATCAGCAATCAGACAACAAAAGGAAATCAAGGGCATCCAAATTGGCAAAGATGAAGTCAAGCTTTCGCTTTTTGCAGATGACATGATATTATACATGGAAAATCCAATAGACTCCACCAAAAGTCTGCTAGAACTGATACATGAATTCAGCAAAGTTGCCGGATACAAAATCAATGTACAGAAATCAGTTGCATTCTTATACACTAACAATGAAGCAACAGAAAGACAAATAAAGAAACTGATCCCATTCACAATTGCACCAAGAAGCATAAAATACCTAGGAATAAATCTAACCAAAGATGTAAAAGATCTGTATGCTGAAAACTATAGAAAGCTTATGCAGGTAATTGAAGAAGATATAAAGAAATGGAAAGACATTCCCTGCTCATGGATTGGAAGAATAAATATTGTCAAAATGTCAATACTACCCAAAGCTATCTACACATTCAATGCAATCCCAATCAAAATTGCACCAGCATTCTTCTCGAAACTAGAACAAGCAATCCTAAAATTCATATGGAACCACAAAAGGCCCCGAATAGCCAAAGTAATTTTGAAGAAGAAGACCAAAGCAGGAGGCATCACAATCCCAGACTTTAGCCTCTACTACAAAGCTGTCATCATCAAGACAGCATGGTATTGGCATAAAAACAGACACATAGACCAATGGAATCGAATAGAAACCCCAGAACTAGACCCACAAACGTATGGCCAACTCATTTTTGACAAAGCAGGAAAGAACATCCAATGGAAAAAAGACAGTCTCTTTAACAAATGGTGCTGGGAGAACTGGACAGCAACATGCAGAAGGTTGAAACTAGACCACTTTCTCACACCATTCACAAAAATAAACTCAAAATGGATAAAGGACCTGAATGTGAGACAGGAAACCATCAAAACCTTAGAGGAGAAAGCAGGAAAAGACCTCTCTGACCTCAGCCGTAGCAATCTCTTACTCGGCACATCCCCAAAGGCAAGGGAATTAAAAGCAAAAGTGAATTACTGGGACCTTATGAAGATAAAAAGCTTCTTCACAGCAAAGGAAACAACCAACAAAACTAAAAGGCAACCAACGGAATGGGAAATGATATTTGCAAATGACACATCGGACAAAGGGCTAGTATCCAAAATCTATAAAGAGCTCATCAAACTCCACACCCGAAAAACAAATAACCCAGTGAAGAAATGGGCAGAAAACATGAATAGACACTTCTCTAAAGAAGACATCCGGATGGCCAACAGGCACATGAAAAGATGTTCAACGTCGCTCCTCATCAGGGAAATACAAATCAAAACCACACTCAGATACCACCTCACGCCAGTCAGAGTGGCCAAAATGAAGAAATCAGGAGACTATAGATGCTGGAGAGGATGTGGAGAGACGGGAACCCTCTTGCACTGTTGGTGGGAATGCAAATTGGTGCAGCCGCTCTGGAAAGCAGTGTGGAGGTTCCTCAGAAAATTAAAAATAGACCTACCCTATGACCCAGCAATAGCACTGCTAGGAATTTATCCAAGGGATACAGGAGTACTGATGCATAGGGGCACTTGTACCCCAATGTTTATAGCAGCACTCTCAACAATCGCCAAAGTATGGAAAGAGCCTAAATGTCCATCAACTGATGAATGGATAAATTGTGGTTTATATACACAATGGAATACTACGTGGCAATGAGAAAAAATGAAATATGGCCTTTTGTAGCAACGTGGATGGAACTGGAGCGTGTGATGCTAAGTGAAATAAGCCATACAGAGAAAGACAGATACCATATGGTTTCACTCTTATGTGGATCCTGAGAAACGTAACAGAAACCCATGGGGGAGGGGAAGGGAAAAAAAAAAAAAAGAGGTTAGAGTGGGAGAGAGCCAAAGCATAAGAGACTGTTAAAAACTGAGAACAAACTGAGGGTTGATGGGGGGTGGGAGGGAGGGCAGGGTGGGTGATGGGTATTGAGGAGGGCACCTTTTGGGATGAGCACTGGGTGTTGTATGGAAACCAATTTGACAGTAAATTTCATATATTAAAAAGTAAATAAATAAATAAATAAATAAATAAATAAAAAATAAAAAAAAAATAAAGAAGGGCAAAAAAAAAAAAAGAAAAATAGATATGTGAAAGCAATTTTGAACCAAAATGTTTTATATAGATAGATGCCAGAAGTTATTGTTATTTTTACTCTAAGTAGTAATTAATAAAAAATGACATAAAGACAAAAAAATAAAAAATAAAAAATAAAAAAATAAATAAAAATCAACATACAAAAAGGAAATAATTTCATGAAAAAAAGGACAGAAAGCATGAACAGACATTTCTCCAAAGAAAGACATACAGATATCTAACAGACACATGAAAATATATCATCTCTTACCATCAGGGAAATGCAAAACAAAACTACAATGAGATATCACCTCATATCTGTCAAAATGGCTAAAATCAACAACACAAGAAACAACAGGTATGGGCAAGGATGTGGAGAAAAAGGAAGCCTCTTGCACCGTTGGTGGAAATTCAAACTGGTGCAGCAACTCTGGAAAACACTTTGAAGTCTCCTCAAAAAAGTTACAATTAGAACTACCCTAAAAACCACAATTGCACTACTGGGTAGTTACCCCAAAATGCAACAACACTAAGTCAAAAGGATACATGCACCCAATTTTTATTTTCAGCATTATTTACAATAGCCAAGTTATGGAAGTAGTTCAGATGTGCATCAATTGGTGAGCTGATAAAGATTATATATATATATACACACACACATACATATACATACACACACACATACAATGTATATGTTACATATTATATATATGTATATATATGTGTGTGTGTGTACACACATACGTGTATATATATATATACACACACACACAATGGAATGTTATTCAGCCATAAAAATAATGAAATCTTGCCATTTGCAGTAACATCAAGCTAGAGACTATTATAGTAAACTACATAAGTCAATCAATGAAGACAAAGAGAATATTATTTAATTCATATGTAGAATTTAAGAAACAAAACAAATTAGCAAAGAGAAAAAAAAGACACAAATCAAGAAAAAGACTTTAAACTATAAAGAACAAACTGATGGTTAACAGAGGGGAGGAGGGTTGGGGGATGGTCTAAATAGGAAATGGGAATTGAGTATACTTCTCATGGTGGGCACAAGATGTATGGAATTGTTTAATTACCATGTTGTACACCTGAAGCTAATATAACACTGTATGTTTAAAAAATTAATACACTTTAAAAAATTCTCTAATCTCTATTTTCTGAAACAAAGATTTAGCAATTCTCCTTCTTATCTTGCTACATTGCTGATTGAATCAAATGAACAATAGGGGCGCAGTATTGTAGGGCTGCAAGGAAACCCAGTAACTCAATTTGCAGATGGTGAAACAGAGTGCAGAGATGTCTAGCAATTTCTTTCCCTTCGCTCTTAGGCTAGCAATGATAATTGATAAGATTTTATTTTATTGTAACTTACACTTAAAAAGATGCTGGATTCATGGAATATTTTTACAGATGTCTAATTTAATCATATTATTTTATGAATAAGCAGTACTCCAACCCAAGTCCTGTGTTAGCCTCAGGGTGAGACATACAGTGCACTCAGGTTGAACAAAATTAGCAGTAAGTTCTGTCATCTTAGAGCTATAGCCTTTCGGGGGATATGGACATAAAAACTACAATAGGCTGGGGATGAAATGTATACCAGTGCTGGGGAAGTACACAGAAGAGACCAGAACAAGCCAGGAAAGCCAGGGAAGGCATAAGTCCTGTTGTACAGACAGTTACTTACTAGGATGGAAGCCAAATGGGAAAGGAACATGTAGTCTTCAGCTCCAATGTCAGAGTCAACTCTCTTGAGGGTCAGTGTAAAGACTCCTTATGTCCAGCTGGGTTGTTGTGGCTGAGACTATGGATTAGGAAAGATTTGGGGGTTAGACTTCCTGGGGCCACATCTTGGCTGAACAAGTTACTGGAAGTGTGACCTTGGACAAGTTATGTCAATTTCTCTGTGCCTTTGTTTTTTTTTTTTTAATTTATTTTTGGGACAGAGAGAGACAGAGCATGAATGGGGGAGGGGCAGAGAGAGAGGGAGACACAGAATCGGAAACAGGCTCCAGACTCCGAGCCATCAGCCCAGAGCCTGACGTGGGGCTCGAACTCACGGACCGCGAGATCGTGACCTGGCTGAAGTCGGACGCTTAACTGACTGCGCCACCCAGGCGCCCCTCTGTGCCTTTGTTTTCTTACATGCAAAATAGAGATAACAGGGCAGTTATGAAAATTGAATGGGGTAGAGTTTCTTAAGGATTTAGCCTAGTGCCTAGTACATGCAAGCACTGTAAGAATGTTTGATAAACTCTTGTCCATATATAGGTGATATGAAAACCAAGACTGGTTATTTTAGACTTAATTTGACTTGAGAATCTTCAGTAAAGATGAAAGATTTAAGAAAAGAATGAAAGGAAACTTTGGATTTAGATGGAGGCTTGAGAATAAAGAGACAATTATTTCAGGCGGAAGAGAGAAATAAAAGTTCTGAATGAATAATGTTTGAAGACTCCTGGTTTTGCCATCCACATTGCCAGTTCACAATCGTGGTGTGAGTATCCTAGTAAGACCATGGAAAATTTCACACTGAATGCTTTCCTTCTCAGGCATTACTCACCTTTCAAAACAGTGGCAGCTTCCCAGAAATTTATTTCACCACTTTCAGTTCTGGGGAGAGCAGCATGCCAAACTTTCATGGAATCTTGTGTATAAATTGGAGTTTTGTTTTTGAAAAAAATTTTACTCCAAAATGGAAAATGATATTTTGTCAAGTGGTAGCAGGCTGGATAATGTGGACAAATTGCACAGGGTTGTGGTCATTCTGACAATCCTGCTCTGGTTGTCATGTTGCTGCTTTTCATGACTGTTTCTATCCCCACATGGCTCACTCAAAGTGAGGCAAACCTCTTGCCCTGGGTGGAAGGGTTTCCATGTCCCCCAGTTATTTGGAGAGAGAACTACTGCTGTCTTGATGAAGGCAGACGGTGTCTACAACAGGATCTGGATACTTGGGTTCTTCCACCATGGCACAAATATGGGACCAAGCAAACTTTGCATATTTAAAATGATAAAATTTACATTTTGAGATTTCAATTTTTAGGATAACTTTCAAATACTTTACATTTAAGTAGATGCTCAATTACATAAATTATGAATAGAAATTTTTATGAATAAAAAGTAACACCTAGGTGGTCTTGTAGTTAAGATGGTGGAGCAGCATGAAGACCTTTAGCTTATCTCATCTCTGAAATGCTGCTAGATCAGCACCAAAACATTTTTCACACCTAGGAAATTGATATGAGGATTAACACAACAATCTGCATAACTTGAGCCACATAACTTGGCAGGTACTCTGTGCGAAGAGGTGATCTGGGATAGAGAAAGCCATGGAGGGTAGGGAGCTGTTTTTGTAGACACAGGGGGAGAGTGTGGCACATCGGAACAGTGTCAGAAAAATACTCCCTTGAAAGTAGCTACAGAGAAAGAGAAATAGTGAAAACACTTGCAGGAGACTGAACAAGAAATCTGTTCCCAAAACCACTGATGGGTAGAAAGGAGATGGTTTAAATACCACCAGGATTCTGTAAACAGTAGAGTGCAGAGTCTGAAGTTCCAGAGCTCAGTGCATGTTGGTATTCTGGTGAGGTAAAAGGGTGAATCCCCAGGAGCAGGCAAATGGATGTGAGGGGTCCATGTGCCATATAAGGAGAAGTGGTTCCCCTGCTTGGAGAGCATTTGGTAGAAGCCATATGACCTCCCCACAAGAAAAGATCCCAGTGAACCCTGGTGAGAAGCCATGTTTGCTGTATTGAAACAAAGACACCAGAGTGTGGTGAAGCCTGGCACCAGCGGTGTGTTGTGATGTGCCATAATCTCTGAACCTCCACTGCTACATGATTGCATAAACATTTCCTCTGGCATGCCGGCACCCAGCCATTGCTCAGTGAGACCCTCACCCAGAGAGACAGCACGGGTCCAAGCCACTGGGGTCTCTGAAGTGTGGGGTTCTGAAACACTACCCCATTTGAGATAAAACTCTGAGGGAGGTGCTGCCTGGCAGGGGGGCAGCTTGGACACAACAGTGTACAGGTGGGGAGTGGATGGAGCCCTGAAACAAAGGAGGGGTGCTTGATCATGGGTTGGTGAGAGGGCAAAGTTCCTATTCCAGAAACTAGGGAGCTGGGTGAAGCCATTTCCAGCTCTCCCGAGCAGAAGCATGCATGTGCACACCATGTGCGGCACACTGGTCGACTCCAATAAGCTAAGCAATGCCACCTAGAGAAGAGAGCCATTACACCAAGTCCTGCCCAAAGGCACCCTCCAAGCATACCCTACAAGACCAGCACAAGTCCCTTCACCTGCTTAGAATATGAACTATAGAGTGCTTCATAGCTTCAGTTCTGGGAGAAATTGGATATAACTTCATTTGGGTTTCATTCTGTTTGCTGGTTCATTTAGTAGTTTCATTTTTTGCTTCTGTTTTTGTTTAATTTTTTTTCTTTTTTTTCTTTTTCTTGGATAAAGAGAAAGAATATTTTTATTTTCTTTTTAAAATTAAAAAAATAAATTATTTTTATTTTATTTCTATTATTTAATTTTTACTCGATTTCATTTTCTTCTTTCATTTTCTTCTATTTTTTTACCTTTTAAAATTTTTTCTTACTTTTTTCTTTCCTTCCTTTCTTCTTTTTTTCTCTATTGTGTTAAGATTGTTTCAAAAAGCAAACTAACACACACCTAAGATCTAGCTTACCCTATTTGCTTTTTTGTTGTGTTTTATTTTTTTTAATTTAAACTTTTAAATTTTATTTTCTTTCTTCATCAAAAATGACAAAACAAAAAATTACCCCAAAAGAAAGAACAGGAAAAAATGACAGTCAAGGACTTAATCAACACAGATATAAACAAGATGTCTGAACTAGCATATAGAACCATGGTAATAAGAATACTAGTTGGGATTGAAAGGAATCATGGAATCCCTTTCTGCAGAGATAAAAGATGTAGTCTAGTCAGGATGAAATTAAAAATGCTATAACTGAGCTGCAATCTTTAATGGATGCCATGATGGCAAGGATGGATGAAGCAGAGAAACGAATCAGCAATGTAGAAGACAAAATTATAGAGAATAATGAAGCAGAAATAGGGAGAGGAACAAAGGCAAAAGAGCATAATACAAGACAGAGAACTCAGTGTGCCTGGGTGGTTCAGTCAGTTGAGTGTCTGACTTCAGCTCAGGTCATGATCTCATGGTTTGTGGATTCGAACCCCACCTCGGGCTATGTGCTGACAGCTCAGAGCCTACAGTCTGCTTCAGATTCTGTCTTTGTCTCTCTCTGCCCCTTCCATGCTTGTGCTCTGTCTATCTCTAAAATAAACATTAAATTCTTTTTAAAGACTTAGAGAACTCAGTGAATTACCAAAAGGGAATAATCTTTGAATCATCAGAGTCCCAGAAGATGAAGAGAGAGAAAAGGGGGAAGAAAGTTTATTTGAGGAAATTATACTGTAAAACTTTCCCAATCTGAAGAAGGACAAGGCATCAAAATCCAAAAAGCACAAAAAACTCCCATTAGAGTCAACAAAAAACCAACCATCACCAACGCATATCATAGTCCAATTCACAAAATATAAGACAAGAAAAGAATCATGAAAGCAGTAAGAGAAAAAAGTCCTTAACCTATAAAGAAAGACACATCAGGTTCACAACAGACCTATCCACAGAAATGGGAGGACAAAAAGGAGTGACAGGATAAATTCAACGTGCTGAATTCGAAAAATATGCAGCCAAGTATTCTTCATCTAGCAAGGCAAACAAACAAAAAATAATGGAGTTCATGACCCCTAAATCAGTCCTGCAAGAAAATTTAAGGGGGACTCTTTGAGTGGAGAAAATATGAAACAAAACAAAAAAGACCAAAGGAAACAAAGAGTAAAAAGATCAGAGAACAATCGCCAGAAACACCAACTATAAAGGCAACACAATGGCACTAAATTCATATCTTTCAGTATTCACTCTAAGTGTCAATGGACTAAACGCCCCAATCAAAAGACATAGGGTATCAGAATGGATAAGAAAATAAGCCTCGTCTATATGTTGCTTACAAGACACCCATTTTATACCTAAAGACACCTTAAGATTGAAAGTAAGGGGATAAAGAACCACCTATCATGCTAATGGTCACCAAAAGAAAGCCAGGAGTAGCCATACTTGTATCAGACAACCTAGATTTTAAAATAAAGACTGTAACAAGAGATTAAGAAGAGCATTATAACATAATTAATAGGTCAATCCATGAAGATATAACAATTGTAAATATTTATTCCCCCAACGTGAAAGCACCCAAATATATAAATCAATTAACCACGAACACAAAGAAGCTCATTGATAATGCCATAATAGTAGAAGACTTTAATACCCCAGTTACAACAGTGGGCAAATTATCTAAACAGAAAATCAACAAGGAAACAAAGGCTTTGAATAACACACTGGACTGGGTGGACTTAACAGATGTGTTCAGAACATTTCATCCTAAAGCAACAGAATAAACATTCTTCTCAAATACACACAGAATATTCTCCAGAATAGATCACATACTGGGTTATATATCAGCACTCAACAAGTACAAAAAGATCAAGATCATACCTTCCATATATTCAGACCACAATGCTAAGAAACTTGAAATCAACCACAAGAAAAATTTTTCAAAGACTATGAATACTTGGAGATTAAAGAACATCCTACTAAAGAATGAATGAGTTAACCAAGAAATTAAAGGAAATTAAAAAGTACCTGGAAGCCAATGAAAATGAAAACACGGCAATCCAAAACCTCTGGGATGCAGCAAAGGCAGTCATAAGTTGGAAGTGCATAGCAATCCAAGCCTTCTTAAAGAAGGAAGAAAGGTCTCAAATACACAATCTAACCTTACACATAAAAGAAAAATAACAGCAAATAAAGCCCCCAAACCGAAGAATACAGGAAATAATAAAAATTAAAGAAGAAATAAATGATATCAAAATAATAATAATAATAATAATAATAAAAACAGTAGAACAGATCAATGAAACCAGGAAATGTTTCTTTGAAAGAATTAAGAAAATTGATAACCCCCTAGCCAGTTTGATCAAGAAGAAAAAGGAAAAGACCAGGGCACCTGAGCAACTCAGTCAAACATCGGACTTTGACTCAAGTCATGATCTCATGGCTCCTGAGTTTGAGCCCGGCGTCAACCTCTGTGCTGACAGCTCAGAGCTGGGAGACTGCTTTGGATTCTGTGTCTCCCTCTGTCTATGCCCCTCCTCTGCTCTCACTCTATCTCTTTCTCTCTCTCAAAAATAAATAAACATTTAAAAATTAATTAAAAAAAAAGAAAAAGGAAAGGACCCAAATACATAAAATCAAAGAATAATGAAAGAAGAGAGATCACAACCAAAATACAAAATACAAAAATACAAAATACAAAAAATAATAAGAGAATATTATGAGCAATTATATGCCAAAAAGTTGGGCAATCTGGGAGATGTGGACAAATCCTAGAAACACATAAACTACCAAAACTGAAACAGGAAGAAGTAAAAATTTGAACAGACCCATAACCAGTAAAGAAATTGAATAAGTAATCAAAAACCTCCCAACAAACGAGAGTCCAGGGCTGGATGGTTTTCCAGGGGAATTTTACCAAATATTTAGAGAAGAGTTAGCACCTATTCTTTTGAAGCCATTCCAAAAAATAGAAAAGGAAGGAAAACTTCCAAACTCATTCTATGAGGCCAGAATTACCTTGATTCCAAAACCAGACAAAGACCCAACTAAATGGAAAACCAAAGACCAATTTCCCTGATGAACATGGATGCAAAAATTCTCACCAAGATACTAGCCAACTGGAGCCAACTATACATTAAAAGACTTATTCACCATGATTGAGTGGGATTTATTCCTGGGATGCAGGGCTGGTTCAATATACACAAATTAATCAATATGAAATATCACAGTAATAATAATAAAAAAGGATGAGAACCAAATGATTCTCTCAGTAGATGCAGAGAAAGCATTTGACAAAATACAACAACATTTCGTGATTAAAAAAAAAACTCAGGAAAGTAGGGATAGGAGGATCATATCTCAATATCATAAAAACTACATACAAAAGACCCACCAATAAAATTATCCTCAATGGGGATAACCTGAGAACTTTCCCCCTAATGTCAAGAACATGACAAAGGTGTCCACTCTAACCACTGTTATTCAACATAGTATTGGAAGTCCTAGCTTCAGCAATCAGGCAACACAAAGAAATAAAAGGCATCCAAATCTGCAAAGAGAAAGTCAAACTTTCACTCTTCACATATGACCTGATACTCTGTGTGGAAAACCCAAAAATCTCCACCAGAAACTGCTACCCAGCAATTGCACTACTAGATATTTATCCAAAGGATATACAAGTCCTGTTTCAAAGGGGCACGTGCACCCCAATGTTTACAGCAGCACTATTGACAATAGTCAAAGTAAGGAAAGACCCCAAATGTTCATCAACAGGTGAATGGATAAAAAAGATGTGGGATATGTGTGTATATATATATATAATGCAGAGGTTCTGGAAGATGGCGGCGTAGGAGGACGCTGGGCTCACCGCGCGTCCTGCTGATCACTTAGATTCCACCTACACCTGCCTAAAGAACCCAGAAAACCACCAGAGGATTAGCAGAACGGAGTCTCCGGAGCCAAGCGCAGACGAGAGGCCCACGGAAGAGGGTAGGAAGGGCGGCGAGGCGGTGCGCGCTCCACGGACTGGCGGGAGGGAGCCGGAGCAGAGGGGCGGCTCGCTGGCCAAGCAGAGCCCCCCAGTCGGGCTGGCAAAAGCGGAGGGGCCGGATGGACTGTGTTCCGACAGCAAGCGCGACTTAGCGTCTGGGAGGTCAGAAGTTAACAGCTCTGCTCAGAAAGCGGGAAGGCTGGAGGACAAAGGGAGGGAGAGCTGCTGAGCCCCCGGACGGACGGCAGAGCTCAGCTTGGCGGGGAACAAAGGCGCTCGCCAGCGCCATCTCCCCCGCCCATCCCCCAGCCAAAATCCCAAAGAGAACCAGTTCCTGCCAGGGAACTTGCTCGCTCCGCGCAAACACCCAACTCTGTGCTTCTGCGGAGCCAAACCTCCGGCAGCGGATCTGACTCCCTCCCGCTGCCACAGGGCCCCTCCTGAAGTGGATCACCTAAGGAGAAGCGAGCTAAGCCTGCCCCTCCCGCCCCCGTGCACCTTGCCTACCCACCCCAGCTAATACGCCAGATCCCCAGCACCACAAGCCTGGCAGTGTGCAAGTAGACCAGACGGGCCACCCCACCCCACAGTGAATCCCGCCCCTAGGAGAGGGGAAGAGAAGGCACACACCAGTCTGACTGTGGCCCCAGCGGTGGGCTGGGGGCAGACATCAGGTCGGACTGCGGCCCCGCCCACCAACTCCAGTTATACACCACAGCACGGGGGAAGTGCCCTGCGGGTCCTCACCACTCCAGGGACTGTCCAAAATGACCAAACGGAAGAATTCCCCTCAGAAGAATCTCCAGGAAATAACAACAGCTAATGAACTGATCAAAAAGGATTTAAATAATATAACAGAAAGTGAATTTAGAATAATAGTCATAAAATTAATCGCTGGGCTTGAAAACAGTATACAGGACAGCAGAGAATCTCTTGCTACAGAGATCAAGGGACTAAGGAACAGTCACGAGGAGCTGAAAAACGCTTTAAACGAAATGCAAAACAAAATGGAAACCACGACGGCTCGGATTGAAGAGGCAGAGGAGAGAATAGGTGAACTAGAAGATAAAGTTATGGAGAAAGAGGAAGCTGAAAGAAAGAGAGATAAAAAAATCCAGGAGTATGAGGGGAAAATTAGAGAACTAAGTGATACACTAAAAAGAAATAATATACGCATAATTGGTATCCCAGAGGAGGAAGAGAGAGGGAAAGGTGCTGAAGGGGTACTTGAAGAAATTATAGCTGAGAACTTCCCTGAACTGGGGAAGGAAAAAGGCATTGAAATCCAAGAGGCACAGAGAACTCCCTTCAGACGTAACTTGAATCGATCTTCTGCACGACATATCATAGTGAAACTGGCAAAATACAAGGATAAAGAGAAAATTCTGAAAGCAGCAAGGGATAAACGTGCCCTCACATATAAAGGGAGACCTATAAGACTCGTGACTGATCTCTCCTTTGAAACTTGGCAGGCCAGAAAGGCTTGGCACGACATCTTCAGTGTGCTAAACAGAAAAAATATGCAGCCGAGAATCCTTTATCCAGCAAGTCTGTCATTTAGAATAGAAGGAGAGATAAAGGTCTTCCCAAACAAACAAAAACGGAAGGAATTTGTCACCACGAAACCAGCCCTACAAGAGATCCTAAGGGGGATCCTGTGAGACAAAGTACCAGAGACATCACTATAAGCATAAAACATACAGACATCACAATGACTCTAAACCCGTATCTTTCTATAATAACACTGAATGTAAATGGATTAAATGCGCCAACCAAAAGACATAGGGTATCAGAATGGATAAAAAAACAAGACCCATCTATTTGCTGTCTACAAGAGACTCATTTGAGATCTGAGGACACCTTTAGATTGAGAGTGAGGGGATGGAGAACTATTTATCATGCTACTGGAAGCCAAAAGAAAGCTGGAGTAGCCATACTTATATCAGACAAACTAGACTTTAAATTAAAGGCTGTAACAAGAGATGAAGAAGGGCATTATATAATAATTACAGGGTCTATCCATCAGGAAGAGCTAACAATTATAAATGTCTATGCGCCAAATACCGGAGCCCCCAGATATATAAAACAGTTACTCATAAACATAAGCAACCTTATTGATAAGAATGTGGTCATTGCAGGGGACTTTAACACCCCACTCACAGAAATGGATAGATCATCTAGACACACAGTCAATAAAGAAACAAGGGCCCTGAATGATACATTGGATCAGATGGACTTGACAGATATATTTAGAACTCTGCATCCCAAAGCAACAGAATATACTTTCTTCTCGAGTGCACATGGAACATTCTCCAAGATAGATCGTATACTGGGTCACAAAACAGCCCTTCATAAGTTTACAAGAATTGAAATTATACCATGCATACTTTCAGACCACAATGCTATGAAGCTTGAAATCAACCACAGGAAAAAGTCTGGAAAACCTCCAAAAGCATGGAGGTTAAAGAACACCCTACTAACGAATGAGTGGGTCAACCAGGCAATTAGAGAAGAAATTAAAAAATATATGGAAACAAACGAAAATGAAAATACAACAATCCAAACGCTTTGGGACGCAGCGAAGGCAGTCCTGAGAGGAAAATACATTGCAATCCAGGCCTATCTCAAGAAACAAGAAAAATCCCAAATACAAAATCTAACAGCACACCTAAAGGAAATAGAAGCAGAACAGCAAAGGCAGCCTAAACCCAGCAGAAGAAGAGAAATCATAAAGATCAGAGCAGAAATAAACAATATAGAATCTAAAAAAACTGTAGAGCAGATCAACGAAACCAAGAGTTGGTTTTTTGAAAAAATAAACAAAATTGACAAACCTCTAGCCAGGCTTCTCAAAAAGAAAAGGGAGATGACCCAAATAGATAAAATCATGAATGAAAATGGAATTATTACAACCAATCCCTCAGAGATACAAACAATTATCAGGGAATACTATGAAAAATTATATGCCAACAAATTGGACAACCTGGAAGAAATGGACAAATTCCTAAACACCCACACTCTTCCAAAACTCAATCAGGAGGAAATAGAAAGCTTGAACAGACCCATAACCAGCGAAGAAATTGAATCGGTTATCAAAAATCTCCCAACAAATAAGAGTCCAGGACCAGATGGCTTCCCAGGGGAGTTCTACCAGACGTTTAAAGCAGCGATAATACCTATCCTTCTCAAGCTATTCCAAGAAATAGAAAGGGAAGGAAAACTTCCAGACTCATTCTATGAAGCCAGTATTACTTTGATTCCTAAACCAGACAGAGACCCAGTAAAAAAAGAGAACTACAGGCCAATATCCCTGATGAATATGGATGCAAAAATTCTCAATAAGATACTAGCAAATCGAATTCAACAGCATATAAAAAGAATTATTCACCATGATCAAGTGGGATTCATTCCTGGGATGCAGGGCTGGTTCAACATTCGCAAATCGATCAACGTGATACATCACATTAACAAAAAAAAAGAGAAGAACCATATGATCCTGTCAATCGATGCAGAAAAGGCCTTTGACAAAATCCAGCACCCTTTCTTAATAAAAACCCTTGAGAAAGTCGGGATAGAAGGAACATACTTAAAGATCATAAAAACCATTTATGAAAAGCCCACAGCTAACATCATCCTCAATGGGGAAAAACTGAGAGCTTTTTCCCTGAGATCAGGAACACGACAGGGATGCCCACTCTCACCGCTGCTGTTTAATATAGTGCTGGAAGTTCTAGCATCAGCAATCAGACAACAAAAGGAAATCAAAGGCATCCAAATTGGCAAAGATGAAGTCAAGCTTTTGCTTTTTGCAGATGACATGATATTATACATGGAAAATCCGATAGACTCCACCAAAAGTCTGCTAGAACTGATACATGAATTCAGCAAAGTTGCCGGATACAAAATCAATGTACAGAAATCAGTTGCATTCTTATACACTAACAATGAAGCAACAGAAAGACAAATAAAGAAACTGATCCCATTCACAATTGCACCAAGAAGCATAAAATACCTAGGAATAAATCTAACCAAAGATGTAAAAGATCTGTATGCTGAAAACTATAGAAAGCTTATGCAGGTAATTGAAGAAGATATAAAGAAATGGAAAGACATTCCCTGCTCATGGATTGGAAGAATAAATATTGTCAAAATGTCAATACTACCCAAAGCTATCTACACATTCAATGCAATCCCAATCAAAATTGCACCAGCATTCTTCTCGAAACTAGAACAAGCAATCCTAAAATTCATATGGAACCACAAAAGGCCCCGAATAGCCAAAGTAATTTTGAAGAAGAAGACCAAAGCAGGAGGCATCACAATCCCAGACTTTAGCCTCTACTACAAAGCTGTCATCATCAAGACAGCATGGTATTGGCATAAAAACAGACACATAGACCAATGGAATCGAATAGAAACCCCAGAACTAGACCCACAAACGTATGGCCAACTCATTTTTGACAAAGCAGGAAAGAACATCCAATGGAAAAAAGACAGTCTCTTTAACAAATGGTGCTGGGAGAACTGAACAGCAACATGCAGAAGGTTGAAACTAGACCACTTTCTCACACCATTCACAAAAATAAACTCAAAATGGATAAAGGACCTGAATGTGAGACAGGAAACCATCAAAACCTTAGAGGAGAAAGCAGGAAAAGACCTCTATGACCTCAGCCGTAGCAATCTCTTACTCGGCACATCCCCAAAGGCAAGGGAATTAAAAGCAAAAGTGAATTACTGGGACCTTATGAAGATAAAAAGCTTCTGCACAGCAAAGGAAACAACCAACAAAACTAAAAGGCAACCAACGGAATGGGAAAAGATATTTGCAAATGACACATCGGACAAAGGGCTAGTATCCAAAATCTATAAAGAGCTCATCAAACTCCACACCCGAAAAACAAATAACCCAGTGAAGAAATGGGCAGAAAACATGAATAGACACTTCTCTAAAGAAGACATCCGGATGGCCAACAGGCACATGAAAAGATGTTCAACGTCGCTCCTCATCAGGGAAATACAAATCAAAACCACACTCAGATACCACCTCACGCTAGTCAGAGTGGCCAAAAAGAACAAATCAGGAGACTATAGATGCTGGAGAGGATGTGGAGAGACAGGAACCCTCTTGCACTGTTGGTGGGAATGCAAATTGGTGCAGCCGCTCTGGAAAGCAGTGTGGAGGTTCCTCAGAAAATTAAAAATAGACCTACCCTATGACCCAGCAATAGCACTGCTAGGAATTTATCCAAGGGATACAGGAGTACTGATGCATAGGGGCACTTGTACCCCAATGTTTATAGCAGCACTCTCAACAATCGCCAAATTATGGAAAGAGCCTAAATGTCCATCAACTGATGAATGGATAAAGAAATTGTGGTTTATATACACAATGGAATACTACGTGGCAATGAGAAAGAATGAAATATGGCCTTTTGTAGCAACGTGGATGGAACTGGAGAGTGTGATGCTAAGTGAAATAAGCCATACAGAGAAAGACAGATACCATATGGTTTCACTCTTATGTGGATCCTGAGAAACGTAACAGAAACCCATGGGGGAGGGGAAGGGAAAAAAAAAAAAAGAGGTTAGAGTGGGAGAGAGCCAAAGCATAAGAGACTGTTAAAAACTGAGAACAAACTGAGGGTTGATGGGGGGTGGGAGGGAGGGCAGGGTGGGTGATGGGTATTGAGGAGGGCACCTTTTGGGATGAGCACTGGGTGTTGTATGGAAACCAATTTGACAGTAAATTTCATATATTAAAAACTAAATAAATAAAAAAAAATAAAAAAAAATGCAATATTACTTGGTGATCAAAAAGAATGAAATCTTGCCATTTGCAGCAATGTGGATGGAACTAGAATATATTATGCTAAGTGAAATAGTCAGAGAAAGACAAATATCATATGATATTACATATATGTGAAATTTAAGATGCAAAACAGATGAACATAAGGGAAGTGATGCAAAAATAATATGAAAACAGAGAAGGGGACAAACCATAAGAGACTCTTAAATACAGAGAACAAATTGAGGGTTACTGGAGGGGTGTTGGATGAGGGGATGGGTTAGATGGGCTAAATGGGTGATGGGCATTAAGGAGGGCACTTGTTGGGATGAGCACTGGGTGTTATAGGCAAGTGATGAATCTAAATTCTATTTCTAAATTAAAAAAAATAAAAATAAATAAATTAAAAAATAAATTAAAGGTTAAACACATAGATTTCCCATTCACTTTAAGAAATAAAGCCACTGGGGTTTCCTGGGTGGCTCAGTCAGTTAAAGCATCTGACTCTTGATCTCAGCTCAGGTCTTGATCTCATGGTTCATGAATTTGAGCCCCATGTCTGGCTCTGTATTGAGGGTGCAAGGCCTGCTTAGGATTCTCTCCCTTTGTCTCTGCCCCTTCCCCTTTTGTTCTCTCTCTCTCTATCTCTCAAAATAAATAAATAAACTTTAAAAAAAGGAAGAAGAAATAAAACCACTTAAATTCCTTATCATCTATCTGTCCCAGATCCATTCCTATAGGAACTACCATGATTTCTTGACATATCCAAAATATTTTACCATATGTGTTTATGCCTAAGTAATACATTGTATCATATGTGTTTATTTTAACTTTGTGTAAACAACATCATATTGCATTTTTTTAATAAAGAGATGGGGGGTGTGTGGCGTAAGTGAGCAAAGGTCATAGAGAGACTGAATCCAGGAGGGGCATAGAGAGAGAGTGAAGAGGGGCTCACCCAAAGCTGGGCTTGTGCTCACCAAAAGTGTGGCTCAAGCTCACCTGAAGGGGGGCTGAGGTTCATCCCATGTGGGACTCAAATTCAGGAACCAGAGATCATGACCTGAGCTGAAGTCAGATGTTTACACGACTAAGCCACCCAGGCACCTCATTTGTAAATATTTCTTTATAATTTTTTAACTTATTTTTTTGTGATATCATTACTATTGCCATATAGTATTCCATTGTATCAATATACCACAAATTATTTATCTCATGCAGATGTCAGTTTTTCCCTTAACAAATGTTTTCATCATTTGTGTGTCTTCTAACAAACAAACTTTAAGAGTGTCAGATGCCCACTGGGGGGCTGTGAGGCACTCTATCAAGGCTGGGCTCCACTATGCCAGGCTGGTTCTAGGCTTCTGGCTAGGTTTAGTTCTGCTCCATCGTCTTATTCTGCAGAAGACTGAAGGAATGGTGGCTACATGGGTCATGCTGTTTTCGTGGAGGGGCATAAAAGTACAAGAGGCCAAGCCACAGTACACAGCACATTTTCAGTTTCTGCTTGGGTCATGACTGCTGAAATTCTGTGGGACAGATAATCTTGAGCCAAGCCTATCAGCAATGGCATGAGGAGATGTTCCAGGGGGAAGAACTGTGGGTCACACAGCACAGGGTTTGCAGGGATAGTCCTAATACCCATGAAGAATATCAGGAGCAATGAATGACTTGATCTCATAAACTGCTAGTGGGACTGCAAAGAAGTATGTGCCATGTCTGGGGAGGCTGAATCTCACGTATCCAATAATCCAGCCACCCACAAGACATATGCTCTGTAGACACTCAAATGCCAATGCTTTATAATGTATGGTCCCCCAAACATGCAGTATTCTAATCATTATTTTAAAAAATACTTCTGGGTAGGTATTAATGTTCTTACTTTGCAGATAAGAGCACTAGGGGTCAGAAAGTTTAAATAATTTGCCAAGAAAGGAAGGAACCAGGCCCTAGAAACAAGACTTTGAGTCTCAGTCACGTGCTATCTCCACTGCTCCATCCTGCCCACCTGCCCTCCATGTGCACCCATGGAGGTGGAGAAAAAATCCTCTGTAATGTTGGTTATATTGGGGCAGAAAACTTTTCCCTTCTTTCTTCTAGGTACTATGGCTGGCCTAATAATTCATTTGACATAAGACAAATTAACAGTATAAAAATAATTTTGTACATTGGTAGCCCCATAAAAATATGAAATTTAAAGAAGCGACCAAAGAAACATGCTTTTATACCTTTTAAAGAAGGAAACAATGCATTTGTGAAGAACTGGAAAGGCATAGAAGTTTGGGATGGGATAGTAAATTAGTGAAGTAGTTAAGTTTTGTTTATACAAACTTCTTGGCCCCAAATTCCCTATTTCTTGTGATAGGGATGCCTTTTATCTTCTTGGTACAGGGAAGGTACCTTTCACATGGAAGATTTATTTCCTGATTTTAAGGGGACAAAGGAGGATAGGAGTATACTTCTCATACTCTTTCTTAAATAACTTTAAAATAATTAATATGTCAAAATGGCACATTTTGTGCTTATATATTCTTCTCCCCCTCAGTTCTGCCTTTCAAATTTCCCTAAGAATTTTAGTAGTCTGGAAACAGTTGATAGATTGCTCTGTCACTAAACCAGTCTCTTAGTCCTGATAATAGGTCAGTTCAGTTAAACTTATCCAGGAGGTGGCAATGAAGTTGTGCTCTCAAAGACCTATATTGCACAATAAGGTATTTCATAAGAGGAATTTCTATAGAGGCACAGTAAAAATAATGGTTAATGATTAGAACAGACAGTAAATCCAGTTTCTGAGTTCTGAACTCAGTCAGTCTAGAAAATTTCTAGAGGTCAGGCTCAAAGCATGTTCCGATGAAATGAGGGCAGGCAGTGGCAGTCTGATAGCTTTCCTGGTTTTCAGTTTGAATGTCTCTGGTGCTTTTGTTGAATGGCCCATACAGCAACAGGAATGAAGATTGTTCATATACTAGCTGTTGTGATTTCTCTGAAGTTTATATTAAGTTGCCCAGCTTTAGCTTGCTTGGCTTTGAAAACAGGGAAGTTTAGTTCTTAATGATTCCAAATCAGAAGGGTAGGAGAAAATTAGAAACCTTAGTTCATAGAGTTGTAGTCAGATATTGGAGGGAAAAAAAAGATATTGGAGGAAATGAGAATTTAGGATCCAGTCCAGGTAACAGGTAAAAAACAAAACTTCAAAGACAATTAACAGCACTAGAATCTGATATTCACAAAGGTATATTACTGAAATATTTTTTCTGTAGTTACTCCCATTTCAATCAGAGATAATCAAAGTAAGGCTAATATTTACAAAATAAGTTTTGTTTCAGTAAACTTTGCCTTAGTATTTACATTAGTGCAATAAGAATAGTGATTTACCATATTGACATTTTTACAAGTCTGCTTTGCTGGAAATTTGAGATTGGACTTTTAAAAAACCTCTTGGGGCTAAGAAGCCAAGACCGGAACTTGTTATCAGATTTTGCTTGAGATACCTACAGATTTCGGTGAAATCTTCCCGTCTCGAGGTTCCCCAAACCATCCGAAGTTCCTGGACCTGCCAGGAGATGACCTTCCTTCCTTACCTGGTGAGCCTGTTAGGAACCTTGTAAGCAAGGTATCAGTTTTTTTTTTAAGGGATTTTATTGGCTTCATAAAGTCGACCTTAATTCCTGGTTGATATGTCTGGTTTATGCAGATCTCTCTCAAATGTAACTCTCTAGTCAAGCCTTGGTAATGTTTCTAGTTGTTTCCTGTTACAAGAGAACAGATTCATATTGAACTTACATAAATAACTACATTCTGATGAAAATAATAATATTCACTAGGAGTTTCTGAATTCTGGATGTGGAGGGTTAGGTAGGGAGAAAAAGTCATTTCATCTTTGTTCACAAAGGTATATTTTACCAAATTACTGATAGCTTAAGAGAAAAGAGGGATAAATTTTCTTAAATCTGGAAAAAGTATCAAAGAACCAGCAATATGTCAAACAAAAAGTCATAAAAATTAATAATGATCCTCATCAGTCTATTCAGTCCCATGTAATTAATTCTTATCAACTTCAATCTTCTGTTAATAGTTTCATGAAGCTATCAGTTTCTCCACTAGAATTTTCTTTTTTTTTTTTTCAACGTTTTTTATTTATTTTTGGGACAGAGAGAGACAGAGCATGAACGGGGGAGGGGCAGAGAGAGAGAGGGAGACACAGAATCGGAAACAGGCTCCAGGCTCTGAGCCATCAGCTCAGAGCCTGACGCGGGGCTCGAACTCACGGACCGCGAGATCGTGACCTGGCTGAAGTCGGACGCTTAACCGACTGCGCCACCCAGGCGCCCCTCCACTAGAATTTTCTAAATTCTTACCCAGTTCATTAGAATGATCTGAAAGTTACCAGAAACCTGTACTGCTTAGGCTTTTCCATGAATCTCTTTGAAGGTAAAGCACTTTTGCAGGAACACTTTTGCAAAACCATCAGAGGAAAACACCTGTCTATTAAAAACCATGGTTAAAGATCCAATAGGTGTTTATTGTAATGCAACTGACAAGGCAAATTGATTACTTCTATGACACACAACATTTTAAGATAATAACTGGAATTATGACGAACATTATATATCTGATTTTTAGAAATTTTGTGCAATTTCTGGAACACTTACACTGATAAGGTATAACCACACAATCTAAAGAAGAGTTAGTATGGCTCCTTATTTAATAATGCTTCCCATGTAATTTAGCATATCAAATACAACTAGTTCATCATCTCTATTATTATAATGAGAGAGAACACATTTTCTGAGACATTCTAGGGACCATCTAAAAATTCCCAAAGTTACTTTGAGGTCAAAAAGTCTAAATTTTGTATTTTATTTTTGGAAAGTTTGTCAAAAATCAAGTTTAGGGGTGCTTGGGTGGCTCAGTTAAATGACTGATCTCAGCTCAAGTCATAATCTCGTGGTGAGTTTGATCCCAGGCCTCTGTGCTGACAGCTCGGATCTTAGAGTCTACTTAGGATTCTGTGTCTCCCTCTTTCTTTGCCCTTCCCCACTCATGCTCTGTTTCTCTCTGTCTCTCAAAAATAAATAAACATTAAAAAATAATCAAAAGTTTTAACACATTTAATTAAACAAGATTATAGGTCACTTTGAAAAATAACTCAGTTATCTATTTAGTCAAAGTGACAATTAAAGACTTCACAGGTAAATACAGAAAATAATAGAGACAATAGCTCTTTTAAAGAGAGAACAGTTTTCTTAAGTAATCAAAGACCTGATAAAGACAATATGAAACAGAGAAATCATTTCAATAAAACATACAATCTTTGTTTTCTAGGCACATTACTTAAAAGATAAAGAAACACTTTTTATAATCTTATCAAGAACAGACCAAGAAAACTTTCTTCTTTTAAGCCACAAGGAAGAAAATTAAGTTTTTGCTTACAATTGATTTTAAGCCTTATTTAATTTTTTTAATTTAATTTTTTAAATTTACACCCAAATTAATTAGCATATATAGTGCAACAATGATTTCAGGATAGATTCCTTAATGCCCCTTACCCATTTAGCCCATTCCCCCTCCCACAACCTCTCTAGTAACCCTCTATTTGTTCTCCATATTTACGGGTCTCTTATGTTTTGTCCCCCTCGCTGTTTTTATATTATTTTTGCTCCTTTCCCTTATGTTTATCTGTTCTGTGTCTTAAACTCCTCATATGACTGAAGTCATATGATATTTTTCTTTCTTTGACTAATTTCACTTAGCATAGTATGCTCTAGTTCCATCCACATAGTTGCAAATGGCAAGATTTCATTATTTTTGACTGCTGAGTAATACTCCATTATATATATATATATATATATATATATATATATATATATATTATATATATATATATATATATATCACTTCCTCTTTATCCATTCATTCATTGATGGACATTTGGGCTCTTACCATGCTTTTGCTATTGATAGTGCTGCTGTAAACATTGGGGGTGCACCTGTCCCTTTAAAACAGCATACCTGTATCCCCTGGATAAATACCTAGTACTGCAATTGCTGGGTCATAGGGTAGTTTCATTTTTAATTTTTTGAAGAACTTCCATACTGTTTTCCAGAGTGGCTGCACCAGCTTGTATTCCCACCAGCAGTACAAGAGAGATCCTCTTTCTTTGCATCCTTGCAAACATCTGTTGTTGCTTGGGTTGTTAATTTTAACCATTCTGACTGGTGTGAGATGGTTTTAATTTGTATTTCCCTGATGATGAGTGATGTCCAACATTTTTTCATGTGTTAGTTGGCCATCTGGATATCTTCTTTGGAGACGTGTTTATTCATGTCTTTTGCCCATTTCTTCACTGGATTATTTGTTTTTGGGTGTTCAGTTTGATAAGTTATTTATAGATTTTGGATACCAACCCTTTATCTGATATGTTGTTTGCAAATATCTTCTCCCATTCTGTTGGTTGCCTTTTAGTCTTGCTGATTGTTTCCTTCACTGTGCAGAAGCTTTTTATTTTGATGAGGTCTCAATAGTTCGTTTTTGCTTTTGTTTCCCTTGCCTCCAGAGACATGTTGAGTAAGAAGTTCCTGAAAGACATTAAACCTTATTTTTAAAGACCCTTTATAATAAATTCATTTTTAGCTAATTTGACCACACAAGTAAAATTCCATCTTTTTCTGTCTCTCTTTTCCTAATATCTATGTCTATTTAGTTGTCATTTATTCTTTTATTTATTCTTTTGAAACAGTTTTTTTTTATTTTAGAAAAAGATTTCCACATTTTTCTCTTAACAAAAATACATTTTACCTCTTTCCTTTTCATAGCCAAAAGTACATCCTATTTTCTCTGCATACAGAAACATTTCCCTATTATTATTTCTAGTAGTTAATTGCATATTGTAATTCTTAATTCTTGCAAAACATAGTTTCTAGTGAAAACTAAGGTATAAACAGTTGTGAACTGTCTATTGTAATATCATTCTTTAGGTTGACAAATTTATGAATAAGAATAACCTCTAAAAGTGTAAGCAATCTCAAAGTACACATTTTTTCAATGTGGCACAAGACTTATTTACTGAAAGATTTATTTTTGGTTTATCTGTAATAAGTAGTCAAAAGTGGATAAACCTTTGTTCAATAAATTATGTTTCCGTATTTTATCTTACTTGGAAATTATCTAGATATTCAATGAATTTCCATCATTTCACTTAGATTAGCAAAACATTAAGGGAGTATGTAAGTTACCAAAGAGATTTAGGAAACTAAGTCAACGTATTATATAACATAATTATTGTTGAAAATTTTACTTAAAAACTTTTAATTCACTTGTTATGTTTACATTACTCATGAATATTTTATGAGACATGCAAAGTCAGCTATCATCTCAAGGTATTTTTCTTGCTGATAAATTTTGTAATAGAGATAATGAGTTTACTTGACTAGTCAACCCAGGAAGAATTTTTTTAAAATGTGTGTTTGCAGTATATTTAATGCTAGTAACTCAGAAGACATGCTAATTTTAATTAAAACAACAAACTTAAACTAGCTTTTATTTTCTGAAAATTATCTCATACCATGTGAACCTGAAAAACATTTGAGTTGATTTTTATTATTTTTATGAGTTTAGAAATATTTAATTTGATAAGTGATGCTTTTTCTTTAAGCTAATTATAGAGCTTTTTTACAAATTAATTTTGATAATATCATCTGGAGGAAGAAAATTTCACATATCTACAAATATATATATACACACACACACACACACACACACACACACACACACTCAAACATTCAGACAGACACAGAGACCTTATAGTTAACATTCTAAAATTTGATCTGTGAGTCAGGCACAATAATACAAAACTCTGTAAATATCAACTAGGTCCAAATTTTATTTCTGGCAGTTGGAATAATTTAAGTTAACCCACTCAAGTGGCTAATTTTTATTTAACCACTTGTGGAGACTTTTAAGATTTGTATTTGCCCTTGACAAGTAATTTTATGGAGACCCTGGGCTACAGTTTGGACAGGGGAGCTTTTACAGCAGCTTGCATTTAAAAAGTTTTTTTTTTCTCTCCCTTCAGTGGCAGGTTAATTGTAGGCAGTGTCTTAGTATCTCCTGGGATATTTACATTTCAAAGACAAGGGAATATTTGTTCAAGAGATGGAAGAAGAATATAAGTTTTCTCCCAAGAGTTTTAGAATATATTAGATTATCAGAAGTCTAGGGTAATTATTATTTTAAAATTTCCTTTTTTTTAAAAGGCAGTACAATTGTATTTCCAATTTGCTGTATATATATATATATATATATATATATATATATATTTACAATATCTACCGGCATTATGAGATGAATAAGGAAAGTTTAGGGCTTGGCAAAAGATAGATGGACTGAGGGAAGATGGCGGCATAGGAGGACTCTGGGCTCACCGCCTCCTGCTGGTCACTTAGATTCCACCTACACCTGCCTAAATAACCCAGAAACCTGCCAGAAGACTAGCAGAACAGAGTCTCTGGAACCAAGTGCAGACGAGAGGCCCATGGAAGAGGGTAGGAAGGGGAGAGAGGCAGTGCGCCCTACACAGACTGGCGGGAGAGAGCCGGGGCAGAAGGGCAGCCTCCCCGCCAAGCAGAGACCTCGAGTCTGGCTGGCAAAAGTGGAGGGGCCAGACAGAGTGTGTTCTGACAGCAAGCGGGATTTGACATCTGGAGGGTTATAAGTTAACAGCTCTGCTCGGAGAGCAGGAAGGATGGAGGACACAGGAAGGAGCGTCGCTGAGCCCTGGGAGGACAGATCTCAGTTTGGTGGGGAACAAAGGTTCTCACTAGCGCCATCTCCCTTGCCCAACCCCCAGCCAAAATCCCAAAGGGAACCAGTTCCTGCCAGGGAACTTGCTTGCACCACGCAAACACCCAACACTGTGCTTCTGAAGATCCATTCCTCAGGCGGCGGGTCTGACTCCCTCCCGATGCCACAGGGCCCCTCCTGAAGCAGATCTTCAAAGGAGAAGAGAGCTAAGCCTGCCCCACCCACCCCTGTGCACCTTTCCTATCCACCCCCGCTAATACACCAGATCACTAGCACCACAAGCCTGGCAGTGTGCAAGTAGCCCAGATAAGCCATGCCACCCCACAGTGAATCCCGCCCCTAGGAGAGGGGAAGAGAAGGTACACACCAGTCTGACCATGGCCCCAGCAGTGGGCTGGGGGCAGACATCAGGTCTGACTGCGGACCCGCCCACCAACACAAGTTATTCAAGACAGCACAGAGGAAGTGCCCTGCAGGTCTGCACCACTCCAGGGACTATCCAAAATGATGAAATGGAAGAATTCCCTTCAAAAGAATTTCCAGGAAATAACAACAGCTAACGAACTGATGAAAAAGGATTTAAACAATATAACAGAAAGTGAATTGAGAAATATAGTCATAAAATTAATCACTGGGCTTGAAAACAGTATAGAGAACAGCAGAGAATCTATTGCTACAGAGATCAAGGGACTAAAGAACAGTCAGGAGGAGCTAAAAATGCTATAAACGAGCTGCAAAACAAAATGGAAACGACTACAGCTCGGATTGAAGAGGCAGAGGAGAGAATAGGTGAACTAGAAGATAAAGTTATGGAAAAAGAGGAAGCTGAGAAAAAGAGAGATAAAAAAATCCAGGAGTATGAGGGGAGAATTAGAGAACTAAGTGATGCACTAAAGAGAAATAGTCTACGTGTAATTGGTATTCCAGAGGAGGAAGAGAGAGGGAAAGGTGCTGAAGGTATACTTGAAGAAATAATAGCCAAGAACTTCCATGATCTGGGGAAGGAAAAAGGTATTGAAATCCAAGGGGCACAGAGAACTACCTTCAGACTAACTTGAATTGATCTTCTGCATGACATTTCATAGTGAAACTGGAAAAAATACAAGGATAAAGAGAAAATTCTGAAAGCAGCTAGGGATAAATGTGCCCTAACCTATAAAGGGAGACCTATAAGACTCGTGACCGATCTCTCTTCTGAAACTTGGCAGGCCAAAAAGGAATGGCAGGAGATCTTCCATGTGATGAAGAGGAAAAATATGCAGCCGAGAATCCTTTATCCAGCAAGTCTGTCATTTAGAATAGTAGGAGAGATAAAGGTCTTCCCAAACAAAAACTGAAGGAATTTGTCACCACTAAACCAGCCCTACAAGAGATACTAAAGGGGATCCTGTGAGACAAGTACCAGAGACATCGCTACAAGCATAAAACATACAGACATCACAATTACGCTAAACCCATAACTTTCTATAATAACACTGAATGTAAATGGATTAAATGCACCAACCAAAAGACATAGGGTATCAGAATGGATAAAAAAAACAAGACCCATCTATTTGCTGTCTACAAGAGACTCATTTTAGACCTGAGGACTCCTTCAGATGGAAAGTGAGGGGATGGAGAACTATTTATCATGCGACTGGAAGTCAAAAGAAAGCTGGAGTAGGCATACTTATATCAGACAAACTAGACTTTAAATTAAAGGCTGTAACAAGAGATGAAAAGGGCATTATATAATAATTACAGGGTTTATCCATCAGGAAGATCTAGCGCTTATAAATGTCTATGCGCCAAATACAGGAGACCCCAGATATATAAAACAATTACTCACAAACATAAGCAACCGTATTGATAAGAATGTGGTAATGGCAGAGGACTTTAACACTCCACTTACAGAAATAGATCATCTAGACACACGGTCAATAAAGAAACAAGGGCTCTGAATGATACATTGGATCAGATGGACTTGACAGATATATTTAGAACTCTGCATCCCAAAGCAACAGAATATACTTTCTTCTCGAGTGCACATGGAACATTCTCCAAGATAAATCACATACTGGGTCACAAAACAGCCCTTCATAAGTATACAAGAATTGAAATCATACCATGCATACTTTCAGACCACAATGCTATGAAGCTTGAAATCAACCATAGGAAAAAGTCTGGAAAACCTCCAAAAGCATGGAGGTTAAAGAACACCCTACTAACGAATGAGTGGGTCAACCAGGCAATTAGAGAAGAAATTAAAAAATATATGGAAACAAACGAAAATGAGAATACAACAATTCAACCGCTTTGGGATGCAGTGAAGGCAGTCCTGAGAGGAAAATACATTGCAATCCAGGCCTATCTCAAGAAACAAGAAAAATCCCAAATACAAAATCTAACAGCACACCTAAAGGAAATAGAAGCAGAACAGCAAAGACAGCCTAAACACAGCAGAAGAAGAGAAATAATAAAGATCAGAGCAGAAATAAACAATATAGAATCTAAAAAAAAAAACAAACTTCAGAGCAGATCAACAAAACCAAGGGTTTGTTTTTGAAAAAATGAACAAAATTGATAAACCTCTAGCCAGGCTTCTCAAAAAGGAAAGGGAGATGAGCCAAATAGATAAAATCATGAATGAAAATGGAATTATTACAACCAATCCTTCAGAGACACAAGCAATTATCAGGGAATATTATGAAAAATTATATGCCAACAAACTGGACAACCTGGAAGAAATGGACAAGTTCTTAAACACCCACACACCTCCAAAACTCAATCAGGAGGAAATAGAAAACTTGAACAGACCCATACCCAGCGAAGAAATTGAATCAGTTATCAAAAATATCCCAACAAATAAGAGTCCAGGACCAGATGGCTTCCCAGGGGAGTTCTACCAGACGTTTAAAGCAGCGATAATACCTATCCTTCTCAAGCTATTCTAAAAAATAGAAAGGGAAGGAAAACTTCCAGACTCAGTCTATGGAGCCAGTATTACTTTGATTCCTAAACCAGACAGAGACCCAGTAAAAAAAGAGAACTACAGGCCAATATCCCTGATGAATATGGATGCAAAAATTGTCAATAAGATACTAGCAAAATGAATTCAACGGCATATAAAAAGAATTATTCACCATGATCAAGTGGGATTCATTCCTGGGATGCAGGGCTGGTTCAACATTCACAAATCAGTCAACGCGATACATCACATTAATAAAAGGAAAGATAAGAACCATATGATAAGATAAGATAAGATAAGAACCAATCGATGCAGAAAAGGCCTTTGAGAAAATTCAGCACCCTTTTTTAATAAAAACCCTGGAGAAAGTCGGGATAGAAGGAACATACTTAAACATCATAGAAGCCATTTATGAAAAGCCCACAGCTAACATCGTCCTCAATGGGGAAAAAGTGAGAGCTTTCACTCTGAGAACAGGAACACGACAGGGATGTCCACTCTCACCGCTGTTGTTTAACATAGTGCTGGAAGTTCTAGCATCAGCAGACAACAAAAGGAAATCAAAAGCATCAAAATTGGCAAAGATAAAGTCAAGTTTTCACTTTTTGCAGATGACATGATATTATATATGGAAAACTCGATAGACTCCAGCAAAAGTCTGCTAGAAATGATACATGAATTCAGCAAAGTTGCAGGATACAAAATCAATGTACAGAAATCAGTTGCAATCTTATACAGTAACAATGAAGCAACAGAAAGGGAAATAAAGAAACTGATCCCATTCAAAATTGCACTAAGAAGCATAAAATACCTAGGAATAAATCTAACCAAAGATGTAAAAGATCTGTATGCTGAAACTATAGAAAGCTTATGAAGGTAATTGAAGAAGATATAAAGAAATGGAAAGACATTCTGTGCTCATGGGTTGGAAGAATAAATATTGTCAAAATGTCAATACTACTCAAGGCTCTCTACACATTCAATGCAATCCCAATCAAAATTGCACCAGCATTCCTCTCGAAGCTAGTACAAGTAATCCTAAAATTCATATGGAACCACAAAAGGCCCCGAATAGCCAAAGTAATTTTGAAGAAGAAGACCAAAGCAAGAAGCATCACAATCCCAGACTTTAGCCTCCATTACAAAGCTGTGATCATCAAGACAGTATGGTATTGGCACAAAAACAGACACAGAGACCAATGGAATAGAATAGAAACCCCAGAACTAGACCCACAAACGTATGGCTAACTAATCTTTGACAAAGCAGGAAAGAACATCCAATGGAAAAAAGACAGTCTCTTTAACAATTGGTTCTGGAGGAACTGGACAGCAACATGCAGAAGATTGGAACTAGACCACTTTCTCACACCATTCACAAAAATAAACTCAAAATGGATAAAGGACCTGAATGTGAGACAGGAAACCATCAAAACCCTAGAGGAGAAAGCAGGAAAAGACCTTTCTGACCTCAGCTGTAGCAATCTCTTACTTGACACACCCCCAAAGGCAAGGGAATTAAAAGCAAAAATGAACTACTGGGACCTTATGAAGATAAAAAGCTTCTGCACAGTAGAGGAAACAACCAACAAAACTAAAAGGCAACCAATGGAATGGGAAGAGATATTTGCAAATGACATATCAGACAAAGGGCTATTATCCAAAACCTATAAAGAGCTCACCAAACTCCACACCCAAAAAACAAATAACCCAGTGAAGAAATGGGCAGAAAACATGAATAGACACTTCTCTAAAGAAGACATCTGGATGGCCAGCAGGCACATGAAAAGATGCTCAATGTCGCTCCACATCAGGGAAATACAAATCAAAACCACACTCAGATATCACCTCACGCCAGTCAGAGTGGCCAAAATGAAGAAATCAGGAGACTATAGATGTTGGAGAGGATGTGGAGAAACGGGAACCGTCTTGCACTGTTGGTGGGAATGCAAATTTTTGCAGCCACTCTGGAAAACAGTGTGGAACTTCCTCAGAAAATTAAAAATAGACCTACCCTATGACCCAGCAATAGCACTGCTAGGAATTTATCCAAGGGATACAGGAGTACTGATGCATAGGGGCACTTGTACTCCAATGTTTATAGCAGCACTGTTAACAATAGCCAAATTATGGAAAGAGCTTAAATGTCCATCAACTGATGAATAGATAAAGAAATTGTGGTTTATATACACAATGGAGTACTACGTGGCAATGAGAAAGAACGAAATATAGCCCTTTGTAGCAAGTGGATGGAACTGGAGAGTGTGATGCTAAGTGAAATAAGCCATACAGAGAAAGACAGATACCATATGTTTTCACTCTTATGTGGATCCTGAGAAACTTAACAGAAACCCATGGGGGAGGGGAAGGAAAAAAAAAGAGGTTAGAGTGGGAGAGAGCCAAGGCATAAGAGACTCTTAAAAACTGAAAACAAACTGAGGGTTGATGGGGGGTGGGAGGGAGGAGAAGGTGGGTGATGGGTATTGAGGAGGGCACATTTTGGGATGAGCACTGGGTGTTGTATGGAAACCAATTTGACAATAAATCTCATATATTGAAAAAAAAAGAAAAAAAAATAAAGAGCTCACCAAACTCCACACCCAAAACCAAATAACCCAGTGAAGAAATGGGCAGAAAACATGAATAGACACTTCTTTAAAGAAGACATCCGGATGGCCAACAGGCACATGAAAATATGCTCAACGTCGCTCCTCATAAGGGAAATACAAGTCAAAAACCACACTCAGATATCACCTCATGCCAGTCAGAGTGGCCAAAATGAACAAATCAGGGACTATAGATGCTGGAGAGGATGTGGAGAAACAGGAACCATCTTGCACTGTTGGTGGGAATGCAATTGGTGCAGCCGCTCTGGAAAACAGTGTGGAAGTTCCTCAAAAAATTAAAAATAGACCTATCCTATGACCCAGCAATAGCACTTCTAGGAATTTACCCAAGGGATACAGGAGTACTGATGCATAGGGGCACTTGTACCCCAAAGTTTATAACAGCACTCTCAACAATAGCCAAATTATGGAAAGAGCTAAATGTCCATCAACTGATGAATGGAAAAAGAAATTGTGGTTTATATACCCAATGGAGTACTACATGGCAATGAGAAAGAATGAAATATGGCCCTTTGTAGCAAGTGGATGGAACTGGAGCGTGTGATACTAAGTGAAATAAGCCATACAGAGAAAGACAGATACCGTATTGTTTCACTCTTATGTGGATTCTGAGAAACTTAACAAAAACCCGTGGGGGAGGGGAAGGAAAAAAAAAAAAGAGGTTATAGTGGGAGACAGCCAAAGCATAAGAGACTCTGAAAAACTGAGAACAAACTGAGGGTTGATGTGGGGTGGGAGGGAGGGGAGGCTGGGTGATGGGTATTGAGGAGGGCACCTTTTGGAATGAGCACTGGGTGTTGTATGGAAACCAATTTGACAATAAATTTCGTATATTGAATAAATAAATAAATAAATAAATAAATAAAAGATGGACTATGAAATGTTTCTGGAGCCACACCTCTGGTCCTATGATAACATGATTTTTTAAACATCCCCAGCTGGTTCTAATTTTTCAAAGTCGAAAGACTTATCCACCATTCAACTATTTTCCTTAATTTGTTTATACCAGGGAGATTAGCAATGAAAATAAAATCAAAAGATTTCTATATTCTAGAGTTTAATTTAGAATGCCTTTGTAAAGTCTGTATCAAGCGTTTAACAAAGGCCTTCGAATACAATCTTTTCTGAGTGTATGATCCAATCCTGGACCAATTTTTCTCAGGGAGAAAACGTCTATTATTGCTTCTATTAGCCCATAAAACATTGACCTCCAGCTGACGCATTTATAAGAAAGCCTAGAAGAAATTATGTTCTTTTGTTCCTTCTGTAAGTTTCTTTTTCCCTGTTCCCTGGGGGTGGGGGGGACACCTGGCTTGTCTCATAACTGTAGTATAGTCATGGGAGGAATTAATACCACTTAGTAGCTGTTAAAAATCACAACTAGGGTGCTTGGGTGACTCATTTGGTTAAGCGCCCAACTCTTGATTTCAGCTCAGGTCATGACTTTAGAGTTTGTGGGTTCCAGCCCTGCATCTCACTGTCAGTTTGGAGACTGCGTGGGATTCTCTTTCTCCCTCCCTCTCTGCCCCTTCCCTGCTCATGCTCTCTCTCTCTCTTTCAAATTAAATAAACTTAAAAAAAAAGAAGAAGAAACAGTAAACTGAAGCCTAGGCCTCACCAATTAAGTCTGAATCTGTTGGGTGGGACCTGGGCATCAGCATTTAAGAAAAATGAAGACAGGTCCTAAATGGATTCTTTTATGCTAAAACCCACAAAATCAAACCAAGACTTATTTACAGTTTTGGCTCTCTCAGAAATAACATCATAAACTAGTCAATCAGGAATCACCTGGTCAACATTATGTAAGTAATCTGCCTGAGAGCATCCTTATCATCCCTAGAATGAAACTTTGCAATAACCAACCCACTTTTTTGCCAGCATAACTTCTTTCTTCCTGTTCTCTTCTGCCTGTAATGTCTTTCATTTTGTACAGCTTCTTGGTGCTCCTTTCTATCTACTTGATTGGTTGCTGCTCAGTTCAAATTGATTTTTGTTCACATAAACTCTTACATTGTTTAATATGCCAAAGTTTATCTTTTAACACAGTGAAACAAGGTCTTTATGAATGGGGTTGTAAATTTTTTCTAGTATTTCTAATTTCTCCTTAAATTTGGTAGGATTTTTGGAAAGTGGAAATAAAAGGGCATTACAATTTTAAAGATCTATTGCTTTCCAGGAGACAAATAAATTACTTGTGGTGGTGGGTCCAGGATATATCCATGAGAACATTGCATAAGAAGACTTAAAGCTTATGGAGACTTATTATAGAGCCTTGGAAAGTAAGATAAATTGTAAGAGACAACAAAGTGAGGCTTAATGTCCATCCGAGGTGATTCTGCTAAATGCACTTCTTGACTTTGGCCATTTATATATCATCTGTATATTCTGGCTTTAAATATCAGGCTAGAGTGCTCTCTGTAAATCTTATATGGAAAGAGAATTCAAAAAGGTGTCTAGGAGATGTTGTGGGGAGAAGGTAAAGAAATTTGGGGAAACTAAAGAAAGTTGCTGAAGATTTGGGGCCAGATTTGAAATTTGCATTGGATATGGACTTCAATAGTTGATAGGACTAATTTCCATTCTTTCATCTTGTTAAGAGAGTCCCTAAGGCTAGTGGTCACAATCCTTTGTATACAGTTTTAAATTTGGCCTTTCCATAGGTATCAATAAAACAATTGTTTAGGATGAGAACTCTTCAAGTGTTTTTTTTTTTTTCAAACATAGAAACTTTTCCAGTTCAAAGGGTCTACAGTTTAGTCATTGACAAATAGGATCTTATATTAATCTTAATAGGGACTCAAACCAATAAACCTTTTTTTTTATAGAGTAACCGTGAACACAAGAAGGATCCCAAGAGGGTACAAAAGATGTAGTCCTTATAAGATCCAGAAAGTTCACTCTCAAAGTTAGCCTAAGAAAGTAAAGACCTTTTTGTCACACACAGGTTATAAGAAGGGTGTCATAAAAATAGCGTCTCCTGTTTCCCATGAGATCATGAGGCACTTGCAGTCACAGACCCACTAATCTGTGATGTCAGGCAGGTACTACTAGAATGGAACTCTTTCACCACTAGCAAGACTTATGAAGGTTGAGATGGTGAAGACCCCTTGTGACAAATTCCTTTGTGAGCTGGCACAGTTAGACAAAAGGAATGGTGATTGTGACACCATGTCTCAAAATTCCAATTTATTTTGCATGCACCTTCTGGATGGTGAAGGTCAGAGAAAATATTCTCACTGGTTACAAAGATAAACTGTCAGGACATAGAACAAGATAAAAGGAAACCTCATCTGATTTTTACATAGCAGACATATCAAAGTTAGTTTAAATGGACACTGGTTTGCTGAGAAGCCTGAACTCACCAGTGTGTGGCCAGCTCAAAAAATAAGCTTATTATAGAACCTATGCCTCTTGCCCTATGGATTGCATTCTTATGACAAAATGACACAAAAGACAGAGACAAAAGGAAACAATGACTACCTTTGAGAGGAAGAGAATCAATAGCAATCAAGGGTATTTAGAGCAAATCTTTACCAGAGTTGCTGTATATAAGGAACTGGCTCACACAAATATTTTCTTCTTCTAATCTAAATTTAGAAAAAGAAAAGGATTTTCACCACTCTTGCTTCCACAAGACTCTTTAGACAGAGGTCCAGAAAATTGATATAGTAAAAAATTCTATCTTTTGTCAGTTTCAGTCAGAGGTCCCAGGAATAAGCAGTATTTATACAGTGGAGAGCCTCACTTTGAGCACCAAAATTCCCTGCATTTGTTCAGGGAGCCAACCCAAAGAACCTTTTCTTTTGTGCTGTCTCCCTTGTGCTGAAACATAAGCCTTGCCTAGAACACAGTTTGACCACTAGTAAATTTATATTGCTTGGAGAGCCCAAGGACCCAACTAGAGCTCGATCCCACAAACCGTGATCATGACCTGAGCCAAAATCAAGTCAGTTGCCTGAACCAACCAGGTGCCCCTTAAGTAACTTTAATTTAAAATAATTAATTTGCAAAAGTGACATATTTTGGGTGGCATATTCTGATCTTCCTCAGTTACTTAATGGACAGAGTCTGCTGCTCTCTGGCTTGGTTCCTGTGGTTCAAAGAAGCCAGATTCTGTGAAGCTGTATGGAAACAAAGCTGAGGAAGTCACAAACCCAGATATCCTGACTACTTGAGGCAAAGCACTTGGATATTTTGAAATCCCACATACACATGGCTGTCTGCAGTGTACCTTGTTCATACAGACAATAAGATCTATGTTACTATAACAAATGAATACAGTGCCATGAAAGGCCCAGACCCTGCCTCTGGGAGATGCAATTTCATTCCTGCCCCCACAATTTGTAACAGAATTAGATGACTTTTTGTATATTGGTAATATCAAAATAATAGTTCAGTAGCTAACAGAGACTTGAAGCCAGTGTTGACTTCCTCTAATACTGACTGACAAAAATCCTGCCTGAGAATACTCAGAAGCATCATGAAGGAGAATTTGGAAAGGCAGGATGAAAGAAAGGGGAACTAACATTTAGTGAAAGCAATGTGTTGGGCACCATAAGTAGCCCATTGTCTCATAACATTTCTGAACCAAGTTTGCAATCAAGAGACTGATGATCAGAAAAGCAGTTAGTGTAAAAATGTAGGCTACCTAATTCCAAAATCTGTATTGCCTGGGACAGTGCCTGACTGATACTCTAACACCACAAGTGACATTGATTACAGCTATCCCACCATTCATTGATTATGTAGCAAATGTGCTTTCCTGAAAGTGTAAGCAGAAAGAGTTATGGGTCCCCAGAAAAAGAAAGAAGAGACATAGCTTTTGTGACACAAAATAAGTCATTTTTGGGGTGCCTGGGTGGCTCTGTCGGTTAAGCACCCGACTTTGTCTCAGGTCGTGATCTCACAGTCCGTGAGTTCGAGCCCCGCATCAGGCTCTGTGCTGACAGCTCAGAGCCTGGAGCCTGCTTCAGATTCTGTGTCTCCCTCTCTCACTGCCCCTCCCCCTCTCTTGCTCTGTCTCTGTCTCTCCCAAAAATAAATAAAGATTTTTTTAATCTTAAAAAAAAATAAGTCATTTTAAGCCCCCAGCTGTTTTCTGTGATTTATTCCCTACTTTTCCAAGCATACTTCTTGCAGAACTTCCTAAGAAGTGTCAGTATTACAAACAAATGCAAAAGCCTCAGTAGGTAAAGAATTTAAAGGAAAAGGGAAATGCAAAAACTAACAATCTCTAGCCTAACCATATCAGAGACAATAAATCAGTGGTTAAAAACTTCCTGTGCTATTTCAAAAGGAAACACGACTCTGCATTCCTTACTCAAGATAATGAGTGCAAGATCATATTCAGTTGATACCCGCTTGCAGAACATGCCCATAGCCCCTTTCTTGTTCAACAGTTACCTCTACTCCTTTATAATGTTATAGTCTCTGCCCTGGAAGAAGCACATGCTTCATTAACATAACATAGAGTACATGTATTGGCATATTTTCCAAATATGACTGTTCAATTTTATGCTTGTCTTTACAGGTGATGACAAATCTACTCTTTCTGAATATTCATCCTGACTCTAAATAAAATGAGCTCACTAAACCCTGCTCAGGGAATCATGGTTTTGGAAGTTATTCCCAGTGGTTTCTTCTGATTTGTTGCAAATAAAGTTTCTTTTGTGTGACAACTCCACCTGGTACAATCTTTATTTGTAAGGTACCAAAGACTGCATTCACCTTGTTTAGTTACAATAATAAAGGGCCTCCCATGGGTTTTGCCCACCTCCCTAGTCTCATTGATTCCAGGGAGCCATTTTCTACCCTCAGGCAGGGTAGAACTCAGCTTTCCAGAATTCCTGGTCTCAGGGTGGAGGCAGCCAAATGACCACAGTCACATGTTGGCCAGGGCAAGATAAAATAAAAGCAGAAAAAGTTGAGTTAAATCAATCATAACTGGTAGTGAGTACCTGGAAAACACAAATGACTTCCAAGGGAGAAGTGACATTTCACGGTGAGACCTATCAGATCCTTTTCCAACATAAAGGAGGCTCCAGAGGGGGAGAGTTTGTTATTAGAGTTGTTGAATTCCAGAGTTTTGGAATCCAGAAAGGTTACTGGATCAAGTATATCTGTATATGAATTAAGTGTTCAGAGTAGTCATGGTCACTCAATTGTATGTGCTTATGAGTAGGAAGAATAAAATATGATAACCAGAAAGGTGCTCTCTGGTCCCCTGGAATACATTTAAAAAGCTAGTAAGAAAGAAATATGCTTATAACTCAGGATGCTACTGTAAAAACCACATAGTGCGGGACAACTAATATTTGCTTCCTAAAGGCAATGACCTCCTGCTGAAAATCACCTAAGCACCATGGTCTGTGCAAGAAAGAACGTGAAGGAGCACCTGAGCAGGTCCTGGGCTTAGGCTGCTCTGAGACAATAGCCAGCTGTGTGACTGAGGAAGACACTGGGAAAAATCACATTGTATTATGAAGAGGTTTGGTCATGCAGAAGACAGGAGGGTAGATCTCTCTGACTGCAGCATTCTCCCCACTAAGTCTTTCCTGAAGCAAAAGTTTGAAGAATGAAGAGAAGAATGATCTCAGCTCTGTACCTCCATATTCCTGCCTCCCTTTGTGCAGACCTAATTATACTCAGGGCAAACTTCCTTTGGGTGGACAGCAGCCCATTCAATCAAGTGAGCAAATTGAAATTGAAGGAATTTTTTTTTATTTAAAAAGGTGCATCCCCAGCCTTTCTAGGGGACATGGGGCTGTCAGGCTTCCTTGGGCAGCTTTACTTCCACAGAATTTTTTTCCTAAGCTGCCTTTCTTTTGCAATTCTGTTAGAAGGAAATTACAATACTGGTGGCTTCTTGATGCTAAACTGAGTTTTATATCCCTGTTCATCTTAGATTCTTTATCGACTGAAGGCAGAGATTTGATCCTTTCTCATACGTGAACCTTTACAGAAAAGAGTAGATAGGACTGTTCAAAGCTAGGTTCATTTTAAATCTTTATATTAAACAGCATCTCAATCCAAATCCTGTCAGGTTTTATGTTGTAGGTGTATGTACAAGTTTAAAAGCTGATTCAAAAATTCTTATGAAAATGCAGAAGGACAAGAACAAATTTCTCAAAAGAAAAACATAGGTGAAAGGCTAACACAGCCAAATATCAAGGCCTTTTACAAAGCTGACTAATTAAGATAGTGTTGTACTCATGCAAAAATAGATGAACTAGCCAAAAAGAAAAAGTCCAGGAACAGATTCAGGCATATAGGGTTTCTAAATATGCAACAAAAGGTGACACTGCAGTGCCACATCCTGTGATGAATGTCCTTCTGAATAAGTGACCCCTGGCCATGTGGACATACAAATGGAAGGAAATGCACTTGTGTAGGAGTGTAAACTGAAACAATATATTTTTTTTAAAGCTGCTTGCATAGTTACTAAAGCTGAACTCATGCAGACTGTGTAAACCAGCAGCTCCACTCCCAAATGTATGCTTAGTGGAAATGAAAACCATGCTTTCCCAATGACACACCCAAGAATGTTCTCAACATACCCCTGAGCTTTTCTGTAGTCATCCTTCAAGACCCCCATCATGTGTCTAACCCTTAGAATCATTCCAAAATCCTTTATCTGAAACCTTGACTTTATGTAGATTTCTTACTGTACTAAGTTTAGCTTACTCTGCCTTGTGTGGCAGTTACTTGAGGTGTGTGAGTGAACTACAGTTCTGTCATGTTGTATTTAGTGGTGTCAACCTTAAAAATGAAATAGCCAGTTATTGATAAGCAAAAGAGGGTTATTCTAGAACAGCAGGGGAATTGCAATTTGAGACAAGTGAACTGTGGCATACCACAGGCAAGTCTGAATAGACAAAGGGAAGTGCAGCTTTTATGAGGTTTTAGTAGGAAGTTGGGAGGGTTGTTTTGAACAAAAGTTCATTTGAGAAGAACAAGAGTTTGAGGTGTTATTTTTCTCGTTGGCTTTAAGTGTGGTTAGTGTGTTCTTGCTGGGGCAGGAAGACATCTCCCTTCTTTTTCTCAAAAACAGGAGATAGAAATTCTTATGGGAAAAATAACTTCCCTTTTAAGATAATTCTTATCTTCCTTATTTCTATTGCTTACACACCTGCAACAAGTGGTACATGAATGAGAGAGCTCATTCTTCAGTTTTTTTTTTTTTTTACTCCATTCTAAATGAGATTTCCTTTACTCATTTTCACAGTAGGTGTTGACATGGCTGACTTGGCCATCTGGCTTATAGACAGGAGTCCATGTTCCTTCTCATCTCTAAGATGTAAACAACACTTCTAACATAAGCAAGATGCCATTTCTGTACTGGTCCCATCTACCAACTGGGCTACAGGCTCTTCATGGGCAAGACCTGTAGTTGACCAGCTTCTCTCCTCAGAGTTCCAAGCCACAAAGTGAGAGCTCACTACATGTATATTAGGTAGCTATGAAATATGGGTCAGAAAAAAAAAAAGAAATATGGGTCAGAACTCTTCTTTTCTATAAGTGGGACATAGAGATTTGCCCCAAAGGACAGTTACTAATGATAATTAAAATTTATTGCAGAATCAACTTGATAATAAATAAAAATCTGTCACTGGGATGGGCAGTTGTATGCATTTATATATTTACGAGTAGGAAGTGGAAGATACTGCATAACATTTGGCTAAAGATAAAGGAAGAGAATAACTGAATTGGAATCCAAGGGAGCAGAATTTGCCACTCCAAAATATGCCTCTTTGGCATAAGGATTACTTTAGGCCAAATATTTTTAAGAAACTTCAAACATAAGAAAAGCTCTGAAAACTGAGTAGAACTTACCCTTTGTGCGGTCCATTTACATTTATAAGGTAAATATCCATTTATAAGGGTGTCTCTGTGTGCCAGAAAGAAAAGGATGACTAAAACCCTAGAAATTCTTATCAATAAAGAAGACAATAATGAAAATCTGAATGACAAACTGACTCTTGTTTACTGGGTTTTCCTCATAGACTTTCATGACTAGCCTCCTCTCCCATCCAAAATCTTATTTTGTCTTTAGCTAGAAATGTTATTTAAGGGGATAACTTGGGCCATTTGGAGGAGTTACTCAGTTTTCCTGGGTATCTCCCATGTATACAAATGATATTAAATTATATTAAATTTGTTTTTCTCCTGTTAATGTGCCTTCTTAAAATTTTTATTTATTTTTAATTTTTTAATTTTAATTCCAGTATAGTTAATATACAGTGTTATATTAGTTTCAGTTGTACACTATCATTAATCAACAATTCTATATATTCCTCAATGCTCATCAAGATAAGTGTACTCTTGGGGCGCCTGGGTGGCTCAGTCGGTTAGGCGTCGGACTTCAGCTCAGGTCACAATCTCGAGGTCTGTGAGTTCGAGCCCCGGGTCGGGCTCTGGGCTGATGGCTCGGAGCCTGGAGCCTGCTTCGGATTCTGTGTCTCCCTCTCTCTCTGCCCCTCCCCCATTCATGCTCTGTCTCTCTCTGTCTCAAAAATAAATAAACATTAAAAAAAATTTAAAAAAATAAAAAAAAGATAAGTGTACTCTTAATCCCCATCACCTATTTTACCAACCCCTAAACTACTTCCCTTCCAGTAACTCTGTTTCTTTTTTTTTTCTGTAGTGAAGAGTCAGTTTTTTGGTTTATTTCTTTTTTCCCCTTTGTTTGTTTTGTTTCCTAAATTCCACATATAAGTGAAATCAATTTCATTTACATTATACTCTCTATCTCCATCCATGTTGTTACAAATGGCAATATTTCATTCCTTTTTTTGGCTGAGTAATAGTCCATTGTATACACATTGCACATCTTTATCCATTCATCTATCAATTATGGGCTGCTTCCATAATTTGGCTATTGTAAACAAAGCTGCAATGGACATAAGGGTGCATATATCTTTTCAAATTAGAGTTTTCATATTCTTCAGGTAAATACTCAGTAGCTGAATTACTGGATCATAGGGTATTTCTATTTTTAATTTTTTGAGAAAACTCCATTCTGTTTTCCATAGTCACTGCACCACTTTGTACTCCCATTAACAATCCAGGAGGGTTCCTTTTTCTCCATATCCTCACCAACACTTGTTGTTTCTTGTGTTTTTTAATTTAACCATTTTGACACGTGTGAGAGAATATCTCAATGTGGTTTTTATATGCATTTCCCTGATGACAAGTGATGTTGAGCAACCTGTGATGTGTCTTTTGGCCATCTTTTGGTATGTTCTTTTTGGATAAATGACTGCTCATGTATTCTACCATTTTTTAATTGGATTATTTTGCTTCTTTGGTGTTCACTTGAATAAGTTCTTAATATATTTTGGAAACTAACCCTTTATCGAATATGTCACTTACAAATATCTCCTCTTATTCAGTGAGTTATCTTTTAGTTTTGTTGATTGTTTCCATTGCTGTGCAGGGCTTTTTATTTTGATGTAGAAAAACAGAAAACTGTTGCTATGGCTGAAGTCAGAGGAATTACTGCCGGTTCTCTATTGTAGGATTTGCAAGTATTTAGTTCTCACATTTAGGTCCTTAATCTATCTTGAGTTCATTTTGGGGTATGTTTTAAAAAAATGTTGCAGTTTTATTCTTTTGCATGTAGCTGTCCAGTTTTCCCAACACCATTTGCTGAAGAGACAGTCTTTTTTTCTCAGTGCATATTCTAGCCTCCTCTGTTAAAGAATACTTTATAGTATTCTGTACATTATAGTAAATCTTCAAATCTATGATTGTGACACCTCTAGTTTTGTTTTGTTTTTCAAGATTGCTTTGGCTATACAAGGTTTTTAGCGTTTTCATTCAGGGTCTTTTGCAGTTCGACATACATTTTAGGATTGTAAAAAAATGTTAGTATTTTGATAAGGATTGCACTAAATGTGTAGATTTCTTTTGGTAGTATGAAAATTTTAACAATAGTTGTTTTTCCAATCTATGAGCATGAAATATGTTTCCAATTGTTTGTGTTGTGTTCAATTTCTTTCATCAGCTTGTTATAATATTTAGAGTACAAATGTTTCACCTCCTTGGTTAAATTTGTTTCTAGGTAATGTTTTTTTTTTATTCCTAGTTATTTTAATGTTTGTGGTGCAGTTTTAAATGCTATTGTTTTCTTAATTTCTTTGCCTGCTACTTCATGACTGTGTAGAAATACAATATATTTCTGTATATTGACTCTGTATCCTGAGAACTTACTGAATTCATGTATCAGTTCCAGAAATATTTTTTGGTGGAAGCCTTAGGGTTTTCTATACATAATATTATGTTACCTGCAAATAGTGAAAGTTTTACTTCTCCTTTACTAATTTGGATACTTTTTGTTTCTTTTTCTTGTCTGATTTATTATGGTTAAGGCTTCCAGTACTATGATGAATAAAAGTGGTGAATGGACATCTTTGTCTTTTTCCTGCCCCTAGGATATAGTGTTCAGTTTTTCACCATTGATTATGATGTTATCTGTGAGGTTTCCATAGTTGGCCTTTGTTACGTTGAGGTATGTTCCCTCTAAACCTACTTTGTTGAGGGCTTTTATCATGAATGGATGTTTTACTTTGTCAAATGTTCTTTTTTTCTGCATCTATTGAAATGATCGTATGATTTTATCCTTTCTTTTATTGATCTGATTTATTACAATGATGGATTTGTAGACATCAAACTACCCTTGCAACCCAGGAATAAATCCCACCTGATCATAGTGAATGAGACTTTAATGTATTGTTGGATTCAGTTTGCTAATATTTTGTTGAGGACATTTTTACCTATGTTCATCAGAAATATTGCCCTGTAGTTCTCTTTTTTTACTGTCTTTATATGGTTTTGGTATCAAAGTTGCACTGGCTTCTTAGAATCAATTTGGAAGATTTCCTTCCTCTTCTATTTTATTCTTAATACCTTGAGTAGAATAGGTAGTAACTCTTCTTTAAATGTGTGGTAGAATTCACCTATGAAACCATTTGGTTCTGGACTTTGCTGGGAGATTTTTGATTACTGACTCAATTTTATTGCTGGTAATTGGTTTGTTCAAATGTTCTATTTCTTCCCGATTCAGCTTTGGGAGGTTATGTTTTCTAGAAAAAATTTTTTTTTCCATTTCTTCTAGTTTGTCCACTTTGTTGGCATTTCATTTTTCATGATATTCTCATAATGTTTTGAATTTGTGTGATGACAGTTGTTATTACTCCTCTTTCATTTCTGATTTTGGGTCTATTCTATTCTATTTTTTTAATTTTTTAAATGTTTATTTTTTTGAGAGAGAGAGACAAACAGTCAGAGTGTGATCAGGGAAGGGGCAGAAAGAGAAGGAGACACAGAATCTGAAGAAGGCTCCCGGTTCTGAGCTTCTCCACAGAGCCCAATGTAGAGCTCTAACTCCTGAACTGTGAGATCATGACCTGAGAAAAGTCAGATGCTTAACTGAGGCACCCGAACACCCGTTTTCTTTTCTCTTTTTTCTTTTCTTTTCTTTTCTTTTCTTTTCTTTTCTTTTCTTTCCTTTCCTTTTCCTTTCTCTTCTCTTCTCCTCTCCTCTCCTTTCCTCCCCTACCCTCCTCTTCCCTCTTCCTCTCCTCTCCTCTCTTCTTCTTTTTTCTTTTCCCTCCTCTCCTCTCCTTTCCTCTCCTCTTTCTTTCTTTCTTTCTTATGAATCTGGCAAATGTTTCTACCAATTTTGTTTATCTTCTTATAGAAACAGTTGCTGGTTTCATTGATCTGTTCCACTGTGGGGTTTTTAATTTGTTTGTTTGTTTGTTTTTCTTTTGTTTCAATTTTATTTATGCTCTAGTTTATATTATTACCTTCCTTCTACGGGTTTTTGGTTGTATTGTTTTCTTTTTCTATCTCCTTTAGATATAAAGTTATGCTGTTTATGTGAAATTTTTCTTGATTCTTGAGATAAGCCTGTATTGCTGCTATAAACTTCCCTCTTAGAACAGTTTTCGCTTCATCCCAAAGATTCTGGACCATTGCATTTTCATTTTCATTTGTCTTCATACAATTTTTAATGTCTATTTTGGTTTCTTGGTTAACCAATTCATGTTTAGTAGTATGTTATTTAGTTTCCATGTATTTGTGTGTTTTCCAGGTAATTGTTTTTTGTTTTTACTTTTTCTGGTTCACTTTTAGTTTTGTAACATTTTGTTCAGAAAAAAAAGCATTGTATAACTTCAATCTTTTTGAATTTTTTGAGACTTGTTTTGAGACTTGTTTTGTGTCCCTTGACTTAATGTGTGATCTACTCTGGAGAACGTTTCATTAGTACTTGAAAAGAATGTGTATTTTGCTATTTTAGGATGAAATATTTTGAATTTATCTGTTAGATCCCTTTGATCCAATGTGGCATTCAAATCCAGTTTCCCTGATGATTTTATGTTTGGGTGATCTATTCACTGATGTAAGCAGGGTGTTAAACTTCCCTAGTATTATTGTATTACTATGGGTTACTATGTTTATTAGTGCTTTATGTATTTGGGTGCTTTCATGTGGGGTGCATATATATTTACAATTGTTATGTTTTCTTGTTGGGTCTCTCCCTTTATGATTATATAGTGGCCTTCTTTGTCTTTTGCTATATAGTTTTTGTTTTAAAGTGGATTTTGTCTAATATAAGTATTGCTACCTTGGCTTTCTTTCCATTCTGCATAATATATAATTTTTCATCTCTCCATTTTCAATCTGCATGTGTCCTTAGGTCTGAAATAAGTCTCTTGTAGACAAACTTTTTAGCCATTAAACCACCTTATGTTTTTTATTGCAGTATTTATTCCATTTACATTCAAAGTAATTATTGATAAGTATGTACTTATTGCTATTTTGTGATTTGCTTTATGGTTGATTTGTAGTTTTTCTCTCTTTTTTTTTTGACTCTCTTCTCTTACAGATTTCTGGCTTCTTTAGTGATATTCTATTCCATTCTTTTTGTTTTTGCATATCTATTATTGGTTGCTGATTTGTATCATTAGATTTGTATATAACATTTTATGCATATAGCAGTCTATATTATATTTATGGTCACTTAAATTTGAACTGATTCTTTATTCCTCACTATGTTTTAGGTATGTGATGTCATAGTTTACATGTGAATCCCTTGACTTATTTTTATAGGTACTCTTATATTTACTGGTTTTGTGATTCCTCCTTTTCTTACTCCTACTTATGCTCTTTCCTTTCCACTCAATGAGTCCCCTTTAATATTTCTTGTAGGACTGGTTTAGTGGTCATAAACTCCTTTAGCTGTTTCTCTGGGAAACTTTTTCTTTCTTTCTACTCTGGATAACATACTTGTTGGACAGAGTTTTTCTGGCTGCAGGTTTTTCCTTTCAGCACGTTGATTATATTATGTCTTTCCTTTCTAGTCTGCAACATTTCTGCTGAAAAACCAGCTGATAACTTTATAGGGTTTCCCTTGTATGTTACTGTTTTCTCCCTTTTAAAAGTCTGTCTTTATCCCTTCATTTTTCCATTTTAATTACCATATGTCCTTGGATTGATTTTGTTGAGAAATCTCTCTGCTGTATGGATCTGGATATCTATTCCCTTACTGATGTTTGGGAATTTTTCAAATATTGTTTCCTCAAATAAATTTTCTGCCCCCTTTTCTGTATTCTCATTCTGGGTTCCCTATAATGCAAATTTTATTACATTTGATCGTGTCACTGATTTCCTTATGTCTATCTTCATTTTTTATTTTTTTTCTCTATCCTATTCAGCTTGATTGCTTTACATCATTCTGTCCTCCAGGTCACTAATATTTTCTTCTGCATTCTTTTTCCTACTATTTATTTGATTTTGATTTTTATTTTTTTCTATCTCTTTGTTAAGGATCTTACTGAGATCCTCCACTCTTATTGGTGAGTGGGACCTGGTGTCAGACCAAATATCTGCCCCCATCCCACTGCTGAGGTGCAACTGGACTGGTGTATGTGTTTATCTTTCCCTCTCCCCAGGACAGGAGTCACTTTGGAGTATTGCTGGCTCTTGTCAGGGTTGTTTGCACACTGTCATACTTATGGCACAGCTTCGGATGTGCTCTTCCTAAGGACACATAGGATGGGGCAGGTTCACAGGAGAATGAGGGGGCAAGGCACCTAGTGAGAGCAAGGCTCACATGAGTCCACTGTAAGGGGGTACCTGCAGCTGTAGGGACCAATGCAGACCAGTTTGATCTGCATAAGTACATTGGGGTAGATTGGCAGTAGTGTTAGCAGGTTTTGAACAGGTCTGCTATAAGAGGATACCTGGAGCTGAGACTTGGCTGGAAAGGAGGTGTCTACAGGATAATGTGGGGGTGGGTCACACTGTTAACAAGTAAAATGGGAAATGTTGCAGCCCTGATTGCTGCAGGTATCTGAATGTACTGGAGAATGGTGGAGAAAAATGGCTCCCTCCAGATCCTTTCTTCCTGTAGAAGTCCCTCAGTGATCTCTGTCCCTCTAGCACATGCTCTCAGATTAGTAAATCAATCTTTCTCCTGTATAACCCAGGCCTTTTTCAAACTGCTACTTCTATGCAGTATCTCAGTGGGGTGCTAACTCTTTAAGGGCAGAGACTTAATTTCCTATCACCTTCCAGCTTTCTCAGAGCTAGCTCCCTGATTTTTAAAGTTCCAGATCTTAAGCCCCACTGATTATAAGAACTCATGAAATTTAGCCCCTGTGGTTTCCAAAGCCAAATGTTATGGGGAATCATCTTTCCCATGCAGGTTCTCTGTGCCTAGGGTGACTGGTATGAGTCCCTTTCCATGCCCACAGCATCTCTGTCTCCATTCAGACAGTTCTGCAGCTCCATTTAGCGCCTGACTGTGTCTCTACCCTTTGGAACTTCTTCAATGTGAACTTTTGTCTACATTTAGCTATGGAGAGTCCATTCTGCCAGGTTTTTTTTTCTGGGTTATTTACACTGATGTGTGTGTTACCTAGTTACACTCATTAGACAAGTTGAACTTGGGGTCCTCATACTCCACCATCTTTCCCAGAACTTTTTGTTTTGTTTTGGGTTTTTTGTTTGTTTATTTGGCTTTTGTGTTTTGTTTGTTTTATTTGTTTCATTTTATTTTATTTTTTTTTGTTACAGGAGTGTCTTAGCCAATAACTAGAAGAGTAGAGGGAAAATTATATTTCCTTCTCCACAGAATTCTGTGGGAGCTACTATACACCTTAAAGGTGGATGGAGAAAATGAGAGATGCATTTCTAAAGAACTTCATACACCCAGCAGTTACATAGTTTGTGGGAAATTCAACTCAAAATAAGTCTCCTATAGCTTAAAGCCATGTGTCTTAGTAGCACCCAATTCACCTTCCTGAGTTTTATATCCCAGAATCTAGAGGAAAAACAAAAATCTTAAGTGTGATCATAAAGGAACACAGGGGCACCTGGATGGCTCAGTAGATTAAGCATTTGACTCTTGATTTAAGCTCAGGTCATGATCTAACAGTTTGTGAATTCAAGCCCCACATCAGGCTCTGTACTGCTGGTGCAGAGTCTGCTCGGGATTCTCTCTCTCTCCCTCACTCTCTGCCCCTGTCCTGCTCTTTTTATTTCTCTCTCTCTCTCTCTCTCTCTCAAAATAAACAAATAAAGTTTAAAAAAATGACCCCAGATTTGGTGACATAAACATGGAAGGACATAATCATGAGTGAAAGTGTTTCAGCCCATGCATCAATGACAGGATCACCCCCTAGTCTCCATGTTCATCTCACTAGAACTCCCATCCTACCCATGGTCCTTGTTCTTGCATTCCTCTATGCCTCCTCCAAGTTCCAGGAATATTATCCAACTTGCACTTGGACAAAGAGCTTTGTTCAATAAACAAGGAAGGTGTATTTGGATGTGGTGGGAATTTACTCTAATCCTCCCCCAAGTCCCTGGAAAAATCCTCTGTGAGAAACCCCTGGTGTCAAAGCACCTGCTATGTGTGGTTTGTGTACTTAGTAGAAAACCAAACAATTAACTTTGCGACAAGGAAATATTGGTCACCTTGATACTAACATTTAAGTAAAGAAGACAGAAGCCTTCTTTGAAATGGATCAAGATGTTGAATAAGAAGAGAGGAAATAAAGATAGCATCTATTGTTAGTTTTCAAAAAATGTTCTATAAAGAAGAGAAATGGGCTTGTAGCTATAAATAAATGTGAAACCAAATAAGGAACATATAGTGTTGTGTTTGTGGTTTTTATTTTATTAACCAGGAATGTTAATCTGGTCTTGAAAGTGATTGGAGACATAGAGAGAAGGGCAAGGGTAGCAAAAGGGCAAAGTACTCGAAAAACAAGAGAGATTACTTGGGATTAATATTTAATCGGATCAGGTTCCTTGCCTTGGTTGTGAAATAAAAAAAGGGAGGACCACCACTCGTATATGTTAGTAGAGCTAGATACATACAAATTGGGTATGATTAACCGTATCAATTTTATATAGTAAGTTTTTGACTCATATTTACTGAGATCCTACTAGTAACTAGGTCACAAGTGGAGAAGTCAGTAATCTGAGTCACAGAAGTGAAATAAGAGATGTCAAGTCATTTAAGAAAAAGAGTACTCTGCTACACAAGGAAACATAGCAGTAGCTTTATGGGATGGAGACATAATGCTGCTTTTGATTAGCAGAAGTTTCAAAGTGCAAAGGAAGGAAGAAGAAGTACAAGATAGAATTTGGTCTTTGTTGTTTTTTTGAAGATTTTGATTTCAAGTACCATCTTATTTAATCAATAGAATCCCATTCCCTTTTTGTTGCCTCCATATTTATCCCATAAATGGCAGCTAAGAAGTAAGAGTAACAACAGTGTGTGGACTGGGATCACATTATGTGATAGTAGTTTGCCTGACCTACGCCCAGCCAGTTGTCCCAGAGTTTCCACTGTTCCCTCATCAAGCACTTATTCCTGAGCCACTAGGTGGGTCTTTGTGAAAACAAGATGGAAGTAGGTAACTTTTAAAAGGAAGACAGGTGGGGGGCTATCAGGAGACTGCCTGAATGCTGGAGTGGAGTGGAGCCAGGAGCGTAGTGATATGGAGGGTGTAGTATTGGAATAAATTTCTGTTTAAAATAACACTGTACAATGAGTAGGCTTTGGGGTCCTGTTGAGTTGATTTCCAGTGTGCTAATATGTGTGAAATTATCTAGCTATAGTGAAAAAGATATTGCTCTCATATCCTTGCAGATAATAGAACACTATACACTTTGAAAACCATGAAATTTTATAAAACATGTTCCATTTATTCCATGGTTTCCTCAGTATATTACTTCTTTCTGTTTTTTTCTCTCTCCTTTTCTTTCTCATTTTTTCTATATTCTTTCTATTTCTATTTTTTCCTCCTCTTTCATAATTTTTGTCTCCCTCCTTTCTTTTCTTTTTCCTCTTTCCAGAGAGAAGGTGAGAATGAGGGCTTTCTCCATTCTGCAGCTGCTTTAATAAGAAAATTAACATAAGACAGTTTAACAGGGGAACACCAAATGTCAAAAGTATGGAGGCCTTGTAAAGCTATGAGAATCCCCATCAGGCAGGAAATTGAGGCTTATATATAACCCTGAAATAGAGAGAAATAGGATAGGAGTGTGGGGCTTCCAAGGGGAGGAAGATAATAACAGGAAAATGAGAAGAGCAAATGTTTGGTAAATAAATATATGTCATGCCATTCTGAGAAATCTTTCAGATTTATTTAGATAGGTGGTCTGTACATAAAACAGAGAGCTATAGCTGTCCTATAGTATAGCCACCTGTCTAAATACTTTTAGGCAGAAGACTTTTCCTAAATCTGTTTTACTTTGATTGCCTTCAGCTTGAAATAATCCACATGCCAAAGTGTCATGTTCTGCGGTGGCATATTCTGTTCCCCCTCAATATCTTCACATTGCCCTCCTTGTTCTCTGAGGCTTTCCTTGTCTCCATATTCTCTCCTCCCCTTCTCTTCCTAACTGGCTTTGATTATCTCTCAAAGCAGCCACACATTCCCAGTCTGATCTTCTCTTTGTAGAGGCATCAAAGCCAGCACAAGCTGTGCTTGTCATTAGTAGGAGTGGGATGGTCATCCACACAGTTTTGAACAGTCCCTTTATTTCACACTTTAGGGTTTTTTTTGATATGATGTATATACCAAAGCTAAATTTAGAGTCAAATAAACATCTTCTACCAAATTAAGAATTTATACCTTCTCCAAGCACAGGGTAGAGACTATTATGTTCAGATCTGTTTTATTTCTATTTTGTACTGGAAAGAACACCAGATTGGAACTCAACAGGCCTAGTTTCTAGATTCAATTTTACTGTTTTCTGGCCTTGTAATCTTAGAACTCCTTTTTACTAATGTACAACTAAGGATTTAAATCAACAGATATTGCAAATTGGTGGCCTAAAGCTATATCTGAACTCCAAATGTGTAATGTTGGTCTACAGAATATTTTGTAAATTGTGAATTTGAATGTTTTTTCTATGGCCTGCAATATTTAGTTTGCCACTGTCTTCCGACTTTCTATCCCTCAACATCTCTCAAGTTATTTGCCATGATTTTTTTTTTTAATCTATGCTACCATTGATGACATTTGAGATTATGACCTCTGGAATAGATGAGACAATGCTAAGATTCCTTTAACTTCTAATATTCTTGATCCTATTGTAAGTATATCAGGGTGATTCCCACATGAAATCAAATATCTGGAGAAAAATATAAAAGTTTAGTTGTCCAAGCAATTCTTAGTATGTTGGCATTTTCCAATATGTAGCCATTGCTCCTTTATGGTATGCTCCATTATCAAATATTTACAAGTACTTAATTGTTCCTGGTTCATGCTAGGGACTGTAATAAATACATCCAAGATGACATTGGCACTTTCTAAGTGCTTATTTACCCTTGAAGATTTAAGAGTAAAGGGACTTGGAACTACTGGTGTTTTTTTAAAGTGTTTACTTCTTTCTGAAACGTACACAGAAGCATAATTATATAAGCATATAATGAAAATGCTCTGCATAGAAGCAATAGTGGATCTCTACCTTTGCCAGTTCAATGACTGAGCAACTTTTGGCTGACTCTGAAGTGGTCCACTCACAGACTATGGGTATTGAGTAATGTCGCCACAGGTGCAGATCTAAGGTCAGCAGAATCCTGGTTTCCTATTTCTTAACCTTTATACAAATTCTGATTTTCATAACAAAATAATTGTGCTGGTCTGAGGATGGGATGGAAACAGAAATAGAAGCTGACCAAACCAGGGGCTAGCTGCTGAGTCCATGGCTCTTGTGTTGGAGAAGTCTTTTTGACCAATTAGACCCTTTTATTTGGGATGCTAAGTTACTTGGAAAAGCACTGTCATACAATGGTAAACCTTAGATTATATTGCACAGATAAGTGCTGTAACTGCCCAAATATATATGCAATTCCTAGAGTTTTACTGTTTTTGTATAAGGGCATCACTTCATATTCTGATTATTTGAAGTGTTATGTGTCACAGAAATAACCGAATTTCTTTGTCAATTGCATCATAATGAGCTCTCATCAGATCTTTTTTTTTACATTTATTTATTTTTGAGGGACAGAGAGAGATGGAGCACAAGCAGGGGAGGGACAGAGAGAGAAGGAGACACAGAATCCAAAGCAGTCTCCAGGTTCTGAGCTGTCAGCACAGAGCCCAACGTGGGGCTCTAACTCCCAAACTGTGAGATCATTACCTGAGCCGAAGTTGGACACTTAACTGACTGAACCACTCAGGCGCCCCTCATCAGATCTTTAACAATGTCTATTTCTGAGTTTTGTCATTTATAGGTGTTCTTATTCTCTCACAAAATGTGTTTCTTCTTCAAGGAGATTTACAAAAAGGACTTTGGGGACAAATACAGGTATTCGACTTCTTTAAGATTCATTCTCAAATGGGTAAGAATTTCCAGAATTAAAAAGCTGCATTCAAACTGAACAAGAATTAGGAACATGGCATTAAATGAACTGAGGAAGATTATAGTTTTGTGATTCTTGTTGAAAATATTGCTTGTTCTCTAATGTTTCCTCTTCCAGGTTAAGGAAACTTTCTCTTAAGATATCTATGATATGCAGAAATGCCATAAAGTAGGCATTTGTAAACTGAAGCATTTATCTTTTCTCTCTACAAAACTCCCTTGAAATTCAAAAACTCTCAGTGAGTATTCTTCCTTTCATGGAAATTAAAATTGTTTGCAATAAGTTCAGTAAGAATCTGTTCATCTTGTAACAGGTCACCGTTGGAAATACTGGTTATTTTATCAAGGCTTTGACTGGAAAGTCATATTTGAGAATGACATTCATAGACTCAGATATGACCAGACAGCTTTAAGGAATTAGGGTTGACTTTACAAAACATGGAGTCATAAAGTCCCTGGGAAATGTTGGGCTTGTGCCTAGCTTACAGAGTTCCCAGCAGGTTCACCAGGTAAGTAAAGAAGGTCACTTGCTGGCAGGTGCAGGAACCTCAGGATATCTTGGGGACCTCATGAAGAGGAGTTTGCCCAATTCTATAGGTATTGCAGGCCTGTCTATGGCAAGTATTTGGCTTGGCTTCTGGCCTGGAGAGGCTACTAAAAGTTCAACCCGGAGATTCCTTATAAAAGTTTCCAGCAAAGCAAACTTTAAAAGATCCTCATGATCAATAGCTATTTTTGCTGAACTTATGTAAATAATTGGGTCATGTTTGTTAAGACTGAACTTGTTTTACAAATGCATTGGTCTCAATTTGGCTATCTCTGGAAACGGGGGGTGGGTTTAGAGAGAAAAACTATGTTTCAACAATGCACAATTATGGATGTTAAATTCTAGTTTTGATTTCCTTTAAATGTTTGTTGTTTGCCTAAACTAGAAAACTTGAGGTAAACTTCAGAAAAATTGTCACAATATTTCATGTATAGACAATCTTCTGTGCTTGTTATTATGTGGGGATAATAAGACCCCATGGGCATATGATTATTTAAACAACTGGAAAACAGGATGGATTTCTAAATATGCAAATCATATCTTCCCTAAACCTTATCTGACAGTTACCAGAAACCCGCCCCTTTCAAAGACTTGGAGGTGGACTTTACAGATATATAACCAAATAGACAATTCAGTTTCAGGTATCACCCCATGGGTCCATCACTCCAGAATTAAGAAGGCCAACTCAGAGGAACCCTCAGCCTGGTGAAGTGATCCAGATCCAGTCAGCCCACTTACACTGACCCTCAAAAAGACACTGGCCCCTGAGATCTCCAGCCCTGCTCCAGCCACATCCCAGAAGTTGGCTGGCCTGTGCATGGCAGAAGCTTGAGGATTCAACGTGTGGATCAAGCCTTGGGGTTCGGATGCAACTCTGCCAGCCCTTGTCTCTTGCTGGTATCATAGCCCTGATCTTACTTCTTGCTGTTGGGCTAATAGACCAACAGATTGGACATGGAACAGATGGCAGACACCCTGGTAAACTTACAAAGCCAAATAAACTCCCTGGCAGCAGTGTCCCTCCAAAATAGGTGAGACCTTGACCTCTTCACTTCAGAAAAAGGGGAGAATTGTATCTTTCTGTGGGAGGAATGTTGCTATTTTGTAAACCAATCAGGAATAGTCAGGACTAAGTTTAAGGAACTCAAGGAAAGAATTCAACGTAGACAACAGAAAAATATCAGTCAATGGAGAGGATGGGATCTCACAGACTGGGCATCCTGGATCCCTGCTGTGGCTGGGCCCTTCCTTTCCATTATTTTATTTGTGACCATCGGCCCCTGTATGCAAAATACCTTGGTACGTTTTACTGAAAACACTGTTGCTTTTTGAACTGAAGCACGAATCTTAGCCCTCCAAGGGTACCAACCCCTAGAGCTAAAAAGTGATGCCTAATAAAAGATTTTTTAAAAGGCATGAAAAGGGGGGGATGTTGGGAAAATGTGTAAAGTTTTACACCATAAGATGGCCGACGGGACTAAAACGAGCTCTGGTCTCTATCTTAGAGACCACTCTTCTGGGTTCTTCTTGCCCTGTTTGCCACGTGTGTGAAAACCCACCACAGATATGGAAGCTGACAACTATAAATTACCCTTCCCCCCTTCATTTGGGGCTCAGATCTTTGGAGAAATGGCCTCCTCTGAGCCCGCTGGTGCTAAATAAATCTCCTCTCCACCAAGATCTCCGAGTGCCACTTGGTTTTTCTGTCAGAGTTCCAGCCTGGTTCCGTAACACTGTAAGACACAGCCATAACTTCTTTCATGAATTTTATAGTCTTGTAAGAGAGGTATTTAAAAAACTGGAAGCAAATAACATATTTGTTTATTTGTTTTAAGTTAAACTTTGTATTTTGAGACAAATGTAGATTTATATGCATTTTCAAGAAACAGTACAGAGAGATCATTTGTACTGTTTTCCCAGTATCACCCAATGGTAACATCTTGCAGACTTGTAGGATGTTTATATTGATAGAGTAGAATATACCACATTTTATCACCATAAAAATTCTTTTTATAGCTACACATATTTCCTTCTCAACCCAGCTCTCTTTAGCAACTGACTACCACTTATATGTTTTCCATTTCTATAATTTTGACAGTTCAAGAAGTGAGTGGCACTATGCAGTATGTACTTTGTGCTTTTTCACTTAGCATAATTTTCTGAAGATTGGTCTGGGTTGCTGTATGTATATCAGTAGTTTAATCATTTTTATTACTGACCTGTATGGCATAGAATGAATGCACAATAGTCTTTATCCATTCACTTCAATTTTTTTTCATGTTTATTTACTTTTGAGAGAAAGAGAGACAGAGAGCAAGAAAGGGAGGGAAAGAGAGACAGAGAGATTCAGAATTTAGAGCAGGCTCCAGACTCTTAGCTGTCAGCACAGAGCCCGATATGGGGCTTGAACTCAAGAACTGCAAGATCATGACCTGAGCCAAAGTTGGATGCTTAACTGACTGAGTGACTCAGGCTCCCCTTTAAAAATTCAGTTTTAGAAGATTTTTTTTCACCTGGTATTTTGGCTATTACAAATACAGAATATGCACAGGTTTATTTTTTTTTCTTTTTACTATTTTATTTTTTCTATTCTTTTACTATTTTACTATTTTATTTTTACTATTCTTTTACTTTTTAAAAATTGAAGTGAAATTCACATAATACAAAAATCAACCTTTTTTTAAGGTTTATTTATTTTTGAGAGAGAAACAGCGTGAGCAGGGGAAGGGCAGAGAGAGAGGCAGTCACAGAATCTGAAGCAGGCTCCAGGCTCTGAGCTGTCAACACCAAGCCCAATGTGGGGCTTGAACTCACAAACTGCAAGATCATGACCTGAGCCAAAGTTGGATGTTTAACCAACTGAGCCACCCAGGTACCCCATTTCAAAGTAAATGATTTAGTAGCATTTATTACATGCAAAGTGTTGTGCAACCACCACTTCTATCAAGTTCCAAAATATTTTTATCACCCTGAAAGGAAACCTAATATACCAAACAATTATTTCCCATTTCCCCATTCCTACAGTCCCTAATGACAATCAATTTACATTGTCTCTACATATTTACCTATTCTGGATATTCCATATAAATGGAAAGCAATATGTGTTTTTTGTTGGCTGACTTTTTTCATTTTTTTTTTTACTTGTTTCATTTAACATAACATTTTCAAGATTAGTCCATGCCACAGCATGTATTAACAATTTATTCCTTTTTGTGGCTGAATAATATTAGACTGTACATGTATATGACAAGATTTTTGATCCATATGTCCATTGATAAGCATTTAGGCAGTTTTTACCTTTTAGCTGTAGTGGATAGTGCTGGGGAAAACATGCATAAACATAAATTTGTTTGGATACCTCTTATCAACTATGTAGAGTTTATGGCTACGAGTCAAATTTCTGGATTATATAGTAATTGTATGTATAATTTTTTGAGAAGCCATTAAATTATATTTTGAGTAACATCTGAACCAATTTAAATTCCTACAATTTCTTCACACATTAAACAACTTGTTTTAATTTTATTATAGACATCCTAATAGGTGTCAGGTGAGACCTCAATGTGGTTTTAATTTGCATCTCCCTAACAACTAATGATAGTGACCTTTATTCATGTGGTTTTTGGACATTTGTATACCTTTTTGTTGTTGTTATTAAAATATTTTCATTCCATTTTTTAAAGTGGGTGTATGTCTTTTTGTTGCTGAAATGTAGGAGTTCTCTATATGTACTTGATATAAGTCCTTTGTTTCCTCATCAAATATATGATTTGTAAATACTTTATCTTATTCCATAGGTTATCTTTTTACTTTTTAAAAGTTCTCTCATGCACAAAAGCTTTAAATTTTTATGGAGCTATATTTATTTATTTATCTATTTATTTTCTGTTTTGTGGTTGTTCATGCTTTTGTCAAAGAATATCAAAGAATCCATTGTGAAACCCAAAGTCATAAAGATTTGTTCCTGGGGTGTTTTTTTCTTCTGAGTATTATGGACTATAACAGTGTTCCTTTTCTTTTTCAATATTACTTTAGCTGTTTCAAACCCATTATAATTACATATGAATTTGAGGATTTTCATTTCCAAAAAGCAAGGCTATTGAAATGTTGATAGTGTTTATTGAGTTTCTGAACTGTTTTGGATAGTATACCATTTTCATAATAGTAAGTTTTTCCATCCATAAACATAGGATACCTTTGCATTTATTTAAGTTTTCTTTAATTTCTTTAGACAACATTTTCTAGTTTTCAGTGTTTTATTTCCTTGGTTAAATTTATTCCTATGTATACTATTTTGGATGCCATTTTAAAAACACTCGTTTTAATTTTTGGATTTTCCATTGCTGATGTAGTAAAACACAAGAGACATGTGTGTGTTGATCTTGTGATATCAAACTTTGCTAACTTCATTTACAATCTGCAAATATGGATAGTGTTACTTCTTTATTTTTCTGTTCTTTTATGTGTGTGGCGGGGGTGCCTTTTATTTCTTTTGCCTAATTTCTGTGGTCAATATTTCTAGTAAAATGTTGAGTAATAATGGTGAAAACAAGTGACCTTGCCTTGTTTTGATCTTAAGAAGAAAGGTTTAGTCTTTCAATATTAAATATGATCTTAGTTGTGATTTCTGCATTATGGCCTTTTCATATAGTGGAAGTCCTTCTATTCCTAGTTTTCAGAGTATTTTTATCATAAACCAGTGTTTGATGGTTTCAAATGCTTTTTCTCTGTCGATTGAGAAGATCATGTATTTTTATCCCTTATTCTATTAATATGATGTCTAACACTGATTAATTTATTTTGTTGAACTACTATTACATCCCTGGGAAAAATCCCACTTGGTCATTGTGCATAAACTTTTTAAGATTTTGTTCGTTTTGGTTTGCTTCTCTGTTGTTAACTACATTTGCATCTATATTAATGAAGAATATTATTTTGTAGTTTCATTTTCTTATATCTTTGTGTGGCATTGGTGTCAGGGTAAACTAGTATTATGGAATGAGTTAGATAATATTCCTGTCTCTTTCATTCTTGTCATTCAGGTCTAAAGACAAATTCTCTGAGTTTTTTTTTTTCCCCTGAGAATGTCTTAATTTCCCTATCAGCTTTGAAGTATAATTTAGTAAAACATAGACTATAGGTTAGCTTTTCTTTGTGGCCCTTTCAAAATCTTATCACATTCTTTCTGATCTGTTTGGTTTCGGATGAGTAATCAGTTGTTAATCTTATTGAAGAACCTGTGTACATGATAAGCTCCTTTTCTCTTGTTGCCCTTAAGATTCTCTCTTTCTCCTTGGCTTTCAACAATTTAATTATAAAATGTCTCATTGTAGATATCTTTCTGTTTATATTTCTTTGGTTTTATTGAGCTTCTTGAATGTAGGTTTACATATTTCATCAAATTTGAGAAATTGTCAATAAACTATTATTTCTTTAAATATTGTTTCTGCTCCTTTCTCTCTCTTCTTCTTCTAGGACAATGATTATGGACATTTTGGTACACTTTATGGTTTCCCACAGATCTTGTAGACAGATTTTTTTTTCTTTTTCTTTATTCTCTTTTCTTTCTACTCAGACTGGATAATTTCAATTGATTCCTCTTTAGCTTCTCAGACTTTTTCTCTTCTGGTTGGTCAAGTCTTCTATTTAAATTTTCTAGTGTATTTTTCATTCCACACATTTCTGTTTCAAAATTTGGCTATTTTTAATTATCTCTATCTCTTCATTGACATTCTCTATTAGTTTCTAGATCATTTTCCTAGTTTTTTCTTTCTTTCTTTCTTTCTTTCTTTCTTTCTTTCTTTCTTTCCTTTCTCTTTTGTCCTTGATTTCCCCCTAACTCACTGAGTACATTTAAGATAGTTGATTTAAAGTCTTTGTTGAGCAAGTCAATGTGTATGCTTCCTCAGTAACAGTTACTGTTAATTTTTTCTATAAAGGGACTGTAGAGGCCAAGGGCATGTTGTCCAAATTGTGACACTTAGAATATTCTGACTAAATGTTACTTAAGAAACAATAAAAATATACATTCTGATTCTCCAACCCCCCCCCCACCACCACTTTATCTCCAGAAAACAGGAAATAAGTCTTCCATGTGAAAGGCAACCTTCCTGTAACAGGAGATAAAGAGATATCCTTACTACCAAAGATAGGAAATTCAGTCTAGAAGACTATATAAACAAACCTTGTACTTTTACTAACTTACTACCCCACCAAAATCTGTTTAGAATTCCTTACGAATTGAAGTTTCCAAACGTAACTTTTCTTTGTCCTGCCAATTCCTCACAGATTTAGTGTTTCTTTGTCTAACAATTACAAAATTTTTCTAAAAATTTGTCTAAAAATTACAAAAGCTGACTGCTTTGGTCATTTCTTTAGGTCTCAATTTTATTATTGGGCTTCTGTGAACATGTAATTAAAAGATTGTTTTTTCTCCTCTTACTCTGTCTCATGTCAATTTACTTCCTAGTCCAGGTAGAAGAATTTAGAAGGGTAGAGAAAAATTTTACTTTCCTAACAAGGAGACCATTTCTTGTTTCTTTGCACACTTCACAATTTTTTCTTTAAAACGAGTTTTGAATATTTTTATGTAATAACAGTAAATTAGTCTTTCCTCTGAAAGTTTTCATCTTGTTTTCCTGCTCTAGCTTTTTGCTTAGTGACTTTTATAACTTTATTTGTAAAGCTTGTGTTCTTTGTCATGTAAAGTCTCTATTCCTTAATTTGTGTTCGGATATTGCTCGGACAGAGATATTCTTAAAAGTAAAAGTCAAAAACGAAAGAGAGAAAGAGACAGAGAAACACCATTTTGAATCTTTGCATTTTTAAAGTCTATTTAGTTGTTTTAGTAATCTCTACACCCAACGTGGGGTTCAAACTCACTACCCAGAGATCAAGAGTTGCACGCTCTTCCAACTGAGCTGGCCAGGTAGCCCTGCAGATTGGTTTTGTACTAGAGCTCTCTTTCAACACTTGACCATTTATAACTCTGACTTAGCCTTAACTTTCTGCTTACACTGACCCTAGAAACTGTGATTAAAAACTTATGCTTTTTTTTTTTTTTAAGTAGCTTCATGTCCAGAGCTGAGCTCAATGTGGGGCTTGAACTCATGGCCCTGAGATCAAAATCTGAGCTGAGATCAAGAGTACGCTTAACTGACCATGCCATTCCGGCGCCCCTCAAGTATTTTCTGATCTCTCATCCTATCCTGGCCATACATCTGGCCATGAAACCTTTTGAATACCTTAATTTCCCAGGGAAACTTTCACCCCAACTCTTCCTGCTGTGTTTTTGTGGTCTATTGTATGCCTCAATCATAATAGTTTTTCCCAGTGACTGTAGATGGTTTATCTTACAGTGTTTTCGAAAATTTGCTTTTTCTTTTTCATCTTGAGTTAGCTCTGATTTAGGCAAAAGAAAGATAAGAACCTGGTGTAATTATTTCAAGTAGCCCTGAGACAAATTAAAACAGAAAACTCCTTTCAACAAGATCTACTCTGATTCTTTCAGTAACAGGAACCAGGGCCCAACATTTGAAATGCAGCTGCTATCTTCCAAACTGACGTTGAACTGAGGAAGTAGTGGGCCATAAGCAGGTTGAAATGTCATAAATCTTCTATACCATTTACTGTTGCTTTTTTATTAATTCTGTGTTCACTTATTTGCTATAACTGTTTACTGTTTTCCAGAGTTCTGAAAGTTATTTGATAGTTTTTTCTTGATTTTTTTTTGTTTCTATGGAAAGACAGGTGACTGAAGCTTCCTACTCCACCATTTTCACTGACTTCTTGTTCGATATAAATATGTCTTATACTCTCTGTGATAAATCCCCAAGAATACAATTTCTGGGTCATAGGGCAGTTACATGTTTAGTTTTTAAAGTAACTCTAACTGATTTTCAGAGGAGCTGTACCATTTTTTATTCCCCAAAACAATGTATTAGTGATCCATTATCTCCACAAATTGTCAGTGTTGTTACTACATATCTAGATAGATAGATAGATAGATAGATAGATATATGAGATATATGTAGATATGATAAATATATATGAGATATATATATATATATATACATATATATATCGCATTGTGATTTTAATTTGTGTTTCTCCAAGAGTAATCATCTTGAGCATTTTTTATTTGCTTATTTTCCATCTGTGCATTCTCTTTCGTGAAATATCTTCAAAAATTCCCTCCCTGTCTGATTGAATTCCTTTATTTTAGTTCTGTTTTTGTTTTGTTGTTGTTTACTATCAAATATTGAGAAATATTTGCATATTGTAAATGCTGTTTTTCTAAGTTATGTAACTTGAAAATATTTTCTCACATACTAAGCTAAATCATGTTTCTTCAAACTTTTAACAGTATTCATGAAGCAAAAACATAAAATTTCAACTACTTTTATAGGCCATGGCTAGGAATTCATGCCTTTTTAAAGGACAAACTAGGGGCAGAGGATCTGTTGCCTCTTTTTTATTCTCAATTTAATTCTGTCTTCTGGCCTTTCCTGCCCTGGGTCTTTGAAGTGTTTGTCTTCCTTACCCTTTCTTCATTTCTAGACTTTCTTGATCTTGTGGCACATCAGAAAGTTTGCCATCATGCTGTTAAAAAATTCAAATAAGTAAATTTAAGGATATGATTGGCTCTAATGATTTATGAATCAGGCAGCATTCCATTTTAGCAGAAAGAAAAGAGTTTGAGTAGCTGTACAAAATGGAAGGCTTTTATAGACAAAAGGTGGAGCAGGAAAAGGAAGTTTCTAGCACAGAATGGATTGTTTCAGGCAATATAATCTTTCTCAGGTGGAAGAGGGGAGTCTGTAGGCAGATTAAGTCACTAGTGTTGATCAGGTAATTGCAGATTGGTTAAAGGTCATATCCTGGAAGAGGCTGCACTTGTAATTAGGGTAGATATTAAGCCTTAGTTTGCTGATGTGAAGCTTAGCACAAGTAAATACATTTTGGGCTTTTTTTTAAAATAATGCTTTCCAGGAAATATACATGGAGAAAAATCCTGTCTTCCAATAATTCTATCTTAAGGAGAGTGATGTTTTTGGAGTATGTATTATTTGCCACAAAGTTGACTATGAAATATTGACATCACTTGCCTGTTTGTAGCATTTTCAGTGTTCCTGTTCTTTCTTCTCTCACTTCCTTCAAGTAGCCATGAGCAGGGTCTGCTACATAATGTGTGGGACACACGCAAAATGAAAAGATGAGCTCTTTGTTCAAACATTACTCAGAATTTCAAGAGGGTGAGAATCTTAACCACAGTCATTGATGCTGACTTCCTGGACCCACCTTGCTGCCAGCTTATTTCAACAGAATGAGCTTCCATTCTTTGGTGTAAAAAAGAAAATCATTCTAAGTTTTTTACCTTTTTCCAGTCTGACTGTACATTTAAATTTCTCAATCAACTGTGTAATTCTTTAGTCATTCAGCCTCTTTGAGTCTGTTTTCTGGGCTATAAAATGTGAATAATAATGGAAACTTAAAGTGGTTTTCACAAAAATAAAATGGAATACTTTGTTAGAAAGCACTAAAAATTGCAAAAGATGTATCATTTTATATTTTATATTATATATATATTTTTTTATATAATTTATTGTCAAATTGGTTTCCATACAACACCCAGTGCTCATTCCAAAAGGTGCCCTCTTCATTGCCCAACACCCACATTCCCCACTCCCCCACCCCCTTCAACCCTTAGTTTGTTCTCAGTATATTAGAGTCTCTTATGGTTTTCCTCCCTCCCTCTCTGTAACTTTTCCCCCCTCCCCTCCCCCATGGTCTTCTGTTAGGTTTCTCAGCATCCACATATGAGTGAAAACATATGGTATCTGTCTTTCTCTGCCTGACTTATTTCACTTAGCAAAATACTCTCCAGTTCCATCTACATTGCTACAAATGGCCAGATTTCATTCTTTCTCATTGCCAAGTAGTATTCCATTGTATATATAAACCACATCTTCTTTATCCATTCATCAGTTGATGGACATTTAGGCACTTTCTATAATTTGGCTATTGTTGAAAGTGCTGCTATAAACATAGGGGTACAAGTGCCCCTATGCATCAGCACTCTTGTATCCCTTGGGTAAATTCCAAGCAGTGCTATTGCTGGGTCATAGGGTAGATCTATTTTTAATTTTTTGAGGAACCTCCACACTGTTTTCCAGAGCAGCTTCACCAGTTTTCATTCCCCCAACAGTACAAGAGGGTTATGGTCCTCCACATCCTCTCCAGCATCTGTAGTCTCCTGACTTGTTCATTTTAGCCACAATGACTGGCGTGAGGTGGTATCTCAGTGTGGTTTTGATTTGTATTTCCCTGATGAGGAGTGACATTGAGCATCTTTTCAAGTGCCTGTTGCCCATTTGGATGTCTTTTTTAGAAAAGTGTCTATTCATGTCTTCTGCCCATTTCTTCACTGGATTATTTGTGGGTGTGGAGTTTGGTGAGTTCTTTATAGATTTTGGATACTGGCCCTGTATCAAATATGTCATTTGCAAATATCTTTTCCCATTCCGTTGGTTGCCTTTTAGTTTTGTTGATGGTTTCCTTTACAGTGTAGAAACTTTTTATCTTGATTAGATCCCAATAGTTCATTTTTGCTTTTATTCCCTTGCCTTTGGAGATATGTCGAGTAAGAAATTGCTACAGGTGAGGTCAAGGAGGTTCTTTCCTACTTTATTCTCTAGGGTTTTGATGGTTTCCTGTCTCACATTCAGGTCCTTTATCCATTTTGAGTTTATTTTTGTGAATGGTGTAAGAAAGTGGTCTAGTTTCATTCTTCTGCATGTTGCTGTCCAGTTCTCCCAGCACCATTTGTTAAAGAAACTGTCTTTTTTCTGTTGAATATTCTTCCTGCTTTGTCAAAGATTAGTTGGCCATGCTTTTGTGGGTCTAATTCTGGAGTATCTATTCTATTCCATTGGTCTATGTGTCTGTTTTTGTGCCAATACCAACCATGCTGTCTTGATGATCACAGCTTTGTAGTAGAAGCTAAAGTCTGGGATTGTGATGCCTCCCGCTTTGGTCTTCTTCTTCAATATTACTTTGGCTATTTGGGGTCTTTTGTGGTTCCATACAAATTTTAGGATTTCTTGTTCTAGCTTCAAGAATAATGCTGGTGCAATTTTGATTGGGATTGCATTGAATGCGTAGCTAGCCTTGGGTAGTATTGACATTTTAACCATATTTATTCTTCCAATCCATGAGCACAGAAAGTTTTTCCATTTTTTTTATATCTTCTTCAATTTCCTTCATAAGCTTTCTAGTTTTCAGCATACAGATCTTTTACATCTGTGGTTAGGTTTATTCCTAGGTATTTTATGATGCTTGGCGCAATATGAATGGGATTAGTTTCTTTATGTCTACTTCTGTTTCTTCATTATTGGTGTATAAAAATGCAACTGATTTCTGTACATCGATTTTGTGTCCTGTAACTTTGCTGAAGTCAAGTATCAGTTCTAGCAGACTTTTGGTGGAGTCTATCGCATATTCCATGTATAATATCATGTCATCTGCAAAAAGTGAAAGCTTAACTTTATCTTTCCCAATTTTGATGCCTTTGATTTCCTTTTGTTGTCTGATTGCTGATGCTAGCACTTCCAACCCTATGTTAAACAACAGCGGTGAGAGTGGCTATTCCTGTCATATTCCTGATCTCAGGGGGAAAGCTCTCAATTTTTCTCCATTGAGGATGATATTAGCTGTGGGCTTTTCATAAATGGCCTTTATGATGTTTAAGTATGTTCTTTCTATCCCAACTTTCTTGAGCGTTTTTATTAAGAAAGTATGCTGTATTTTGTCAAAAACGTTTTCTGCATCAATTGACAGGATCATATGGTTCTCATCTTTTCTTTTATTAATGTTATTTACACAATGATTGATTTGCAAATGTTGAACCAGCCCTGCAGCCCAGGAATGAATCCCATTTGATCATGGTGAATAATTATTTTTATATGCTGTTGAATTCGATTTGCTAGTATCTTACTGAGAATTTTTGCATCTATATTCATCAGGAATATTGACCTATAGTTCTCTTTTTGGCTGGGTCTCTGTCTGGTTTGGGAATCAAAGTATGGTGGCTTCATAGAATGAGTCTGGAAGTTTTCCTTACCTTTCTATTTTTTGGAACAGCTTGAAAAGGATAGGTATTATCTCTGCTTTAAATGTCTGGTAGAATTCCCCAGGGAAGCCATCTGCTCCTGGACTTTTCTTCGTTGGGAGATTTTTGATAACTGATTCAATTTCTTCGCTGGTTATGGGTCTATTCAAGTTTTCTATTTCTTCCTGTTTGAGTTTTGGAAGTGTTGGGTGTTTAGGAATTTGCCCATGTTCCAGGTTGTCCATTTGTTGGCATATAATTTTTCATAATATTCCCTGACAATTGCTTGTATTTCTGAGGGATTGGTTGTAATACATCCCTTTTCATTCATGATTTTATCTATTTGGGTCCCCTCTTTTCTTTTTGAGAAGTCTGGCTACAGGTTTATCAAATTTTGTTTATTTTTTTCAAAAAAACTCACTTTGGCTTTCATTGATCTGCTCTACTGTTTTTTTTTTTTTTATTCTATATTATTTATTTCTGCTCTGATCTTATTATTTCTCTTCTTCTGCTGGGTTTGGGGTGTCGTTGCTGTTCTGCTTTTATTTCCTTTAGGTGTGCTGTTAGATTTTGTATTTGGGATTTTTCTTGTTTCTTGAGATAGGCCTGTATTGCAATGTATTTTCCTCTTAGGACTTCCTTTGCTGCATCCCGAAGTGTTTGGATTGTTGTATTTTCATTTGTATCCATATATTTTTTAAAAATTTCTTCTCTCATTGCCTGTGTGACCCATTAATTCTTTAGTAAGATGCTTATTAACCTCCATGCTTTTAGAAGTTTTCCAGACTTTTTCCTGTGGTTGACTTCAAGTTTCATAGCATGGTGATCTGAAAGTGTGCATGGCATGATCTCAAAGCTTTTGTACTTATTAAGGACTGTTTTGTGACCCAGTATGTGATCTATCTTGGAGAATGTTCCGTGTGGACTTGAGAAGAAAGTATATTCTGTTGCTTTTGGATGCAGAATTCTAAATATATATGTCAAATCCATCTGATCTAGTGTATCATTCAGTCCCTGTTTCTTTATTGACCCTGTGTCTAGATGATTTATCCATTGTTGTAAGTAGAGTATTAAAGTCCCCTGCAATTATCACATTCTTATCAATAAGGTTGCTTATATTTGTGATTAATTGTTTTATATTTGTGGGCCTCCATATTCGGTGCATAGTAAGTTATAGTTGTTAGCTCTTCCCGATGGATAGACCCTATAATTATTATATAATACCCTTCTTCATCTCTTGTTACAGCCTTTAATTTAAATTCTAGTTTGTCTTATATATGTATGGCTACTCCAGCTTTCTTTTGACTTCCAGTAGTCAAAAGATACATAGGTCTCCATCCCCTCACTTTCAATCTGAAGGTGTCCTCAGGTCTAAAATGAGTCTCTTGTAGACAGCAAATATATGGGTCTTGTTTTTTATCCATTCTGATACCCTATATCTTTTTTTGGAGCATTAAAGAGGTACCATTTTATTTTTTTTTAAATACATTTCCAGTGTCTCTCAGTCCACCCTCCCACAGTTGGTGTATCTGTAGTCCTAGTATCCTCTGGACAACACTAGTACATCTTATTGCATCTTCACCCATGCCAATCATAATAATTCCCTACTCTCAGTTAGGGAAGGGATTGTGTCAAGGTATTGATGGTTTTTTATGTGTTATTTATCCATTATCCATAATAAAGAAATGAGAATTGCCATGTGTCAGGCTCACTGTTACAGCCACCCTTTAATTCCTGAGTCCCATGGCATCTGTAAAGGCACTGAATGATTTTTATCAATTATATCATATCCAGAATATGGTTATTAATGTTAAAAAGAAATCACAGCCCCAAAGTGGAGTCAGCTCTTTAGGGCCCTACGTCAGTGAATTAAGACTTAAAAGTAACCTAACTGTAGTTTTAGCACCCCACCCTATGTAACTTTTTGAGTCTACATAGAATTTCCTAGTTAGCACTAGGAAATTTACTGATATATTCATTCTGTTCCTCTTAGGAGGGAAACATTGCCCAAAACAATGCATTATTTGTTACTAAATTTACTTTTTCCCTACTCCCTTTTAGCCTTTAAAAACTTCCCTTTTCTGCAGCTCAGTGGAGATCTTTTCTAATTGCTAGATAAGATGCTTCCTAATCCATTTATTAATTAATGAATCCAATTATATCTTTACATATATTTGGGTGAATTTTTGTTATTTAACAGTTGTGGCATCAGTGGTGGGATCAAAGTTTTCTTCTAGTAGCTTCAGAGATAATGACAAAGACAGTTGTGGTACGCATTAACCCTTTTGAGTTCTCTTTCTCATTGTTTATGAGGGCCATTGGTAAATTTCTCTAGGTTCTTCTCTATTCTCTATTCTCTTAAATCTAATTTCTGATTTTAATTGACTTTGCACAGATCCTTTTTTTGAGTTGAAAACCCCAATATTTTCCCTAATCTTTAGATTCCATATTGGGAACTGCTGGCAGTTACTGGCTTTAGTTGGACTAGGGTCTGACTTAAAAACAAGACTGGGTCTTGGATTGAACTGGGTCTGATTTAAACAGAATTGGGTACAGTGCAAGGCCTTGGGTGACTAAAATTTTGTCTTAAAGACTAGAGACTATAGATGCTGGAGAGGATGTGGAGAGACGGGAACCCTCTTGCACTGTTGGTGGGAATGCAAATTGGTGCAGCCGCTCTGGAAAGCAGTGTGGAGGTTCCTCAGAAAATTAAAAATAGACCTACCCTATGACCCAGCAATAGCACTGCTAGGAATTTATCCAAGGGATACAGGAGTACTGATGCATAGGGGCACTTGTACCCCAATGTTTATAGCAGCACTATCAACAATCGCCAAATTATGGAAAGAGCCTAAATGTCCATCAACTGATGAATGGATAAAGAAATTGTGGTTTATATACACAATGGAATACTACGTGGCAATGAGAAAGAATGAAATATGGCCTTTTGTAGCAACGTGGATGGAACTGGAGAGTGTGATGCTAAGTGAAATAAGCCATACAGAGAAAGACAGATACCATATGGTTTCACTCTTATGTGGATCCTGAGAAACGTAACAGAAACCCATGGGGGAGGGGAAGGGAAAAAAAAAAAGAAAAGAGGTTAGAGTGGGAGAGAGCCAAAGCATAAGAGACTGTTAAAAACTGAGAACAAACTGAGGGTTGATGGGGGGTGGGAGGGAGGGCAGGGTGGGTGATGGGTATTGAGGAGGGCACCTTTTGGGATGAGCACTGGGTGTTGTATGGAAACCAATTTGACAGTAAATTTCATATATTAAAAAATAAATAAATAAATAAATAAATAAAAATAAACTTTAAAAAAAGGAAAAAAAAAAAAAGACTAGCTGCTTATAGGAATCTTGGTGAAAAAAAAAGCCAATAACATTGGCGGGCATGGGTTGAGCATGTAATGGCTGTTACAGTGCTCACCACTTCAAGACTCCCATGATAAGTTGGTCACAGAATATTTTATATGACGCTAGGTCACCTGCCTACCTCAAGAAAATTTCCATGCAATAGGTACATTGAAAAGCATTCCACAATTTCAAACCTTGTGAAATATTTATCTTAAATATTAGTTTGGTTCTGAGAAATCCACAGGTCTAGTTAAAAGAAAAGGGATACTTTAAATACAAAGAGTAGAATATGTCACTTTCTGGCACACCTTCTTATTTCATGTCTAAAATCTATAGTCCCAAAAGCTGTAGATATCTAGGAAAATGGCAAAATATTAAGGAAAACAATCTAGATGGCCATAATAGGGAATGTTTCAATTAGATAAGATTGTTTATTTATGAAGTGTGCTTGAAGGCTATGGGCCCTAAATTAAACAAATAAAATGAGATGCCAGTTTTTAATTGATATGCAGAAGCCTCCAAAAGACTCCAAGATTCTCAAATAGCTTCACTAAGAGATTCATTATAGATTTCTAATTAAAAATTAAAGACACAGAGGTACCTAAAAGATTCACTGACATGACTCCTATTGCTTTTTTCTCCTTCTTTATCTGGGTGCTCACATTTTACTAATTTTCTGTATAAATTGACTTATCACTCTGAAAAGCCTATTAGTTACCATTTGAAATAAAACTACTTCAGATTGCAGTTAAACCTTTTTAGGTCGACTTGATCAAAGACTGAACTAAGGGCAATAGTTAAAGAATATTCTAAATCCAGAGAGAAAGCCCAATAGTTAATTGAATATTCTAAAGTCATTGAGTCCTACAAATCCAACCTTGACAGATTTTTATTAACTTATACACATGTTGGTAGGACCTGGTAAAGCTCCTAATGGGTGCAGGAAGCAAGGTGGCCAAACGCTGAGGATGTTATTCAAAATCCTTGATCTTCACTGTCTCAGGGATGAGAAAAAATTCACAAAACAGCAGTTAAAGTTTTATAAGACATATCTAGAGTCCTCCTGCCTCCAGTGACTGGTCTCTTATATAAGCATGCAAATAAACAAAAGACGAATCTGTGGAAGATTTTAAGTCCATTTTGAAGCCTTCTTTCCAAGGCATTCAGGGCTTGCTTGAATTCAGGGTTTGCTGAGCCCGCCTGCTCTAGCTGCCCTATTTGTAAATGGATTATGTCCTGAAGTTAGTGGATTGATAAAATGGCAAAAAACAGTGTGAGAGTTCACTGGCCTGACTGAACTCCTGCCCATATCTGAGCATTTTGAAAAAAAAATTCTGGAGCAAGGCCACAACCAAAGAACTGCCAAGCTATTAAACTTTGTGGTTACAACTTCAAGGCCAGAGACTGAAAATAACACCTGATCCTTTCATATTGCACCCATGTGAGGATCCATCATCAAAATGCTGGAATGTCCCAGTTCTAATTAATTAGGTCACTAGTAGAGAGACTGTTCTCAAAGGTCCTAGGCAAGTTTATCTTGAAATTTTTTATATCTACCTCCAAAGGAGGGCTCTTATATGGGCTCTTCTCACAGGACTTACAGGATTCTGAAGGGTTCTGTGGTAAATTATTGCAAGTAACTCAATTAAACAGCAAAGGGTAAACTAAAACTAAAATTAATGGGAAATTCCTGCCAAATTCTGTTTGGCACCAGAACTATCCTTTATACCTTAAACCCCAACCTCATAGAACAACAAACTCCTCAGAGTAAAAAGATTTCCACATTGGGGATATCTAATAAAGTTAAGAGAAAATTTTTATCTCAACCAGTAAAGGTAATTTTAAGAATTTTACTAAAAGACATTCTTTCTTGTTATGTTATACATGCCAAATCAATATAATAGAGATATTTTTCTTCCACTAGAAACCTCACCTTTGAATTTCCTGACCAACCTGAACTGTTATGTTACTTACAATTTGTCCTTAACATAGCATAGAAATAATTCCAATAATTTAATAATGATAATAATAATAGTTCCAATGAATCGCTAATTTAACTGAGGTGCCCAAAAATCTGTGGGCTAATTCTAATACTGACATTGGGAAAATAAAAAGTGCAGAACCTATTTTTGTGTATTGTGTAAGAAAGTAGTCCAGTTTAATTCTCTTCAATGTTGCTGTCTGGTTTTCCCAACACAATTTGTTGAAGGGACTTTCTCCCCCTAGATATTCTTTCCTGCTTTGTCAAAGATTAATTGACCATATAGTTGTGAGTTTATTTATGGGTTTTCTATTCTGTTCTATTGATCGATACTTCTATTTTTGTGACAGTACCATACTGTTTTGATTACTACAGCTGTATAATATAACTTGAAGTCTAGAATTGTGATGTGTCCAGCTTTGCTTTTCTTTTTCAAGATTGCTTTGCTATTCAGGATCTTTTGTGGTTCCATACACATTTTAGGATTGTTCTAGTTCTGTGAAAAATATTGTTGATATTTTGATAGGGATTGCATTAAATCTGTAGATTGCTTTGGGAATATGGAAGTGCTAACAATATACTTTTTAATGTTTATTTGTTTTGAGGGAGAGAGAGTGCACAAGCGAGGTAGTGGCAGAGAGGAAGAGAGAGAATCCCAACAAGGCTCCTTGCTGTCAGGGCAAAGCCTTATGGAGGATTTGAACCCATGAACTATGAGATTAAGACCTGTGCCAAAATCCAAAGTCAGACTCTTAACTGACTGAGCCACCCAGGCATCCCAACAATATGTGCCCTTCCAATTCATGAGAATAAAATGTCTTTCTTTTTGTTTGTATCAACTTTAATTTCTCTCATCAATATTTTATAATATTCATAGTATGGGTCTTTCATTTCTTTAGCTAAGTTTATTCCTAGGTATTTTATTAGTTTTGGGGCAATTGTAAATGGGATTGTTTTTTCACAATAGCCAAATTATGGAAGCAGCTCATGTGTCCATTGATGGATGAATGAATATATATATATCCATTCATATATATATATATGTATATGTATATGTATATGTATACGTCTACATATACATATATATGAATAAGTAAATTTCCATTAATGGAAATTTACTTATTCATAAGAAAATAATAAAAATCTTGCCATTTTCAATGACATGGATGAAGCTAGAGAGTATAATAATAAGCAAAATAAGTCAGAGAAAGACAAATGCCATACGATTTCACTTATATGAAGAATTTAAGAAACAAAATAGATAAGCAAAGGGGAAAAAGAGAAAAATTCAAGAAACAGACTCTTAACTATAGAGAACAAACTGATGGTCACCAGAGGGGAGATGGGTGGGAGATGTCTAAAATAGGTTTTGGGGATTATAGAGTGCACCTGTCACGATGATCACTGGGTGATGTAGGGAATTATGAAATCACTATACTGTGCTCCTGAAATGAATATAGCACTGCATATTAACTAACTTAAGTCAAAATAAAAACTTTTAAAAATTTTAAAAAGGTGAAGAAACTATACAAATTCAAATAGATATGACTATACCTTTCTTAAATTAATTCAATATCCATTAAAGCCTGATGCCATGCAAAGCATCACACCCATAGAAAAAGTCTTAATCACTCAGGAACTGAGTGTATACAGAGTATACTCAGGAACTGAGTATACAGAGGCTATACCAGCCTCTGTAAAACACTGATATTGCCCGTCAGGAAACCTAATGGGTGGGGATAACAATTTGCGTCCAGGATTTGAGAGCTATTAATAAGATACTTATTTGCTGTTTCCCAGTTTTTCCAAACCCAAACACCTTTTAGTCACAGGTTCCATCTGACTCAAAATGACTTATACTCTAGACTTTGTTCAGCCTTTTTCAGCATTCCTGTGGACCCCGATATCCAGTATTTATTTACCTCTACTTGGAACAATAAACAATCTACCTGTATAGTCATATCTCAAGAGTTCACTGAGGTATTTCTTATTCTCCCTTCTTATTCCTCCCAAATGCTCCTCCAAGATTTAAATACCCTCCAGTCCCCAAGAAAATTGGCCCTTTTTCAATATATAGGTGATCTTCTGCCATGCTCAGTTACCAAAGAGGTATCCAAAAAAAGATTCCATTTATTTGCGACAACAGTTAGATGGAAAAGGACATAAAGTCTCTAAGGAAAAAACTAAATCATCTTTAAATACAATTTCTTACCTAAGTCATAATCTAAGCACTGAAGGAATTTAGCTATCTCCAAAAAAGAATCAAGCTAACCTAGAAATTTTCTAGATGAACAACTAAGCTATAGCTTCATGAATTTCTAGGCAGGCCTGGTTATTGTAGACTATGTGTTTCTAATTTTTCTCTATTATCTTCCTCAGTCTGTGAACTTATTGAAATTGTAGTCCCTGAAGCCCTGCCTTAGGACGATAAACATAGAAAGACTTTTATAAGCCTGAAATAAGTGCTGCAAGAACTTCCTGCACTGGGGCTGCTTAACTATTTGAAATATTTTTCTTTATATGCTTGAAAGAGAAGCCCTTGTGATTGTCAGCCAAGAACTAACCAATTAAGACAATTGCAGTGTCAACCTGACTTTTTTAGTATTGGACAATTTTCTTGTAATTCCATGCATTACATATGATTCCAATAGCTGTAACTTGACATGACCTTGTTTTGTCCTTCAAGACAATCAGTTCTTTTCTGCAAAGGATTGCTGAAATAGAGAAGTATCTGTAGACAGTGGTGGTGACTTCAGGCACATTGGACCTCTGTCCTGTCACTCCCTCTCTGCTCCATTTCTTTAAAGTAGTACAGTCAATTTCAGTGAGGTGGTTTATTGCAAAGTAGCCATGGAAAATGCAACAAGAGACAATGGGCTCAATATTCTGTCAGAAAAAATTTTTGACACACTATAATAACATCTTTGATAACAGGCAAGCCCAGTTAGCATTTTCTTTCCAAATATCACAATTACCTAGCAAGAGGGAAAAGCCTTTCCAGAATAAATCACTTCCTGGAAAACAATTTCACACTACAATAAACAGAGGAGAGGAAAATAATAAATGTATTTCATTGTTTAGTTTTTAACTCAGGACTTGATTTATTAAAAAATAACAAATTAATTTCAGCAATGCCAAACATACCCTGTTTAGCAAAATCAGAAAAAAAAGAGGTGTAGGAATGGAAGAAATCTTACAATGATAAATAGCTAATGTCAAGCTTTCATTCAGCCACAGGCTTTTGAAAGACAGATACTGCCAACTTAGTTACATCTGAGTAAACAGTGGAAAGAAGAAAGGCATAGAGGAACACTAGAAGAAAAAAAAATGAACAAACAGGTAGCTACAGTAGATGGGTTATAAAACAAAGAAGGAAACATACAAATGTACAGGTATTTTTCAACAAAGAATTTCTCTGTAGGATTGTTAGGTTCTTTCTTTAGCACTGCTTTGATATCTTGAAAAAGTGTCTGGTTTTCAGGGAGAAATCAAAACAAAAGGCAGGAAGCCACTCCCTTTTTGCAAGATAAAGCTTGGTTGTTTTCCTCATGCTATGTTGAGTGGATGGACTTACTGAACACTATCCATGTTAGTGGATTCAGAGATATCTGTATGGAAATTACTTGGGTGTTAATGCCTTTATACCCATGTTGAGCAGGAGAAGTACTAAACTCTTTGACTTTTGAAATTCTGAGGCCAAATCTGTATTTGCTAGGCTTGTTCCTGGGCACTGGGGAATTGTGACAACAAAATAAGCATTATGTGAAGTGACAAATCATATTCTGGACAATGGAAGTTTCATAATAAACCAGGATGGTTTGCTTTCTGTTGAAGCTAGCAGATAAGATGTTTACTGGTGTAGATAAAATACCTGATCTAGGACTTCCCCATTTTTGTGTTTTTGTTGTTGTTTAATGTATTAAATTCTATGTGTTTGCATGCAGAAGCCAGAAATGGGCCACATTCCATTTACATACTGTTGTGTAGCAAACCAACCCTAATATTTAGTAACCTCAAACACCAATCATTTTACTGCTTACATTTTTGTTTCAACAGCTTGGGAACAGCACAGCAGAGATAACATGACTTTGATGACTGGAACAATAGGTGAAGTGGTTGAAAAAGCTGAAATGCTTGGAGTAACTTAACTGACACCATCTGATCCTTGCTGTGGGTTGGACTTGTTTCTTTTTGAGCCATTTACTGTGGATGGAATGTCCAAGAAGGTTTCTCTATTTATCTGTCTTCCAACATAGCAAGGTTGTGTATGGGAGGTTTTTTTTTTTTTTTTTTGCCCTCTACCCTCCTAGTTTCTGTAGGCTGGTCTGTTAATTAAAGTGGCACAAAACAGATTGATAGGGAAAAAAATAGTAATTTCATATGTACCAGAGCCATCCATGGTTATGGTAGATTCAAACACAGTCTTGTAATTCAGGCTCAAATGCTATCTTGTGCTAAGGAGAAGGGGGTAAGTGTCTAGGACTTCAAAGAGAGAGGGAAAAAGACAATTTATAGGAAGATGGAAAAAGCAAATATTTGGTGAGCAAATGTTCGCTTAACAAATGTTTGTCATGATAAGCAGAGACAATGGGACACAGAGAGGAATTTGAACAAAAAGACTGCTAAGCTCTACCCAGCTTACCACACTGTAGGGGCCACAGGCAGCTCCAAGATAGGCCACTTTGATATAAACATTATTTTGAGTTAAAATCACTCCAAATACACCAGATTCAGAAAAATCTCTTTACTTCCCCTTCAAAAGTCTTCTTGTACCAGGAAAAGAGCTATTAATAGAGATTCCTCTTTACCTAAGATAATTATCTACATAATGGGGTATATTTTTCAAACATCTCTTTTCACTTTCCTACTAATGCTGTTTCTTCCATTTGTGTCCCCAGGCCCTTAACCTGCTCCTTAGCTCATATAAGCATCATTTGCCTATCTTTGGAATTTCCATGTCTATGTGGATTCCCCATATGTATGGTATTAAATTTTATTTTCTCTTATTAATTTGTCTCATATTAATTTGATTCTTAGTCTAGCTAGAAGGACTTTGAATGATAGAGGAATTTTCCCTCCCCAACAACACTGAGCCCATAATATACAGTTATTTCTGTTTATAGATCTCTTTCTGGACCTAACCTTCTAAATTATTTTAGGTAGTTAAATGGGAGATAAAACAAACAAAAACTCTTCCTGAGACTTTTGGTACTTGTCTTCAACTCAAAATAGTATGCATGCTAAAGTGGCACATTCTGGGGAAACTTGTTCTGAACTCTGTTAACTTAAACACATAGGACTTGCCAGGAATAATTCTTTCTCTATATGTCATCTCCCTGTAACTATCTTGGGCATCTTAATAGGGGTCTCAGTGTAGTCCAACAAGCATTCCAAAAGACAGGAAGTATAAATTGCCAGTATTTTAAGGCTTATGCCTGGAAACTTGCACAGAGTAATGTCTACCACATTGTATTGGGCTGAGCAGTTGTGGGACCCCTCAGATTCAAGGGGAGAAGAATTAGACTTCATCTCTCAGCTGGAGAAGTAACAAAGAGTTTGTAGCTATCGTTCATCTGCCATGAGTCATAAACTATTGGTGAAAAAACAAGAGGAATAGATTAGGGATATTCCTGATTTTACTAGGAAAAAAAATCACTATCCAAGTAAGTTATCTGGCAACTGTCACAAATGGTATAGTTGCATTTCCTCGGCTGATAAGTGAGGACAAGAGAGAGCACATGTCTTTGGCTGATTTTCAAAGAGGCAAGAACCACAGGAGCAGCCCCTATGTCAATCCAGGTCCTCTGACAGGAAGCAGGATATAAGACCAGAGATCCCAGTCTGTTTTTTCTAAAGAAACACTCTCTAGGGGCCCTCAACTACTTATTTTTCACCACCATCCTTAGAAAAGAAAATTGTACAAGCAGCTACACTTAAGACCAATTAACAATGAACTTACTTTATATTTACAGTCTTTATATTCTTTAAAAGAATAAGTTCACCTATATCTAATGTTGTGAATGAGGATATTTCGCATTTAAGAAAACTGAAACTTAATGAAAATGAAAGGCTTATACAAGTCACAAGTCACCGACAAAGGTTGCCCTTCAAGCCAAGACCAGAAGCCTGACTCAGATATAGCCCAGTGCTCTTCTGTGTCAGAGCCCTGCATAAACTCAAGGTTCCCATCCTTCTCAACTCTGTCCTAATCTAGGTCTGTGCTATGTTCCAGGGCCTTAGTACATTTCCTCCTTTGGAGCTCTAAATTTGTCAGTCTCTGAATTTTAGTTCCCAGGGTTTTGCTTCATTCATATTCTTTCCTCCTTTGAGGCAATCATTTTTGATTCCTCAATCTGTCCTCTTAGTTACTGAGAACAGGAGACCATTTATCACTTTAAAGTGTTCTTCAGTGGCCTCTACTTCATCAGTGCTTTTGGATAAGAGACCCAAGAAATCATTACTTCCTGCAACTGACTGTGTTCATGAGAATTTTTTAATATAACACATAGAGCTTTTGTTCTGTTGTGTTGAAATCACCACCTTCTTCTCTGCCTCATTCCAGATTGGAGGCAATATCTACCCAGCATGTTCTGGACTTTCCTTCCTTTTCTACAATGGCTTGACATACAAGTGTGTTAAAGTGTTTCAGTTCCTTGAAAAATGACTTCTGAGTTGAGAAAAAGCAGAAAGAAGCGTCCCATTGTATGTACCTTTTGACATCTCCTCCCCTGAATCATACTTTATTTCCATAGTCAAATTCTTCAACTAAAGGAGCATGGTCCTGCTATACCAGTTGTTAAGAGGTTCTCTGATGTGTCCCAACCTTCCAACCAATCATACAAGCATGAATGAAGCTTCTACAGAGATTAAGCAATACTTTAACCCACAAATTCATGTCTCAGGCATCAGGACACCTCATGATAGCAACTGCTTCTGATTCCCTCAGGCTGGTGTGGATGACAGTGGACACAAATCAGTAGTAGGTCAATGCAAGACACAAACTCTAAGGTACTGATGTTGTAGCTAATTCAATTTCCAGAAATTCTGACTTAAAGGAACTCTGCCATGGGAGACAAAGAACACTGGATCCAGAATCAGAAAGCACAGGATCTTATTTCGCTTTTTCCTCCAATATTTTATTGTGAAATTTTCAAACATACAAAAAATTTAACATTTTTTGACATTGAAAACTCCTTTACACACTAAGTTATCAGCATTTTATGTTAGTTTCTCTATATTTCTCTATTAATGCCTGTCTAAAAATAAATATTTTTTATGGATTTCAAGGTAAATTTCAGATATCAGTAGACTTTTTCTGAACTTCTTCTTATATATCATTAACATTTGTTCATTTCTTTTACTATTTATTTTTTATGTCTTTAGAACATATAACAAAATGTACAAATCTTTAGTGAACCATAAGATAATTTTTGACAAATGCATAATCCAAATCTTTATTAAGTTGTACAATGTCATCACATCATGTTTTAATTCTAGGGATGCCATAACAAATTACCACAAATTGGGTGGCTTAAAGCAACAGAAACATATTCTCTTTCTTACTTATTTCTGAATGCAGTTCAGGAATCTAGAAGACTTAAATCAAGATGTTTTCAGGGCCATTCTCCATCTGAAAGTTCTAAGGAAGAATCCTTCCTTGTCTCTTCCTAACTTCTGGTGGTTGCTGGCAACCTTTGGTGTTTCTTGGTTTATCCATTTCTGTCTCCATCTTTACATGGCTTTCTTCCTTGTGTGTGTGTGTGTGTGTGTGTGTGTCTCCAAATTTCTTATTCCTTATAAGGACATCAGACACCATGCATTGGATTTAGGGGCCCCCTTTTTCAGTGTGGAATAAAACGATACATCTACAAAAACCATATTTTCAAATAAGGTTACATTCAGTTACCTTATGTTAAGATTTCAACATGTTTTGGGAGAACACAATTCAACCCACTACACCCCATAAAGATACTTCCTGTGACTTTCCAGTCAATTCCCACCTCCCTATCCTAGATGAAACCACTATTTTGATTGATTCACTATTGATTAATTGTGACTATTTCTAGAGCTTCGTATAATGAAATACAGCACACTTTTTATGTGTAGAAAGATTTTTTCCCTCAGATATGGTTTTTGAACCTCATTCATATTGCTGTGTATATCACTAGTTTATTCTATTTTTAGTGCTAAATAGTATTCATAATCATATATCATATATTCATATCACAATGAGTTTATTCATTATTCTATGATGGATACATAGATTTCAACTTTGGGGTTCTTATGAATAAAGCTGCTATGAACTTTGTACAAGTCCCTTTGTAGACAGGTTTTCATTTCTCTTGAATAAAAGAGAAAAACCTGAGAATAGGATTGCTGAGCCATCAAATGGGTGAAATTTTGTACCAGTTTACATTTCCATCAAAAGTGTATAAAAATTGATTCTCATTATTGCCAATATTTGGCAAAACTTAAAAAAATAGTCATACTAATCAGTATGTATTTATTTATAATCATTTCAATTTGTGCTTCTCTGATGACTAATGACATCAAGCACTTTTTAATAAGCTTGTAGGCCATTTATACATCTTCTTTGGTGAAATATTCAAATGTTATGCCTAATTAATAATTAATCTTTTATAATTTTATAGGATTTTATAAATGTTATAAATTTTTAACATACAAATTTAAAATATATATACTTTTACATTTATAGTATTTCTTTATTCCCTCCTCCTCCTCCTTCTCCTTCTCCTTTTTTCTCCTTTCTTCTCCTTCTTCTTCTCTTTATCCTTCTCCTTCTTCTTCTTCCTCTTCTTTTCTTCTTATTGTTGCCAGGTTTTATGATTATCTTTATGATAACCCCATAAAATAAGTTTAATAGTTTTCTACTTTGTCTATGTTTTTAAGGTATTTGGGTAAAGTAGATGTTATTTGTTCCTTGCATGTGTTGGTCACTGTTATATGCATTTAGACCTCACAGATACACTGTAAGATAAATGTTTTGTAGTGAAGAATATGAAGCTTTAAAATGTCAGAGATTTGTCTGGTGTCATAAGGCACTTGTGTCAGAATAAACTTTGGAACTTGTATGACCAAATCCTTAGTTGTCTTTATTTTTTGTCCCCAGAAGAACATGGTGGGATCCTCAGAGTCTCATTGACTGCCTGAGACAAAGTCTAGCCAAGGGTATCCCTGCCTTGGTTGAGTGTATAAACCACTATATTCTTCTCTGAAAGGCTTCAAGTGTCACTTTACAAGTAGGGAAGTGGTCTCTAACCAGAACTAAAAGGATCCTCTTATTTAGGGAGGATCTTGCAGAAGCAAGCAGATCTATTTTATTAATAACAAAATGTGTAAAGCCTCTTGCATCGCAAAGTAAATAGTTATGTTTGTCCATTTACTTTTTCCAGACTCTAGGTGGGAAAATGTTTTGGAAAGGATCCTCTCTGAAGAGTTCTTGGGGGAAGGAGACAGTTGCTGTTGAGTCTTGGAAAGGGACGTGGAGAGACCAGCTGAAAACACCAGCCTCACAGCCCCATTTGAAGACCTGAAAGGATAAACATTTCCTTAACATCATGAGCTGGACTGGACCAACAAGGGGCTATCAAAGTGAAATTTTGTCAAAGAGGAAAATGGGCTGGGCTCTTCCAAAAGTTTGGAAACTTCTCTGAGCATCCCACCAGATTTCATCAGGCAACTATGCCATTTCCACCTCAGCCTTATGTAAATAATTTTAAATCCCAAAACAATAGATTTGGAATGTATTAATTTGCAATTGTTGCTCTTTCATATACTTTCGTTACCTCTCCACTATGTTGGAGAACAGTGTTGTACTTTGCAAATCAAGAGAACAAGATTTCAATAGCTATTTTGCAACTGTTTAATAGAATAGAGGTTTCCTTCTGTTACTCAGTCACTTTTGGAAGTATATATGCATCTATTTCACATATCCAGCTGTCCCTCTGTGTACAGTGGAGAGGAGAGAAATCAGAGCCAGGAGCTTAATGAGGACAGAGAGTCCAACCACTTCTATTTGGTTTTGGAAGGAACAACACAACTTCTTCCTAACAGATTTGCTTTCCTGAAGTGCTTTACTAATTTCACACCAACCTTATGAACATAGTTAGAAATGGGCCATGCTTAGAGAATTAAAAATTTTCCCCAAAACAAAAACTTGAAAAGAAATTCCTCAGAAGAGTGGAAATCCATAGATAATTATCTATAAATAAATGGTGGCTGACACCCTTCGAGAGCTAGATTTAAACTGTACTGTTTTTCATCTGTTTTTGAAGATTTAGAATGTAAGCTGAGAGATCCAATCTCTCCTTCCACCAGACCCAGAAGGGTATTAGCTTTTATAGTGAGAGAATGGAAACTGGCAATATGTGCCTGGAGAGATAGCCATTTCAGCTTAGAGTGCATCAAGTGAAAGACATTTGGACAACTATTCTGGGATTCACTGGGCTCACCATAAACCCTCAAGGCTTAGAAGCTTCTGTTCTAATTTGATTATATGGCAAGTAGGTGGAGACAGAGGTTGTGGTATATATTTGAGTCAAGAGGCAATTGTGAAGCCAGGTAGATTTGACTTTTGAATAAAAAAAAATTACTGCACATTTGAAGCGGGAGTGAAGAAAGCTTGCATTTGAGAAAAGATATTTAAAATATTTCCCTATTTTCATATAATGTCTAACCATAGTCATAGAAGCTGTGTTTGCTTTATATCTTAAATTTTATACAAAATTTCACTATGGGTTGTAGCCCAGGATAAACACATCATTACCAAGGAACATAGCTGTAGGAAATTTGTGGGGCGCTGTGTTCAACATTCATCCTTTTCTAAACAAATTAGTTCTAATTCTTCATCCAAACAACACATTATCAGCTCCTCTGGTGCCTCCTATTATTTAGCTAAGTTAAAACACAGCTTCCTTCAGCCCTCAGTGCCCTACAGACTCTTAGGGAAGGTGGGTGAGGGAAGTCTTTATGTAGACAACAATATGCCCTTGATCTGCCTGCACCAAGCCTTGTGACTGATATTAGCTTTATTAGACTGCATGCTGTAGTCCTGGTGCGTGAGAGAGAGAGAGAGAGAGAGAGAGAATATGGCACTTTGTCCTTTTATTTTAAGCCAGAGATGGAAAAATGTTCAATTTTCACCAAAGCCTTGTGATGCCAGTGAAGACCAGGCTCTAGGGTTCAGTCAACAGATCTGCTCCTTCCATTTCCTGCTTCTTTTTTGGTTTCTTATTGTCTTCCTGTAAGTTTTTTCCTGTCAGATTTTTAGTATATTTTAACATTTTTCCAATGGGACTGAGATTCTAAAGCTTAAATTTTTCTCTTTACCTCTCCACAAGTAACCTATCTTATCCATCTGCTGTCTGTATCCAACATACATTTACAACATTTTATTCTCCCCATTTTTTCCCTTTCATCCTTGAGGTACTAGGCACAGCACAACACCTCAGTGTAGAACTGGCATGATATATCTAAATAATGTCAGAATTGGAAGGAAGAATTAGAAGATAACTTAGATAGAATGGTTCACCTCAAGCCACAGGCCTCTTTGTCAAAATAAACTAAAGCCTGAAGTTTTAATTGTCTTGCCCAAGATTTCACACCTCAGTGGGTGTGGAATAATTAGTAAATTATAAACATAAACAAACATAAAGATAAGGATAAAGATAAAAAATAAATATAGTCCCCAGTTCTTGTCACTGACTTCCTAAAACACTTGGAATTTCCCAAATGATAATAATGAATTTTGTATGCCACCAAGATGACTCTTTGCCACAGTGGAGTGTGTGTGTAGTGCAGGGTTAGAGTAAGGAACAGATAGCTTTTGGCTGGGGGCTTGTTGCCAGAAGGGGAGAGGGGCTGGAGAATGAGCCAATCATGAAAAGGCAAATGATCTAATTAATCATACCTATGTAATGAAGCATCCATTAAAACTCCCAAGTATCAAGGTTTGGAGATCCCTGGGTTGGTAAGAGGTTGGAGTGCCTGGATGGGGTGTGGAATTTTCATGGCCCATTTCCCCACCTCATACCTTCCCTTATTTATTTATTCCATTTGGCTGTTCCTGAGTTGTATCCTTTATAATACTGGGAAATGTAAGTAAAATTTTTCTCTGAGTTCTCCAAATTGTTATAATAAATGTCCAAACCTGAAGGGAGATGTAAGAACACCTAATTCCAGCCAAGTGGTACAGAAGTGTGGGTGGCCTGGGCACTCCATTTGTGGTTGGCATCTGAAGCGAGGGCAGTCTTGTGGGACTTTGCCCTTCAACCTATAAATGCAGTGCTAACTCTGGGTAGTTTGTATTAGAAGAAGTTTAAACTCTGGGACACCCAGCATGCAAAAATTATACATTTTGTGTCAGAGGTGGTGTCAGTAAAAAGACAACGTAGTGGGGTTGAGCCAGTGTTAGAACCAGGTCTCCTGGGGTCTTTCTCCACCACATCCCCCTTCAGAAGAACTACTTTTCAGGTGTCTTCAGGTGACAGAATCCAAGGGGAGAACAGGAGGACCACATTATATATTTGTCTAGGATAATGGTTGACAAGGAGTCTAAGATAGAGAAGAACAGGTCTTCCCTTGACCAACTTGCTTAAAGGAGAGAACAGAGTAGACCTCACACTGGACTCACACATGGATATGCTGCCTTCATGTACCTCCTCTCAGACACAAATGTTCACTTTTCTGGGTGATGAAATAAAACTCATTTCCTCTGATTGTATCTGAGAAATAACAGAAAGGGAATTTATCCATGGTCACTAGATTAGTCACTTAGAGCACTCAGATTTGATATGCTCTAATTTCTATCTTATCTAAGGGCAGCTTTTAACAAATCCCCCTTGAGTTTTCTCACACTGAGTGGTCTAGGAGGTCACAGTCAAGCTCCCCAAATCCAAGGAGGCCAAACACACATTTTTTTATATTTTGTTGATTAAGGGCCTCAGGTCCATTCTCCTAGAACAGCTATTACTCTGCCCAGGTGCAGAGATTTTTGCCTCACTTTTTTTTTTTTTAATCCCATCCTATACTCTGGGTTGCACCTAGTGTAGTGCAAGACTTAGTGCCCATTAAATGTTCTCTGCATAGATGGCTTGTGGGCCTGACCATGATGTCTCTCTTTAGGACCCTCCTGATCTTTATCTCCTCAAATTCTCCAGTCTACACACACCTGTTTTGCTTCTGTTGTGTTACCATCTCACAGTGATGCCAGCCTACTCTAGCTAGTGGCTCTATTTTGGGAACTCTAAACCTGCAGCAGTATCAGGTGCCAGCATTAGTCTTTCTTGGCATTAGCAGTACTAATCCAGTGGTATCTTTATCATATGGTACAGAAGAATGGGTGGGTCAGAAGTGGAGGAGAAAGGACACATCAAAGACAATTAGGAAGAAATGTGCTGAGCCTCTCAAGTCATGTTCATTGATACAGATTTTTCTCTATTTCTTATAGCCTCTCTCTCAGTCTTCCCAAAATCTGGAAAAAGTGACAAGCAACAGACAAAAAACTGCTTTTCTAAACTCTCAATTTTCCTGGGTTTAATTCCAGGAGTCACCCAGTTAATAAATCCATTCATTTTGCCATAGGAACAAATGCTGTTACATGAGGTCAACATCCTTGATTACATATGCATTTATTTACTTTTTATCATTGAAGTAAGCACATTTATTAATTCCCTCTCTATCTTATTAGGCTTCACAGATTACAAAGGAAGCTTGAGAAGATGGTGGTTGGTTTTCCAATCTGTTCAGGTGTCTCTGGCCTTTGGAAGCCTGACCTGGAAAAGTTCCCCTATCAATGTCTAGTGTGAGTCTGGTATCTCCCCAAGTGGCAGGGATGATGAGCATCTGAAGGATCCCATTAGAGAGTATAAAGACAGTATAAAGCAGCACTGCCAAAATGCAATTCCCATTAATTTTAAGGAATGAAATTACATAATTGCCTCAACAATTGCTTCTGAGGCTTCTTAGCAAAATGTTTTAGCATATTTTATTCTCTGCCACAACTCATGGACACAGTATGATAACGCCAGAATCGAGAAGAGGTTTCTGTCTACTTACATGGGGGAACTCCAGCAGTGCTCCTACTGCACTACGAAATCCTTTTTTTTTTTTCTTCCTGTAACTGCTAAGATCCACTTTAGGCCTGTCAGTAATTCAATCTTGAAAATACACAGGAAGGGTTTTTTGACCTATGAATAACTTTTACCAATACAATGAGTTCATTGAGACACTCAAATGAAGCAACTAATAAATATCCTAGAACTCTGCATGTTATCTCATTTAATCATCACAATATTTCTATGGCATATACACCATAAATCCTTACTTCACATGCTGAAATGGAGTTCTGAAGAAACATTCAGAAAGGTTAAGTAATTTATCTGAAGCCACACAGCAAGTGGTAAAACACTGCTAAGATTTGATCTCAGATATTTCTAACCCCAACAAGTATTTTTCTTTCAATATTCTGGCTTATATGATTACTTATATATGTGACAGGATGATATATTAATTTTGTATTGTTATCTTCATATGTTTCCTTCTTTTCCACTCCAAACACAGTGAGTCCCTTTCATATTTATGATCCAATACGCAGGGATTTGTCTCAAGGCAAAAATCAAAAACAGCCTAAGGTTAGGAATCATTTCTATCAATTGTAAAAACCCACTTCCATCACATACAGGATATTATTAAGGAGAGGAAATGGGGGGAGGAGTTGAAGAGTAAAGAGAGAAGGGGAGAGATGTGCCAGGACTGAGGCTGGAAAGAGAGATATTAAGCAGTGATGGCCTCAGTCTGAGCTTTCTGGCAGTACCCAGCAGTTCACAAGATGTGTAAGAAAAATAAAGCAAAGGCATAACTTTCAGCATCAGGCCTCCTACCCAATCTGACAAAGAGCCTGACCCTAACTAGGCACATTGATTCCAGACCTAAGGAGGCCACGTGGTCTGAGGCATCTGATATCTCTGCAGAGACCTGTGAAAGCTGATGACTGGCAAATGAGATACTGAATTTCCATAAGCCTAGTGTGAGGGAGCTCATAGAGAAAATTAGGGTGCTTGGTGGAAACAATGCAATAAAGAAGCTCTTGCCCAGCTGAATGCGTAATTTGTCACTAACATATTAACTTTGACAACAGCACTTTGTGCTACCCTACCACCATGTTGTATTGTTCACAAAGCACTTTGACATTACTCTAGTTGATCTCCTTTATTAGTCCTCAAAGATGAAGGGGTTTGCCTAATTTAGGACTCTGCTCTTCTTTTTCCACACCTGATGCTTTGCACAGAATTCTGGATATATGGGGACACCATTCCCTGTTTTTCTAGTGAGGAAGGAGATATGTCTGGATCAGAGAGGCTTGTGAGCTAGCAGTAATATATGGGTTGTAGACCTTTCAGGATGTGAATATGTGACTGACACATAAGGGGCACCTGGCTGTATGTTCACTGTTCATCTAAGCCCTGCAAAGGGATTTCTGAGAAACCAGAAATCACATTTACCATGGCATAAATGAAATTGGCATGCCAGAAGGTTATTTGCCTTGGCAGAAAGATAAAACATTGTAATCCCTATACACAGATATATTTTCCATAAGCTATAAGAAGCATAAAAATGACTGACTTTTCTATATGCACTATACTATGGACCTTCATTTTTTCATCATAAAATAATGTTAAATGAGTTAATATAGTATAGTTTTTAGCATTGTACTTGACACATTGTAAACACCGAATAAATATTGGCTATGATTCTTACTAGCCTACTCTCCATTCCCTGAACACTCTGTTTTCTTACATCCATGCCTAGGCCCTAAAGCATCCTTGTTACTGTTCTTCAGGTGACAAAACCAACACAATTTAAAATAAGTATAATATCTAGCATTTGCTGAATGCTTATCATCTGCCAGGTACTATTGAAGTGCCTTAAAAAATCAACTTATTGGGGCGCCTGGGTGGCGCAGTCGGTTGAGCGTCCGACTTCAGCCAGGTCACGATCTCGCGGTCCGTGAGTTCGAGCCCCACGTCAGGCTCTGGGCTGATGGCTCGGAGCCTGGAGCCTGTTTCCGATTCTGTGTCTCCCTCTCTCTCTCTGCCCCTCCCCCGTTCATGCTCTGTCTCTCTCTGTCCCAAAAATAAATAAAAAACGTTGAAAAAAAATTTAAAAAAAATCAACTTATTATATAATCATAAAAATCTTAGGTTTCTCTTATTATCCTTATTTTACAGACGAACAATCTGAATCAGAAAAATAAAATCACTTTTTCTAGTCTGTACAGCAGAGAAACACACCGAGGAGATGTTACTTTCTAAATGTTACTTTCTACAGTCTCCCAAACATACAATAGTTTTTTTTTCATTTACATTTCCCAAGATAGAGTAGTTTGAAATTTTCAGTTGCTTTATATTTTACATATTTAATTCCATAGCACCTATTATTTCCACTAGTATAGCACATGAGCATAAAATGTAAATATTTTATTGTCTTCTCCCCCAAGAGGCAGAGACCACTGGCTGCTTTACCAATGTCTCCCTTGTACCTTGCATGGTGCTTTTCCTTTGAGAATAAATATATAAAATATTTACAGGGTAAGGTCTCTGGATTTTTAATAAATTACATCAAAGGATTTGGATTCACACCAAAAGGTAAGACACTAATAATTTGTACCCAAATCACACTTATTTTAAGAAGAAGATTTGGGAATTGAACCAAATCTTCTTCTCTCTAAAGCCTTATAATATTCTTATCAAAACACAGAACCTCTCATGGCAACCACCTAAGGTATTCCTAGTTAGATTTAAGATAAATCCAAGTCAACCCTTCACTGGATCTTCAACCCCAAAGGCCTCAGCTGGTTGCCATTGTGCTCAAAAAGTTTTAATCTGTAAAGGTTATATGGTAAGGAGTGCTAGACATGAGCTGAACATCGGGACACCTGAAGTACCAGGAATGAAAACACACGTCAACTTTACCAAAAAGACCTTATTGAGTGATACTAGCAACTGATCCTTTTCGTCTGCAGTTTTCCCACATGCAAAATGAAATGATTGATCATATGATCTTGCAGCTCTGAGGGGCTATAACGTTTGCTGCAGAGCACTCAGCTCTTGGAAACTCAAAAGGGTGATGGCAATGTCATTGTAGTCCCTCCTACACAGTCATTTTCTGGAAGCTTTGAGTGCTTGCATTTGCCAATCTATGCCCTGGGTTACATAATCTTTGTGTTATTTAATATCTATGGATTTTTGTTTTTGGCTGAATCTAGGGTATCCATCATTGGAAAGATGTTGACTATCATATATCTGTTATTACTAGTTTTTAAAATAATTGCAATTTGATAATAATAAAGGAAAAATAATGACTGTAAGAAATGTTGAAAATTCAGATTAATACAAATCAGGAAAATCCAACAGAGATGCTTAAGTTCTATGCGATAGTATCCTCAGGTTAACCATCCAACATTTTTCTCATAGGGAAGAAGTTTATAGCACTGAACATTCACTCTTCTAAAGATATTAGCAATATTTAAGGGAAGTATCTTGTAAGTGCAAAAACCATAAATACCTTGAGAAAAAAATGATTGGCTGTTCAATTTGATTTGCCAGTGGATTGATTGTAGTGAAGCTTGTTGTAGGCTCAACTTCAGTCCATTTCCGTTTTTCTAGGAATTGTGTTGACACATCAAGTCCATTAAAGTGAGTAGAAATAGCATAGATCACAAAGCATTCCAAGATTTTATTTTATTTAAGCTGTTCTCTTTTCTGAAAAATATTAAAATTCCTTTGTTTGGATTTCTGACCAGTTGTTATCTTAAAAGCTCTTATACCCTTCAGGTGAGAAAGTATGTGTGTATTTACTCAAGGACCAGGAAAAATTGCCTATATTGACAAGTAAGTCATAGCTACACTGCAATAATTATGATTGGGAGGCAGCTCAGAAAAAAACTTATTTGTCAGAGAGTGTTCTTCATATGATGAAATCAGAGCCCGTTCCACAAGAACAAAAAGGAGGAAAAAAAGAGGAAAAAATGGTTGTCTGTTGGTGTCTCAGGGTTGCTTCATGTGCTGGTCTAGAGGTGAGGCCAGCGGTGTGGGCTTACAGTCAGTCTTGCCACAGTAAATAAGCAGTTGCCAGGTATAGAGAGGCAGGATTTGGTGTAAGTGGTCCTACCTCCACTGGGGGCTGCTATGTCGCTCTCTGAGGTCCTACCATGTTGATGTTGGGAGGAAAAGTGGTACCACCCCAATTCTAATCCCCAGACCCGGGATCTCAACTCCCGCTATTCAGGAAGCCCTGACAGAATACGAGGGATGTCATCTCATCCTGCACCAAAACTCTCTTGAGTTTTTTTCTTTGATGAATGGCTGAAATTCAAAACCCAAAGTCTTAAAGGACCCGTCAAGGTGTGGATTCACTCCCCTACTCCGAAGTGGAGCCTCTCCACCCTGCTGATGAAAGGTCTTTGGCTGGCCCCTGCAGGATTTTTGTCTTTGGTGAGGCAATAAACCCTCTTCCAAAAACACTCCAGGAAGGGGACTATTTCCCAGTGCACACTGGAGATCACTACACCACCCTATGCACTCAGTTCCCTCCTTTTTTTTTTTTGAAGTTGTTCCAAAAAATAGAAATGGAAGGAAAACTTCCAAACTCATTTTATGAAGCCATCATTACTTTGATTCCAAAACCAGACAAATATCCCACTGAAAAGGAGAATTACAAACTAATGTCCCTGATGAAACTGGATGCAAAATTTTACAACAATATTGTAGCAAATCAAGGACATTAAAAGAATTATTCACTATGGTCAAGTGGGATATATTCCTGGGTTTCAGAGCTGGTTCAATATTTACAAATCAATCAATGTGATATACCACATTAATAAAATAAAGAATAATCACCCTATTATCCTTTTAATAGATGCAGAAAAAAACATTTAACAAAATACAGCATTCTGTCTTGATAAAAACCCTCAAGTAGGGATAGAAGGAACATACCTCAACATCATAAAAGCCATATTTGAAAAGCCCACAGCTAATATCATCCTCAATGGGGAAAATCTGAAATTTCCCTCTAAGGTCAGGAACACAACAGGGATGACCACTCTCACCAATGTTGTTAAACATAGTACTGGAAGTCCTAGCCTTAGCATTCAGACAAAAAGAAATAAAAGACATCCAAATTGGCAAAGAAGTCAAATTTTCACTCTTTGTAGATGACATGATGCTCTACGTGGAAAACCTGAAAGCCTCCACCAAAAAAACCCCTGCTAGAGCTGATATGTAAATTCAGCAAAGTCGCAGGATACAAAATCAATGCAAATAAATCGGCCATATTTCATTCTTTCTCATTGACAAGTAGTATTCTATTGTGTATATATAAACCACAATTTCTTTATCCATTCATCAGTTGATGGACATTTAGGCTCTTTCTATAATTTGGCTATTGTTGAAAGTGATGCTATAAACTTTGGGGTACAAGTGCCCCTATTCATCAGCACTCCTATAAAGAATGAAATATGTCCTTTTGTAGCAACATGGATGGAACTGGAGAGTGTAATGTTAAGTGAAATAAGTCATACAGAGAAAGACAGATACCATATGTTTTCACTCTTATGTGGATCCTGAGAAACTTAACAGAAGACCATGGGGGAGGGGAAGGATAAAAAAAAGAAAGGGAGGGATCCAAACCATAAGAGACTCTTAAAAACTGAGAATAAACTGAGGGTTGATGGGAGGTGAGAGGGAGGAGAAAGTGGGTGATGGGCACTGAGGAGGGCACCTGTTGAGATGAGCACTGGATGTTGTATGGAAACCAATTTGACAACAAATTTCACATTTAAAAAATTAAAAAAATGGACTAGGACATAAAAAAGTATACAGAAATAGGTTGCATTTCTATACACCAATAATTAAGCAGCAGAAAAAGGAAATCAGGGAATTAATCCCATTTACAATTGCATCAAACACCATAAGATACCTAGGAATAAACCTAACCAAAGAGGTAAAAAATCTGTATGCCGAAAACTATAGAAAGCGTGTGAAAGAAATTGAAGAAGACACACAAAAAAATGGAAAAAATATTTCATGTTCCTGGATTGGAAGAACAAATATGGTTAAAATGTCAATACTACATAAATCAATCTACACATTCAATGCAATCCCTATCAAAGTAACAACGGTATTCTTCACAGAGCTAGAAAACAACAATCCTAAATTTGTATGGAACCACAAAAGACTCTGAATAGCCAAAGTGATGTTGAAAAAAGGAAACCAAAACTGGAAGCATCACAATTCTGGACTAAGCTGTATTACAAAGCTGTAATAATTAAGACAGTGTGGTACTGGCACAAAAACAGACCCTATGATCAATGGAACATAATAAAGAACCCAGAAATGGACCACAAATGTATGGTCAATTAATCTTTGACAAAGCAGGAAAGTGTACCCAATGGAAAAAAGACAGTCTGTCCAGCAAATGGTGCTGGGCCAACTGAACAGTGACGTACAAAAGAATAAAACAGGACCACTTTCTCACACTGTGAACAAAAATAAATTCAAAATGGATTAAAGATCTAAATGTGAGACATGAAACCATGACAATCCTAGAGGAGTACACAGGCAGCAATATCTTTGACCTCAGCTGCAGCAACTTCTTACTACACATGTGTCCAGAAGCAAGGGAAATAAAACCAAAAATGAACTTTTGGAACCTAATCAAGATAAAATCTTCACAGTGAAGAAAATAATCAACAAATCTAAAAAGGCAACTGATGGAATTGGAAAAGATATTTGTAAATGACATCTCAAATAAAGGGTTAGTTTCCAAAACCTCTAAAGAACTTATCAAACTCAAAATCCAAAAAATCAAATAGTCCAGTGAATAAATGGGTAGAAGACGTGAATAGACATTTTTTTCCAAGGAAGACATCCAGATACTTCCAGACACATGAAAAGATGCTCAACATCACTCGTCATCAAAGAAATACAAATCAAAGCCACAATGAGGTACTGCCTCACACTTGTCAGAATGGCTAAGATTAACTCAGGCAATAATAGATGATAGCAAGGATGCAGAGAAAGGGGAACACTTTTCTACTGCTGGTGGTGACTGCAGTGTGCAGCCACTCTGGAAAACAGTATGGAGGTTCGTCCAAGAATTAAAAATAGAACTACCCTACGACCCAGAAATTGTACTGCTAGGAATTTATTCAAAGTCTACAAAAATTCTGATTTGAAGGGCCAAATGCACCCTAATGTTTATAGCAGTACTATCAATAATAGCCAAATTATGGACAGAGCCCAAATGTCCATTGAATGGAGAAAGAAGAGTGGCATGCATATATATATGCATATATATATATATATATATATATATATAGGAATATTAGCGATGAAAATGAATGAAATTTTGCCATTTGTAAGAATGTAGATGGAACTAGGGTGTATTATGCTAAATGAAATAAGTCATTCAGATAAAGACAAATATCATATGATTTAACTCATATGTGGAATTTAAGAAACACAGCAAATGAGTATAGGGGATGGGAAAGAAAAATAATTTACAAACAGGAGGGAGGCAAACCATAAGAGACTCTTGAGTACAGAGAAAAAACTGAGGGTTGCTGGAGGGAAGGTGGGTGGGGGTATGGGCTAAATGGGTGATGGGCATTAAAGAGGACACTTTTTGGGATGAGCACTAGGTGTTACATGTAAGTGATGAATCACTGGACTATACTCCCGAAACCATTACTACACTGTACTACACTGTAACTAACTTGAATTTAAATAAATAAATTAGGGGCACCTGGGTAGCTCAGTCGGTTGAGCGGCTGACTTCGGCTCAGGTCACGATCTTGTGGTCCGTGAGTTCGAGCCTCACGTCGGGCTCTGTGTTGACAGCCTGGAGCCTGTTTCGGATTCTGTGTCTCCCTCTCTCTGACCCTCCCCCATTCATGCTCTGTCTCTCTCTGTCTCAAAAATGAATAAATGTTAAAAAAAATAAATAAATAAATAAATAAAAAGAAAAGATGCATTAAAAATACCTGCACTGGGTGGGAAGCTGCAACATTATTTCTATTCCAGAGACATAGGTCAAATAAGGGCAGGCATCAGCTTTCTGCACAAGTGCAACAGGCACAACAAACTTAACTCTTCCTTTTGTGGAGATATTGTAATCACAGACCAACAGCTGGATGGATGGAATGAAGTGGTCCCTGGGCAGTCCTTGGTTGGGGCACTCAGGACATCTAAGGTCCATCCTCCTATTGCTCATTCCTAGCTTCCTCCCTAATACATATGTGACTGTAAAACTCTTTGTTAAGACTTGACTTATTTTAAGGTGAAGCTTTATAAACCTTTTCAGATGAAAGAGTTAAGAATCTTAAGAATACGGTTTCACAGTGGTCTCTCAAGGAAACCAAAGTAGGTAAAGGTTGATATCAAATATAATTAGGTGTGAATTTTGTTTATTGGTGTGTAATATACTTGATACTTAGGAATTCACAAACCTTTACAAACATTGTATCAGCTTGTACTAAAAGGGAGAAATACCAGAAGTTTTATCCTTGACTAATATTCAGGCATGATGAGGATGAGATGACAAGAAAACTCTAGATAATGAGATGGTGGGAAAAGGGCAGCCCTTAGGACTTTGCAGTAGCTATCATGTGAAACTAAGAGGACTAGGAGTTGTGGTTCTGTCGGCCAAGAGTGGCCATCATGGTTGTAGAAGTCACTCCCTGGGTCAACCTGGGATTTTTTTTTCTGTAATTACAATTTATGAACAAACAAGCTTTTTCATTCCTGATTTTAGAAGCATGCCAATTAAGGTTGGCCATCTATTGACTTATTATCAGGATGTTCTATCAATTCTTGAAAGGAGTGTTCTAATTATCAACTCAAGTATGGATTTGACAGTTTCTACATTTAATTTACTCAGTTTTTGATTCAAGTAGCTTGAAACTATGTTTCTATATTATGTTATTGGTTTCTACATAATTTGATTGTTATTTATTCTTGATAAATTAATACTTTTATCATTCTGAAATATCCTTCTCCATCTCTGGTGAAACTCTTGAAATCTATTTTGCAATCAATAGAATCACAATAATTTACATATTTAATTATGACTGGTGTCTTATTGTATGCTTTTACATTTAAAAAAATAATGTTTTATTTATTCTTGAGGGACAGAGACAGAGACAGAGACAGAGCATGAGTGGGGGAGGGGCAGAGCAAGAGAGGGACACAGAATCCAAAGCAGGCTCCAGGCTCTGAGCTGTCAGCACAGAGCCAGATGGGAGGTTCAAACTCACAATCTTCGAGATCATGACCTGAGCCAAAGTCAGAAGCTCGATGGACTGAGACACCAAGGCGCCCCTGCTTTTACATTTTTTTTTATGTCAGTTGATATATGTCTTTATAGTTGATATTTGATATATGTGCTTATAAAGAATAATTAATATGTTGTCACTGTTGCTGTTGTTAGCCCACTCTAACAATCTCTGTCTTTTAGTAATTAGTTGATTAATTTAGGCTATTTATTTATTTATTTTTAATATGAATTTATTGTCAAATTGGTTTCTATACAACACCCAGTGGTCAACCCAACAGGTGCCTTCCTCAATGCCCATCACCCACCCTCCCCTCCCTCTAACCCCCGTCAACCCTCAGATTTTTCTCAGTTTTTAAGAGTCTCTTATGGTTTGGCTCCCTCCCTCTCTAACTATTTTTTTTTTCCTTTCTCCTCCGCTATGGTCTTCTGTTAAGTTTCTCAGGATCCACATAAGAGTGAAAACATATGGTATCTGTCTTTCTCTGTATGACTTATTTCACTTAGCATAACATTCTCCAGTTCCACCCACATTGCTATAAAAGGCCATATTTCATTCTTTGTCATTGCCACATAGTTTTCCATTGTGTATATAAACCACAATTTCTTTATCCATTCATCAGTTGATGGACATTCAGGCTGTTTCCATAATTTGGCTATTTTTGAAAATGCTGCTATAAACATTGGGGTACAAGTGCCCCTATACATCAGAACTCCTGTATCCCTTGAGAAAATTCCTAGCAGTGCTATTGCTGGTTCTATAGCACTATAGCACAGGGTAGATCTATTTTTAATTTTTTGAGGAACCTCCAAGCTGTTTTACAGAGTGGCTGCACCAGTTTGCATTCCCACCAACACTGCAAGAGGGTTCCCGTTTCTCCACATCCTCTCCAGCATCTATAGTCTCCTGATTTGTTCATTTTAGCTACCCTGACTGGCATGAGGTGGTATCTGAGTGTGTTTTTTTTTTTTTTGATTTGTATTTCCCTGATGAGGAGCGACATTGAGCATCTTTTCATGTGCCTGTTGGCAAAGCCAAAATGTATTATTGGGACCTCATGAAGATAAAAAAGCTTCTGCACTGCAAAGGAAACAATCAACAGAACTAAAAGGCAACCAACGGAATGGGAAAAGATATTTGCAAATGACATATCGGACAAAGGGCTAGTATCCAAAATCTATAAAGAACTCACTAAACTCCACACCTGAGAAACAAATAATCCAGTGAAGAAATGGGCAGAAAACGTGAATAGACACTTCTCTAAAGAAGACAATCTCTGTCTTTTAAATAGAGTGGTGAAGGGGCACATGGGTGACTCAGTAGGTTAAGCATCCAACTTCGGCTCGGGTCATGCTCTTGCAGTTTGTGAGTTTAAGCCCCAGGTCAGGCTCTGTGCTGACAGCTCAGAGCCTGTAGCCTGCTTCAGATTCTGTCTCCCTCTCTCTCTGCCCTTCCACTGCTCATCTTTTGTCTCTCTTTTTCTCCTTCAAAAAATAAACACTAAATAAAATTTTTTTAAATAAATAAAAAAATAATAAAGTGGTTAAGCCCATTGACACTTCATATGATCACAGAATGTTGAGCTTAGCCGTCCCTAATGCCTCGCTATTTGTTTTATATTTGAATTGTTTCTTCCCTTTTTCATCATCTCTAGCTTTTGGATTCACCAATTATTTTTATTCCCTCTATTTACATTTTAACTTTAACTCTTGGTTCTTTCAGCAGCTATAGGTATTTCAATATATATCATTAACTAGTTACACTCCACTCAAATTAATGTTATAACAGTTTACACATATCATAATCATATTGCAGTAATATAATTTCATTTACTCCCTGCTGTGTTTGATTCTATTATTGTGATATATTTTATTTCCTCGTTACTAAAAATTCCACAATATGTTATTATAATTTCTTTGAATATTATATTTTAATTAATTTATAAAACTGAATTTACATTTATTTACATATTTACATATTTACTTATGCTCATTAATTTTCTCTAAAATTTGGGGCTTCGTTTGAGATAATTTCACTTAAGCCAGAAGGAAATTACTTCATTATTTCTTTTAGTGATGGTCTATTACTGATAAATTCTTTTCATTTTTGTTATATGAAAATATTTTTATTTTGCCCTTATTTGTAAAGAATCTTTTTGAGTATAGAATTCTAGGCTAACAGATATATTTTTCTTTCAGTATTTTGAAGATATTTTATTGTCACTTGGCATCTAATATTTCTAATTTGAAGTCAGCCATCATTCTTATTGTTTTTCTACTTAACAGAATGTCTTTTTCCTAGCTATCGCTAATATTGTTTTCAGCATATTGGCTATGTTGAGTCTACATGTGACTTTCTTTGTTTGAAATTGGCTGAGTTTATTGTATCTCTTTAAATAATCCTTTATTCTGCCTCTCCACTCCTTCTGAGACTCTAATTACATATAATTGGACCATCTGATGTTTTCCCTTGAGGACTTATTCTGTAATAATTATAATTTTTCCCCTCCAAGTGTTTCAACTTATACAATTTATATTGGCATGGTTTAAGCATACTAATCCTTTCTTTTGTTTGTCAAGTTTGCTGTTAAACCCACTTAGTTAATTACTAATTTAGACATAGTGATTTTAAGTTCTAGAACTTTAGTGGGGAGGAAGTAGTGAGTGGTACTTGGAAGATGCAAGGCTCCTTCCAGACTCCATTAAAAACCTATTTCTGCTACCAGAAAGATCACAGATTAGCTGAACAGAAAGGAAAAATTGGAGAAAAATCAATTCAATACTGTTGTTAACCAATAGCTAGTTAAAAAAAACAAAATGAAACAGAAAACTCAGAAGCTTATTTGAACCCAATGTTTCAAAATCATTCAATTCCTCATCTGTGTGAAGGTGACATATAACAAGCCATGTAGCACCAAGAATGTAAATGAAATTTAACTTCAGAAATGAGGATTTCAACAAGATTTGAGGTGTCCCAGAGGAGCTGAAGCCTCAGTTCCTGATTATACCCATACACACAAATGTATCATTCTTCACTGGTGACAGGAAAAGTCACCTATGACATGGTAGCTCATGATCTTTGCAATCTGACCCCCACCTGCTCTCCAGATTCTTAGCTTTCCACACCCCCATATCAGTATGGGTGGGGCTTCTAGGCAGAGAAATAAGTATAGAGATGAAAAGGCAAAATCTTAAGACCTATGCTTTGTCTGCTTTCTATGTTTATGATCTTTCTTTCTCACAAATTGAACCATTATCCTTCAAGGTTTGCCTTGGGGATGGTGAAGGCCAATTTGGTTGGGAGATAAGGGTTATTTGGATGATTGGCAAAAATAGAAGTGTGCTGCTAGATCCCCCTTCACAGAAGGGTTTACTGCTATGTGGTGTAGGAGTGGAAAACTTATTTTCTTCTTTCCTTCTAAGTTCCTTGAATGGCCTAATAATTAAATCGACAGAGTAACAGGAGAAACAAAATTTAATTTCATACATATGAGAGCCCCATAAAAATATGAAACTCATAAAGTGATTAAAGCAGATAGCTTTTATATCTCTTAGACAAGAAATAAATTTTTGAAGAACTGACAAGCCAAAAAGGCATGGGCTTGAATTGGTGAAGAAATAACAAGATTTATTTAGATAGGCTTCTTGGCTCTAAAATCCTTATATCTGGTGATCAAAAGGGCGGGCCTACGCCGGCCGACTCCATCTTCTTCTGTGTCCTTCACCTAGACCATGTCTCTTCCCCTTGAGTAACCTCCCACTCACCCGTTCAAACTTCCTGATCAAAACACGCCCAGCAACCTGCAAAACAGGACTCCGACCCTTCTCCAGCCAATCAGCTGAGGCCACAGCATTACCTCACCAACTGCCCCTAGACCCCTATAAAACCTTTGTACTTTTGAAACTTGCTCTCTCTCCCAGGTATCTCACCTCTGCATCAGTGCAGGCAGGGGACTGAGCTTGAGCTAGCTCGAATAAAGGCTCTTTTGCTTTTGCATTGGACTCGGCTCCCTGGCGGTATTTGGGGATCACGAATTCTGGGCATAACATTTGGGGGCTCGGCCTGGGATCCCCAAGACCCCCGAGGGACCCCCGACCCGGAGAGCCTGACTGGCCATGGTTAGTGTCTGTTTGTTCTGTCTTTTCTGTGTGAGCTCATTTCTGGAATTCTGGTAGTGCCCAATGCAGTCTAAGTGGACGCACAGGAGGACCACGGGCCGGGAGTTTCGGAGTATGTTCTGATCCTCCCTTCTGGAGGGACGTGGAATCCCCTCATCTGTTTTGGAGGGACATGGAACCCCCTCAAAGGTCTGAGACGAGGCGGGTCGCTCCCGCTGGTCGGCATGAGGCCATCGTCTTTGGAGGGATGTGGAATCCCCTCATCGGTTTTGGAGGGACGTGGAATCCCCTCAAAGGTCTAAGCTAGCTTTCAGTTTTGTTTCCATGGAGTTGGAAGACTTTCTAGGGGCCCTCTGTTTGTCTGTTTTTGTGTTTCTCTGTTTTGTTCTGTGGACTTACTGGACGGACGTTATGGGACAGACTCAGACTACTCCTCTAAGTATTATGATTGATCACTTTAAGGATGGGAGGGGAAGAGCTAACAACCTCAGTGTGTAAGTCCGAAAGGGTCGGTGGCAGTTTTTTTGTTCTAGCGAGTGGCCAACTTTCAATGTCGGATGGCCACCAGAGGGGACCTTCGACCTCCCTACCATCCACCGAGTCAGGAGTATCATCTCTCAGCCTAAGACAGGCCATCTTGATCAGCTCCCTTACATTATCACTTGGCAGGACCTCGTAGAAGACCCACCCTCTTGGCTTAAGCCCTTCCTAGCCCCACTCCCTCTGGAGCCAAAACCCATTCTTGCTTTGCAGGGGACAAAGAAGAAGAAAAGTCTTACTCAGCCTTCAGCACCCCTGTACCCTGTCCTACAGGGGGGTACTGAAGAAGAATTAATTTTTCCTCCCTCATATAACCCCTCTAGGATGCCAGAAGAACACCATCCTCCCCCTCCGGGGGAGGCAAATGCTGCTCTGAGAGCGGGAGGCGGAAACGCTCCAGTGGGAAGCCTGCCCTTTACCAGACAAAGCGCTCAGAGGGAGCAATCTGCCTCCACCGCCAATTCCACTATTCTGCCCCTGCGAGCCACCGGACCCCCAGATGCGGAGGGGAATCAGCCCATCACTATTGGCCTTTCGCCACTAGTGACCTCTACAATTGGAAAGCTCAGAATCCTAAGTTTTCCGAGAAACCGGCAGGGATTATTGATTTATTAGACTCTGTTCTTTTTACCCATCAGCCCACGTGGGATGATTGCCAGCAGCTTTTGCAGGTCCTGTTCACGACTGAAGAAAGAGAAAGAATCCTCAATGGGGCACGAAAACTAGTTCCGGGTGTAGACGGGAATCCCACCACCAACCAGGCTCAGATAGATGCCTCCTTCCCCTTAACTTGTCCCCAGTTGGATTTCAACATGGTGGAAGGTAAGGAGAGGCTCCGGGTCTACCGCCAGACTCTAATGGGGGGTCTCCGAATGGCTGCTAGAAAGCCAACCAATTTGGCCAAGGTAGGGAATGTGCAACAGGGAAAAAATGAATCTCCGGCTGCCTTTTTAGAATGGATCATGGAGTCATTCCATACCTACACCCCCATGGATCCAGAGGCTCCGGAAAGCAAGGCAGCTGTTATCATGGCCTTTGTAAACCAATCGGCCATAGACATTAGGAGAAAATTACAGAAAATAGATAGACTAGGAGAAAAAAGTCTGCAGGACTTACTGGTGGTAGCTGAAAAGGTATATAATAACCAGGAGCCTCCTGAGGACAAGCAGGCTCGCGCCATGGCGGCTGCCAGCAGTAAGCAGACTTGAGACCTGGCCAGAATACTACTAGCTACCACTGCTGACTTCCCCAAGGAACAAGACCGCCATCTCTGGCAGCTGGCAGACGACGCAAGAAAAGGTAAAGGAACCACCAAGGGGGGGAAGCAGAGGCTGCAGAAGGATCAGTGCACATACTGCAAGGAGATAGGGCATTGGGCCCGAGATTGTCCAAAAAGGGCCGGCGGGAAGGGAAGGAAGACTGATCGAGTAAAAGTCCTAGAGCTAGATGAACTAAGTGATTAGGGGAGTCGGGGTTCGGACCCTCTCCCTGAACCCAGGGTAACTCTTAAAGTGGAGGGGACCCCTGTTGACTTCCTTGTCAACACCGGAGAACAACATTCGGTCCTCTGCACCCCACAAGGAAAACTAGCCAGCAAGAAGTCCTGGGTACAAGGGGTAACTGGTATGAGCCAGTATTCATGGACTACCTGAAGAACAGTAGATTTGGGAACGGGCCGGGTATCCCACTCCTTTATGGTAATACCAGAATGCCCCTACCCGCTGTTAGGATGGGACTTACTGACCAAGATTGGAGCTCAGATAACTTTCAGACAAGGGGGGCCTCAGGTCACTGATGGCAAGGGCCACCCCATCCAGGTCCTGACCATGAAACTGGAGGATGAATACCGCCTCCACCAGGTGGTGCTCCCGAGAGAGGATAATATAGACAGATGGCTACAAGAATTCCCCTCGGTTTGGGCAGAGATGGGGGGGATGGGACCCCAGTCCTGGTAGAGCTGGTAGAGCTCAAGCCAGGAGAGAGTCTGGTAAGGATCAAACAATACCCCATGTCTCAGGAGGCCCGGAAGGGGATCCAGCCACACATCCAGAGACTACGAAGCCTAGGGGTACTAGTTCCTTGCCAGTCTGCCTGGAACACCCCCCTACTGCCAGTCAAAAAGCCTCACGCAAATGACTACCGACTGGTACAAGACCTCAGGGAAGTAAATAAGAGGGTCGCGGAACCCATATACTCTCTTGAGCTCCTTGGCGCCCTCCAGGGTCTGGTATACTGTACTAGATTTAAAGGATGTCTTCTTCAGTCTGCCGCTGGCACCTCAGAGCCAACCCTTGTTCGCCTTCGAGTGGCATGATCTGGAGGAGGGCTACAGTGGGCAACTCACCTGGACACGGCTACCTCAGGGATTCAAAAATTCACCCACCATCTTCGACGAGGCACTACACGAGGACCTGGGTGAGTACAGAAGGGAGCACCCTGGCCTCACACTTCTACAGTACGTAGATGACATCCTGATTGCTGCCAACACGGCCAAAGACTGTGAACGAGGTATCCAGGACCTGCTGGCTACCCTGGGGGCCTTAGTGTACCGGGCATCCACGAAGAAGGCTCAGATATGCAGGGAAAGGGTAAGTTACATGGGATATATCCTGGAGGGCGGACAGCGGCGGTTATCAGATGCCAGAAAAGAAACTGTCCTAAAGATCCCTATTCTCACCTCCCGAAGAGAAGTGAGGGAATTCCTAGGATCAGCCGGCTACTGCCATCTCTGGGTTCCAGATTTTGCTGAGATCGCCAGGCCCCTATATGAAGCTACCAAAAAGGGGAAAACATTTAAATGGGCTGAAAAAGAAGAAACTGCCTTTAATCAGTTAAAAAAGGCCCTCCTAAGTGCCCCAGCCCTGGGCCTACCAGACATTACGAAGTCCTTCCACCTGTTTGTAGATGAACATAAGGGAATAGCAAGAGGGGTTCTAACTCAAGCCTTAGGCCCCTGGAACCGCCCAGTGGCTTACCTGTCCAAGAAACTAGACCCGGTGGCTGCCGGCTGGCTGCCATGCCTAAGAATTATTGCGGCAACAGCACTCCTAGTCAAGGACACAGAAAAACTGACCCTGGGACAGGAGATCTGGATCACGACTCCACACGCCATTGAAGGGGTCCTGAAACAGCCTCCTGATAGATGGATGAGCAACACACGTGTGACTCATTACTGGAACCTCCTACTCAACCCTCCACGAGTGTGGTTCCACCCCAGTACAGCCCTCAATCCTGCAACCCTGCTGCCCGACCCTGACCTAGGTGCTCCACTACATGACTGTGCGGGAATCCTGGAACAAGTACATGGATTCCGGACGGACCTGACTGACGGGCCCCTCCCCAATGCCGAGGCTACTTGGTTCACTGATGGCAGCAGCTTTGTGCGAGACGGACACAGGTATGAGGGTGCAGCGGTGGTCACCGAAACGGACACTGTATGGGCGGAGGCTCTACCCTCCGGAATGTCAGCCCAGCGAGCAGAGCTCACAGCCCTCACCAAGGCGCTGATGCTGGGAGCTGGAAAACGACTTAACATCTACACAGACAGCCGTTATGCATTTGCCACAGCTCATATTCATGGGGCAATTTATCAGGAGAGGGGGTTACTGACAGCAGAAGGATGGACTATAAAAAATAAGCAGGAGATACTTAACCTGCTTACGGCCTTATGGCTTCCTGCCAAGCTAGCCATTATCCACTGCCAAGGGCACCAAAAAGCTGATAACCCAGTAGCTAGAGGTAATCGAAAGGCTGGCCAGGCAGCCAAGGCAGTAGCCCTTACTTCAGTCCCCATCATGACCATACAACTACCGGACCTGGGAGACCCAGTTTTACCAGACCAGCCCAAATACTCCCAGGAGGGAGGAGTTACAGTGGATCAAGAAACTCCCCATGGCCCAGGAGATAAAGGGATGGTGGTATACACCTAACAAGGAGCTCGTGCTGCCAGACCGGCTCAGAGTCTCAATATTAGAGCACATGCATCTGTCTACTCACATGGGGGCCCGAAAATTAAAAGACTTAATCCGACATGCCGGAATCAAGATTCACCAACAGGACACCAAAATAGAGCAAGTTGTATCTGCCTGCAAGACCTGCCAACTCACCAATGCGAGAGCCACATCAAATAAAAAAGGAACCAGGCTCAGAGGCACCAGACCGGGAGCCCAATGGGAAGTCAACTTCACTGAAGTCGAACCAGGAAAATATGGTTATAAATATCTTTTATTATTTACAGACACCCTCTCTGGCTGGGTGGAGGCATACCCAACCAAGTATGAAACGGCTCAGATGGTGGCTAAAAAGCTACTAGAAGACATCTTACCCAGGTATGGTTTTCCTGCCATGGTAGGATCAGACAATGGACCAGCTTTTATCTCGCAGGTAACACAGGCAGTAGCCAAGGCGGTGGGGGCAAACTGGAAATTACATTGTGCTTATAGGCCCCAGAGCTCAGGACAGGTAGAAAGAATGAATAGAACCCTAAAAGAGACCCTTACCAAATTAACCATGGAGACTGGCGGGGACTGGGTGACTCTCCTACCGTACGCCCTTTACGGGGTTAGAAACACTCCTTACACTCTGGGTTTTACTCCCTACGAGATAATGTTTGGCAGGCCACCCCCTGTTATTCCCAGCCTTTGAGCTAAATTTATTGCTGAGTTTAAAGATCAAGAACTTTTTCTTTCCTTGAGAGGGCTCCAGAGGGCTCACGAGGACATTTGGCTGCGCCTCCGTGCCATCTACAAGGCTGGCCCGACCCCGACACCTCATCAGTACAGGCCGGGAGACTGGGTCTACGTCAAGAGGCACCACCGAGAGACCCTTGAGGCGCGCTGGAAGGGACCCTACATCATGGTGTTGACAAGCCCCACCGCTCTCAAAGTAGACGGCATCGCGACCTGGGTCCATCACACCCACGTTCGGCCAGCGGACCCCTCCTCGATCCGGAAGGACTTTGTCACGCGATGGGCCATCAGTCAGGACCAACACAACCCGCTCAAGCTCAAGCTACAGCGCATTTGACCCACCTAATATTGGTAACTCTGTTAACTCTGCTTGTCATTGCTCATGCTGCCGGGAGTCCCCACGCCCCCCAAAACATCACCTGGCAGATCATAGACACCAGCTCGGAGACAATACTTAATCACACCTCCCAGAGCCACCCCAGGGACATGATGGTTGGTTGTCAGAACCATCTAATAATGACATCAGGAGGGCCCAGCAAAAGTTCATCATAAGATGAAAGTGATGTATCTGGGACTGAGCATTATCAGAGCTAACCTGCCTCCATCAGCTTATACCTGTGTCTGTGTAAAGATATCATACAACCAGCTGAAGGGGGAGAAAGAATCTCAACCTGAGCCTATAGAAGGATCACCATTGTATGTGGGAACAAGATAAAAACAGCATCTACACTGCAGCTTCATTCAGAGGCAGTCTTGAAACAGAGAGGTGAGGGAAAATTCTCCCAAAGGTAGAGCTTCTGCTTATGAACATGCTTTTCTATCTTGTATAAAAAAAGAATAGACTGAAGTCAAAATACATATGAATTTAGGCTGCAACAAATGATCAGACCAGCCAGTCAGAAACCTGAAACAAACAAACAAAAAACAAATATTGAAAGATTATAGATTGAGATGTCTGGGGTAGAGGCATGCTAATGAGTGTATATCAGTGAACATGAAGTGTGAAGATCTGTTTATGATATATTAATGCCTATAAGAGAGTATATACAATGGAAAAATCACTTGACTAAAAGTAGAAAAAAGTCACTAGTCAGTTGACATTAGCTAGTCTGTCTCTGGCTACTCTATTGCTGGCAAATAGGCACAGGAATGGAGTGGCCATAGTATCACAGACGTAGACTATTCATGGGCCACCACACTATTCTGGTCATCATGGACCAGTAGTGATCTCCTTCTATTGTTGCTAAATGTCCAAGTTGCTGGCAACAAAGACAAACACTGAGATCATAAAATGACATCATTTCAAAGAACTTGATAAGTCATTTGTTGACTACATTGAAGTGCATTTCATCGTGGAAGAAACAACCATTTGTTTTCATAAAAATAGTCTAGGATTCTGAGAGTGAATTCACTTTTTCTGCCCTGAAGTCCTCTTCCAATATTAATATTTGGGGACTTTACAGAACCTTTAACAAGCCAACATAGGATCCCCACATAAAAACATAACAAAGGAAATAATATAACAAAGGAAAGTGTAAAATTAGGCCAGTGACCATGGGATCCACTGGTGATGTCACATTCAGAGCCACTCAAAAGCTGCCAGTCTGATAGAACACTATAAGAGCCTGCTTAAAGCATTGCTATTGCACATCTAAAAGTAATATCCTACCAAGATTTGCACCATCCTCCAAGATGTACTATACACATTGAATCAAAGACCTTTATGTAACATTATGATCCCAATCCAAAAACCAGAGGATGAAACCAGGAGTACCCTTAATGCCCACTACAGGACTTTGTATATTCCTTTCATGCAATTCTGGTCCTTGTATAGTTAGAGGTTCTGTTCCTCAAAGATTCAGTTTTTCCAGGTTACACAGGAAGAATTCCATTAGATTATAAACTATGGTGGCTTCTGGCTGGGGAGTTTGGGTACTTTGCATCCAGGGACCGGCAGGCAATAGGAAAAGTCACCATTTTGGCAAAAGCAGTTGACCCTGATCTTGAGGAAAAAGGATTATTTGGAAGTGTGACAAAAATAGAAGTGTGCTGCTAGATTCCCCTTCACAGAAGGGTTTACTGCTATTCAGTGTAGGAGTGGAAAACTTATTTTCTTCTTTTCTTCTAGGCTCTTTGGATGGCCTAATAATTAAATTGACAGATTAGCAGGAGAAACAAAATAGTTTCACATGTACAATATAGTGATTCTGCAATTCCATACTTCACCAAGTGCTCATCACAAATGTACTCATTAATCCCCATCACCTATTTGAGCTATTCCTGCACCCACTTTCCCTCTGCTAACCATCAGTTTGGTCTCTTTAACTAAGAGACTGTTTCTTTTTTTTTTTTTAATGTAGGTATTTAGGCCTTTATTCATGCTATTTAGAGAGAAGTTTGTCTCCTATTGGCATTGCTGAAAGTTTTTTTTATTTTTTTAGAATTATTTTTATTTTTATTATTATTTTTTATTTTATTTATTTTTTTTAATTTATTTATTTTTTAATATATGAAATTCACTGTCAAATTGGTTTCCATACAACACCCAGTGCTCATCCCAAAAGGTGCCCTCCTCAATACCCATCACCCACCCTGCCCTCCCTCCCACCCCCCATCAACCCTCAGTTTGTTCTCAGTTTTTAACAGTCTCTTATGCTTTGGCTCTCTCCCACTCTAACCTCTTTTTTTTTTCCTTCCCCTCCCCCATGGGTTTCTGTTACGTTTCTCAGGATCCACATAAGAGTGAAACCATATGGTATCTGTCTTTCTCTGTATGGCTTATTTCACTTAGCATCACACTCTCCAGTTCCATCCACGTTGCTACAAAAGGCCATATTTCATTCTTTCTCATTGCCACGTAGTATTCCATTGTGTATATAAACCACAATTTCTTTATCCATTCATCAGTTGATGGACATTTAGGCTCTTTCCATAATGTGGCTATTGTTGAGAGTGCTGCTATAAACATTGGGGTACAAGTGCCCCTATGCATCAGTACTCCTGTATCCCTTGGATAAATTCCTAGCAGTGCTATTGCTGGGTCATAGGGTAGGTCTATTTTTAATTTTCTGAGGAACCTCCACACTGCTTTCCAGAGCAGCTGCACCAATTTGCATTCCCACCAACAGTGCAAGAGGGTTCCTGTTTCTCCACATCCTCTCCAGCATCTATAGTCTCCTGATTTCTTCATTTTGGCCACTCTGACTAGCGTGAGGTGGTATCTGAGTGTGGTTTTGATTTGTATTTCCCTGATAAGGAGCGACGATGAACATCTTTTCATGTGTCTGTTGGCCATCCGGATGTCTTCTTTAGAGAAGTGTCTATTCATGTTTTCTGCCCATTTCTTCACTGGGTTATTTGTTTTTCGGGTGTGGAGTTTGATGAGCTCTTTATAGATTTTGGATACTAGCCCTTTGTCCGATGTGTCATTTGCAAATATCTTTTCCCATTCCGTTGGTTGCCTTTTAGTTTTGTTGGTTGTTTCCTTTGTTGTGCAGAAGCTTTTTATCTTCATAAGGTCCCAGTAATTCACTTTTGCTTTTAATTCCCTTGCCTTTGGGGATGTGTCGAGTAAGAGATTGCTACAGCTGAGGTCAGAGAGGTCTTTTCCTGCTTTCTCCTCTAAGGTTTTGATGGTTTCCTGTCTCACATTCAGTTCCTTTATCCATTTTGAGTTTATTTTTGTGAATGGTGTGAGAAAGTGGTCTAGTTTCAACCTTCTGCATGTTGCTGTCCAGTTCTCCCAGCACCATTTGTTAAAGAGACTGTCTTTTTTCCATTGGATGTTCTTTCCTGCTTTGTCAAAGATGAGTTGACCATACGTTTGTGGGTCTAGTTCTGGGGTTTCTATTCTATTCCATTGGTCTATGTGTCTGTTTTTGTGCCAATACCAGGCTGTCTTGATGATGACAGTTTTGTAGTAGAGGCTAAAGTCTGGGATTGTGATGCCTCCTGCTTTGGTCTTCTTCTTCAAAATTACTTTGGCTATTCGGGGCCTTTTGTGGTTCCATATGAATTTTAGGATTGCTTGTTCTAGTTTCGAGAAGAATGCTGGTGCAATTTTGATTGGCATTGCATTGAATGTGTAGATAGCTTTGGGTAGTATTGACATTTTGACAATATTTATTCTTCCAATCCATGAGCAGGGAATGTCTTTCCATTTCTTTATATCTTCTTCAATTACCTTCATAAGCGTTCTATAGTTTTCAGCATACAGATCTTTTACATCTTTGGTTAGATTTATTCCTAGGTATTTTATGCTTCTTGGTGCAATTGTGAATGGGATCAGTTTCTTTATTTGTCTTTCTGTTACTTCATTGTTAGTGTATAAGAATGCAACTGATTTCTGTACATTGATTTTGTATCCTGCAACTTCGCTGAATTCATGTATCAGTTCTAGCAGACTTTTGGTGGAGTCTATCGGAATTTCCATGTATAATATCATGTCATCTGCAAAAAGCGAAAGCTTGACTTCATCTTTGCCAATTTTGATGCCTTTGATTTCCTTTTGTTGTCTGATTGCTGATGCTAGAACTTCCAGCACTATGTTAAACAACAGCGGTGAGAGTGGGCATCCCTGTCGTGTTCCTGATCTCAGGGAAAAAGCTCTCAGTTTTTCCCCGTTGAGGATGATGTTAGCTGTGGGCTTTTCATAAATGGCTTTTATGATCTTTAAGTATGTTCCTTCTATCCCGACTTTCTCCAGGGTTTTTATTAAGAAAGGGTGCTGGATTTTGTCAAAGGCCTTTTCTGCATCGATTGACAGGATCATACGGTTCTTCTCTTTTTTTTTTGTTAATGTGATGTATCACGTTGATCGATTTGCGAATGTTGAAGCAGCCCTGCATCCCAGGAATGAATCCCACTTGATCATGGTGAATAATTCTTTTTTTATGCTGTTGAATTCGATTTGCTAGTATCTTATTGAGAATTTTTGCATCCATATTCATCAGAGATATTGGCCTGTAGTTCTCTTTTTTTACTGGGTCTCTGTCTGGTTTAGGAATCAAAGTAATATTGACTTCATAGAATGAGTCTGGAAGTTTTCTTTCCCTTTCTATTTCTTGGAATAGCTTGAGAAGGATAGGTATTATCTCTGCTTTAAACGTCTGGTAGAACTCCCCTGGGAAGCCATCTGGTCCTGGACTCTTATTTGTTGGGAGATTTTTGAGAACTGATTCAATTTTTTCGCTGGTTATGGGTCTGTTCAAGCTTTCTATTTCCTCCTGATTGAGTTTTGGAAGAGTGTGGGTGTTTAGGAATTTGTCCATTTCTTCCAGGTTGTCCAATTTGTTGGCATATAATTTTTCATAGTATTCCCTGATAATTGTTTGTATCTCTGAGGGATTGGTTGTAATAATTCCATTTTCATTCATGATTTTATCTATTTGGGTCATCTCCCTTTTCTTTTTGAGAAGCCTGGCTAGAGGTTTGTCAATTTTGTTTATTTTTTCAAAAAACCAACTCTTGGTTTCGTTGATCTGCTCTACCATTTTTTTAGATTCTATATTGTTTATTTCTGCTCTGATCTTTATGATTTCTCTTCTTCTGCTGGGTTTAGGCTGCCTTTGCTGTTCTGCTTCTATTTCCTTTAGGTGTGCTGTTAGATTTTGTATTTGGGATTTTTCTTGTTTCTTGAGATAGGCCTGGATTGCAATGTATTTTCCTCTCAGGACTGCCTTTGGTGCGTCCCAAAGCATTTGGATTGTTGTTTTTTCATTTTCGTTTGTTTCCATATATTTTTTAATTTTTTCTCTAATTTTCTGGTTGACCCACTCATTCTTTAGCAGGGTGTTCTTTAACCTCCCTGCTTTTGGAGGTTTTCCAGACTTTTTCCTGTGGTTGAGTTCAAGCTTCATAGCATTGTGGTCTGAAAGTATGCATGGTATAATTTCAATTCTTGTAAACTTATGAAGGGCTGTTTTGTGACCCAGTATATGATCTATCTTGGAGAATGTTCCATGTGCACTCGAGAAGAAAGTATATTCTGTTGCTTTGGGATGCAGAGTTCTAAATATATCTGTCAAGTCCATCTGATCCAATGTATCATTCACGGCCCTTGTTTCTTTATTGACTGTGTGTCTAGATGATCTATCCATTTCTGTAAGTGGGGCGTTAAAGTCCCCTGCAACGACCACATTCTTATCAATAAGGTTGCTTATGTTTATGAGTAATTGTTTTATATATCTGGGGGCTCTGGTATTTGGCCCATAGACATTTATAATTGTTAGCTCTTCCTGATGGATAGCCCCTGTAATTATTATATAATGCCCTTCTTCATCTCTTGTTGCAGCCTTTAATTTAAAGTCTAGTTTGTCTGATATAAGTATGGCTACTCCAGCTTTCTTTTGGCTTCCAGTAGCATGATAACTAGTTCTCCATCCCCTCACTCTCAATCTAAAGGTGTCCTCAGATCTCAAATGAGTCTCTTGTAGACAGCAAATAGATGGGTCTTGTTTTTTTATCCATTCTGATACCCTGTGTCTTTTGGTTGGCGCATTTAATCCATTTACATTCAGTGTTATTATAGAAAGATACGGGTTTAGAGTCATTGTGATGTCTGTATGTTTTATGCTTGTGGTGTTGTCTCTGGTACTTTGTCTCACAGGATCCCCCTTAGGATCTCTTGTAGGGCTGGTTTCGTGGTGACAAATTCCTTCAGTTTTTGTTTGTTTGGGAAGACCTTTATCTCTCCTTCTATTCTAAATGACAGACTTGCTGGATAAAGGATTCTCGGCTGCATATTTTTTCTGTTTAACACACTGAAGATATCGTGCCAAGCCTTTCTGGCCTGCCAAGTTTCAAAGGAGAGATCAGAAGAGACTGTTTCTTGATCATGTCTCTTTTTTCCCCTTTGCTTCTTTTATTGCCTCTTAAATTCCACATATGAGTGAAATTATATGGTATTTGTCTTTCTCTGACTTATTTTGCTTTGCTTATCATTATACACTTAGCTCCATACATGACACTACAAATGGCAAGATTTCATTCCTTTTTATGGCTGAATAATATTATATATATATATATATATATATATATATATATATATATATAATTTCTTCTTTATCCATTCATCTATTGAGGGACACCTATGCTCTTTCCATAGACTGGCTATTGTAAATAATACTGCTATAAACATAAGGATGCATGTGTCCTTTTGATGTGTTCCTGTATTCTTTGGGTAAATACCCAGTAGTGTGAATGTGGGATTATTGGGTAGTTCTATTTTTAACTTTCTGAAGATAAAATAAAGATTTCCACAGTGGCTGCACCAGGTTGCATTCATACCAATAGTCCATGTGTGTTCCTTTTTCTGAACATCTTTGCCAACACCTGCTGTTTCTTCCATTTTTTATTCCATTTTATATTCTGATAAGTGTGAGGTGATAATCTCATTGTAGTTTTGGTTTGCATTTCCCTGAAGGTAAGTGATGATGAGCATTTTTTCATGTATCTATTGGCCATCTTCCTCTTTAGAGAAATGTCTGTTCATGTCTTCTGCCCATTTTTAATGAGATGATTTTATTTTTTGGTGTTTAGTTTTATAAGATCTTTATATATTTTGGATACTAACTCTTAATCAGAAATGTCATTTGTAAATATATTCTCCAATTCCATAGACTGCCTTTTAGTTTTGTTGATTGTATCTTTTGCTGTGCAAAACTTTGTATTTTGATGAAGTCTCAATAGGTTACTTTTGCTTTTTTTCCCTTGCCTCAGGAGACATGTCTAGTAAGAAGTTGTTACAGTTGATGTTAAATGTGCTGCCTGTGTTCTCCTCTAGGATTTTGATGATTTCAGGTCTCACATATATATTTTTAATCCATTTTGAATTTATTTTTGTGTTTGGTGTAAGAAAGTGCTCCAGTCTCATTTTTCTCCATATCACTGTCCAATTTTCCCAAAACTATTGGTTGAAGGGTGTGTATTTTTTTCCATTGAATAATTTTTCATGCTTTATCCAAGATTAGTTGACCATATAGCTGTGGGTCCATTTCTCGGCTTTCTGTTCTGTTCCATTGATCTATATGTCTGTTTTCTCCCAGTACCATACTGTCTTGATGAATATACTTTATAATATAACTTTTAGTCCACAATTTTGATGCTTCCAGCTTTGGTATTCCTTTTCAAGGTTGCTTTGACTTTTTTTTTTTTTTTTGGTGTGTGTGTGTGTGTGTGTGTGTGTGTGATTCCATTCAAGTTTTAAGATTGTTCGTTCAGCTCTGTGAAAAATGCTGTTGGTATTTTGATAGGGATTGCATTAGGGGAGCCAGGGTGGCTCAGTTGGTTAAGCATCTCACTTTGGCCCGGTCATGATCTCATGGCTTGTGAGTTCAAACCCCACATGAGGCTCTGTGCTGACTGCTCAGAGCCTGGAGTCTTCTTCAGATTTGGTGTCTCCCTCTCTCTCTGACCCTCCCCCAGTCATGCTCTCTCTCTCAAAAAATGAATAAAAATTAAAAAAAAGATAGGGATTGCATTAAGTGTGTAGATTGCTTTGGGTAAGTAGACATTTTAACAATATTTGCTGTTCCAGTTCATGAGCATGGAATATCTTTCCACTTCTTTTTGCCCTCTTCAATTTCGTTCATAAGTGTTTTATAGTTTTAAGAGTACAGGTCTTTCACTTCTTTAGTTAAATTTATTCCTAGGAATCTTATTTTAGATGCAATTATAAATGGAATTGTTGGATGGTGGAACAGCATGGAAGTTTTTTGTGTGTCTTGTGTCCATGAATTACAGCCAGACCAACACTAAACCATCCTACACACCAAGAAAACAGATTGGAGGTTTAACACAACAATCTGCACAATCTGAACCTCAGAATTCAGCAGCTACACAGCATGGAGAGGTGAACTTGGGGAGCAAGAAGGTGCAGGAAGGGAGGTGCTTTTGCAGGGGATGAGAGGACAGAGACTGGGGGTGGGGGGAGAATACGGGAAAAGCACCCCTCCCAAAAAGCAGCTGGAAAGAAAGTGGAAAATTGGACACAGCCACAGGGACTGAACTAAAAAAGGAGAAAGGAAAAAGGAGAGGGTTTAAATTCCATTAAGACTGTAAACAAGGGGAGTGCAAAGTCTGCAACTCCACAGCTTGATACCTGGCAGTTCTCTGGTGGGAAGGGTGAATCCTCAGAAACACAGTGGGGTCAGGGAGGTTCTCAGGCCACACAGAGAAAGCCATTCCACTGCCGGAAGGACATTTGGTAGAGACTGTTGAAGCCACCTGGTCCCAGCAGACCCCAGAAAATGGCTACATTCGCTGGTGATGGAACAAGGTCATTAAGGGTGAAGCCTGGTGCCAGATGTGTGTTGTGACTTTCCATAATCCCTGAAATGCTGCTGCTACACTATCTCCCGAACTTTTTTGGGGGTGGCCTGGCACCTGGTTGTAGTCTTGGGGCACCAGCAGCAGCAGTGTCCAGCAAGCATTCCTGGGTGCAGCGGACATTCAGCCATTGCTCATTTGGCCATTGCTCAGTGAGACCCTTTTGCAGAGGGGCAGAATGGGTCAAAGTCGCAGTCCTTCAGAAGGGGCTGGGGAAAACAGCCACATCTGAGACAAAACTCAGGAGAAAGGTACTGCCTAGGGCCTGGTCAGGGAGAGTAAAAAAGTGGGGAATAGACGAAAGCTGAAGACAGAGGATGGGTGAGTGATTGCTGATCCAGGAGAACAGACTGGGTAGCTGGGTGGCATCATTTTCACCACTCCCACGCATGCTTATACGCACCTACAAACACCACAACATTCCACCCCAGTAAGCTAGCAGCGCCATCTAGTGGAGAGCAGAGACTTTACACTGAGACCCGCCCAACTAGGGCAACTTTGCTCTTCAAGAACACAAGTCTCACCACCGGCTTATTTTATGGACTATAAAGTGTTACATAGTTTTACTTCTAGGGGAAAACAAAGTAATTTCAGTTCTACTTCAATCTATCAACAGGTCCATCTATTCAATTTTCTTTTATTTTTTAAATTTTCTATACTTCTTTTCTTTTTCTTGAATACATAAAGAGAAAAATTCATTTTTATTTTTAATTTTCATTAAAATATTTTCTGTAATTTTTATTACTATATTTTTTACTTTTGTGTAATTTTTTTTTCAAGTTCTATTTTACTTCCATCATTTTATTTTAGTCTACTTCAGTGTACCCACCTTTCAAATTTTCAAATGATTTTCTTTTTTTTCTTTTACATTTATTTTCTTTTTCTTGAATGTAGAAAGATAAACACTTCATTTTTACTTTCAATTTCTATTAAATATATTTTTCTTTAACTTTGTATGATACTTTTTGCTTTTATGTAAAGTTTTTCAAATTCTATTTGCTTCCACCATTTTACTTTAGTCTACTATGGTGTATTCACTTTTTCTTTTCTTTTTTTTTTTTAATATATTTATTTATTTATTTATTTTTTAATATATGAAATTTACTGTCAAATTGGTTTCCATACAACACCCAGTGCTCATCCCAAAAGGTGCCCTCCTCAATACCCATCACCCACCCTGCCCTCCCTCCCACCCCCCATCAACCCTCAGTTTGTTCTCAGTTTTTAACAGTCTCTTATGCTTTGGCTCTCTCCCACTCTAACCTCTTTTTTTTTTTTTTTTTTCCCTATTCACTTTTTCAAATTTTCAAATGATTTCATTGTTTTTCTTTTCTTTAATGTTTTTTCTCTTTTTTGTTTCTTTTTCTTTAATACAGAAAATCATTTTAATTTTTAATTTTTATTAAAATATTTTCCTTTAATTTTTCTACTATATTCTTTACTTTTGTGTATTTTTTTCAAATTCTATTTTCTTCTGTCATATCATTTTAGTCTACTTAAGTGTATTCATTTGTTCAAATTCTCAAAGATTTCAATTTTTTTCTTCCCCCACCCCTTTTTTTTCCTCTAATCTGTCAAACCACTTCCAACACCCAGACCAAAACACACCTAGGATGTAGCATCATTTATTCGATTTGTGTGTGTGTGTGTGTGTTTAATTTTTTAATTTTAATTTTTTTAATTTTAATTTTTTAATTTTAATTTTTCTACCTTATTAATTCCCTTTCTCCCTTCAAAATGACAAAACGAACGAATTCACCTTAAAAGAAAGAGCACGGAGAAACGACAGCCAGGGATTTAACCAACACAAATACAAGCAAGATGTCTGAACCAGAATTTAGAATCACAATATAAGAATACTAGCTGGAGTCAAAAATAGATTAGAATCCCCTTCTGAAGAGATAAAAGAAGTAAAAAATAGCCAGAATGAAATAAAATGCTATAACTGAGCTGCAGTCACTGATGGATGCAACGGCGGCAAGGATGGATGAGGCAGAAAAAAGAATCAGCAATATAGAGGACAAATTTATAGAGAATAATGAAGCAGAAAGAAAAGAGGGAGATGAAGGCAAAAGAACACGATTTAAGAATTAGAGAAATCAGTGACTCATTTAGAAAGGAACAACATCAGAATCATAGCGGTCCCAGAAGAGGAAGAGAGAGAAATAGGGGTAGAAGAGTTATGTGAGCAAATCATAGCAGAAAACTTTCCTAACCTGGGAAAGACACAGACATCAAAATCCCGGAAGCACAGAGGACCCCCATTAGATTTAACAAAAAATGACCATCAACAAGTCATATCATAGTCAAATTCACAAAATACTCAGGCAAGGAGAGAATCATGAAAACAGCAAGGGAAAAAAAGTCCCTAACCTACAAGGAAAGACAGATCAGGTTTGCAGCAGACCTATCCACAGAAACTTGGCAGGCCAGAAAGGAGTGGCAGGATATATTCTGTGTGCTGAATCAGAAAAATATGCAGACAAGAATTCTTTATCCAGCAAGGCTCTCATTCAAAATAGAAGGAGAGATAAAAATTTCCCAGCAAACAAAAATCAAAGGAGTTTGTGACCAGTAAAACAGCCCTGCAAGAAATTTTTAAGGGGGACTCTTGAGAGGAGAAAAGAAGAAAAAAAAACATATATATATATATATATATATATACACATGTATATATATACATATATACACATATATACATATATATGTATATGTATATTTTAAGTATATTTACTTAAAGTAAATATATATATATATATATATATATATATACAAGCATCATTCAAGCATCATAATGGCAATAAATTCATATCTTTTAGTACTCACTCTAAACATCAGTGGACTCAATGCTCCAGTCAAAAGACATAACATAACAAGATAACAGAATGGATAAGAAAACAAGATCCATCTATATGCTGTTTACAAGAGACCTACTTGAGACCTAAAGACACCTTCAGATTGAAAATAAGGGGATGGAAAAAAATCTATCATGCTAATGGTCAATAAAAGAAAACTAGAGTAGCCATACTTAGACAATCTATACTTTAAAATAAAGACTGTATCAAGAGATGCAGAAAGGCATTATATCAAAATCAAGGGGTCTATCCACAAAGAAGACCTAACAATTGTAAACATTTCGTGCCAAATGTGGCAGCACCCAAATATATAAATCAATCACAAACATAAAGAATCTCATTGATAGTAATACTGTAATAGTAGGAGACTTCAAAACCCCACAGCAATGGACAGATCATCTAATCAAAAAACCAACAAGAAAACAATGGCTTTGAATGACACACTGTACCAGATGTACTTAACAGATATATTCAGAACATTTCATCCTAAAGCAGCAGAATATACATTCTTCTCCAGTGCACATGGAACGTTCTCCAGAATAGGCCATATGCTGCAAAACAAATCACCCCTAAGTAAGTACAAAAAGATCCAAAGCATACCATGCATATCTTCAGACCAAAACGCTATGAAACTAGAAATCAACCACAAGAAAAAAAAATTGGAAAGTTAAATACTTGGAGAATGAAGAACATCTTAGTAAAGAATGAATGGGCTAACCAAGCAGTTAAAGAGGGAATTAAAAAGTATATGGAAGTCAATGAAAATGATAACACCACAACCCAAAACCTCTGGGACACAGCAAAAGCGGGCAGAAGAGGAAACTATCTAGCAATCTAGGCCTTCCTAAAAAAGAAAGAAAGATCTCAGATACACAACCTAACCTTACACCTTAAGGATCTGGAAAGAGAACAGCAAAGAAAACCCAAAACAAGCAGAAGACAGGAAATAATAAAGATTAGAGCAGAAATTAATGCTATCAAAACGAAAAAAAACCAAAAAACAAAAAACAAACAAACAAACAAACAAACAAAAAAACACAGTAGAACAGATCAATGTAACCAGAAGCTGGTTCTTTGAGAGAATTAACAAAATTGATAAACCACTAGCCAGTTTGATCACAAAGAAAAAGGAAAGGACCCAAATAAATAAAATCAAGAATGAAAGAGGAGAGATCACAACCAACACAGCAGAAATAAAAACAATAATAAGAGAATATTATAAGCAATTATATACCAATAAAATGGGCAATCTGGAAGAAATGGACAAATTCCTAGAAACATATGCACTACCAAAACTGAAACAGGAAGAAATAGAAAATTTGAAGACTCACAACCAGTAAGGAAATCAAATTAGTAATCAAAAATCTGTCAAAAAACAAGAGTCCAAGGCCAGAGTCTTCCCAGGGGAATTCTACCAAACATTTAAGGAAGAGTTAACACCTATTCTCTTGAAGCTGTTCAAAAAAAAAAAAAGAAAGAAAAAAGAAATGGAAGGAAAACTTCCAAACTCTTGCTATAAAGCCAGAATTACCTTGATTCCAAAACCAGATGCAGACTCCACTAAAAAGGAGAATTATAGACCAATTTCCCTGATGAACATGGATGCAAAAATCCTCAACAAGATATTAGCCAACCGGATCCAACAAAGATTTAAAAATAATTTTTTTTTTTACCACGACAAAGTGAAATTTATACCTGGGATACAGGGCTGGTTCAATATCTGCAAAACAATTAATGTAATTTACCACATCAATAAAAGAAAGGACAAGAACCACATGATCCTCTCAACAGATGCAGAGAAAGCATTTGACAAAATGCATCCTTATTTGATAAAAACCCTCAGGAAACTAGGGATAGAAGGAGCATACCTCAAGATCATAAAAGCCATATATGAACGACCCAATGCTAATATCATCCTCAATGGGGAAAAACTGAGACCTTTCCCCCGTAAGGTCAGGAACAAGACAGGGATGTCCCCTCTTGCCACTGTTCTTCTACATGGGTTTTCTCTACATAGTATCATGTCTTAGCCTCTGCAATCAGACAACACAAAGAAATAAAAGGCATTCAAATAGGCCAGGAGGAGGTCAAACGTTCACTCTTCACAGATGACATGATACTCTATTTGGAAAACCCAAAAGATTCCACCAAAAAACTGCTAGAATTCATTCATGAATTCAGCAAAGTTACAGGATATAAAATCAATGCACAGAAATCAGTTGCATTCCTATACACCAACAAGGAATCAACAGAAAGAGAAATCAAGGAATTGATCCCATTTACAGTTGCACAAAAAATCTAACCAAATAGGTGGTTAGGGAATAAATCTCACCAAAGAGGTGAAAAATCTGTACTCTGAAAACTAGACATAAACATAAACTTAGAAAGCTTATAAAAGAAATTGAAGAAGACACAAAAAAATGGAAAAAGATTCCATTCTCCTGGATAGGAAGAACAAATATTGTTAAAGTGTCGATACTACACAAAACAATCTACATATTCATTGTAATCTGTATCAAAATAACACCAGAATTCTTCACAGAGCTAGAACAAATAATCCTAAAATTTGTATGGAAGCAGAAAAGACCCCGAATAGCCAAAGCAATCTTGAACAAAACAAACAAACAAACAAACAAACAAACAAACAAAAAAACAAAGCAGGAGGCATCACGATCCCAGACTTCAAGCTATACTACAAAGCTGTAACCATCAAGACAGTATGGTACTGGCACAAGAACAGATATTCAGATCAATGGAACAGAATAGAGAACCCAGAAATGGACCCACAAACCTATGGGCAAATAATCTTTGACAAAGCAGGAAAGAATATCCAATGGAATACAGACAGTCTCTTCAGCAACTGGTGCTGGGAAAACTGGACAGCGATATGCGGAAGAATGAACCTGGACCGCTTTCTTACACCATACACAAAGATAAACCCAAAATGGATGAAAGACCTAAATGTCAGACAAGAAGCCATCAAAATCCTCGAGGAGAAAGCAGACAAAAACCTCTTTGATCCTGGCCACAACAACTTCTTACTCAACATGTCTCTGGAAGCAAGGCAAACAAAAGCAAAAATGAACTACTGGAACCTCATCAAAATAAAAGTCTTCTGTACAGTGAAGGAAACAATCAGCAAAACTAAAAGGCAACCTACAGAATGGGAGAAGATATTTGCAAACGACAGATCAGATAAAGGGCTAGTATCTAAAATCTATAAAGAACTTTTCAAACTCAACATCCAAAAAACAAATAATCCAGTGAAGAAATGGGCAAAAGACATGAATAGACACTTCTCCAAAGAAGACATCCAGATGGCCAACCGACACATGAAAAAAATGCTCCACATCACTCATCACCAGGGAAATACAAATCAAAACCACAATGAGATACCACCTTACACCTGTCAGAATGGCTAACATTAACAACTCAGGCAACAACAGATGTTGGTGAGGATATGGAGAAAGAGGATCTCTTGCACTGCTGGTGGGAATGCAAGCTGGTGCAGCCACTCTGGAAAACAGTATGGAGGTTCCTCAAAAAGCTAAAAATAGAACTACCCTATGACACAGGGACACATGCACCCCCATGGTTTATAGCCAAAGTATGGGAAGAGCTCAACTGTCCATGGATAGATTAATGGATAAAGAAGAAGCGATATATATATATATATATATACACACACACACACACACACACACAATGGAGTATTACTCAGCAATCAAAAAGAATGAAATCTTGCCATTTGCAACTACATGGATGGAACTGCAGGGTATTATGCTAAGTGAAACAAGTCAGTCAGAGAAGACAAAAATCATATGACTTCACTCATATGAGGACTTTAAGAAACAAAACAGATGAACATAAGGGAAGGGAAACAACAATAATATGAAAACAGGGAAGGGGACAAAACAGAAGAGACTCATAAATATGGAGAATTAACTCAGGGTTACTGGAGGGGTTGTGGTAGAAGGGATGGGCTAAATGGGTAATGCGCACTAAGAATCTACTCCTGAAATCATTGTTGCACTATATGCTAATTTGGATATAAATTTTAAAAAATAAAAAATAAAATTAAAATATTACTAAATAAATGAAATTGTTTTCTTGAATTCCTTTTCTGCTGCTTTATTGTTAGTGTATAGAAATAAAATAATTTTCTGTACAATGATTTGGTATCCTATGACTTTACTAAATTCAGCAGTTTTAGTAGTTTTTTGGTGGGGTGTTTTGGGTTTTCTCTACATAGTATCATGTCATGTGCAAACAGTGAAAGTTTTACTTCTTCCTTATGGATATGGATACCTTTAATGTCTTTTTGTTGTGTGATTGCTGTGGCTATAACTTCAAGTAAAAGTGACTAAGAGTGGACATCCTTGTCTTGTTTCAGATCTTAGGGGAAATGCTTAGACTTTTCCCCCATTAAGGAGGATGTTAGCTGTGAAATTTTCACAATGGCCTTTATTATGTTGAGATATGTTCCCTCTAACTATTTTGTTGAGAGTTTTTACCATGAACGGATGTGGTATGTTGTCAAATGCTTTTTTTAGTATCTATTGAAATGATTGTATGGTTTTTATCCTTTCTATTATTGATGTGATGTATCATCTTCATTGATTTGGGAATAAATCCAGGACTAAATCCTATTGGATCATGGAGAATTTTTGTTAAACATATTGTTAGATTCAGTTTTCTAATATTCTCCTGAGGATTTTTGCATCTATGTTCATCAGGGATATTGACCTTCAGTTCTCTTTTTTAATGGTGTCTTTATCTCATTTTGATATCAGGGTAATGTTGGCCTCATGGAATGAATTTGGAATTTTTTCTTCCTTTGCTGATATTTGGAATAGTTTGAGAACAATAGGTATTAACTCTGTATTTTTTTTAACTTTTAAGTTTTTAGTTTAATTCCAGTTACTTAACATACAGTGTTATATTAATTTTAGGTGTACAATATAGTAATTCAACATTTCCATTCATCATCCTGTTTTCATCACAAGAACACTTCTTAACCCCATCACCCTTTTACCCATCCCCTCATCTCCCTCCTCTCTGGGAACCATTTGTATGTCCTCTATAATTAAGAGTCTTTTTCTTGACTTGTACTAACTCTTTAAATTTTTGGTAGAATTCACCTCTGAATCTATCTGGCCTTGGGCTTTGCTTTGATGGGAGGTTTTTTTTGTTTTTTTTTTTTCTGATTCAAATACTTTGCTATTTGAAATTTCTATTTCTTTCTGTTTCAGTTTTGCAGGTTATATATTTTTAAGAATATGTCCATTTCTTCTAGGTTGTCAAATTTGTTAGTATGTATTTTTTCATAATATTCTCATAATTTTTTGGATGTCTGTGGTGTTGATTGTTATTTCTCCTCTCTCATTTGTGATTTTATTTATTTGAGGACTTTTTTTTTTTCTCGTCAAGTCTGGCTACCTGTTTATCAGTTTTATTAATTTTTTCAAGGAACAAGTTCTAGTTTCTTTATTCTGTTCTATTTTTATTTCTCTGTTTCTATAGTTTATTTTTGCTCTAATCTATATTATTTCCTTCCTTCTGCTGATTTTAGGTTTCATTTTCTAGGTCCTTTAGGTGTAAGTTTAGGTTGTTTATTTGGGATTTTCCGTTTAGATTATCTGTCCATTGAGAAATGGAGTGAAAGTCCGCTACTATTATTGTATTATTATCAATTAGTTCCTTGGAGCTTGTGGGTGGCTCAGTCCGCTAAGTGTCTGATTTCGTTTCAGGTCATGACCTCACGGTTTGTGAGTTAGAGCCCTGTGTTGGGCTCTGTGTTGTCAGTTCAGAGCCTAGAGCTTGCTTTGGATTCTGTGTATCCCTCTCTCTCTTCCCATTCCGCACTCATGCTGTCTCTCTCTGTTTCTCAAAAAGTTAAAAAAATCAATTAGTTCCTTCATGTTTGTTATTAACTATTTTATGTATTTGGATGCTTCTATGTTGGATGCATAAATGTTTACAATTGTTATATCTTCTTGTTGTATTGTCCCCTCTGTTAGTATATAGTATTTTTGTGTCTTGTTACAGTATTTGCTTTAACGTCTATTTTATCTGACATAGGAGCACCTGAGCACCTTATATGTGTGGCTCCATACATTAAGCATCCAACTCTCTCTTTTTTTTTTTTAAGAGAAAGAGGGTGCAAGTGAGTGAGAGTCAGAGAGAGAGAGAGAGAAGTGAGCTCACCCAGGTCTCATGTTTTTACCCAAACCAGAGCTAATGCTCACCCAAAGTGGGGCACAACCTCACCCAAAGTGGGGCTCGAGCTCACGCGATGTGGGACTGAAACTCACAAACTGTGAGATAATGACCTGAGCTGAAGTCAGATGCTTAACAGATGAGCCACCCAGGGGCCCAAGCATCCAACCCTTGATATCAGCCAGGTCTTGGTCTCAGGGTTGTGAGTTCAAGCCCTGCATCAGGTTCCACTCTTGGCGTGAAGCCTACTTAAAAAAAAAATGTCTCTTTTGTCTGATGTGAGTATTGTTATTCTAGCTTTTTTTTTTTGGACATCCATTTATTTGATAGATGTTTCACCATCCCCTCATTTTCAATCTGTAGATGATTTTAGGTTTAAAAGGAGTCTCTTATAGACAGCATAAAAATGGGTATTATTATTTTATCCATTCTCTCAGCCTATGTCTTTTGATTGGAACATTTAATCTATTTATATCTAAAGCAATTATTGATAGATAAGTATTTGTTGTCATTTTATTATTTGTTTTGTTTTGTTTTCTGAAGGCTTTGTCTAATCCTTTCTTGTCTTTCTTTTATGGTTTGCTGATTTTCTTTAGTGATATTTGGATTTCTATCTTCATTCCTTGCATATTTATTAGTGTTTTTTGATATGTGGTTACCAGTAGGTTTTATATAACCTTTTCTGCATATAGCAGTCTATACTTAATTGATTGTCATTTAAGTTTGTACCCAATCTTTACTCCTCTTTTCCCCATATCTTACATGTATGTTGTGATATTTTACCTCCTTTTATTTTGTGAGTTTCTTGACTGAATTTTTTACACAAATATTCATTTTACTGCTTTTGTGTTTTGTACCTTTATGCTGCCATATTTGTTTTCTCCTTTCCACTCAAAGAGCCCCCTTTAATATTTCTTGCAGTGTTGGTTTAGTGGTCATGAACTCCTTTAGTTTTTGTTTGTCTGGGAAACTCTATGTATCCTATTCTGAATGAGATCCTTGCTGGATAGAGTATTCTTGGTTGCAGATTTTTCACATTCAGCACTTTGTATATATCATACCTGCCCCTTCAGGCTTAGAAAGCTTTTCCTTAAAAATTCTGTTATGGATTTTCTCTTATATGTTACTGTCTTCTTTTGTATTGATGCTTTTATTTTTTTTTCTTGATCACCATATTTTTCCAATTTAATTATATCTTGGTGTGGATATGATTTTGATTTTGATGCAGATTCGTTGTGCCTCCTGAATCTAGATGCCAGGTTTTTCCTCCAGATTTTGGAAATTCTCAGCTATTACTTCTTCAAATAAATTTCTGCCCCATTTTCTCTCCCTTTTTCTTCAGGGACCCCTATAACATGAATGGTATTGTGTTTAATGGAGTCAATGAGTTCCTTAAGTCTACTCTCATTTGGCATAATTCTTTTTTCTCTCATTTGTTCAGTTTGATTACTTTCCATTACTCTGTGTTCTAGGTCACTAATTCATTCCTCTGCTTATTCCAGTCTGCTGTTAATTCCACCAAGCATATTTCTCATTTTGTTTATTGAGCTTTATATCTGTTTTATTGTTCCTTATCTCTGTGTTAATGGTCTCATGTACGTCTTCCATTCTTTTATCAAATCCACTGAGTATTTTTATGATCATTGCTTTAACTTCTGTATTAGGCATGTTAGTTATATCTATTTCACTTATATGTCTGGCTGTTGCCTTTTCCTGTTCTTTTATTTGGGATTAATTCCTCTGTCTTCTTATGTTGTCTGCCTCTCTGTGACTGTTTCTGTGTGTTAATATATCTTCCATGCCTTCGTCTCTTGAAAGTAGTAATTTTATGAAGAAGAGGTCATGGAATGCCCTGCATTGCAGTGTCCCCTCTTTACTAGAAACTGGGACTTTAGGAGAGTATCCTGTGTGTGTTGCTCATGCTCTGCTATTGTGTCTGAGTCACTTTTTCCTTTCCGTGAAGCTGTCTGCACTGACTCTGCCTGTTGTGGGCTGTACTTGCTCTGTGATGTTACTGGGACTAAATAGAACAGAAAAGTGGAAGAAGAGATATTTTATTCTTTTTCTCTAATTGATTGAGTTGGGACCTGGATTTTTTCCTGCTCTCTGACTGAGTTTACACCATGGGCTTTTCTGTTTCTCAGGCTTTCAGACTTAGTTTGTATTATATCATTGGCTTTGCTGGATCTCCAGGTTGCTGATGACAAACTGAGACTTCTCAGCCTTCATAATCATGTGAGGTAATTTATCATAATAAATCCCTTCCTATAGATTTTGTTTCTCTGGAGAACTCTGACTAATACAGACTATTCTTTTTTTTTTATTCTATTTTTTTTTTCCTCAAAGTTTATGTGGAGGTATGGTACTCTGAGCTGCCTGTCCCTTCATATTTCTGACATCACTATAGACGTTTTTGTTTTATTTTTTATTTGTTTTGTTTTATTGTTTATGATGTTGTTTTTGTTTGTTTGTTTGTTTGTAGGGTCAAGGTAAAAGTCATGTGTGTCTGATTTTGTGGTTCAGACCTTTTGATCAGCCCCATGCTGTTCATTCAATGAGGACAGCACTTAAAGCTTTGTTGTTCCCACATTTCCTTTATCATATCTTACCAACGCAAATAAGAATACAGATACATGGCACAAAATCCATAGAAGCTAGAAATGGAAATAAGATAATAGTCACAAGCCACATATGGTAGTATTCCTAGACAGATTGACAAACATCAGGTTTGTAGTGGTTTGGTTTCACGGGTTAACTTGGACCCACATAAGTTGTGCTCCTGTTCCCAAATTTCTGGAAGATATAATGGGCCGGCTATATTGCCTTGCAATGGTAAATGACATGGGGTGTGGTCTGCAGAGTCTTTTTTAAAACTATGGCTGATACTATGTCTGTTATCAAGAAGAAATAAGACTGATAGAAAAAAAATAAGAGTAGTTTCTACTTATGGAGTTCTACTATCTCTTACACAGGTTTCTCATCTTAACATTTTGGGCTCAATAATTCCTTGTTTTGCAGAGGGCTATCTTGTGCATTATGATATTTAGCAGCATCCTGGCCTCTATCCACTAGTTGCCAGTGCACTCCTCCTGACTATAGTTGTGACAACCAAACTCTAGATATAACCAAATATTTCCTAAGTAGTGCACCATTGCTCCCTAGAACCATTTTCCTAGAACCTGGGTTGATGTGCTGTTCAGATGGTTATATCAATACTATCTTCTCATCATTAAGCATTCAGGTTGCAGCCTCTCAATTTATTGGATTTTGTAGGTTGCTTTATGCCATGAAATTTCAGTAGCTCATGTGGCTTTTTTTTTCTTCTTGAGGCTGTGTGCACTCTAAGGTAAGAATTTGAGTGTCCACCCTTTTCATTGGTATCCCCTTAGCTTCTGTGAATGGAAAAAAAATTCTAACTACTCTGTCATTACCCTGCATCTCATCAGTCTTCAATTCCTCTCAGCTACCTTTTACTACTAATTCTCTGCTTAAAAGCAAAAAGTAAAGCAAAGCAACATTCCTATTTTAAACTAGATTATGCCTTAACCTAGTTATGCCATCAGCTTTGCTCATTACATTCACTTACCTCTAGACCTTGTCAGCACCATGAGGGAGCCTCTGCAGACTGAACAATGTGGTAAGCTCTGTGTTCACCACAGTATCTGCTACAAGGAGTTTCAGCAATAATGAAGGACAGAAGACATGATCCACTGATGGTTGCATGCTCTGTGTCTAGTGTTCACAGGTAGAGTGGGTTTTGACCATTTCTTGCCCAGGGATGAGAAGAGTCATAGTCCTGCTTCAGGGGAAATTCTGCTAAGAATGATATGATCTTCTATTCTTCTGTTAGGAAAAACATTATCTGACATGGTTGCATTTGTTCATAGCCTTAGTTTTTACCCAGCGCAGTTGAGGCTCTTTTGCCAAATATTGTCCATCCATCTTGTCTTGTATTTTATGCATGAAAATAAATCTAGTCAATGAAATAAATCCCAATATTAAATAGATGATACTGCAATTATATTTTGTATGCATTTTATATTCTCTAAAACTCTATAAATGGGGCAGGGAAGGTTTGAAGAATGTTCCTTGGGGATATTGTGTACCTCATATGAGGCTGCCCCACTGAACCCAATCACTGACCAAAACTTTTCCTTTAAGGGGGCCAAAATCAAGGTTTTCTTATCTCCATAGCCATGTGTCCTTCAGTTTGGGCCATGGGAGCCTAGCATGTGCTTATCTCTCTCTTCTGTCCCCTTCTCTTCTACCTGGAAAGGGAATAGGAAGGGGTATTCTTGTCAGTCTTGAACTCCTAGAGATTTCCAAACAAATAGAAATGTAATTTGAAATCTTGGGTGATATTTGAGGTGTGGTGGAAAAGAGATCACCCACTTGTTCAAGTTTGCAAAAAAAGTCTTTCTCATTACGTTCTGGGCACTCCTGGAAATAGCATTTGGATATTGTCCCATAATAGAGGGCTGTAAGTAGTAAACATATCAGAATAGATAAGGAGTTGAGGGCAACACCATGACAGGACAGGATTGTGTGAGGATGGGGGATAATTTGAGACAGGCACATTATAGAAGTTCTCTAAAGTCATCCCTTTGCTGCGTTTTGTTTGACCAATATTTAGCATGAGTTTGGAGTTAAGACCCATGCCTAACACACAGTAGGTACCTAATATATGTACATTATATGTTTGTTGTGTAATCACCAAGAAGGAGTACCCAGACCTAGAATCAGAGGTGATATTAACACAGCCAGGCACCAGGTTCTCTTCTCTGAAGGGCTTCTGTTCAGGGGTGTCATTAGTCCTTCTAACTCAAGTTAGTTTGGTTGCTTTAGACAACAAAATTGGAGCAAAATTGATTCTATTATTAGTGGTACAAGCAAGCAAGTGGTCTCTCTGCGTTTGTGATTTATAAGTAGACACTTTTTAGGAATATCCCAGCCTATATTTGCTGACATGAATCTTATCTTTGACTTCATGTCTTGTTTTCTCCCTGTGAATTCAGTGCAGATAGAAAACCACTGCACACTATTCTTATCAGCATAGTAAAGTCAATATATTAATCCAATCAACACTATTTGTTAAGCGTTTGCTGGACTCTGAAGATACAGAACTCTTCAGCCATAGTTTTGTCCTCCAGGGGTTCATCTAGAGAAGAAGAAAGACACATAAAGACAGTCACGTTTGGTAGAGGTTATAATGGAAAAGCCATGGCATGTGCATATTTGAAGACTAATAATGAAGGTATTTGTTCACTGATTTTCTCTTCTTCAGAAATAAGCCAGCAAAGCCATTCTCCAAGAGAAGAAATGCATATAATTTTAGACACAAACTCACACTTCTTACCCCATGCCCATATCATAGCATCAGAGTGCAAAATCAGATTTGTTTGCCTCTACCAGAAAATTACCAACCTCAACTTAAATTGGCCCAAGTACAAATCCACTAAAACTAAAAAAAAATCATAAGGAACTGAATTCATATTAGATAAGTATGTTGCTTAGATATAGAATGGACACAACTGTAAAGGAGGGAGGGGACTCCCCAATTCTGACCAGGGCACCATTGTAAAAGGCCTTTGTTGAATTTTTTTTCTGAGTGCTATTTTTATTCCAACATTGCCAACTAGGACCCAGGAAGGCTTTGGAAAGGGGTCTTCAACAGATCGTTTCCTCCAAGGCTTATCTTCCCTCTCTTCCATCCCTATCTGTATTACAGATGCTCAAAAAATGCCCTGAACTAAGGTCTGCTTTCTGTTGCCTTTAGGCTGCCTAACCAAGTGTTTTCAACGTTGGGATTATTAATAATTTAGAAAACAGACAAATTTTGTTGAATATATACTCCCTTAGACATATTAATTTTATTTAATTTTGAAGAAATGTGATTCCTGATACTTTGTAGCTGAGAAAATGTTGTCTTTTTTTTATGTTTTAAGGCAGAAGAGGCAGGTCTGCTGCACCTGACAAATGTGGCAAATCCCACAGTCAGCATGGTATAGAATGCACCACAAGCTTTCTGATCAGGAGCAAGTCACACCTCCTCTCTGGGTTTTATTTTGACATTCATAAAATGAAGAACTCTGTCATTTATTCACCAAAATTTGCTGTGTAATATGATATATATGGATCAGCCAAAGTTATCTCTCTTCACCAGACCCATAACGGGGGAAATTGGGGACTAGAGAATGATAGTTATGTTTTCAGGAAACTCAGTGTTTGTGTTATCTTGAGATGTTCCATTACACTCAGCATACCTAGGCCTGGCCTCTGGAAGCCAAAGTCTCTCTCATTCCTTCTGATATCTTAAGGTTAATGGGGAATTATCCAGATTGCCCTAGACAATGTCGCTTTGTCTCACTCCTGGGAGAAAATTCCACATACCAGAGCTGATAATGTTACTTAACTTCTGGAAGCCACAGTTTTATTATTTAAAATAGTGTGAATTTGATAGTATAACTTTAGCATTTAGTAGATGGTACCTGTGAAGGGCACAGTATAGTGTCCATCTCATAGCTAGCAGTCATACATGTTAAGGCCTCATATTATTAGATAAAATTATTACACATAATTTCATATTATTACATTATTTTTTAAAGTTTATTTATCGTGAGAGAGTGTGTAAAACCTTCACTCAGGATGGAAAATCAGATTCTGGATGGAAGATTGTGGACAACATGATTCAACAAATATAGTAGGAGATGTGAATATTCTTCACTCAGTAGTTAATAGAAAAAGTAGAAAGAATATCAGTAGATATATATTTGAAAATATAATCAAAAAAGTTGTAATAATGAGCATAAATGAGGACATCCAATCAAATAATAAGAGAATAAACATTTTTCTCAAGCACATAACATTTACCAGGGTAAACTATGTGTTCATATGTGAAATAAGTATAAATGTATTCAAAATGATTGAAAACATGAAATATGTTTATGACTAGCACTGGAATTAGCATAAAATTCAATGAGAAGAAATAAGAGATACTCCCAAATATGTGACAATTAAACACAGTTCTAAATAACCCATAGGTCAAAGAAGAAATCATGAAGAATGTTAGATAATATCTTGAAATGAATTAAAATTAAGTTACAATAGTTAAATCTAAAGCAATGCTTAGAAGGAAATTTATAATTTCAAACACTTACATCAGAAAAGAAGAAAGATCAAAAGTTAGCAATCTAATCATCTACTTCAAGAGGCTAGAAAGAGCAGAGATAACCAAATTCAAAGTAAGTAGAATAAGGGAAATTATAGAACAGAATCAAAATCTAAGGCATTAAGAAGAGATTTAAAAAAACAATAAATAATAAAGAACTGTTTATTTTTTAATTTTTTTTAATATATGAATTTTATTGTCAAATTGGATTCCATACAACACCCAGTGCTCATCCCAAAAGGTGCCCTCCTCAATACCTTCCCCACCCTCCCACCCCCATCAACCCTCAGTTTGTTCTCAGTTTTTAACAGTCTCTTATGCTTTGATTCTCTCCCACTCTAACCTCTTTTTTTTTTCTTCCTCTCCCCCATGGGTTTCTGTTAAGTTTCTCAGGATCCACATAACAGTGAAACCATATGGTATCTGTCTTTCTCTGTATGGCTTATTTCACTTAGCATCACACTCTGCAGTTCCATCCACGTTGCTACAAAAGGCCATATTTCATTCTTTCTCATTGCCACGTAGTACTCCATTGTGTATATAAACCACAATTTCTTTATCCATTCATCAGTTGATGGACACTTAGGCACTTTCCATACTTTGGCTATTGTTGAGAGTGCTGCTATAAACATTGGGGTACAAGTGCCCCTATGCATCAGTACTCCTGTATCCCGTGGGTAAATTCCTAGCAGTGCTATTGCTGGGTCATAGGGTAGGTCTATTTTTAATTTTCTGAGGAACCTCCACACTGCTTTCCAGAGCAGCTGCACCAATTTGCATTCCCACCAACAGTGCAAGAGGGTTCCCGTTTCTCCACATCCTCTCCAGCATCTATAGTCTCCTGATTTCTTCATTTTGGCCACTATGACTGACGTGAGGTGATATCTGAGTGTGGTTTTGATTTGTATTTCCCTGATAAGGAGAGACGTTGAACATCCTTTCATGTGCCTGTTGGCCATCGGAATGTCTTCTTTAGAGAAGTGTCTATTCATGTTTTCTGCCCATTTCTTCACTGGGTTATTTGTTTTTCGGGTGTGGAGTTTGGTGAGCTCTTTATAGATTTTGGATACTAGCCCTTCGTCCGATATGTCATTTGCAAATCTTTTCCCATTCCGTTGGTTGCCTTTTAGTTTTGTTGGTTGTTTCCTTTGCTGTGCAGAAGCTTTTTATCTTCATAAGGTCCCAGTAATTCACTTTTGCTTTTAATTCCCTTGCCTTTGGGGATGTGTCGAGTAAGAGATTGCTACGGCTGAGGTCAGAGAGGTCTTTTCCTGCTTTCTCCTCTAAGGTTTTGATGGTTTCCTGTCTCACATTCAGGTCCTTTATCCACTTTGAGTTTATTTTTGTGAATGGTGTGAGAAAGTGGTCTAGTTTCAACCTTCTGCATGTTGCTGTCCAGTTCTCCCAGCACCATTTGATAAAGAGACTGTCTTTTTTTCCATTGGATGTTCTTTCCTGCTTTGTCAAAGATGACTTGGCCGTACGTTTGTGGGTCTAGTTCTGGGGTTTCTATTCTATTCCATTGGTCTATGTGTCTGTTTTTGTGCCAATACCATGCTGTCTTGATGATGACAGCTTTGTAGTAGAGGCTAAAGTCTGGGATTGTGATGCCTCCTGCTTTGGTCTTCTTCTTCAAAATTACTTTGGCTATTCGGGGCCTTTTGTAGTTCCATATGAATTTTAGGATTGCTTGTTCTAGTTTTGAGAAGAATGCTAGTGCAATTTTGATTGGGATTGCATTGAATGTGTAGATAGCTTTGGGTAGTATTGACATTTTGACAATATTTATTCTTCCAATCCATGAGCAGGGAATGTCTTTCCATTTCTTTATATATTCTTCAATTTCCTTCATAAGCTTTCTACAGTTTTCAGCATACAGATCTTTTACATCTTTGGTTAGATTTATTCCTAGGTATTTTATGCTTCTTGGTGCAATTGTGAATGGGATCAGTTTCTTTATTTGTCTTTCTGTTGCTTCATCGTTAGTGTATAAGAATGCAACTGATTTCTGTACATTAGTTTTGTATCCTGCAACTTTGATGAATTCGTGTATCAGTTCTAGCAGACTTTTGGTGGAGTCTATCGGATTTTCCATGTATAAGATCATTTCATCTGCAAAAAGCGAAAGCTTGACTTCATCTTTGCCAATTTTGATGCCTTTGATTTCCTTTTGTTGTCTGATTGCTGATGCTAGAACTTCCAGCACTATGTTAAACAACAGCAGTGAGAGTGGACATCCCTGTCGTGTTCCTGATTTCAGGGAAAAAGCTCTCAGTTTTTCCCCGTTGAGGATGATGTTAGCTGTGGGCTTTTCATAAATGGCTTTCATGATCTTTAAGTATGTTCCTTCTATCCCGACTTTCTCAAGGGTTTTTATTAAGAAAGGTGGTGGATTTTGTCAAAGGCCTTTTCTGCATCAATTGACAGGATCATATGGTTCTTCTCTTTTTTTTTTGTTAATGTGATGTATCACGTGGATCGATTTGCGAATGTTGAACCAGCCCTGCATCCCAGGAATGAATCCCACCTGATCATGGTGAATAATTCTCTTTATATGCTGTTGAATTCGATTTGCTAGTATCTTATTGAGAATTTTTGCATCCATATTCATCAGAGATATTGGCCTGTAGTTCTCTTTTTTTACTGGGTCTCTGTCTGGTTTAGGAATCAAAGTAATACTGGCTTCATAGAATGAGTCTGGAAGTTTTCTTTCCCTTTCTATTTCTTGGAGTAGCTTGAGAAGGATAGGTATTATCTCTGCTTTAAACGTCTGGTAGAACTCCCCTGGGAAGCCATCTTGTCCTGGACTCTTATTTGTTGGGAGATTTCTGATAACCGATTCAATTTCTTCGCTGGGTATGGATCTGTTCAAGCTTTCTATTTCCTCCTGATTTAGTTTTGGAAGCGTGTAGGTGTTTAGGAATTTGTCCATTTCTTCCAGGTTGTCCAATTTGTTGGCATATAATTTTTCATAGTATTCCCTGATAATTGTCTGTATCTCTGAGGGATTGGTTGTAATAATTCCATTTTCATTCATGATTTTATCTATTTGGGTCATCTCCCTTTTCTTTTTGAGAAGCCTGGCTAGAGGTTTGTCAATTTTGTTTATTTTTTCAAAAAACCAACTCTTGGTTTCGTTGATCTGCTCTACCGTTTTTTTAGATTCTGTATTGTTTATTTCTGCTCTGATCTTTATTATTTCTCTTCTTCTGCTGGGTTTAGGCTGCCTTTGCTGTTCTGCTTCTATTTCCTTTAGGTGTGCTGTTAGATTTTGTATTTGGGATTTTTCTTGTTTCTTGAGATAGGCCTGGATTGCAATGTATTTTCCTCTCAGGACTGCCTTCGCTACATCCCAAAGCATTTGGATTGTTGTATTTTCATTTTCATTTGTTTCCATATATTTTTTAATTTCTTCTCTAATTGCCTGGTTGACCCACTCATTCGTTAGTAGGGTGTTCTTTAACCTCCATGCTTTTGGAGGTTTTCCAGACTTTTTCCCGTGGTTGATTTCAAGCTTCATAGCACTGTGGTCTGAAAGTATGCATGGTATAATTTCAATTCTTGTGAACTTATGAAGGGCTGTTTTGTGACCCAGTACATGATCTATCTTGGAGAATGTTCCATGTGCACTCTAGAAGAAAGTATATTCTGTTGCTTTGGGATGCAGAGTTCTAAATATATCTGTCAAGTCCATCTGATCCAATGTATCATTCACGGCCCTTGTTTCTTTATTGACCATGTGTCTAGATGATCTATCCATTTCTGTAAGTGGGGTGTTAAAGTCCCCTGCAATGACCACATTCTTATCAATAAGGTTGCTTATGTTTGTGAGTAATTGTTTTATATATTTGGGGGCTCCTGTATTCGGCGCATAGACATTTAGAATTGTTAGCTCTTCCTGATGGATAGCCCCTGTAATTATTATATAATGCCCTTCTTCGTCTCTTGTTGCAGCCTTTAATTTAAAGTCTAGTTTGTCTGATATAAGTATGGCTACTCCAGCTTTCCCTTGGCTTCCAGTAGCATGATAACTAGTTCTCCATCCCCTCACTCTCAATCTAAGGTGTCCTCAGATCTAAAATGAGTCTCTTGTAGACAGCAAATAGATGGGTCTTATTTTTTTATCCATTCTGATACCCTGTGTCTTTTGGTTGGCGCATTTAATCCATTTACGTTCAGTGTTATTATAGAAAGATACGGGTTTAGAGTCATTGTGATGTCTGTATGTTTTATGCTTGTGGTGATGTCTCTGGTACTTTGTCTCACAGGATCCCCCTTAGGATCTCTTGTAGGGCTGGTTTCATGGTGACAAATTCCTTCAGTTTTTGTTTGTTTGGGAAGACCTTTATCTCTCCTTCTATTCTAAATGACAGACTTGCTGGATAAAGGATTCTCGGCTGCATATTTTTTCTGTTTAACACACTGAAGATATCGTGCCAAGCCTTTCTGGCCTGCCAAGTTTCAAAAGAGAGCTCAGTCACGAGTCTTATAGGTCTCCCTTTATATGTGAGGGCACGTTTATCCCTTGTTGCTTCCAGAGTTTTCTCTTTATCCTTGTATTTTGCCAGTTTCACTATGATATGTCGTGCAGAAGATCGATTCAAGTTACGTCTGAAGGGAGTTCTCTGTGCCTCTTGGATTTCGATGCCTTTTTCCTTCCCCAGTTCAGGGAAGTTCTCAGCTATAATTTCTTCAAGTACCCCTTCAGCACCTTTCCCTCTCTCTTCCTCCTCTGGGATACCAATTATGCGTATATTATTTCTTTTTAGTGTATCACTTAGTTCTCTAATTTTTCCCTCATACTCCTGGAGTTTTTTTTATCTCTCTTTCTCTCAGCTTCCTCTTTTTCCATAACTTTATCTTCTAGTTCACCTATTCTCCCCTCTGCCTCTTCAATCTGAGCTGTCGTGATTTCCATTTTGTTTTGCATTTCGTTTAAAGCGCTTTTCAGCTCCTCCTGACTGTTCCTTAGTCCCTTGATCTCTGTAGCAAGAGATTCTCTGCTGTCCTGTATACTGTTTTCAAGCCCAGCGATTAATTTGATGACTATTATTCTAAATTCACTTTCTGTTATATTATTTAAATCCTTTTTGATCATTTCATTAGCTGTTATTATTTCCTGGAGATTCTTCTGAGGGGAATTCTTCCGTTTGGTCATTTTGGATAGTCCCTGGAGTGGTGAGGACCTGCAGGGCACTTCCCCTGTGCTGTGGTGTATAACTGGAGTTGGTGGGCAGGGCCGCAGTCCGACCTGATGTCTGCCCCCAGCCCACCGCTGGAGCCACAGTCAGACTGGTGTGTGCTTTCTCTTCCCCTCTCCTAGGGGCGGGATTCACTGTGGGGTGGTGTGGCCCATCTGGGCTACTTGCACACTGCTAAGCTTGTGGTGCTGGAGATCTGGCGTATTAGCTGGGGTGGGTAGGCAAGGTGTACGGGGGCAGCAGGGGCTGGCTTAGCTCGCTTCTCCTTAGGTGATCCACTTCAGGAGGGGCCCTGTGGCAGCGGGAGGGGGTCAGATCCGCTGCCGGAGGGGTGGCTCCACAGAAGCACAGAGTTGGGTGTTTGCATGGAGCGAGCAATTTCCCTGGCAGGAACTGGTTCCCTTTGGGATTTGGCTGGGGGATGGGCGTGGGAGATGGTGCTTGTGAGCACCTTTGTTCCCCACCAAACTGAGCTCTGTCATCCGGGGGCTCAGCAGCTCTCCCTCCCTTTGTCCTCCAGCCTTCCCGCTTTCTGAGCAGACCTGTTAACTTATGACCTCCCAGATGCTAAGTCGCGCTTAATGTCGGAACACAGTCTGTCTGGCCCCTCCACTTTTGCCAGCCAGACTCGGGGGCTCTGCTTGGCCGGTGAGCCATCCCTCCACCCCGGCTCCCTCCCGCCAGTCCGTGGAGCGCGCACCACCTCGCCGCCCTTCCTACCCTCTTCTGTGGGCCTCTTGTCTGCACTTGGCTCCGGAGACTCCGTTCTGCTAATCCTCTGGCAGTTTTCTGGGTTATTTAGGCAGGTGTAGGTGGAATCTAAGTGATCAGCAGGACGCGCGGTGAGCCCAGCGTCCTCCTATGCCACCATCTTCCCTCCAATCAAGAACTGTTTAAATATCAAGAAAAATGCAATTTGACTAAAATAATACATAGAAAAAAGAGAGAACACAAACTTCCTAAATCAAACATGAAAGAGTTGACATCATAAGAGATCCCTCAAAACTACAAATATTATAAAGGAATTTTATGAACAGCTTCATGTTTATAAAGTCAACAATATATGTAAAATAAGATAATTAAGAAAGGAGAAAAATAAATTACCAGAACTGACTTTAAAAGAAAAAGGAAAATGTTGAGGTTTCTGGGTGTCTCAGTTGGTTAAGCATATGATTCTTGGTTTGGGCTCAGGTCATGATCTCACTTTTCAAGAGTTTGAACCATTTGTCTGGCTCTGTGCTGACAGCATGGAGCCTGCTTGGAATTTTCTCTCTCCTCTCTCTGCCCCTTCCTTGCTTGTGCTCTCTCCTCTCTCAAAATAAATAAAGTTTAAAAACAGAAAATGTGAGTAGATCTATACCAAATAATAAATTGAATTTATATTTCAAACTTCACATGCACACACACACATGCACACACACACACTCAAGGCACAGATGCCTTCACCTAAAATTGTGTAGGGGAAGAAAGATAATTTTTCCTCTACTCTTCTAAGCTCTGGGCTGAGTTCTCCCTGTAATAAACAACAGGTTAACAGGAAAAAACAGAAGCTATATCTATATGTAATCTATATCTATATGTAATCTATATCTATCTATATCTATCTATCTATCTATCTATCTATCTCTTACGTAGACAGGATAGATGCAGGAAATATGACCAACTCCCCAAAATGGCCCAACCCATCACCTTAAATACCATCTCCAGATAAAAACAAAAGATGTTGGGTAGGCAGCAGTTATGGCATATTTTTCAGGAAAAGCACAGTAAACAAGAGTATGGTTGTTATGCAGAGTTAAGTCAGTTGTCTTCTCCACTGATGAGTTTCTAGAGATTTAGTCACCCTCCTCTCCCTAATACAGAGAAGGAGACACCCTTTCAAATGGGGATTATCTTTATAAATGTAAATATATTTTATAAAGGATAACTTCTACTCAGTTTTTAGAGCTTCTCTTGTGTCAGATTTTTCACAAAAATAAACAGATTAAGATAATCTTTATAACCAAAGAGGAATAACTTCCATGGCATATTCTTCTCCCCTTCAATCCTGCCTTAAAATTTCCCCTCAAATTTTCATAGGCCAGAAGCTAAGTTGGTAGTTTGCTCCATAACCATAAGTGCTCATTGAACCACTCTCAGCCCTGAGAATAATAAGTCGGTTAAGTTAAACAGTGTGTCTCATTTCAGAAGGCAGTTATGTAGTGAGCTTCCATAGTTAGGTCTATATTACACAAGCAAAATGCATTTCTATGGCAACAAAAGATAAACAAAAGTTAATGATGAGAGTGGATAATAAACCCAGTCTAAGTTCTGAGGGCAGCCAGACGAAATTTCTAGATGTCAGGGTCAAAGCATCTTTTCCAGTTTCAATGTCTCTGATAATGTCATTGAGTGTTCACGTAAACTTTTTGAGAGGCCCACTTAGCAACACGCATGGCAGTTATATAAAACTAAAAATGGTCATGATTAAATATTTGATTAGAGTTTATTACATTACAATGCAATTTACAAGGATATTTGGTTATTTCTGTGGCACTAGAATATATGATTAAGATCATAACTAGATAATAAAATAACTAGAATATGCAGATAACTAGAATTATGACTGATAACATTATATCAGGATGTCAGAATTTTAGAAATTTTTTACAATTTCTGGAACTCTTATAACATATACCTATACTCATACAACATAAAAAAAGGCTTAGTATTACTTCTTACTTGACAATTATTCCCCTTACTTTGACATATCAAATCAGACTAATTAGGTTTAATATCTCTCTTTTTATAAGGAGAGAGAACAAATGTTTTGGGATGTTCTAGAAATCCTCTGAAAAATCCTAAAGTTAATTCCAGGTGAAAAAGTCTTCACTTAATATTTGATTTGGTGAAGTTTGGACACTTACTAAATAAGATCACAGATAAGTATGAAATAATACTTAATTATCCATCTAAAAAGTGACTAAAGATTTTAAAAGAAAATAGAAGTTGCATAGTTGTAAGGAAAATTTGCCTGTTTTAATATTGAGAAGACTCAGCATTCTTTTTTTTTTTTTTATTTTTTTTTCAATGTTTTTTATTTATTTTTGGGACAGAGAGAGACAGAGCATGAACGGGGGAGGGGCAGAGAGAGAGGGAGACACAGAATCGGAAACAGGCTCCAGGCTCCGAGCCACCAGCCCAGAGCCTGACGCGGGGCTCGAACTCACAGACCGCGAGATCGTGACCTGGCTGAAGTCGGACGCTTAACCAACTGCGCCACCCAGGCGCCCCAAGACTCAGCATTCTTAAGTAACCAAAGACCTGGTAAAAAAGACAACATGAAGTTATTTTGGGAAGATACAAAATCATTGTTGTCTATGCAGATTACTTAAAGTATAAATAAAAACCTTTTACAAGTTCACAATCTCTTATTATCTGAACAGAATAATAGTTCAGGAAAAAAATGTCCTTTTAACAGAAAATTTTAAATTACAGTTTTATATAAGTACACTGTTGATATTAAAGCCTATTTTTAAAATTCCTTCCATTTTAGCTAGCTTGAACACACAAGGTAAAAATCTCTCTCTCTCTCTCCAATTTTTTATATATAGTTTGGTTGTCCTTTCTTTCTCCTCTTTTTTAGTTTGAAATGACCAGCTTTACTTTATGATAAAGGTACTTTTATTTCTTTTAACAAAAATTCATCACCATACCTCAAACATTTTTTTTTAGCTAAAAACATGTCGCAGACTTTGAGTCTGGAGTTCTCTCTTGTCCAGCAAGAGAGTGGATGCATAATTGAATATGAGAGAGGCTAATGTCCAGGAGGAGACAAGAGCCCCAAGTAAGGGTCCTTGCTCCGTATTTATTAGGATAAGAACCCTTAAAAACGTGATGGACGTGCAGAAAAGACAATGAAATAGTGATTATTAACACAAGTGTGTGAGATAAAGGGGTTTCAAAGATATGCAGTGTTAGGGGTTTGGGTCAATACAAAACAAAATCCCCTCCCTGAGCAGATGGCTATTTACAGCAGGCACCATTTGCCATATTGGTTTATCTTAACTTGCCTAGGGGATAAGGCAGATGCTATCTCAGAGTCAACAAGGCACTTTTTTTGTTTTAGTTTTAGTTTTAGTTTTTCGCTAATTAGCTCCAGGTAATTTGGTAATTTCACACTGCTGCGGTGGTCTATTGTCCGGTTTACCTATTCTGGACATTTTCGTCTTGTGGAAGCAGCTTTCCACTCTTCACTTTTCTTCTGTCCTGGGGAGCTTTCATCCTGTTTATTGGATGCTTTTGTCCTAAGTGTTGTTAATCCATTGGTGCAAACTCAGGAAATTCTTAAACTTATTCCCCACAAAAACACATCCTATTTTCCTTGCATATAGAGTTGTTTCTCTTATTATTTCTAGTAGTTTTAATAGCATATATCAATTAGAATACCTAACCCTTAGCAACCTTATTTTATAGCAAGAAATAACCAGCAATACACCAGTGTTATTTAGATTGGTAAACTTATGCTTATATTTTATAATTTCTAGAAGCACATGATTCTTCATAATACAATATTTCAATGTGGCATAAGATGTGTTTACTCAAAGATACAAATATCTTTAGTTCCTCTGTAATAAGAAGTCAGAAGTAGATAGACATGTTTAACAATTTTCATTATTTGTTTTATTTGGAAATGATCTAGATATTCAGTGAAGTTCTATCATTTAACTTAGTAATACTCTAATGGTACAAGTTACCAAAAGGTTTTGGAAGCTTTTTTGTAGGTACACAAAATATGAACAAAATTATTATTAGGAAAATTATAAACTTTTGTCCTTCCTACATCTATGTAATTCACTTGTTTTTGACAACTATGTTTTGATTACTCAACATAAATTCATAAGATGTTAAAGTTAGTCATCATCCTAAATTACTATTCTTGCTGATAATTGCTTTGGGAAGGGAAGCCGGCAAAAGTGAGAAGGAAATCTGGTAAGGGCAGATAAAAAAAGGAAGTGAGCCAGGTGTCCAAGATTGGATACTCCCCTTGCATACTTTTGGCTTCTGTAATCTTGCTTGCCTCCAGCATCCACCAACTGCCCATGTTGCACCACTGATAAGTGCCCCCCCTCTTTTTTTCTTCCTCTTGAGCCTGCACAATCCCAGTCATAAAAGGAGATAAACGCCAATGTTCAGAGCTGAGCCTTTGGAGATGACTCTGCTGGGCCAGCACTAGTGCAGTATTTTCTGATTCCCCTAGTGCATGTCACTTGTCTCTTCCTGGGTGCCGAGTATTTGCTGTAACAACTTTGTAACAGAGCTAACATGAACTCATTTGACTACAACATCCAGATAGCATAAAAGTTTCATGTCTATATTATAGACTATATACTGAAAATTCCCAAGACATGTTGACTTTAATTAAACCAACAAAAGTATCTAGCTTTTATTTATTGAAGATTAGTCCAGATCATATTAACTTGGAAAACATTTGGGTTAGTTTCTATATTTCTGAGCCTCTAAAAATAATTTATGCACTTATTTTTCATCAGGCCAGTTATATAGAATTATTTTGCTAAATAACTTTTGCAATATTATCCAGAGGTAGAAAAATAATACACACCTATAATACATCACACACACACACACACACACACACACACACACAGGCAAACAGAGACCTGACAGCTTTGGTTCTAAAATTTTAATTATGGGTCAGGTACATACAAAACTTACTAGTTTACAACATAACAGTTGGATCCAAACTGTACTTCTGGCATTTGAAATAAATTAAGTTTACCCACTGGTTAAAGCTTTTTACTAGTAATATTTGTAAATAAAATACTTAAAGATTTTTCATTATTCCAACCTCTAATAACTAATTTCTCACTCCTGACGGAGTTATCTCCATGCATTTCAAGAATGGCTCCTAGGTCCTACAGATGATGGAATAGAAAGTCTATATCACAAAAGACTCAAAGAAAATATCCAAGTTTTCTCCAAGGAGTTTTGAGGTCTATTTCTCTATTATGAGAGGTCTAGGTTAATCACTATTTAATTTTTCCCTTTTTTTGTGAAAGTTTATTTCTTTATTTTGACAGAGAGAGTGTAAGCGTGAAGGGGCAGAGAGAGAGAGAGAGAGAATCTGCATTGTCAGTTTAGAGCCCCATGTGGGGCTCAAACAAATGAACCATGAGATCACGACATGAGCCTAAGTCCTATGCTTAACTGACTAAGCCACCCAGGTGCCCCTTATCCTTCTTTTTTCTTAAGTTCAAGACAGTTCTGTTGTAGCAAGATTCTTGCACAAAGAGACTGGACACTGAGGTTTTCTGTCCAGGAAGCAACTTTCATCACACCAGCAGGGGATCAGTGGGTTTGTATCCGAAAAACTGAGCCCAGTGGAGTATAGACTTTTATTATGGAGTTTCTACTTCTCTGTGTGCCATATATGCTGACATATAGTCTGATTGGAAACAGTTCAAATTACAAAGTTGTGTCAGAGCTATCCATAAGTGTATAGGGGGTTATTGGGTCACGTTGCCTTCCTTTTTTTTTTTTTTGATACGAAATTTATTGTCAAATTGGTTTCCATACAACACCCAGTGCTCATTCCAACAGGTACCCTCCTCAATACCCATCACACATCCTCCCCTCCCTCCCACCCCCCATCAACCCTCAGATTATTCTCAGTTTTTAAGAGTCTCTTATGCTTTGGCTCCCTCCCTCTCTAACCTTTTTTTTTTTCCTTCCCTGTCCCCATGGTCTTCAGTTAAATTTTTCAGGATCCACATAAGAGTGAAAACATATGGTATCTGTCTTTCACTGTATGGCTTATTTCACTTAGCATTACACTCTCCAGTTCCATCCACATTGCTACAAAAGGCCATATTTCATTCTTTCTCATTGCCACGTAGTATTCTATTGTGTATAGAAACCACAATTTCTTTATCCATTCATCAGTTGATGGACATGTAATCTCTTTCAATAATTTGGCTATTGTTGAAAGTGTTACTATAAACATTGGGGTACAAGTGCCCCTATGCATCAGCAGTCCTGTATCCCTTGGGTAAATTCCTAGCAGTGCTATTGCTGGGTCATAGGGTAGACCTATTTTTAATTTCTTGAGGAACATCTACACTGTTTTCTAGAGTGGCTGCACCAGTTTGCATTCCTACCAACACTGTAAAAGGGTTCCTGTTTCTCCACATCCTCTCCAGCATCTATAGCTCCTGATTTGTTCATTTTGGCCACTCTGACTGGCGTGAGGTGGTATCTGAGTGTGGTTTTGATATGTATTTCCCTGATGAGGAGTGATGTTAAGCATTTTTCAAGTGCTTGTTGGCTATCTGGATGTCTTCTTTTTTTTTTAAATTTTTTTTTCAACGTTTTTTATTTATTTTTGGGACAGAGAGAGACAGAGCATGAACGGGGGAGGGGCAGAGAGAGAGGGAGACACAGAATCGGAAACAGGCTCCGAGCCATCAGCCCAGAGCCTGACGCGGGGCTCGAACTCACGGACCGCGAGATCGTGACCTGGCTGAAGTCGGACGCTTAACCGACTGCGCCACCCAGGCGCCCCTCTGGATGTCTTCTTTAGAGAACTGTCTATTCATGTCTTCTGCCCATTTATTCACTGGATTATTTATTTTTTGGGTGTGGAGTTTGGTGAGTTCTTTATAGATTTGGATACTAGCCCTTTGTCTGATATGTCATTTGCAAATATCTTTTCCCATTCCATTGGTTGCCTTTTAGTTTTGTTGATTGTTTCCTTTGCAGTGCAGAAACTTTTTATATTCATGAGGTCCCAATAGTTCATTTTCGCTTTTAATTCCTTTACCTTTGGGGATGTGTCAAGTAAGAAATTGCTGCTGCTGAGGTCAGAGAGGTTTTTCCTGCTTTCTTCTCTAGGATTTTGATGGTTTACTGTCTCACATTCAGGACCTTCATCCATTTTGAGTTTACTTTTGCGAATGGTGTAAGAAAGTGATCTAGTTTCACTCTTCTGCATGTTGCTATCTATTTCTCCCACCGCCATTTGTTAAAGAGACTGTCTTTTTCCCATTGGATATTCTTTCCTGCTTTGTCAAAGATTAATTGGCCATGCTTTTGTGGGTCTAATTCTGGGGTTTCTATTTGATTCCATTGGTCTATGTGTCTGTTTTTGTCCCAATACCATGCTGTCTTGATGATTACAGGTTTGTAGTAGAGGCTAAAGTCTGGGATTGTGATGCCTCCTGCTTTGGTCTTCTTCTTCAAGATTACTTTGCCTATTCGGGGCCTTTTGTGCTTCCATACAAATTTTAGTATTTCTTTTTTTTTTTTTAACTTTTTTTTTTTTGAGACAGAAAGAGACAGAGCATGAACGTGGGAGTGGCAGAGAGAGAGGGAGACACAGAATCGGAAGCAGGCTCCAGGCTCTGAGCCATCAGCCAAGAGCCCGACGTGGGGCTCGAACTCACGGACCACGAGATCGTGACCTGAGCTGAAGTCGGACGCTCAACCGACTGAGCCACCCAGGTGCCCCCAAATTTTAGTATTTCTTGTACTAGCTTCGAGAAGAATGCTGGTGCAATTTTGATTGGGATTGCATTGAATGTGTAGATTGCTTTGGTTAGTATTGACATTTTAACCATATTTATTCTTCCAATCCATGAGCATGGAATATTTTTCCATTTCTTTATATCTTCTTCAATTTCTTTCACACGCTTTCTATAGGTTTCAGCATACAGATCTTTTACATCTTTGGTCAGGTTTATTCCTAGGTATTTTATGATTCTTGGTGCAATTGTGAATGGGATCAGTTTCTTTATTTGTTATTCTGTTGCTTCATTGTTACTGTATAAGAATGCAACTGATTTCTGTACATTGATTTTGTATCCTGCGACTTTGCTGAATTCATGTATCAGTTCTAGCAGACTTTTGGTGGAGTCTATCGGGTTTTCCATGTATAATATCATGCAATCTGCAAAAAGTGAAAGCTTTACTTCATCTCTGCCAATTTTGATGCCTTTGATTTCCTTTTGTTGTCTGATTGCTGATGCTAGCACTTCCAACACTATGTTAACAGCGGTGAGAGTGGACATCCCTGTCGTGTTCCGGATATCAGGAGGAAAGCTCTCAGTTTTTGCCTATTGAGGACGCTGTGAGAAAGGGCATTATGTAATAATTACAGGGTCTATCCATCAGGAAGAGCTAAAAAGTATAAATGTCTCTGCGCAGAATACAGGAGCTCTCAAATATAGAAAACAATTCATCACAAAGATAAGCAAACTTATTGATAAGAATGTGGTAATTGCAGGGGACTTTAATACTCCACTTACAATAATGGATAGATCATCTAGACACAGGATCAATAAAGAAACAGGGACTGAATGATACATTGGATCAGACAGACTTAACAGATATATTTAGAACTCTGCATCCCAAAGTAACAGAATATACTTTCTTCTTGAGTGCACATAGAACATTCTCCAAGATAGATCGTGTACTGGGTCACAAAACAACCCTTCATAAGTGTAAAAGCATTGAAATCATACCATGCATACTTGCAGACCACAATGTTATGAAGCTTGAAATCAACCACAGGAAAAAGTCTGGAAAACCTCCAAAATCATGGAATTTAAAGAACACCCTACTAAAGAATGAATGGGTCGACCAGGCAATTATAGAAGAAGTTAAAAAAATATATGGAAACAAATGAAGATGAAAATACAACAATCCAAATGCTTTGGGATGCAGCAAAGGCAGTCCCAAAAGGAAAATACATTGTAATCCAGGCCTATCTCAACAAACAGGAAAAATTCCAAATACAAAACCTAACAGCACACCTGAAGGAAATGGAAGCAGAACAGCAAAGACACCCCAAACCCAGCAGAAAAAGAGAAATAATAAAGATCAGAACAGAAATAAACAATATAGAATCTAAAAAAATAGTACAGCAGATCAATGAAACCAAGGGTTGGTTTTTTTTGAAAAAAATAAACAAAATTGATAAACCTCTAACCAGACTTCTCAAAAAGAAAAGGGGGATAACCCAAATAGATAAAATCATGAATGAAAATGGAATTATTACAACCAATCCCTCAGAAATACAAGCAATTATCAGAGAATACTATGAAAAATTATATGCCAACAAACTGGACAACCTGGAAGAAATGGACAAATTCCTAAGCACCCACACACTTCCAAAACTCAAACAGGAAGAAATGGAAAACTTGAACAGACCCATAACCAGAAAAGAAATTGAATCAGTTATCAAAAATCTCCCAACAAATAAGAGTCCAGGACCAGATGGCTTCTCAGTGGAATTCTACCAGACATTGAAAGCAGAGATATTACCTATCCTTCTCAAGCTGTTCCAAAAAATAGAAAGGGAAAGAAAACTTCCAGACTCATTCTATGAAGCCAGCATTACTTTGATTCTTAAACCAGACAGAGACCCAGCAAAAAAGCCAGAACTACAGGCCAATATCCCTGATGAATATGGATACAAAAATTTTCAAGATACTAGCATATAAAGAGAATTATTCACCATGATCAAGTGTGATTCATTCTTGGGCTGCAGGTCTGGTTCAACAGTCGCAAATCAATCAATGTGATACATCACATTAATAAAAGAAAACATAAGAACCATATGATCCTGTCAATCGATGCAGAAAAGCATTTGTCAAAATTCAGCATCCTTTCTTAATAAAAACCCTTGAGAAAGTGGGGATAGAAGGAACATACTTAAACATCATAGAAGCCATTTATGAAAAGCCCACAGCTAATACCTTCCTTCCTTTGTTCTGAGGAGACCTCCACCACATTCCTTAGGAAGGGGCTCTACCACACTGTTACTAATGTCTGATCTTGTACAATATCTACAAGCATTTTAAGAGACACAGGGAAGTTTTGGAATTGGTAAAAAAAGATAAGGTAGCTTTGAATTGTTTCTAAGTGTTTCATTGCTGGTTTTGCGAAGATTTGGAAGACAAAGACAAAGACATTTATTTTCGATTTCCCCAAGAACTGGATTGTAGCCTGAGTGATCAAGGGACTGGCCCACCCATCCAACTACAGTAACTTTAGTTTCTCTATGTCAGGTAGAAGATTTCCATTCCAACCAAGATGGAAATCAAAATATTCTCATCTTTTGGAGCTTTGGGTTATAATGCAGTATGCCTTTGAAAATTATGTATAAAGAATAAAAGTGCTCTATTCCCCCCCACCCCCTATTTACAATTGAACCTTGGATCAATTCACTTTAGAGGGAAAAACCTTTGCTATCGTGTGTACTATATGTTTAAGGGAGACATTAGCCCTCAGCTGATTCATTTCCTGATCATTTGTGGGAGGGCCTGGAAGAAACCTGGTCATCTCTTTTCTCTGTGAGAGGGGTTCTCCCCAGGGGGATATCTGGCTTGTCCTATAATTACAGTATAATCATGAGTGAAAAGAATACCCACCCCTTAGCAGCCAATCAAGGTTCCTATGAGTGAGGTTGTGCATAGCCACTGATCTTTCTAAGTGCTTTCCAAATTTGTGAGGATCTTCTTTAAGTGGAGGCAAAATCACTTTTATAATTTCATCTTGTTAAGGGAGTCTCTAAGGCTAGATGCCATACTCCTTTGTGATCTCTTTCAATTTAATCTTTCCATAGGTACCAATAAGACAATTATTTAAAGTGAGAGCTCTCTAAAAAATTGTCAAATATAGTTTTTCCAATTCAAAGGATCCATCATCTGGTCACTGACAAGTATAAACATATTTCTCTCAATAGGTACCAATAAGCTTTTTTATGGGTTAGCCATGAATACAAGAAGCATGTAAAAGAGTGTACCAAAGATGCAGTCCTCATAAAATCTAGAAAGTTTACTCACAGAGTTACCCTAAGAAAACAAAGACCTTTGTTAACACAAGCAGTGAGAATGGTGTAGTGAAATTTGTGTTTTCTGTTTCACACAAAAATGTGAGATGCCTTGTCACAGACTCAGTAACCCGTGACATCAGTCTGGAATAAGACTTCCAGCACTATTTAGACAATGAACATTGAGATGACAAAGGCCCTTTATGGACCAGGACCTCTGTGGCAAACTCCTCAGAGAGCTGGCACAGTCATACAAATGGAGTGCTGCTTCTCAGATCCACAACCTATGCAGAGGGTCACCAGATGCATACTAATACTTCCATCTTCTGACTGGCAGAGACCAGAGAGAATATTCTGTCACAAAACCACTCTCAAGACAGAACACAATGAAAGGAAAACTTCATCTGGCCTGTGGTTCTCCACCTTACAACAAATGTTACAAAAGACAGAAGCAAAGAAAACAATGACCATCTCTGAAAGGAAAGGGATCAATAAAAAAGTACTCATAAAAAAAACCTTTACCATAATTGATACACCCAAGGAACTAGTTCACACACTGTTTTTTTTTCCTCCTGCTAATCTAAATTCAAAAAGGAAAGAACAAGGTGAAATTTTTACCTTCCTCTCTTGACTGAGCACTACAGAGAGAGATCCCAGAGAGCTGACCTTTCTAAGAATTCTTAGTTTACACCAGCTTCTGTCAGTTTTCCAGGATCACATCTGCAATCTCCAGACCAAGTGTGGTGTCTCAGCATGTCTCACTTCAGATCACCAAACTGTAGCATAAAAAAATAGTTTTTTTTTGTAATCTATGCTCATAGTTGAGACACCCTAATAATAATAATAGATTAACAACAACAACAACAACAACAACAAATGGAACTATAATAACGATGCATACCTTCTGTGCATGTGGAGAGACCCAGAAAAACAGAAACTTCCTAAAATGGCCCAAGTAATCACCTCTGATAATATCTCCAGCTAAAGATAAAACCTGTGGGGAAGGGCAGGCATGGGAGGTTTTCAGACAAAGCATAGTAAACAAGGAATAATTATTATGTAGATTTAAGTCGGTTGTCTCCTTTGGTAAGTGTTTCTTGAGATTTTGTCATCATTTTCTTCTTGTTACTGAGAAGAGGGCACCCTCACAAATTGTGGTTTTCTTTATAAATGCAAATGTTTCTTACAAAAAGGTAATTTCTACTGTTTTCTGAGCTTTTTGTCTGCTGTTTCCTAAAAATAATCAGTTCAATGGGGCGCCTGTGGCGGGCATCCAACTTCAGCTCAGGTCATGATCTCAAGGTCCCCAAGTTTGAGCCCAGCATTTGGCTCCGTGCTGACAGATCAGAGCCTGGAGCCTGCTTCAGATTCTGTGTCTCCCTCTCTCTGCCCCTCCACCCCTCAAGCTCTGTCTCTGTCTCTCTCAAAAATAAACATTTTAAAAAATTAAAAAAAAATAATCAGTTCAGGGGTGTCCTAGTGGCTCAGTGGGTTAAGTGGTCAGCTTTTTGCTTTCTGCTGAGGTCATGATCGAGCCCAGCACTGGGCTCTGTACTGACAGCACAGAACCTGCTTGGGATTCTCTGTCTCTTGTCTCACTTTCTACTCTTCCTCTGCTCTCTCTCCCCAAAATAAATAATAAACAGTTAAATAATCAGTTCAAGATAATAATCCTTATATCATAGAGACTGGGCTCCTGGTTGGTTCAGTCAGTAGAGCATGTTAATCTTAATGTTATGAGTTTAAGCCCCATGTTGGGTGTGAAGCCTACTTTAAAAAAAAAAAAGGCATGTTTTGAAGTAGCATATTCTGGCTACTCTTCAATTATATGAAACCTTCATATCAATCTGACACAAACTCTGAAAAAATAGAGCAGGAAAAGATGTTGCAGTTTTTTTGTTTTTGTTTTGTTTTGTTTTGTTTTTTGTTTTTTACCTCAATTCCTGGGGTTTGTTGTCTTGCCACTTGAAAGAATGAAGAGGTGGACACAAAATAAAATGACCAGCAGGCAAACATTAATTAGAGTGTAAGATCAGAAAGTAAGAATAGTGTGAAAGCTTTCTTTACAGAAAGGGGGCATTTGAAAGTGAATACCCACAACTACAGACAAGGGTCTTTGTTTTACAGGGTTTTAGTTGGCCCCCTTTCCTTCTGCATTATTTCTTCTCAGGTTCTACCCTTATTGGATAGGTAATTGTAAATGCTTAGTCATTCCCTTATGGTTTCTATTTTATGAGGGGTGGTCTCTGGCCATACCATTCTTTGTGGGTCATACGTTTTATGTTCTACTACTTATTTTTAGTTAGGTCTTTTGTCAAATTCCTGAGGGTAACCTGGGGGGGAGTAGGTGGTGTCTGTTACATTCTTCAGAGGAACCTTATGCCTAAGGGGCTTTGCTGTGGTCAGACACTTTCAGTATTTTTCCAAAATATGTGTTTTTCCCCGCCTAGGTCCTAACCTTTCCTTCTCTGCCTATTTTATCCTACAATTTCCCTATCATAAAAACACTGGCCAATATTACCTTGAGATCAATTGTATACAAATGCAAATCAAGAAAAGAAAGAACACACTTCAAAGAAGAAAAAGAAAGTGAAATTAGAAACTGTTTTGAGGGGCGCCTGGGTGGCGCAGTCGGTTAAGCGTCCGACTTCAGCCAGGTCACGATCTCGCGGTCCGTGAGTTCGAGCCCCGCGTCAGGCTCTGGGCTGATGGCTCGGAGCCTGGAGCCTGTTTCCGATTCTGTGTCTCCCTCTCTCTCTGTCCCTCCCCCGTTCATGCTCTGTCTCTCTCTGTCCCAAAAATAAATAAATAAACGTTGAAAAAAAATTTAAAAAAAAAAAAAAGAAACTGTTTTGAACTAAATAAAAATGAAAGTAATCAAAATGTGTGGGATGTAACTAAAACAGCACTTACAGAGAGATTGATAGCACCAAAAAACTACATCAGAAAAGAAGGAACTAAAATCAAGGACCCTTATTTCTGATTTGAGGAAAATTTTAAAAAGTCCAAAGTAAACACAAAGTAAGCAGATGAAATAACTTTCAATGCTTTATGATGCTTCACAAAAGACTCATGAATTATTTTAAGCTAAATAAAATTATAATAATGAGAGATCATACTTAGACAGGAAAACTTACAAAACTAAACATTTTTTCAAACTACTTTTATTTTTTAATTGTAAAATCACCCTGTATTTATTCTGCTCTATGTGACATCATTTTAATTTCCTATTTGAAATGATAAGGATTATTTACAAGCACCCTACATAACTTTAATTACTTTGCAAATAATAAATGGATAATCTGTGGTAATATCTTTTGGTTGTACTCACCAGAAGGAAAGAGGAACAAGGACACTAGATGGAATTGCCAGAAGGACAGAGTCAGACCAATATTTATCCTTTCCTTCTTAATTAGCCATCTTTATAGTTATTCATTTGAGGATTTGTCCTCTAGATTATGGTTTATAAATGGCAAACTTGTGTCTCCTCATCTTTGGTATGAAAATTGGTGGAAAGTCATATTTTCCTTTTCAGTATTTCTCTTACATACACTTGTATAAGTAGACACAAATGTGTGTACATAAATGTTCATTATAGTACTGTTTGTAATGATCAAAGACTGGAAATAACAGTACATGTGAATGTTGAGGCCAGTTAAATTAAAGTTCAATTATATAATTGGATACGGATGTCAAAAATAAAGAATTATGTATTCAAATTGGGAATTCTCCCTAAGCTATTTTTCTAAGTATAAAAAGAAAGGTACAAAGAAATGTCTATAATATATTTTTATTAGTAAACAGCGGCATAAATTTGTATATAGAGACCAAAAAGGCATATGAAAAAAGGGTAGTAGTAGTAGTTTGTCTATGTTTTTCATTTTCCGTTTTTCTGCTTTTTCCACAAGAATGAGTTATTACAATAAAACTTAATTAATTAAAAAAATATGCATAACTGTCAACAGGGATAAAATAAGGGAAATGTAATTAGATGCTAACATTGGGGAATCTTGTTAAAGGCACAAATTGCCTTTTATAATTCTTTAAAATTTTCAATAAAATTGAAATTATTTCAAAGTAAAAATATACTCATTCCATAAATAGTTCTTTTAAATTCTGAACTCGGCCTATACAATTCTCCACATCCAGCCTAACTCGTGTGCGTGCCCCATGTACTAGCTGTGCAAGTGACATCATTGCTCTGAGGCTCAGTTTCCTCATCCCAAAAATCAGAATGATGTTAACATTAAACTTGTAAGGCTGGGTTTTGCACATACTGAGTAAATACATACATCAGTAAATATTATAATGCCTTTTCTCCTCCATTTCTTTCAACATGCCCTTATTCATATAAAATAGACAGTACTAGAAGATAAGGAATCCAAAGCACTTTGTGATTCTATAAACAGAGTGCAAAAAATATGGATGAGTCAGAGGTTGTCATTTTTGGTATTACAGCTGATGGAGTTTTAGGGTGTTGGTGGGGTTTCGGAGCTGACTGCCAAGAAAGAATTCTTGAAGACCTCTTTGGTGCAAAAAGGTGACTTTATTAAAGCATGGGGACAGGACTCATGGGCAGAAAGAGCTTCACTGAGATTGTGCAGAGTAACTGCTTATATACTGTGTAGTTGGGGGAAATTAAGTCAAGAGAAAGTTTCTTAAAAGGACTTCCATATGCTAAAGAGTATTTACAGATTACTGGAAGCCTAGCTATTGTCAAACTAAGGTTGTTTTCCCCTCTGGCCAAGCATTATCATTAAGATAGTATGGAACTCCTGGATATTAGGCTATTGATAAGATATTTGTAAACTGATGGAGACTTTATCAGTTTAACCATTTGTTTTCTGTCATTTCCTTTGTTCTTGGGCAGCCAGAAGTGCCTGAGGAATATTATACATATCCCACCTGTGGTGTGGAGTAGGGGGTGGTGGTTGTGCTACCTTGTGCTTGGCCCTCAGCTCGCCTTAGGGTCCTTCATCACAACCACAGAGACTGTCTTTGAATTCAGTCACTTCCTTCTTCCTGCACTTCAGGATATTAAAAACATACCTTTTGCTTTTAAGAAGAATTTTCACAAGTTCTCAAAAGTTCTTGGCTCTGAAATTTTAAACCTTGGTTTAGAAATAAGAATTCTGAGCTAATTTAAGAATATCTTCCTTAAATGTATACAAATTTTAATGTCAAGAGATTTTTTTGTTTGTTTTGTTTTTTTGTTTGTTGTTTGTTTACCAGGTATGTCCAGCTCCAGAGAGAAATGAACCAAGGACAAGCCTTTGACCTGTGGTAGATCTAACTTCAACCACAAGTGTGGAATTTAGGAGTTTGGTAGAGATTAAGTTAAGATTTCAGAATTAACAAATAGATGAAACAGGTCACCAACTGTCATAGACTCAGAGTCTAGAGTTCTTTCTTGTCCATCAAGAAAGTGGGATGCAGTACTAAAAATGTGAGAGAAGCTAATGTTTAGGAGAAGACAAGAGCCCCAAGTAAGAGTCCTTGCTCCATTTCTGTTAGGATCAGGAGGCTTCCAGATGTGGTGCTGGGCTGCACAAAAAGACAATGAAATCATGAACATTAACTCATGGGCATGAGGAAAAGGGGGTTTTGAAGATATGCAGTGTTAGGGGTTTGGGTTAATACAAAACAAAATCCTGGCACCAGTGGAAGGTTGTTTATAGCAGAAGTGAAGCACTACCTCTGTTTACCTAAACTGGTTTAGGGGACAAGAAACACAGAGCATGCTACCTCAGGGTCAACAAGGCACATTTCTTTTTCTAATTAGCTCTGTTTATGGCAACTTCACCCTTCAACAGTCTATTGCCTGATTTGATTTACCTGTTTACCTAATATGGTCCTTCCTTCTTGTGAAAGCAGCTTTCTGCTATTCCACTAAGTTGGGGGGACGTTTCCTCCCTGAATACCTAATCTTATTTACCTCATCTTGGATGTTTTCATCCTGAGATTCCCTATTCATATACCTTTGTCCTATACTGGGGTCTTTGCCCCACCTTATCTAATTTTATTTACCTAATCTTGTTTACGCAAACTTGGGTGCTTACATCCTATGGCTTTGTAATTCTTTAGGCCTTATTAACCCATGGGTACAACCTCAGGGGATTCCTAAGCTTATTCCCCACAACCAACTATGGTTAATTTTATGTATCAATTTGACTGGGTCACAGGGTTCCCGGATATTTCATTAAACATTATTTCTACATGTATCTGTGAAGGTGTTTCCTGGTGAGATTAGCATTAGAATCAGTATACTGAATAAGGCAGATTTCCTTCCACAATGTGGGTGAGTATCATCTAATCCATTGAGGGCCTGAATGAAACAAAAGATGGAGGAAGAGAGAATTCACTCTCTGCCTAATTAAATTGCTTGAGCTGGCAGAACATTCTTCTCATTCTCTCATACTGGAACTTATACCATTGACCCTTCTGGTCCTCAGACCTTAGGATTCACACTGGAATCACATCACCAGCAACCCTGGGTCTCCAGATTACAAATGGCAGATGGTAAGACTTCTCAGCCTCCACAACTGCATGAGTCAGTTGCTTACAATAAGTCCCTATATCTACCTATCTCTACTTATCTACCTAATTATCTATCTATCTACCATCTATCTTATGTATCTATCTACCTACCTATCATCTATCTATCTATCATTTCTTTTTCCCTGGTGAGCCCTGACTAATACACCATATTCTGTCAAATTTTACTGATAAATTATTAACTTTGTCCAATTCACTTCATTCAACATAATCTTTGTGAGTTTGAATCATTCATCATTTCTTACCTGGACTATTGCAACACCCTCTTATATGCCTTCTGACTTTGGTCTCACCTCCCTCATCCATCCTTTACATAGCTACTATTATACTCTTTATAAAATAAAATCATTCCTCTGTTTAAAGAAAACAAAACAACAAAACAAATTACAAAAGCAATTTAGTCTGTATATCAAGCTTTGTGTTGGCTTCCCAGTGCTTTCAGAATCACTTTGAAAATCCTAGGGGAATGCAGAGCTTTCAAAATACAGGCCATTTCTTTTGTCCCTAGGTTTCCCATCCAACATTACTTTTTTCAGCTTTATCAGTCTATCCCTTATTTTACACTTACACTTTAGTCATTTACCTTCAAATCAAAGTCACTTCTGACTTTTTCTTCAGAAGTGACTGTTGAAATGACTGCCTTCATCCTCCACCTAGTGAATTCCCACTCACCCTTGAAGATGAGCTTAGCTATTCCTCCTGCATGAAGTCTTCCCTAATATCCAGGTAGATGTCCCAAATATGTTCCCTTAAAGTAGCTTTCATCTCTCTTTTCAATCACTTATTTCAAGGCTGGACAATCGACTGTTTATGGGACTATCTTCCCCACCAGATTTTGAAAGCCTCAGTGACAGGTTGAATGCATCTTTGTGCTCATGGCCTACACTACACCCATGTTTTTTTTTTTTCTTATTGTTCTTTATTGAGCCTTGCCATATATTGGGTTCTGGGTTCTGGGTTCTGGGGACATAGGCTTGACTATGACAGCAAAGTTCCTGTCCTCATGGAATTCTCCAACAGGGAGTGGATAAAAACACAACTAAAACAATGTGTGTGACTGTGTGTATGTGTGTGTGTGTGTGTGTGTGTGACAGAGAGAGTGAGAACTTCAAGTAGTGTTAAATGTAATGAATAAACTAAGACACTAGTGAATTAGTGACTGGGGCTATAATCAAGGAGAAACCTCTGAGGAGGTGACATGGAGCACAGAAATGAATGAGGAAAAGGAGCCAGCCAGATGAAGATACAGGGAAGCAGAATTTTAGGCAGAGTGAACATCAAGTAAAAAGGCACTGTATGAAAGAATGACTTTCCTCATAGGTAAAGGGGAACAAAACATTCGAGGATATGTCCGCTAGGTTGTTGTTGTTGTTGTTGTTGTTAATCAAGAAAAAAGTATAAATTGCCATAAAAGCATTCTGAGCAAAAGGCTGACATGATAAAATTTATCTTTTAAAAAATATCCCTTTGTCTAGGATAAGGAAGTTAATGGAAGGGAGGAACTAGGACATTACCTGTGGAAATTTGTGAAGACAACTGAGACCAGCAAAGACTGGTACACTCTGCTGAGGAGGGAGCCCTCTAATGGGTACAATTGATAGTGCAGTTTCTTGGGAGGCAGCAGGGCCGACTTGGACTGAGGGTTGTGAGGTGATGTCCTTGGGGGGTCCCAGCTTTCTCTAACATAAGGAACTTGGGCCGAATCAGTGGTTCCCAAATATGGGTATATGTACTGGTGCTGAGCTGATGGTATCAGAATCACCTGGAGGGTTATTGGCAAATACAGACTTGCCCACCCTGCTCCAGAATATGAGGATTTAGTAGAGCTACACTGGCCCAAGAATCTGTATTTACATCAGCATTCCTGGAAATTTTCTCTAAGGTTAAATTTGGGGAGCACTGCCTAGGAGACCCTAGTTTTGCTCTAATAACCTGACATTCAATTGTCTTCAGTGATGGGCGGGGGGGGGGGGTGCTTTTCTGAGTGAGCATCACCCAAAAAAGCAACTCAGTATTAACTTTTAGCAATGGAGGTGTTGATTCTTGGAGGTGTTCCAGTTTTCAATGAGGCAAACAGGTCCAGAGAAGAAACATGACTTGCCCAAGATTACACACCAGACAGTAACAATTCTAGAAATAGAACCAGGTTCCTGGTCTCCTTGTATTTAGAAGACACTGCATGTAAAATATGCATTCCTGTTCCTTGCATCTAGTAATCATCTTCCCCACCATTCCCACTCTGGCCCACTATTTCTCTCACATGGAAACCCACTAGGATTTGGACATTATACTCTGTTTTAAGAAGACTCAACTTTGGCTCCATTAATGGGAAGTTGAGCTACCCCTTCTAGATCACACAGAAAGGAAGGTAAAGTTGGAGGAGGCTATGGGAAGGGCCTCAGAGCTTTTGGGGTGTTGAAGATAAGATAAATTGCAGGACATGAAGAGTGCAGCTGGCTGACCCACAGAATTCCTGATTCCACATTGTCCATCCTGCCCTCTCTCCAAATCCTCAGCTTTCTTACAGGAATGAAATCACATAATCAGAGAAGACCTGGGCTCAAAATAATTGGTGTTTTGGATGAGAGAAGGAATAGAGGCATTAATTTAACTAAATGCCTTCAAGGGAGCCCTTCTGTCCCATATTCCTCCCACCCCACCTACCATCCACCTACTCCTTTTTCCCTTCACCACACACACTTCTTTTTTCTTGTAGGGACTCCGGGATCATCTAGTGCATATTTTCTTTGGGACAGACCTCACTGACAAAGTCCAGGCCTTGATCATTTGATCATTGCTGGCCTCAGCTTCTCAGGACCACAAGCCCCACTCTAGGCCTGGGATGAAGTTGGGAGTCCTCTTTGAGGTCTACTCCAGGTCCCCACAGCTGCAGCCAAGGCCAGTGGCCTCTGGTTCTGGTTTAGTGTGTTAGAGAGCAGCAAGCTCCCCTCACTGGTTACTGCTTTGATGAGTGTTTAGTTTAAGGCCTACCCTGGGACCCCAGCCCAGCTTCACTATAGAACCTGCTCTCCAGTCTTGGAAACTCCCAGGCTCTCACTCTTTAAGCCACCAGAAGCCCTTGGGCTACAAGACTCTGCCCACTTTCCTCAACTTCACTGCCTCTTCAGATCCTCCCTGGGCAGCTCAGAGAAAGATTGCTACATAAACTCTTAAGAAAATTTTGGGAAGTAGTAACTTAATCATTATAATGTATTATTCAATCAGTCACAAGTGCTTTTGGAGAAAAAAGCAAAGTATATCATTTTGAGTACATCTGTTGTTCCTTGGAAGCTGTTATTTGTTAGTGAATCAGAAATTTTGTTTTTTGTGTGGCTGAGACTATTTATTCTAATTAAAGGCCATGCCTGCAGCTAAACAAGTATGCCTTATGTATAAAATGGAAATTTCAGTCCTGCTAAGTGTAATGATCCTAACTTTGCTGGGTAAGTAATCCCCCCAGATGTTATAAGATATATCTGGGAGGAGTGGGTTTGTGAGGCAGTGGGATCAAAGCTGTTCTTGCAGGAACACTGTAGCCCACTAGGACCACAGACCAAGGCATCAAATGCAAAAGTCCAGCCCCTGTTCTCTCCTGCCTGGGGCCATGCTGATTCACCACTGCTTATAGAGAAGGAACACTGGCAGCTGACTGTCCCACTGTTGCTGGTTCAGTCAGCCAGAGAAGACCCAAGGACCTGCAACAGTTTCCCAAGAAGCTGGTCCAGGTGGGAAGCTGGGGCTGCAGGAAACAAGGGTTGGGAAAGAGGCAGCTCCTAAAACTGGGAATCCTCCCTGAGGTCTGTTTCCTTGAGAGATTCATTCTCAATTGTTGGGCTCATCTACCAGGTCCCAAGGCAAAGACGGGGGGAGGGGGGGTAGTGCTAAGAGAGACAGTGGGGGTGAGGGGTAGGCTTGTGGGGGAGCAAGGGAAGAGGAGATAGGTGCCAGCATTTATTAAGGACCACTGTGTGGAGAGATCAGTAACGAGAGAGAATCAGAGGAGGTGAACTGAGAGAGAAGGTGAGTTACCAACTGAGGGTTTATGGCTTTGTGGCTACATCAAGTGCAAATGGCAGGAAATAAAAACTGAAATGGATTTATACTTTACACAGGGTTACTCTGAAACTTCATTTTTCATATGAATGGATTGGCCCTGATCTGTCTCCTCTCAAACTCCAAGTTCCTTTCTGACTGTTACAGTTCCTTTTCCCTAAGTGATTGCCCACTTCTCAGGGCTGTAAGCTGACATCCCACTCCATCCCCCATCACACCCCCTCCAGGACATTTCTTCCTCTTTGTAATTCATCCTAGGACCTTAATTCCCTAATCCCTGTATAAGCAGCCATGTTAATCAGATATCCTTTTACTTGTTAATTACTCACCCTTTCCAGACAGTCCAGGACATTCCCTGGCACAAGCGTTCAGTAAATTAAGGAGCCTGTTAAAGCAAAAGGCGGGTTCTTAAAATTTTCAGTGATTTAGCAAAGGTTAATATTTTAGTTCAAAAGAATTTCACGCAGTTGCAAGTGTGTGTGTGTGTGTGTGTGTGTGTGTGTGAGAGAGAGAGAGAGAGAGAGAGAGAGAGAGAGAGAGAGAGAGGTGGGGGGAACAAGAGATAAAGACTGAGAGAGATTCTATCCTTGGGGAATAAAAGTCAAAGTGGAATGACCTTGGGCAAGTAGTTCATTCATACAATTGAAATATTGAAAGAGTAATACCCCCTTCATAGGATTGTTATAAGGCTAACATTAAATAGTGTGGATACATTAAATAGTGTGTATAGAGCCCCTTGGACTTAATTTTCTGTATTTTTCTTTTCTCTTTTCTTTTCTTTTCTCTTTCCTTTTCTTTCTTTCTTTCTTTCTTTGTGCTTGAGAGTTGGAGGAACTTGATATGAACACAAAATAAGTCTGAATTAAGGTTCTGCAGTTCTAGTTGTTTACCTCTAGTCTAGTTGCAAACAAGGTATAGAAGAAACAGGTGTCAACTAGTAGCCTACTCAGTTTTGTGCCCACCCTCCAGGTCCAAGCTCTCCATGGCATTCTTACCAGAGCTCCCCTAGCAATGGTCTGTGCTCTCCTGTGATCTTGTAGCCAGGAAGCTTCTGATCCCACAGACAAGGGCCCACACCCAGTACAACTGGCTCTGGGTGGGTGGGTGGGGGTTGGTTTTCTCCTGTGTGGGATGGAAAGCATGCACTACATAGGTGTGGGCAGCTAATGCTCCCTGAGGTGAGTGTTAACTAGTGAGGGGCAGAGATAAAGAGGTCAGCATTTAGGTTCTTCTCCTTTCCCACTCTACTGTCCTGACATGCAGAAATCCACATTAATGAAAACTGCTACCAAGCAGTAGCTCACTAAATACTGCATCTGCTCACCCTGCTTTCCTGTCTCACTGCACTTTTGTTCATTATTCCTACTTCTCTTAGGGTGCATTCATTAATACATTGGTAGCATATAAGATTCTCCTTTAGCACTGTTTTTCAAGGACTCTGGATGAAGATGCAACCTGAAGTATTTAATAGCCTGCCAGGAGTAAGCAGAGATCAATCAGAGAAGGCAGTGGGAGGATCTGTCATTGTGTGGGGTTGGACCATCTGAATGCTGTGTCAGGGAGGGCTGGCATGGACTCTGAGGCCTCAACATCGGGAAAGGGGACATAAAAATGACATGATCACACCAGGAGGAGCCAGTGCTGTTGCAACCAAAGATGTCTGGGAGCAGTGGTGGGTGCTGAAGGCAGAAAGTTAGCTTTTGGTTTCCAGAGGAGCTAGCTGCAAGCTATGCTGGGGACTTCAGGCAGGAGCTAGTCTGTGGGCAGTAGAAACCCAGTGCAGTGTGTGCAGCCTAGGCATCGTCTTTGTCAGACATCATCATCTTGCCGTCAGTGCACACACTCCTCTCATACTTCCCAGGCTCCCCTCATCAGACAGGTCTGGTCTCTCAGGGGTCCTGGACTTATACTGACCCAAACCCCCTAGAGGAAGGCTTTAAAAATAAAAATATATTACTATCATGATTTCCCTCACTTTTTATTAAGTACTTCTGAGCAAAACTCAAGATTAGCAAAGCAAACACCTTTGTCTTTTTGGCATCTTTGGGGAGTAATTAACTCCATTTTGGCTGCTGTTCTCAGTTATTGCTATATTTTAAGGTTCTCCTGGATCCCTGATCATAGAAGTGACTCCATCTGGACAGAACGCTCCCCTCCTCACTGGCTGCTGAGAAACCTCCTTGACTGGATTTCCAATGCAACTGGCTGGGTCTGCAGTAGATAGGGACTCCTGTTCCTGGTGCTGTGACAAAACCTAAACATGGCCCACTGATCCTCCCTTCCAGGCCTGTGTTGCCCTGTGTAACCTCTGCCCTCCAAATGTCCTCTACTTTCCTGCTCCAACTGAATCACTATATCTATCCTCTGAGGAGTTGCCATACAACTATGAGGAACCTAAAAACACAATTTTGTATGCACAGAATAGGAGTAAGTGTGTAACTCACTTTCTCCAGTCCTTCAAGGGTCCAGTATGGGTGTGTGCATGTTTGTATGTATACACAGGTATGCTGCTCCACGCACATGTATACTCATGTGTGAATGTGTCCCTGTGAGTGTATGTATATGTGAATGTGTGTGCACCACTTCTTCTAGATTAATTAATTAATTCATTTATTATTATTTATTTATACCTCTTTAAATGTCCCTGTGATTTGAGCTGCTCCACCCTCTTTCCATCCCAGTCCCCATCCTTGAAATGACACCATGAGACCACTGGACTTAAGTGCACATTCTCACCATTCTCCAGGGCAGATGCCCTTGCATCCTGTCCAGTTCTTACTCTCTTGCATATGGACACTACCCAAGGTTATCCAAGCTTCAAGTTCTGAGGGGACAGTCCTGACCGAATTACATCTACTTCTGGCATGAATTACAAGTTTGGGAGGTTCCCCAAACCACCCTCATTTTTGATATTTTGCTGGAAGGAACTCAGTGAAAATTGCTATAGTTATAAAGATCGTTTATCTCAGGGTTAGGACATAAATTAAAAGCAGCAAAAGGAAGAGCCATATAGGACATTGTTCAGGAGCAGTTCCAGTCTTCCTTTCCCTGTGGACTCTGGGCTGGCATTATCAACTACCAGCATGATGTAGATAATATACACAGTATGATGCTGACCAGGGAAACTCACCAGAGTCTTTGTGTTCAGAGTTTCATTAGGGCTAAGTTACATGCTGCCTGTGTGGCTGATCTTTAGTCTCTTGCCCTCTCAGAGGTCAGGCTGACATTAGTTTTCTAGTTCCTCTGGAGGGGTGGCACCAATACCATGTGCTAAATCATAGTCATGCTGTGTGAACAGTCCCATCACAAATTGCATTGTTAGACTGTTAATGGACAAAGCCCTCAGGTAAACACAATGTCCTATCAAGCAGGATAATCCAGGGGCCTGAGGTCACCTCCTAGTAGCTGAGAACAAAGGCCATACTTCTTCTCTTTGGGTAAGGTTAATTCTCTACACAGACCCCTATCATCAGTCCCTGTTTTTGTTTGAAATTTGAGGATTGAGAGGAGTAAACAGCCTCTCTTCAAGTGCCAGGTGACTGAATGCTGCCCCTCAGAGCTGGGTGGCCCATCCCAGCCAAGTAGGAGGACTCTGGTCCTCAATGCAGTGAACTTCTGTTATGAAATAGCCATCCCAGTTTGAAAAGCTTTCAAGTTAGGTCACTTTCTGGTATTTTGTTTTGTTTTGTTTTTCTCCCATAATTAAGTTAACCTGTAGCAGGGAAAGCACTGGGTGGCAGCTAGTAGAAGAGGCCATCTGCCCACAGATTTTCCACAGTCCTTGAAGAAGAGTGATCCTGAAGTAAAAACAAAATTACAGCCAGCAACCTAAAATGGTGTCACACTGAGATACCTTTTTCATAGTGTGCATGACCCTGCAGGCTGTGGAAAACTGGGCGTGTTCCACAGGGGCTCTTCCATGAGAGTGATGAGGATAAGTGCAACTCCTAGTTCAGGGAACCTTTATTTCTTGTTCTTCCAAGGGTGTGTGCATATGTGTGCATGCCGTCTCATTCTGCCCTGCCAGCTACCATTTTCATATTTTTAAAATTAATTTTAGAGTTTAACTCCAGTATAGTTAACATACAGTGTAATCTTAGTTTCAGATATACAATATAGAGATTTAACAATTCTATATGTCACTCAGTGCTCATCTTGCCAAGTGCACTCCTTAATCCCCATCACTTATTTAACCCATCCCTCCACGGCTTCCCCTCTGGTAACCATCAGTTTGTTCTCTATGATTAAGCTTCTGGTTTTTGGTTTGATATTCTCTCCTTTTTCCCCCTCTTTGTGTTTTGTTTTTTTCTAAATTCCACATATGAGTGAAATTATATGATATTTGTGTTTCTCTGACTGACTTAATTTGATTAGTATTATGTTTTCTAGCTCCATCTATGTTATTGCAAATGGCAAGATTTTATTCATTTTTATGGGTAAATAGTATTCCATTGAATATATATACTGCTTGTTCTTTGTCTATTCATCTATTAATGGATGTTTGGGCTGCTTCCATAATTTGGTTATTGTAAATGATGATAGAGTAAACGTAGGGGTGAATATATCCCTTAGAATTAGTGTTTTTGTATTTTTTATGTAAATATTTTTTATGTAAATTACTGGATCATATGCTGTTCCTTTTTAAAATTTTTGAGGAAACTCCATGCTTTTTCCACAGTTTCTGCACCAATTTGTATTCCCATCAACAGTGCACTAGGGTTCCTATTTCTCCACTTCCTCTACATTTGATGTTTCTTGTGGTTTTTATTTTAGCTTATCTGACAGGTCTGAGATGAGATCTCATTGTGGTTTTGATTTGCATTTCGCTGATGATGAGTGATGCTCAGCATCTTTTCATGTGTCTCTTGGCCTTCTGGATGTCTTCATTGGAGAAACATCTGTTCATGTATTTTGTCAATTTTTTATTTGTATTTTTATTTTTTATTTGTATTTTTTTATTTGTTTTTTGGGTGTTGAGCTGTATAGGTCCTTTATATATTTTGGATACTAACCCCCATTGGCTATGTCATTTACAAATATCTTCTCCCATTCTGTAGATTGTCTTTTAGTTCCATTGATTGTTCCTTTCACTGTGCAGAAGCTTTTTGTTTTGATGTAGTCATAATAGTTTATTTTTGCTTTCACTTTCCTTGGCTCAGGGGACATAGATAGAAAAAAAGTTGCTAGGTCTGATGTTGAAGAAAAAAAAAGTGCCTGTGCTCTCTTCTAGGATTTATATAGTTTCAGGTCTCAAATTTATGTCCTCAATTTATTTTGAATTTATCTTTGTGTATTGTGGAAGCCAGTGGCCCAGTTTCTTTTTAAAAATAATGTTTTCATTTATTTTTGAAAGAGACAGAGTGCAATCAGGGAAGGGGCAGAAAGAGGGAGACACAGGATCTGAGGCAGGCTCCAGGCTCTGAACTGTCAGTGCAGAGCCTGATGCAGGGCTTGAACTCATGAACCATGACTTCATTACATGAGTGAAAGTCGGACCCTTAACTGACTGAGTCACCCAGGCACCTCAGTTTCATTGCTTTAATGCTTATTTATATATTTTGAGAGAGAGAAAGCACACACACACAAGCTGGGGAGGGACAGAGAGAGAGGGAGAGTGAGAATCCCAAGAAGTCTCTGTGCTGTCAGTGCAGAGTCTGATACTGGGCTTGATCCCTCAGATTGTGAGATCATGACCTGAGCCAAAATTGAATGTTGGAAACTTAATAATTAAGCTACCCAGGCACTCCCATTTTTTGCATGTAACCATCCAGTTATCTAAACACCATTTGTTGAATAAGCTATCTTTTTTCCAATGCATATCCTTTACTTCTTTCTCAAAAATGAATTGACCATATAAATGTAGATTTGTTGTTGGGCTTTCCATTCTGTTCCATTGATCTATGTGCCTATTTCTGTGCTAGTATCATACTGTTTTGATGACTACATTGTTGTAGTGTAATGTGAAATTGAGTGTGATACCTCCAGCTTTGTTTTCCTCTCACAAGATTATTTTGGCTATTCAGAATCTCTTGTGGTTTCACATACATTTTGAGATTATTTGTTCTAGTTCTCTGAAAAACTGCTGGTATTTTGAGAGAGATTACATTAAATGTGTAGATTGTCTGGGGTATTATGGACATTTGAACAATATTTGTTTTTCCAATCCATTAGCATGAAATGTCTTTCCGTTTATTTGTGTCCTCTTCAGTGTCTTTCCTCAATATTATATAGTTTTCAGAGTACCAGTCTTTCGTATCTTTGGTTAAGTTTATCCCTAGCTATCTTAATATCTTTGGCACAATTATGAATAGGATTTATTTCTTAATTTCTATTTATGTTGCTTTATTATTAGTGTATAAAATGCCATAGATTTATGTACATAGATTTTGTATTCTGCACCCTTACTGTATTCATTTATCAGTTCTAATAGTTTTTCAGTGAAGTCTTTAGAATTGTTCTACATAGTATCATGTCATCTGCAAATAGTGAAAGTATGACTTATTCTTTACCAATATGGATGCATTTTATTCCTTCTTCTTGTCTGATTTCTGTGGCTGGGAATTCCAGTACTATGTTAAATAATAGTGGTGAGAGTGGACATCCCTGTCTTATTCTCAACCTTAGAGGAAATTCTCTCAGCTTTTTACCATTGAGTATGGTGTTAACTGTAGGTTTTTCACAGATGGACTTTATTATATTGAGGTATGTTCCCCCTAATCCTACTTTGTTGAAGGTTTTTATCCTGAATTAATGTTGCACTTTGTCAAATGGTTTTTATACATCTATTGAAATGGTCATACAAATTTTATCCCTTCTTTTATTGATGTGATCTATCACATTGAATGACTTGTGAATATTGAACCACTCTTGAATCTCAGTGATAAATCCCACATGATTGTGGTGAATGAATTTTTTAAATGTATTGCTGGGTTTGGCTTGCTAGTACTTTGTTGAGGATTTTTGGATCTATGTTCATCTGAGATATTGCCTGTAGTTTTTTGTTTGTTGGATTTATTTATTTATTTATTTTTGGAATGTACAAAACTATAGTGTATATAGAAGTCAGGCAAGAGACACAGGTTGATATATATATATATATATATATATAGCACAGCATATATATATGTACATATATATACATATACATATATATGTACATAAATGTACAAAAAACTACCTACTTGAATATTTACTTATATCTCCCAGAATTCTACTTCTCTGGCCCCAAGTGTGAACATATGATGCAGTGGTGAAATGTAAATGGGATTCTGGGAAGGATTGTTTTTCTTCCTAAAATAGTTGATATTTTTGTTCCCATCTGCTTTTCTTCTTTAAAAGTGGATAAAATGTTGCAGATACATCTACGAACCTGTGAACAAAATTTATGGAAATTTGGTTTGATGACATGAAACGAATTCCAAGATGACAATCTGAAAGTTGTTTAATTCCGTAAGGATACTGTATATGAAAATGATATTTAAACTATGATGTGACATTAAATGTGGGGTGTGGCAGTTCATGATATTATTAGTATGATTCCATTCTAAATCACTTTGAGGATATCACGTAATATTTAGTGTGGTTGGAAGAAATAAATATAATTATTTCCATTATATTTGAGTTGGTATCTGTGATCAGTCAGCACTAGGACCTACATCTATAAATTCCCGATGTAATGTGGTTTTCCTGGAGAAATGAATTAGATGATAAGATTGCAGCAGGCAGATATAAAATATGAAATCATCTGTGAGAGAATACACTTATAAAGAACAACATGTGTAGCTTCAGAATCAATCCAGTAAAATCAAAGTGAAGTTTTAAGAAAAGTAGGGAAGGAAATTTGTCACCTGAAGACTTAAAATTCCTCCTCCATCTCCTCCATCATCCCAACACTGCTTCCCACCCTTCTCTTCACCACCTCTAAAACACTACAAGGACTCCCATCTTCACTCCTCAACCACCTCCATCACCCCAACACTGACAAACACCACCTCACTTCCAAAACCCCATCAACATAGCCCCACATCCCACATACTACCCTCTACCACTATCACCATAAACCTGCCCATCATCTCCTCTGTTCCACCAAATCATTACATCAAACTCATTTCCCACAGCCTCCCTTCAAACACCTCCATCTACTAAGACTCCCACTTCTTTCCATGCATCACTTCCATCATGCCACTACTCCCCCACCTCTTCCACTTCACCACCTTTAACAGTCCAGCCTCACCTTCTTCTATGTCTATCACAACCCTGCATTCATGTCTCCTCCTCATCACACCACCATAGCTTCCACCTTCATCCCTAGCATTATCATCACACCAACTTAGACTCCCATCTCCTCCCCTTGAGTAGCACCCTCTGCTAATACTTCCTCTCCCCTTCTCCCCTCCACTACTTCCATCACACTAATACACCTCTTACTGCTATACCTTCATTATTGGAAGCACCTCAACTCTAAATTTCACATCCTTTCCTCTTTCAGACCAAGACCAGTCTATCTGAACATCACCACACCACCCCATCTCCACATCCTCCCCTTCTTCACTTCCAATATTCCAAATCTACCTTCTACTGCCGCCTCTTGTCCACTATTTCTACCACACAAAACCTTATTTTCACCTCCCTCTCTTCACAACCTCCATCATAGCAGCCTGCTTCCTACTTTCTCCCCTGTACTATTGCATCATGCCTAACCAGCTTCTCACCTCCTTTTTTCCACCATCATTATCACACCAACACTGACTCCAACCTCCCCCTCTAAAGATACCATCATACCAATCTTGCATCCCATTTCCTACCTTCTGCCATATCCATCACATCAAAACAGGCTTTCATTTCTCACCCTCCACATCTATCACACCAAATCTAGCTCCAATCATCTCACTTCCACATCCTCTATCATACCAAACTACTTGCCTTTTTCTTCCTTCCAACATACATTACACTAGACTTATTTTAAAATAAGCTTTACTGGGGCGCCTGGGTGGCTCAGTCGGTTGAGCGGCCGACTTCGGCTCAGGTCACGATCTCGCGGTCCGTGAGTTCGAGCCCCGCATCGGGCTCTGTGCTGACAGCTCAGAGCCTGGAGCCTGTTTCGGATTCTGTGTCTCCCTCTCTCTCTGACCCTCCCCTGTTCGTGCTCTGTCTCTCTCTCTGTCTCAAAAATAAATAAATGTTAAAAAAAAATTAAAAAATAAAATAAAATAAAATAAGCTTTACTGAACTCATGACCCTGAGATCAAGACTTTCATTCTCTGCCAACAGAGCCAGCCAGGTGCTTCACATTCATCATACTCACCTCTCCCTACTACCACTCCCATCACATCAACACTGATTTACATCTAATCTCTTCTACATACACAAACAACCTACCTTCTATCTTATGCCCTCCACCAATTCATTATAAGAACACTGTTTCCCATTTCTTCTCTTTCTGCCCTCCTAAATACAAACATCAGCTGTCTGCTCCACTGCACCATTACTATCACTCTAAACCTGGATTAGGAGGTGTGAATCAGAGTGAGCATGATGGAGGTAGACCACAAGAAGAGATGGAGGATTGCTGATTTGATGGAAGCCATGGAATGCAGGGGGTAGGAGTAAGAATTGATGTGATAGACTGGTGGAATGATGAGCTGTGGAATGTGGGATTTGTGTAATAAAGGCCATTTAGGGGAGACAGTGGCCTTCAGTTTTGGTGTGATAAGGGTATGGAAGAAAGGGATTAGGAATCTGATTTAGAATGTTGGCAGTTTGGAGGGGAGGACATGGAAGGCAAGATGGGATGGCTGGAAGTGGTAGAGGGGTGTAGGTGGGAGCCAGTATTGGTAAGATGGAGGTAGTAGAGTAAGGAGTAATGTTTGGGGTTATGACATTAATGAAGGGGAGGTGGTAAGAAGTGCATTATTTGATGAAAGCAGTGGTAGACAGGAAGGGGGAGGCAGTATTGATGTGATGAGGTTTGTAGAGGAGAGAAGGTGGAATTCTAAGTTGTTGTGATGGTGGTCATGGAAAGGTAGAGTCATAGTTAGCATGATGATGTTGGTAGAGGTGGCCAATGGGAAAGGGCTTGGTGAGCAGGAGTTGGTTTATGGGAATGAAGTAGGAGACCGAACTGATAATGTAGAGATTGTGGAGTGGAGAAGAATATCAATGTTCAGACAGTGTTGGTGTGATGGTGATGGTGGAGAGGAGAAACCCCATCTCCCACCTCCTCCATTGGACAGTGCTGCTCTTGATCTCAGTTTTCTCTTCTGCAAAATGGGTACTGCAATTGTTGGATGGTTAAAGAAGTTCCAAATGTCTGCTGTAGAGTAGGTGTTCAATGAAATTAGTTTTTACCTGTCCCTCAACTTTATCCTTGAAACTTTGGCCTCTCCCTGGATTTTGGTATAAATAAATATATAAATAAATAAATAAATAAATAAATGGGATATTATGGAGTTATTCATTCTGGGTCTTTTGAACTGTAGGGGTGTGATCTTGACTCCTTGGATGTAAGGATCTTGACTCCTTCCTGCAGTTGTATTGGAGAGGAAGAGAGGCTCACTCAGTCTCCAACTCCTCTGACATTTGGATCAGGGACACATATCACCACTAGCAACAAACAGGGGGTGATATACAAAGCTATAGCCACCATTAAGCATTTCCTTAGCTTAGGATTCTGGAGACAGTTGACATGTGGAAGCATTTCCCACTCACTCACAGCTTGGCATTCTTTTCTCCTCTTTCAGCAGAGACATTCAAATAGTGCAAGATCATGAGTTTTCCCAAACTAATTCTATCTTACTTTAAGAAAGATAGTCCCCCTCTCACTATAGAAAGACACACTTTCTCTTGCCATTGAAGTGACAGACGTTGTTTTTTTTTCCTAAGAAGTTAGGAAGCTGCCTAAGAAGTCAAACCACAGGAGAAAGATGAGCTTTCCTTGGCATTGTCCCATGCATATTCCAGCAGCAAACACTTGTTTGAAAATTCTCACTCACAGGTCAGGCAGATGAGTCTTCTTTTCCTGACCCTTTATAAAGAAAATAATCCTGAGCAAGAAGGAGCTGGGCTTTCAGAGAAACTGGAGGCATCTTAGTCTAGTCCACTATGAGTTAAGCCATCTTACATTCTTGAGTAGGGCCCCTGCCATCTTCTGGTAAATTATCTAAGCATGGTCAGGTGCTTTGTCTCATTTAGGAAATGGCTCAAGACAACCTTCCCAAGTCCCCTCAAATGTCTTTTTGCCCTGCCACGTCTAACCACACAGTTTCATGTCTCATTCCTGGCCCCAAGGGATTAAAATCAGTAAAAATACATAAAAAAAATACTGTCCTATCTTCAAAAACATCACTGGTTGAACAAACATTTATTGGCCTGGATATGTTTTTAACACATCAAAACAAAGCACCACTTGAGAAATCTCAAGCAAAGCAAATATCTAATGGCATAAATAAGACAACATAAATATAAGCCATGGATGAACTTACTCTCTCTGACGGTGTATTTGTGTGGCATTCTTTTAGTTCTGAAGGGTCCACTTAGGCTTGTATATACGTGTACTCACTGATGTGTGACTGTGAAGGGTGCTTGACTTCTCTTCAAGAGTTTCATGGCCATATATCATGACATGTTTGGGAGAGGTTGTAAACAACCAACATCATGGAATCTGACTCTGCTTTTATCACTATACTTAGTACTCATCTCAGGATCTTGACACAAGGATGAAAGAGTAAGTAAACAAACACCTCACAGAGGTGAGGGCCATCAGAATAGAAGGATGAAGGTGCTCAGCAAGTAAGGAAAATAGGACTATAGTGGTCACTAGGGGAGACACTTGCCCTTTTCTTCCTATTCAGATTCTCACTGAGCTTCTTTCTGAAGCAAATAACTGAACTGGTGGCTCAGATAGTTTTTTGCCTCCTCTGCTTCATTGTTGTAGCCACCCATTTTCTGGGCCCATGCCCAGGGGCCCACAATGACTTAGCAGTTGAGTAATGCTTTAGACTTTATGCAAAACGTTCCCATTTTTTTTTTTACCTCATTGAATCCTAATAGCAGTCAGTATTATGTGCCCTTCTTCCCTGACACCTTCTACTTCATAGCCAACTCCTCTTTTATATTGGCTTCCCATTCCCTTCCATTTACTTTTGTGTTGGATAATCTCAGGGTCTATTTTCCTTCCTCTCCCTTCCCCATTCCCCTCTGTTTATTTGGGTATGAACATTGAGTACCATGGCTTAAAGACCATACCTTGGATAACTGCCACATCTGTGTCCTCAGCCCTGACTTTTCCCCATTAGCTCAAGATTCTTTTGTGCATCCGCCTCCCCTTTATATCCATGCAGATGTGTAGCAGACATATAAAACTGAACATATCCAAACAGAACTGTTGGTGACCCCATGAAATCTGTCCTTCTCAGCTCTTCCTCATCTCTCTAAAAGAAATGAGTCAAAAAGAATTTGAAGTAACTGAGATTAAAATTCTAAGAGTCATCCTTGTTTCTTTATTTTTCTTCATATCCCACATTTAGTTCATTACACATTCTTTTCACACTGTCTCTAAAATCCATCATGAATCCACCCATTTCCCTCCACCTTTACTACTACCAGTTCAAGCCAATCCACCATTATCTCTGGCTTAGATGAGACTGTGGCTCCAAGCACTTTGCCCTTGCCTCCACTACACCTATAAAATAAACATATTCACTCAATGGTAGAATGATCTTTATAAAGTTTAGGTCATATCATGACATTTCACTGCTTACAAACTTCAAAGCCATTCCCCTTAGGATACAGTGTGGAATTCTTTGACTTGCTCTTGACTCATCTCCTAACTCTGTCACTCCATTGTAGTCACTCTAGCTCTCTTGATGTGTTTGCACTTACCATATTGTGCCCAATATCAGGACCTTGTACTTGTTCCTCTGCCTAGAGTCCTCTCTCTCATTATTTCAAGGCTGACCTATCCTATCACTATCATATCACTTGGACTTTGGCTGAGATACACCCTTTTAAATAATGCCACTTAGAAGGTGCATCATATTCTCCCACTTGACTTTTATTTTTTGGCAATTTTTATAACACTTGTCATTATCTCAAATTATTTTATTCATTGAGTTGCTTATTGCTATAGACTCAATTGTGTCCCTTCAAAATTCATATGTTGAAGCTCATATCTTCTATATTTAGAAATAAGATTTTTGCTGGCATTTAAGTTTAAATGAGATCATAAGTGTGGGATGCTAACCTAATAGGATTAATGGACTAATCAGAAGAGTAAGAGAGACAGTGATCTCTCCCTCTCTTTCCCCTCATACATTCGTGCACCAAGAAAAGGACTTGGTGAGGACATAGTGAGAAAGTAGCTGTCTATTAAGCCATGAAGAGGACACTTGCCAGGAACTGAATTATCCACAACCTTGATCTTGGACTTCTTAACTGCAGAACTGTGGGAAGTAAATGTCTGCTGTTTAAGCCACCCTTTCTGTAGTATTTTGTTATGGCACCCTAAGGAGACCAGTACACTTACGTATTTACTGTCTATCTATTCACCACTAAAATGTAAATGACATGGGGTCAGGAGCTCTAACTGAGAACTTAATCCTGAGTCTCAGTGCCTAGAACAGTACCTGATACAGAATCAATGCTCAACATATGCTTAAGGAATGAGAGAAATAATGCCTGAATGGGCATTGCAGGAGCTATTTTTGATCTACCCATTTTTAAAGCTTTTATTTGAATTCCAGTTAGTTAACATACAGTATAATATTAGTTTCAGGTATAGAATTTAGTGATTCAACACTTGCATATAAAACCTAGTACTCATCAAAAATGCCCTCCTTAACCCCCAACACCTATTTAACCAAGTCTCCCAACCACCTCCACTCTGGTAACCCTGTTTGTTCTCTAACTCTAACAGTTAAGAGTCTGTTTTTTGTTTGCCTCTTTTTTTTCTCCCTGTTTGTTTTGTTTCTTAAATTTCACATATGAATGAAATTACACGGTATTTGTTTTTCTCTGATTGATTTATTTTGCTTAGCATAATACTCTCTAGCTCCATTCACGTCATTGCAAATGACAGGAATTAATTATTTTTTATTTATGTGAGTAATATTCCATTTGTGTGTGTGTGAGTGTGTGTATATATATATGTGTATATATATATATATATATATATATATATATAGTCTTCTTTATCCATTCATCGGTCAATGGACACTTGGGCTCTTTCCATAATTTCACTGTTGTTGATAATGCTGCTGTAAACACGAGGGAACATGTATCCTTTTGAATTAGTGTTTTTGTATCCTTTGGGTGATACTTAGTAGTGCAATTGCTGGTATTTCTATTTTTGACTTTTTGAGGAAGGTTCATATTGTTCTTGAGAGTGGCTGCACCAGTTTGCATTCCCTCCAACAATGCAAGAAAGTTCCCCTTTCTACACATCCTCACCAACACCTGTTGTTTATTGTGTTGTTAACTTTAGCCATTCTGACAGGTTGTAAGGTGTTATTTCATTGCAGTTTTGATTGGTATTTGTCTGCTGATGAGTGATATTGAGAATTTTTTCATGCATCTGTTGACCATCTTGACCTACCCACTTTAAAGACAAGGAATCTAGAGTCCACGTCAGCTGGTAAATGGCAGAGTTGGTCTCAGATCCAGAATCTCTGAGCTCTAGTTTAGCTCTCACATCAGCTACAATCACCACTTCCTCTACAAGAAATGATGCAAATGTAAATTCAAGTAATTCTTTTAAAGATATGAACCATCCTTGTTTTTTTTGTTTTTGTTTTTCGTTTATCCGATCTCAGAACTCCAGGGTAGCCAGGGAGGATTATATTCAATTTAAATAATAAAGAAACCTAGGCTTTCAGCAGTTCTGATGTTACCCAGTCTCTATTCAAGTCAGGGATACCAAAGCTCAGTCTTTCATAGTCATGGCCATTCTGAGTTCTGTCCCAACTTTTTGGAAGTATGTAAGAGTCACGGAGGAGCAGGAAGGTAGGAGTTGCCTACCCACTTAAAATATGATGAAAACATATTTTGAAATATATAATGAAAGGGTGTGCATGCGAAGGGTGAGGTGGTTGACCTGGAGGGAGGCTGGTCATGGTCTATGAGCTGCTCCTCACACAGGTGATGGAGTTTTGGGGAGTATCAGCAGTCTGGACTCCAGGGATTGTCTGTGATCTGAGCAAACCCAGTCTCTCTGGATCTTTGTTTCCCAATCTGAAAGGAGGTCTTGACACTATTTCCTGCCCCAAGCTACCAACTTGTTCTTATTCCTCCTCCACAGTTCCTTGCAGGGATATCTGGATGCCTGCCCTGACACTGAACTAGCCCCCTGACAAGGCTCCCGCTGTGCCCATCTTCCCAGAAGTAGAGCTTACTCTGCCTTCTGGCTTGGGTGGGGGACATAGGTATGCAGAAGAGAGATTGCCCATGGCTGTTGCTTTTCTTGTCTTTAATTGGAAACTAGACCTGAGAGAGTTTATCAGGACTTTTGCTCCCAGACATTCTTCTTTCTATAGACCCAGTCCAGATCCTCATGATTTAAAGCCTTAAAGCCTTCTCTTCAGAACCAGCTGGTCCCTGAATCCCACCACCCCTCCCCCGACCTCCCTCCATACCAGCCTACCCTGGCATAATCCTAGGGAAATGTCCTGCAGGATCTGGAATTGCAAAATGGAAAATGGCCTGTGGGAGGCACACAACATGACCTCCACAGTGCACTGGAACACAGGAAACACATAAGACTTGTTACCACTTCTCAGTTTTGGTGAAGCAGAGCAAAGAAGCCTTTGGATATTCTCAGAGGTGTCAGATCTATAAGATGAGGGTCTGTAACTAGGCCGATAGAGGTTTGCTAGTCTTCCTTTTGAGTTGGAAAATAGAGCTCCAGAGTATGTAGCATATAATATCAGCAAAATTTACTCTCTTTTTCTATAAACACAATAATTTGAAATGGCAGAATATTCTCTGGTTATTAATAATAAGGAAGCTGATATATGACTTAGATTAAGATTAAAAAAAAAGATACAGGGTGCCTGAGTGGCTCAGTGGGTTAAGCATCCAACTCTTGACTTCATCTCAGGTCATCTCACAATTCGTGAGTTCGAGCCCCATGTCAGGCTCTGCACTGCCAGTGTGGAGCATGATTGGGAATCTCTCTCTCCCTCCCTGTCCTTCCTCTTCTCTCTCTTTCTTTCAAAATAAATAAATTAATTAATTAAAAACAAAAGATGTACAATATCCTGGTTCAGTAAGTTTATTTCTCAGAGTCTTGAACCAAAACCAGCCAGTGTCTGGTGTGCATGGTAGGATAAAGTACACTTTCATCTACAATGTTATCCTCTAGGTGGATACTTTCTGAGAGCACATACGGAGCCCCTGAGAGAAGTGATATGAGAGCCTAGTGTGCAGAGCCCTTAGGAGCAACTTGCAACACAGATTTCAGAAGATGCCTTTCATGGTAAGCTGGGCTGTAAGAGGTCTCCAGCTACCTCCTCAGCTCCTCCCACTCTCTCCACATCTTCTACTTTTACTTGTGAAGTAAAAAACTAGAGTTCTTTTTTTTTAATTTATTTATTTTTATTTTTTTAAAATTTATATCCAAATTAGCATATAGTGCAACAATGATATCAGGAGTAGATTTCTTAGTGCCCCTTACCCATTTAGCCCATCCCCCCTCCCACAACCCCTGCAGTAACCCTCAGTTAATTCTCCATATTTATGAGTCTCTTCTGATTTGTTCTCCTCCCTGTTTTTATATTATTGTTGTTTCCCTTCCCTTATGTTCAACTGTTTTGTCTCTTAAAGTCCTTATATGAGTGAAGTCATATGATTTTTGTCTTTTTCTGACTGACTGATTTCACTTAGCATAATACCCTGCAGTTCCCTCCACGTAGTTGCAAATGGCAAGATTTCATTCTTTTTGATTGCCGAGTAATACTCCATTGTGTGTGTGTATATATATACATATATATATGTATGTATATATACACACACATATATATCTGCATCTTCTTTATCCCTTCATCTATCCATGGACATTTGGGCTCTTCCCACACTTTGGCTATTGTTGATAGTGCTGCTATAAACATGGGGGTGCATGTGTCCCTTCAAAACAGCACACCTATATCCCGTGGATAAATGCCTAGTAGTTCAATTGCTGGGTCGTAGGGTAGTTCTATTTTTAGTCTTTTGAAGAACCTCCATACTGATTTCCAGAGTGCCTGCACCAGCTTGCATTCCCACCAGCAATGCAAAAGATATCTTCTTTCTCCGCATCCTCGCCAACATCTGTTGTTGCGTGAGTTGTTAATGTTAGCCATTCTGACAGGTGTAAGGTGGTATTTCATTGTGGTCTTGATTTGTATTTCCCTGGTGATGAGTGATGAGCATTTGTTCATGTGTCGGTTGGCCATCTGGATGTCTTCTTTGGAGAAGTGTCTATTCATGTCTTTTGCCCATTTCTTCACTGGATTTTTGGATGTTGAGTTTGATAAGTTCTTTATAGACTTTGGATACTAGCCCTTTATCTGATCTGTCTTTTGCAAATATCTTCTCCCGTTCTGTCGGTTGCCTTTTAGTTTTGCTGATTGTTTCCTTCTCTGTGCAGAAGCCTTTTATTTTGATGAGGTTCCAGTAGTTCATTTTTGTTTTTGTTTTCCTTGCTTCCAGAGACATGTTGAGTAAGAAGTTTTTGAGGCCAAGATCAAAGAGGTTTTTTCCTACTTTCTCCTCGAGGATTTTGATGGCTTTTTGTCTTAAATTTAGGTCTTTCATCCATTTTGAGTTTATTTTTGCGTATGGTGTAAGAAAGTGGTCCAGGTTCATTCTTCTGCATATTGCTGTCCAGTTTTCCCAGCACCAGTTGCTGAAGAGACTGTCTGTATTCCATTGGATATTCTTTCCTGCTTTGTCAAAGATTAGTTAACCATAGAAAACTAGATTTCTGTTTCATGAGGTTTAAAACCAAAAGAAAAAAGAGATTGTCAATGCCATGCCTTACTTCATTACATGTCCCTCACCCAGGTCAAACAGAGAAGTCATACAGTGACTCCCAGTCAGTCTTGTGAAGTTTAGAATAGAGTGTTGTCCCTCAAAATAGTCTTTTCTCTTCCATTCTTTATATAGAACTGAAATGACATTATGTAGGCTCTAATTTCTGTTTGTTGAATCAGGTAGAATTCAAAACTGTTCTGAGAATATCTATCCCTTTTCCCAGAAACCATATAGTTTGAAAATAAAAATGGAAAACACTTGGAGACATATTTAGAGTGAGTGATAAGATGAAGGAAAGTGTGAACAATAAATTTTGTATTTCTTGCTCAAGGTTGGATGGTTGGATAATGATGCCATTTACTGAGATAACAAAGACTACATAAGAACAGGTTGATGAGAGAATGGTGGCATTTGAAACATTCATTTTTGGATGCCAGTGAGCCATTGCAGTGAAGCTGTCATGTGAACCATCTGTTGCTCCAAGGAGAGATCTGGACTGGAGGTGTGGATCTGCATGTTGTTTGCACATGGATGGTCTAGATGCCCTAAAGGGGTTGGGAGAGATGTAGCTACCTGACTGTCCTCCTGGGAATGTTTTGCAGGGCTCAAGATGTCATTAGGGAAGCTGGTTGTTTTAACATCCCTTCCACTTCAACTCTGCAGAGCTCACGTGGGTAATAATGGTTGTCCTGTTTCAACTTGAATTGTGGGAGACAGGGTGGCAGGTTTGTGTAAGAAAACCAATTGTGTGTAAAGCTTATGGCCCATAACTGGCTGCAACATCATTTTATTTTTTAAATCACATTTTAGGAGAGTTTAAAGGTTGGTATGTATTTGTGTCTGTATACAGTGTTCTATTTCAGAGCATATGAACTTGGTAACTCAGAATAATCTATATTCATTATATAAAAATCACTGACTGAATAATGGCAAATTTAAGTAATTCTGCTTTCTTAATTATAAAAATACTTTTATATTTTAGGTTCTAAGTGGTAGTGGGAATAATACAATTATTGGATAATTGGATAGAGTTAGCATTGGTATTTGTGTCTTCAAAGTCCTTTGCTGCTTGGTCACTCACATTCTGTTATTAGCCAAAACAAACACAATCTCTCTTGTCTATTTTATCCAGGACACTCCTAGTGGCAGGCACCTCCATGCCTCCTTCCTCTCCTATCTCTCCCTCTCTGTATTTTTCTTTTATAGAGTCCAAATATTATTCATTTGGACTTTTCCAAAACTAGCTAGCAACTCTCCATCTCAACTGTTCCCCCAACACAGTATCCCATTTTCACATACAGTTTTATATATAATAAATGAGAAAGATTTCTAATTCTATAACCAAACCCTACAGTGTAAATTCAAGGTTTTACATCCTATAATGTGATTATAATTATAACCTTCCTTTTGTTATCCTTGTCAGAGACTAATGTGGCTGCATCAATGGTCTAAATGGAAATATTTTCACCTCCAGTCCCATTCTTTTACATCCTCCAAAGTAAAAAAGAAACAGCTATTAAAACACAAAATATACAAATATATTAATTCAGCTCAACAAGCAGAATTGGTGAGCATTCAGCCCACCACAGAACTCACCAAATGTGACTGATCAAATTCTATAGTTTCCATTGTTCTTTCAGGAATCACCCTGTTCTATGGTCTCTTCCCTCAAGCTTAGGAGACTCTGAGAGATGCAGCTCAAGTATATACAACAGGAGAACAAATAGAAGTAGGTCTGTTTGATGAAATAAAATGTTTCATCTCCTTGAGCCTCAATGTGTTCATCAATGATTACCTATGGAGTTGGCACCAGGGTCCTGGCCCTATCACTGGAAGCTCTGTTTCATAGGTCTGGAGCAAGCTTGAAAGCTGCATATTGAAAACCTCTACAATGATTGTAATGCCACCTAGATTGATAACCATTCTCAAACGTTAATGTGCAGATTCCAATTCAGTATTTTGAATGTAGAATCTAAGATTCTACATTTCTAACAAGCTCCAGGAAATGGTGATGTTGCTGGTTAATGGACCACAATTCAAGCCTCAACGTTCTAGATTTTTGTAAACATTGGCTGCCTAATAGAACCATGCAAGTCCTCCCCTAATCAATAATATCTATGAAACTATCAGTAGAATCCCTATCCTAGGCAAGCTATAGCAGTCTGACCCACGCTGGCTCATTATTCAGATATTCTTTTTATGGAATATGATCAGTGACCCAGAGACTGTAGAAGATTAACGTTTATTAATCCTGATTACAGTGACACCAGTGAGGCTGTTATTGGTTCCTGAGACTCAATTTTCCAGAGCCACTATGGTTCTTTCACTTGATGAGTCTTGTTTTCAACTTTTACTTTACAAGATATGCCATCTTATTCCAAATAAACTTATTTTTTGTTTGTCAGACAAATTATCTTTCTGTCACCTACAACTAAAGAACCATAATTGATATTTTCTGTATGAAATGTATAACTCTCCAAAAATATGCTCAACCTACATGTTAGTATTGTTTTCTGAAAGTGATACAGTGATAAAAGCCACCTACCTTTTCTCACATTTCTGTCCCAACCTGGAATTCAAGACTTAGAGAATATATCTGTCACCTACTCCTGCCTTATATTTTGATTTGACTTTGCATAAAGAAGTTCTCTGAGGCAGGATTTTGATTAAATTATTATACAGTAAAGCTCAAAACTTCTGCCCAAACTGATTCTTACTTATTCTTTTTATGAAAAAAAAAATATATATATATATATATATATAAACAGGGACGCCTGGGTAGCTCAGTCTGTTAAGCTCAGGTCATGATCTTACAGTTTGTGATTTTGAGCCCTGCGTCGGGCTCTGTGCTCACAGCTCAGAGCCTGGAGCCTGCTTTGGATTCTGTCTCTGTCTCTTTCTGCCCCTCCTCATTTGTGCTCTGTCTCTCTGTCTCTCAAAAATAAATAAATGTAAAAAAAAAATTAAAAAACATATAAACGAACAAAATTCAACTGAATGAAATTTAAAGACCTTTCTGACTTATTCAATAATCTGTGAATCAGACATCATCCAATACAGAGATAGAAAGTACCCCCAAGGAGCTGTGCGGTATGAAAGACTTAAAGACAGAAGGGAGCCAGGAAAAAAAAGTTGCATTAAACAAACAGAAAAAAAGCAGATTGGTTATGGCAAGGCAACTTTCCTTTAGGGGATGGATGGGACTATTGGGCAGATTACCTAATTAGTGCTGATTTGGCAATTCATGATTGGCTTTACATTTCATTTCTGGAAGAGGTGAAACTATAATTCTCTGCCCCTAAGCTGCTCACATGCTCACTCTTTTGATCTCTCTCTCTCTCAAAATAAAGAAATAAACTTTAAAAAGAAATAATAGGTTGGCCCTTCATTATATTTTAACAGAGCAAGAAGGTGTTTGCACTATGTCCAACACCATTTACTGCACTTGGATTAAAAATGTAATTAAGTCAGTTTGATGAGAAAAGTTTTAGCAAAAGCAACTCCATTTAGGGCCTGTTGTCTTGTTTTAGACAATTTCTCTCTTTTGATCAGACTCTCTGCCTCACTGAGAAATGTGATCAAAATTTCAGTCATTAGCAGTATTTCCCAGCCACCTCTTCTGGAGTTCTTACAAGTTTTTTTTTTTTTTCTTTTTGTTTGTTTGTGTATTTCTGAAGCACTTTTTGGCATTGATAAGTCATGACACTGGTTTCATGTTCTCTAATTTGGGGTCATTCTCTTTATTCTCTTTCTGATGTTCTATCCTTAGATCATTTGGGTGGTGGTTAGCAGCCCTGAATGTGAGTTTAAAACTTTTGAGAAAATATAGCACACCAGGGAAACGTCTATGATTATTATAAGTAGGATAATTCCTAATGTCTGGAGTGCAATTTGTAGCCATGGTCCCCAAGAACCAAACCAATGAAAATGAAATTCAATAAATAAATAAATAATGAAAAAGTTATATTCTTAAGACAACTGGTTTAATCTTATGTAGCTGAGTCTCAACTTCAGCAGAAGTATCAATCCAAGTGCAGTAAATGGTTTTGGACATAGTGCGAACACCTTATTGTTTTGTTAAAATATAATGAAGGGTCATCCTATGATTTGTTTTTAAAGTTTTTATCTTTATTTTGAGAGAGAGATCAAGAGAGTGAACATGTGAGCAGCTTAGGGGCAGAGAGAGAGGGAGACAGAAAGAGAATTTCAAGCAAGCTCTGCACTGTCAGTGCAGAGCCTGATGCAGGGCTCAAACTGATGAACCTGAGACAAAACCAAAAGTTGGACACTTAACCACCGAACCACCCAAGTGCCCAAAGAGATATCCAATTATTGAGAACAATTTTGGCTTAGAAGTTCAGGGATTTCAGTTGAACAACAATTGCTTTAGCAGCAGATTAGGCAATATTTGTGAGTTAAGGAGAGAGGTTCTTGATCATAGTCTCATTTGTATTTATTCCTAGCCAGAGGAACAGTAATTTACCAAAAGAAGTAAATTTTTAATCATGAATTCCTTCTGGTATTTTCCATTTGAGTCTGTGGTTCAGGACTAGAAAGGTGACAACCATGGAGACCAGTAAAATTTAAGGGTGAATAGACAACAAGAATTTTTTTTAATGTTTATTTATTTTTGAGAGAGAGAGAGAGAGTGCAAACAGAGGAGGGGCAGAGAGAGAGAGAGAGAGAGAGAGGAGAGAGAGAGAGGATCCGAAGAGGACTCCATGCTGACAGCAGAGAGCCCAATGTGAGGCCCAAATTCTTGAACCCCGAGATCATGACCTGAGCCAAAGTCAGATGTTCAACCTACTAAACCACCCAGGTGTCCCCACCATAAGAGATGGTTTTATTACACTTGCCTCATTTTCCTTTCTTTGTACAGAGCATGAATGCTCTGGATCCCCTGGTTTGGGGTTGTTAGCCAGAGACAGTAAAATGGATTCTCTGAGTTCTTGCTGAGAAACTGAGGCATTGGAAATCAGAGAGAGTTTGTGATGGGCAGAACTATAGGGTCATCAGCATCATGGCAAATTCAACAGTCATTTGGAAGTTGGATTATCCCCACCTCTTTGCAATGACCTGAGATAGGAGAACAATGATATTTTCTTTCCAGATCAGAAAAAAGGTAAACAAAAGAATCATAAAAACTTTTATGGACTAAGAATTAGGAAAAGGATGGTAAAAGAGGGAAAGAAGAATGAAAGGAAACGTTCTTGGGCAGATAAAGAATTTGATTTTGGGAAGTTTGTCAAAGAAATATCAAAAGATTTTGGACACATATGATTTCACTCATATGTGGATTTAAGAAACAAAACAAATGAGCATGGGGATGGGAAGAGGGAGAGAGGCAAACTAAGAAGCAGACTCTTAGCTGCAGAAAGCAAACTAGTGGTTATCAGAGGGCAAGTGGTTGGGGGATGGGTAGATGGATTAAGTAGGTGATCCGGGGAATTAAAGAGGGCACTTGTTGTTGGTGAGCATGGGACATTGTAAGTTATGAATCACTAAATTGTACACCTGAAACTAATTTTACTAATATCAATGTTAACTAACTTGAATTTAAATAAAAATTTTAAAAAATATACTTGAGAAAAAAGAATCACAGATTTTTGTGCAATAATTATTATATATGTAACAGAGTGACAATAGAAAATGTTAAAGACAGATAGAAAAGTAATTACATAGTTGTGAAAAAAACCTAGATCTTTGAATAACAAGAAAAGTAGGTTACTTAAGTAACCAAAGACCAGATGACAAAAAAACAAACAAACATGAATACATGAAATTGTGATAAGAAATCTGTTTTCTAAGCAGATTACTTAAAAGGTAAAGAAAAACTTTTCACCATATCTTATTAGCAACAAATCAAAAAATTTTGTCCTTTGATTAAATGAATGAAAATTAAGTTCAAGTCTTATGTAAGTTCACTATTTGTATCAAAACTTATTTTTTAAACCCTTATAATAATAGTTCAATTTTAGCTAGCTTGATTGTACAAGGTAAAATTCTTTCTGTTTTATTTTCTCTCTCTTCCCAGCTTTCTGTGCCATTTTGTTCTTTATCTCTTTCCCATTCTGACATAGCCAGTTTTATTTGAAGACAAATTTACTTTATTTTCCCTTAAAAATGCATCACTCTATCTCATATCTTTCCTTAGCTAAAAATACATCTTATTTTCATGTATACAGCGGTGTTTCCTTTATTATTTTTAGCAGTTTTACATATACTTATTAATTAAAATTCTTACCTCTTAAAAGCCTCAATTTCTAGTGAAAACTAAGTATTATGCAATTATGAACTTTCTATTACATAAGCATTGTCAAGTTTATGAATATATTTTAGAATTTTGGAAACATACACTGCCTAATAGTACAAATTTTCAATGTGGCAGAAATGTTTACTAAAAAATCCAAATATATTTAGTTCCTCTGTTATAAAAAGCTGAAAACAGGTAAACCTATGTTCAATAATTAATGTTTTATTATTTTACCTGGTTTGGAAATAATCTAGATAGTCAATGAGTATCCATCATTTAACTTAGCAGAACTCTAAAGTCTCAAGTTACCAATAAGATTTAGGAAACTATTTAAGTAGACATACCATAAAACATAATCGCGGCTGAAAAGTTTACTAAAAACTCTTATTCTGTTTATATCTATATATACCATTTGTTTTTAACACATTATATTACTCCTGAAAATTTCACAAAACAGTAAACCAAATTAGTCATCATATCAAGTTATTTTATTGCTGACAAATCTGTAACAGAGATAACATGAATTTATTTGACTAGTAAACACAGGTAGAATCAAAGATGTATGTCTGTATTTAATGCTGATTACTCTGAAGAAAAACCTAGTTTAAGTAAACAAAAGAACTTAACTAGGTTTTATTGAACAAAGATTATCTTACATTATCACATGAGTTTGAAAAACATTTGGGTTAGTTTCTATATTTTTAGAGTTTTAGGTATACTTTGTTTGATAAGCACTTATTTTTAAGCCAATTAAATAGAGTTCATTCACAAGTTAATTTTGGCCATACCATCTGGAGGTAGAAATATATCACACATCTCCAACATTCATATATAGACACACAAAAACATACAGAGACACAAATAGATATAACTCTTATTTTAAAATCTTAGCCTTGAGACAGGTATGAAAATGGAAAACTCACCAGTTGATAAAACGAACAAACAAACAAACAAAACCCAGGTGGATCTAAACTGAATTTTTTGCATATGGAATATGTTACTTTAACCTGCTCGAATGGCTTCAACTTTTACTAATATTTGTGGGAAGGACTTTTACATTTTTTCGTAGTCCTAGTTTTCAAATTGCCTTCCCTCGCTGCCTTATTTCTTCTAAGTTATCAGGTTCATAGAGACCAGGTAGGGCACTCACATTTCAAAGACACAGAACATGAATGCAAGTTCCTAAAAGAAGGACCTTTGTTTCCTGAAGCCAGAATTTTTACAATATCTACAAGCCTTTTGAGATGAATAGGGGAAGTTTAAGGATTGGTTAAAAAAAAAGGGGGGGGGGAAATGTGCTTTGGATTGCTTCCAGAGCTGTATTTCTTTCTTGTAAAGGCTCAGTTAGTAAAATACAGATCTTTGTTTTATTCCTCAAAGAACTGGGTTGTGACCTAAATTACTTCAAAAAGGTTGGCCTACCCAGCCAACTACACTATCTTTAATTTGCTGTATCAGAAGATCTTTAAGATGGAAATCAAGAGATTCCTATGGTCTAGATTTAGAGCTTTGCCATTGAAATGTTTTTCTTAACTTCAAAATATATAGTTTTATTTTAGCTTGGGAAAGATGGACAAAAAACAAAAATCTTACCAGGCTCTGAATATCAGCCTCTAATTTGGCCTTCTGCCCATAAAGCTACCTTAAAAAATCCTTTTAAATATCTTATTTTGTCAGGTTTTAGCCAGGACAAACAGTAAATATTCCTGATAGTATTGAACACCCCCATAGACTCAAGGCATTCCCAAAGAGGGTGCTACTCTCCTAAGATCCAGAGCAACTCCCAAAGAAAACTTACACAAAGAAAGACTTAGACAATTCCCCTGAAAACTGAAATGGAAGGGCCCCAGCTACAAATGAGGTACAACTCACTTTTCTACCTGTCCACATTTTGGGGACCCCTAACTTGACAAGCTCTCAGGACACAAAATGAGACATACGAGAAGGTAATAGCTGTCACTGGGAGAGAAAAGAACAATAAACAGTGGGTATGGATTTGTAAAGGAAAGGATAGTGTGAAATTTTACCTTCTTCAGCCAAATATGTACTTCAGACAGAGATCCAAGACAGCTGACACCAGTAAGAATTCTCAACCTCCACCAGCATCTGCCAGTTTCTACAGGATCCCATTTGCGGATTCACAGTGAGGTTTAAAGAGTGTAGCTCCAATATCTAAGAATTTGGCAAAATTTTCCATTAATTTTAATATTAGTTTCCCTTTGACTATTTAAGAGAATAATTGGTAGCAGTTTACAGAGAATCTCTTGAAGTTCTGAAGTACTTTAAAGGACCCACATGGGGCACTCTTTTGAGGGTATATAAGGAGAGATGTGTAATGCCACTGACTTGGTGGGGTTTTGCTTATGGTCCTGTAGTATTTAATTTTTCATTAGCTTCTTGCAAAAAAATATTTTTTTTAATAAAGAAACTTTGAAGCCCTAAGGGCTTTTGGATGCTTAGGCATACCAATTAAAATAGTTATCCCATTCTGTTTGATTTGGGAATTCTTGCTTTCCAGTACACTTCTTTTTTTTTAATATTAAATTTATTGTCAAATTGGGTTCCATACAACACCCAATGCTCATCCCAACAGGTGCCTTCCTCAATACCCATCACCCACCCTCCCATCCCTCCCCTGCCCCAATCAACCCTCAGTTTATTCTCAGTTTTTAAGAGTTTCTGATGGTTTGCCTCCATACCTCTCTGTAACTTTTTCCCCCCTTCCTCTCCCCCATGGTCTTCAGTTAACTTTCTCAGGATCCACAAAAGAGTGAAAACATATGGTACTGTATTTCTCCGTATGACTTATTTCTTAGCATAACACTCTCCAGTTCCATCCACATTACTACAAAGGGCCATATTTCATTCTTTTTCATTTCCAAGTAGTATTCCGTTGTGTATATAAACCACAATTCCTTGGGGCGCCTGGGTGGCGCAGTCGGTTAAGCGTCCGACTTCAGCCAGGTCACGATCTCGCGGTCCGTGAGTTTGAGCCCCGCGTCAGGCTCTGGGCTGATGGCTCGGAGCCTGGAGCCTGTTTCTGATTCTGTGTCTCCCTCTCTCTCTGCCCCTCCCCCGTTCATGCTCTGTCTCTCTCTGTCCCAAAAATAAAAAAATAAAAAATGTTGAAAAAAAAATTAAAAAGAAACAACTTAAAAAAAAAATAAACCACAATTCCTTTATCCATTCATCAGTTGATGGACATTTAGGGTCTTTTCATAATTTGGCTATTATTGAAAGTGCTGCTATAAACATTGGGGGTACAAGTGCCCCAATGCGTCAGTACTCCTGTATCCCTTGGGTAAATTCCTAGCAGTGCTATTGTTGGGTCATAGGGTAGGTCTATTTTTAATTTTTTAAGGAACCTCCACACTGTTTTCCAGAGTGCTTGCACTAGTTTGCATTCCCACCAACAGTGCAAGAAGGTATCTCTTTCTCAACATCCTCTCCAGTATCTATAGTCTCCTGATTTGTTCATTTTAGCCACTTCGACTGGCGTGAGGTGGTATCTGAGTGTGGTTTTGATTTGTATTTCCCTGATGAAGAGCGACGTTGAGCAACTTTTCATGTGCCTGTTGGCCATCCGGATGTCTTCTTTAGAGAAGTGTCTATTCATGTCTTCTGCACATTTATTCACTGGATTATTTGCTTTTTGGGTTTGGAGTTTGGTGAGCTCTTTATAGGTTTTGGATACCAGTCCTTTGTCTGATATGTCATTGGCAAACACCTTTTCCCATTCTGTTGGTTGCCTTTTAGTTTTGTTGATTGTTTCCTTTGCAGTGCAGAAGCTTTTTAACTTCATGAGGTCCTAATAGTTCATTTTTATACATGGAAAACCAGACAGACTCCACCAAAGTCTGCTAGAACTGATACATGAATTCAGCAAAGTCACAGGATACAAAATCAATGTACAGAAATCAGTTGCATTCTTACACACTAATAGTGAAGCAACAAAAAGACCAATAAAGAAACTTATCCCATTCACAATTGCACCAAGAAGCATAAAATACCTAGGAATAAACCTAACCAAATATGTAAAAGATCTATATGCTGAAAACTATAGAAAGCTTATGAAGGAAATTGAAGAAGATACAAAGAAATGGAAAAGGCAAGGGAATTAAAAGCAAAAATGAACTACTGGGACCTTATGAAGATAAAAAGCTTCTGCACAGCAAAGGAAACAATCAACAAATCTAAAAGGCAACCAGCAGAATGGGAAAAGATATTTGCAAATTACATATCAGACAAAGGGCTAGTATCCAAATTCTATAAAGAGCTCACCAAACTCCACACCCGAAAAACAAATAACCCAGTGAAGAAATGGGCAGAAAACATGAATAGACACTTCTCTAAAGAAGACATCCAGATGGCCAACAGGCACATGAAAAGATGCTCAACGTCACTCCTCATCAGGGAAATACAAATCAAAACCACACTCAGATATCACCTCACCCCAGTCAGAGTGGCCAAAATGAACAAATCAGGAGACTATAGATGCTGGAGAGAATATGGGGAAACGGGAACCCTCTTGCACTGTTGGTGGGAATGCAAATTGGTGCAGCCACTTGGAAAACCGTGTGGAGGTTGCCCAAAAAATTAAAAATAGACCTACCCTATGACCCAACAATAGCACTGCTAGGAATTTACCCAAGGGATACAGGAGTACTGATGCAAAGGCGCACTTGTACCCCAATGTTTATAGCAGCACTGTAAACAATAGCCAAATTATGGAAAGAGCCTAAATGTCCATCAACTGATGAATGGATAAAGAAATTGTGGTTTATATACACAATGGAGTACTACGTGGCAATGAGAAAGAATGAAATATGGCCCTTTGTAGCAACATGGATGGAACTGGAGAGTGTGATGCTAAGTGAAATAAGCCATACAGACAAAGACAGATACCATATGGTTTCACTCTTATGTGGATCCTGAGAAATTTAACAGAAATCCATGGGGGAGGGGAAGAAAAAAAAAAGAGGTTAAAGTGGGAGAGAGCCAAAGCATAAGAGACTCTTAAAAACGGAGAACAAACTGAGGGTTGATGTGGGGTGGGAGGGAGGGGAGGGTGGGTGATGGGTATTGAGGAGGGCACCTTTTGGGATAAGCACTGGGTGTTATATGGAAACCAATTTGACAATAAACTTCATATATTGAAGAAAAAAAAAAAGAAATGGAAAAACATTCCGTGCTCATGGATAGGAAGAAAAAAATATGGTAAAATATCAATACTACCCAAAGCCATCTACACATTCAATGCAATCCCAATCAAAATTGCACCAGCATTCTTCTCGAAGCTAGAACAAGCAATCCTAAAATTTTTATGGAACCACAAAAGACCCTGAATAGCCAAAGTAATTTTGAAGAAGAAGACCAAAGCGTGAAGCATCACAATCCCAGACTTTAGCCTCCATTACAAAGCTGTGATCAGCAAGACAGTATGGTATTGGCACAAAAACAGACACAGAGACCAATGTAATAGAATACAGACTCCAGAACTGGACCCACAAAATATGGCCAACTAATCTGACAAAGCAGGAAAGAATATTCAATGGAAAAAAGACAGTCTCTTTAACAAATGGTGCTGGGAGAACTGGACAGCAACATGCAGAAGAATGAAACTAGACCACTTTATTACACCATTCACAATAAATAAATAAATAAATAAATAAATAAATAAATAAATAAACAAACTCAAAATGGATGAAGGACCTGAATGTGAGACATGAAACCATCAAGACCATAGAGGAGAAAGCAAGAAAAACCTCTTTGACCTCAGCCGCAGCAATTTCCTACTTGACACATCTCCAAAGGCAAGGGAATTAAAAGCAAAAATGAACTATTGGGACCTCGTCAAGTACACTTCTTAAATGAGTGGTCTTATATACTTGGATCATTTCTTATAATGGCTGTCCTAATTCTAGGTTGTCTTAGTGAGATTTTGCCGTCTTCGTAGATGTTTTCAAGACCACGGTTCTTATACATAAAATAATGAGTTGAACCAGAATATGTGGCATGCTCAAAATTTCCAAAGAATTTGGAAAATTTTCAAAATATCCAAGTTACTTTGGAACTTAAGGATCCCATTTTCTTTTTTTAGGTAGGGCTTAGCTCTCTCAGAGACAGATTAATACCTGAGAGGGATATGCCATGTGTGGTGTTTTACAGTGTACTTTGCACAGAAATTTTCTTGAGGTTGGTGGGTGACCTAGTGTTCATCTAACCCATTCTGTAACCAACATATTCTAACACAATAGTATTAAAGCTAGGTGGAAAGTACTCTAACAGTTTTTAAGTGTTCAACCTGTGCCCACCAATTTTGTGGCTGTGAATTTTGAGATTATCATTATATATATATATATATATATATACACACAATTCCTTTATCTCATGTGCACATTAATAGAAACCAACAGTAACCAAAGTAACAAAAGTATGGGCACCAGCAGTAACCAAAGAAATGGTACCATGGGCTGACCAAAGGAAGGCTTTAGGTAAATACCACCAGCATCCACCCAAAGTGGAACTATGAACTAATCTAGCAGACCCCAACAAATGCGGACTGCAGATTAACCAAGGACTAGGGACTTGGGTTCCAAGTGGAACTGTCTGCCAGCTCAGTCTGACCTGCTAAGCTCTGGACTGTGAAGCCAATTAGATCAGGAGCTCAAATCCAAGAGGGAATTACCCATGGTCCTCATAAATGACAAGAAATACAGAGAATTTAAAGAGTTCACAGGTACCAATGTCTTTGTTTCTTGTTGCCCTCAAAGCTGCCAGAAGTGTTTTTTTTTTTAGAGAGTACACATGAAGTGGAGGGGCAGAGGAGGAAGGAGACAATCTCAAGGAGGACCCACACTCAGCACAGAGCCCAATGTGGGGCTTGACCACACAACCCTGGGATCATGACCTGAGCTGAAATCAAGAGTTGGATGCTCAACTGACTGAGCCACCCAGGCACTCCAGAAGTGTTCTTTAGATCTCACTGCTGCTCCTAAACTGTTAAAAATATGAAACTCAACTGAGTAAATTTTAAACATCCTATTGAATGTATTCAACAATTCACAAATCTGGTAGCATCCAATCCAGCAGATAGAAACAACTTAGAAGGTGGGGAAGGAATAGTAAAGTATCTCCCAAACTAAGGAGATTAGAGAATTAGAGGTTAGAAAATGAAGCAGGTGGGGTACCTGGGAGGCTCAGTTGGTTTAGTGTCTGATTTCGGCTCAGGTCATGATCTCACAGTTCTTGGGTTCATCCCCATGTTGGGCTTGTTCTGACAGCTCAGAGCCTGGAGCCTGCTTCAGATTCTGCATCTCCCTCTCTCTCTGCCCCTCCCCCACTCGTGCTCTGTCTGTCTGTCTCCCTCTCAAAAAATGAATAAACTTTAAAAAAATTTAAAAAAAAGAAAATGAAGCAGGTGATTCCATACAGTTTACAGAGTTTAATTCAGGATAACTTACTGTTGGAAGGATCACACAGAGGATGATCCACAGTAGCTGCATAGCTATTCTCTGCAAAGTCTGGTCCTTACTCCACAGATTTTATACAGCGAGGGATGTGCAGATGGGCACTATAGTGAGATCAAAGGATTCACATATACCTCAAATGGCTTGCATGCACCTTATTGACAACTAACCTTTAATTAGATCTTTGGAACCTCCCATGCATCAGGAAGGGGGAAGACTATGGTATCTCTAAAAGATTCATGGGAAGCCAAAGCAAGCCTCCTCCCATCCTAGCCTTGGAGGGCATTTCTTAGGTATGTATATTAATCTCCAAGGGGCCTAGAACACATATCCCCAAGAGAGGTCATTGAGCAAACATGAACAAGATGGAGGGCCAAAGATGGAGTCACTATTGTCAACACTCCTACAAAAAGAGCTCTATAGAGCTATACAATAAGACTTTTTTTTTTTATAGGCAGAAAGGAGTGAGAACAAGAAAGCTGTGTCAGACCACAAAGCAGACTGATTATGGCAAGGTCCCTTTCTTTTAGGGGATGTAAGGGGTCTATCAGGCAGATTACCTCACTAGTGCTGATCAAGCAATTCTTAATTGACTGACTTAAAATTTCATTTCTGTGAGAGATGAAACTGTAATAGAGTTGTCTCAGTTTGGGCTTAGCATAAGTGACTCCATTTGGAGTCCATGGTCCTTTTTTTTTTTTTTGAATAGGATATAATTTTATTTTTATTTATTTATTTTTAATATAATTCATTGTCAAATTGGTTTCCATACAACATCCAGTGCTCATCCCAATAAGTGCCCTCCTCAATGCCCATCACCCACTTTCCCCTCTCCCCCACCCCCCATCAACCCTCAGTTTGTTCTCAGTATTTAAGAGTCTCTTATGGTTTGCTTCCCACCCTCTCTGTAACTTTTTCTTCCGCTTCCCCTCCCCCATGGTCTTATGTTAAGTTTCTCAAGATCCACATATGAGTGAAAACATATGGTATCTATCTTTCTCTGACTGACTTATTTCACTTAGCATAACACTCTCCAGTTCCATCCACATTGCTGCAAATGGCCATGAGAAAGAATGAAATCCATGGTCCTATTTTAAATAACAATCAGGCTTGACCTGTTTTGCACTGGGCATTTTGTGACTTGTTTTGTTACTCCATTTCTTCTGGCTATGGTGGAGATTCTCTGGGTTATGGTAGTGGTGACTTAGAAGGACCAACTGTGAGTGTATGGAAACCAGCACTTGGATTCTAAGCTCTACGCTGCCCCTATGGTGCTAACTCACAAATAATTCCCCATAAGGAACAAATTAGTTTACTGGACTTCTGTTTTGAGGCTTGGAAACAAAGTGCCAATTAATAATAAGATATTACTTTACTCTCTTTTGCTAGTTTGACTGATGCATTTATTTTCTTTAGATATCTCATGTGGAGGAGAGAGAGATTTGTGTACAAATGCACTTCCTAGCCAAAATACCATTATACTAGCATCTCATGAGAACTCTAATAGCATTGGTAGAAGGGATGTTTTTAAGAGAGAAATTCCTCAAATTTCTTGAATCATACACATGGGGACTTCCTACAAGTGAACCCAGTCCCATATTATAAAGATCTGAACAATTTCCTTGTGAGGACAGCTATCCATTTGGAAGTCATTAGGTGACTTGATAAATGAGTAGACCTGAACTCCAAGGTGCCTCTTTCAGATGTGTATCTCAGGTTTGTAAGAAAATTTAAATAAAGATTCAGATAGTCTCCTTGTATTTCACATTGGTTGCATATCCCATTTAAAAGGGTGATAATTCTCCTCTAATAAAACTGTGCCCAAAGATTGGCAAGGACATTGATGTCATGAAGGTAAGTGGCAATTGCAAATAAAGAGGCAATAATCAGGAGGCAGAACTAGAGACCACATAGGGCAGACACAGTGATGCAGGCCTTTTAGGACAGATGTGTTCTCTACCTCCACAGGGTCTGTCAGTTTACTAACCGACAGGGACAGCATTTGGAGAGAGCTGCCAGAAACAAGCATGTTCTATGCCAGAATTTCTCAAAGTATGTCTCACAGAATAAGTTTTATTAATAGAAATTTCACCAAAAAAAATGTCTATAGTCAAATAAGTTGTGAAATGAGGAAAGATCAGGTTTCTTTGTTGTGGGGATCTTCAGCATATAGATTTCCCAAAATTATTTGACCATAGGAAAAATCCACCCATAGGATTTTTATTCTCAGGGAAACTTAAAAAAATTGATAATAATCTCAAGATGCTAAAATTATTTTCTCTGGTAGGATTATGGCTGATTTATATATTTTTTTCTGTTTGCTTGTCTGTATATCATATATTTTTTATAATGAGTACATACTGCCTTTGTAGTGAAGGAACATATTTTAATAAAATGAAAACTCTTTTCTGCCTCACGTAAAGCTAGATCCTGGGGACAGTGGGCTAAGTCCAAAAGTGGGAAAAGAGTGTTTCCTCCTTGAAGGGTAGGGATGCTGAGGCTGGAACTAGGCAGGTCTTGTCCTGATGTTTTGAGTGAAAAGATGGGGGCTGGGGCTGGAGCACAGCACATGTAAAAAATGCTTGGCTCTCCTTCCTCAGCCCCTCCCTGTGCATTCCAATTTCTTTCAGGACAAGGAGCTCTGAGCAGAGGTGGCCAAGGAGGAGTTCAGGATCTCTGCTCCCCACAATTCCTCTTAACCAAAAGGCATTTCCTGGGTTCAGTAGCCAAGCTTCTCAAACCTATCTCTGCAGCTGGTAGTTCATTGGAAGTTTTTACTCCATTGCTAAAGGCAACTAATGCATAACCAAATTTATATAAACAAACAGGAATGGAAAATTTTTTATTTTTATTTTTTGAGTGCTTGATAGAATTTATTTTCTTCTCTCCAATTTTGAAAAATATGATTACTAAAAAAAACATTTGGGATCATGTAGCAAAGATACTTTATAAGAATATTTGTTATGCAAATAACCAAATTAATTGCATACATTTGCATCTTATTAAGTAGTGGAAGGAAAAGCAGCTTAAATAGAATTGAATCTATTTCTACCAAAATGATATTAGCCTGAGAGGAAGACTCAGAACAATATTAAGTTGAATTGGGATTTTAGATCCTGCTTAGGAATGTTAAGGTTTTACAGAGAAAAAAGCTTTCATTACTTTGATAATGATTGTTTAAATCATAAAAATGAAAGAAATATTATTAAGATTTCCACAATTTCTACCTCCATCTTAAATATTTTAATGCATTCATACTGTTATGTCCAACACCTTTCACACATCAATTATGAATTTACATATATTTACTCTAGTATATTATGTCTTATAGATATTATTAAGATAGCATTACTTGCTCAACATTAAGGTTTCAAGATTTTCTAATGTTTGAAAGACAACCCTGCTCAAAAGTTACCCTACTGAGGAGTTCCAGAAGATGGCGGCGTAGGAGGACGCTGGGCTCACCGCGCGTCCTGCTGATCACTTAGATTCCACCTACACCTGCCTAAATAACCCAGAAAACCGCCAGAGGATTAGCAGAATGGAGTCTCCGGAGCCAAGTGCAGACAAGAGGCCCACGGAAGAGGGGAGGAAGGGCGGCAAGGTGGTGCACACTCCACGGACTGGTGGGAGGGAGCCAGGATGGAGGGATGGCTCACCGGCCAAGCAGAGCCCCCGAGTCTGGCTGGCAAAAGCAGAGGGGCCTGACGGACTGTGTTCCGACAGCAAGCGCGACTTAGCGTCTGGGAGGTCATAAGTTAACAGGTCTGCTCAGAAAGCAGGAAGGCTGGAGGACAAAGGGAGGGAGAGCTGCTGAGCCCCCAGACGGCAGAGCTCAGCTTGGCGGGGAACAAAGGTGCTCCCAGCGCCATCTCCCCCGCCCATCCCCCCGCCAAAATCCCAAAGAGAACCAGTTCCTGCCAGGGAACTTGCTCGCTCTGCACAAACACCCAACTCTGTGCTTCTGCAGGGCCAAACCTCCGGCAGCAGATCTGACTCCCTCCCGCTGCCACAGGGCCCCTCCTGAAGTGGATCACCTAAGGAGAAGCAAGCTAAGGCTGCCCTTCCTGCCCCCATGCACCTTGCCTACCCACCCCAGCTAATACGCCAGATCTCCAGCACCACAAGCCTGGCAGTGTGCAAGTAGCCCAGACGGGCCACGCCACCCCACAATGAATCCCGCCCCTAGGAGAGGGGAAGAGAAGGCACACACCAGTCTGACTGTGGTCCCAGCGGTGGGCTGGGGGCAGACATCAGGTCGGACTGCGGCCCCGCCCACCATCTCCAGTTATACACCACAGCACAGGGGAAGTGCCCTGCAGGTCCTCAACACTCCAGGGACTATCCAAAATGACCAAACAGAAGAATTCCCCTCAGAAGAATCTCCAGGAAATAACAACAGCTAATGAACTGATCAAAAAGGATTTAAATAATATAACAGAAAGTGAATTTATTATAATAGTCATAAAATTAATCGCTGGGCTTGAAAACAGTATACAGGACAGCAGAGAATCTCTTGCCACAGAGATCAAGGGACAAAGGAACAGTCACGAGGAGCTGAAAAACGCTTTAAACGAAATGCAAAACAAAATGGAAACCACGACGGCTCGGATTGAAGAGGCAGAGGAGAGAATAGGTGAACTAGAAGATAAAGTTATGGAGAAAGAGGAAGCTGAAAGAAAGAGAGATAAAAAAATCCAGGAGTATGAGGGGAAAATTAGAGAACTAAGTGATACACTAAAAAGAAATAATATACGCATAATTGGTATCCCAGAGGAGGAAGAGAGAGGGAAAGGTGCTGAAGGGGTACTTGAAGAAATTATAGCTGAGAACTTCCCTGAACTGGGGAAGGAAAAAGGCATTGAAATCCAAGAGGCACAGAGAACTCCCTTCAGACGTAACTTGAATCGATCTTCTGCACGACATATCATAGTGAAACTGGCAAAATACAAGGAAAAAGAGAAAATTCTGAAAGCAGCAAGGGATAAACGTGCCCTCACATATAAAGGGAGACCTATAAGACTCATGACTGATCTCTCCTCTGAAACTTGGCAGGCCAGAAAGGCTTGGCACGATATCTTCAGTGTGCTAAACAGAAAAAATATGCAGCCGAGAATCCTTTATCCAGCAAGTCTGTCATTTAGAATAGAAGGAGAGATAAAGGTCTTCCCAAACAAACAAAAACTGAAGGAATTTGTCACCACTAAACCAGCCCTACAAGAGATCCTAAGGGGGATCCTGTGAGACAAAGTACCAGAGACATCACCACAAGCATAAAACATACAGACATCACAATGACTCTAAACCCGTATCTTTCTATAATAACACTGAATGTAAATGGATTAAATGAGCCAACCAAAAGACACAGGGTATCAGAATGGATAAAAAAACAAGACCCATCTATTTGCTGTCTACAAGAGACTCATTTTAGATCTGAGGACACCTTAGATTGAGAGTGAGGGGATGGAGAACTAGTTATCATGCTACTGGAAGCCAAAAGAAAGCTGGAGTAGCCATACTTATATCAGACAAACTAGACTTTAAATTAAAGGCTGCAACAAGAGATGAAGAAGGGCATTATATAATAATTACAGGGGCTATCCATCAGGAAGAGCTAACAATTCTAAATGTCTATGCGCCGAATACTGGAGCCCCAAATATATAAAACAATTACTCACAAACATAAGCAACCTTATTGATAAGAATGTGGTCATTGCAGGGGACTTTAACACTCCACTTACAGAAATGGATAGATCATCTAGACACATGGTCAATAAAGAAACAAGGGCCGTGAATGATACATTGGATCAGACGGACTTGACAGATATATTTAGAACTCTGCATCCCAAAGCAACAGAATATACTTTCTTCTAGAGTGCACATGGAACATTCTCCAAGATAGATCATATACTGGGTCACAAAGCAGCCCTTCATAAGTTTACAAGAATTGAAATTATACCATGCATACTTTCAGACCACAATGCTATGAAGCTTGAAATCAACCACAGGAAAAAGTCTGGAAAACCTCCAAAAGCATGGAGGTTAAAGAACACCCTACTAAAGAATGAGTGGGTCAACCAGGCAATTAGAGAAGAAATTAAAAACTATATGGAAACAAACGAAAATTAAAATACAACAATCCAAATGCTTTGGGACGCACCAAAGGCAGTCCTGAGAGGAAAATACATTGCAATCCAGGCCTATCTCAAGAAACAAGAAAAATCCCAAATACAAAATCTAACAGCACACCTAAAGGAAATAGAAGCAGAACAGCAAAGGCAGCCTAAACCCAGCAGAAGAAGAGAAATCATAAAGATCAGAGCAGAAATAAACAATATAGAATCTAAAAAAACAGTAGAGCAGATCAACGAAACCAAGAGTTGGTTTTTTGAAAAAATAAACAAAATTGACAAACCTCTAGCCAGGCTTCTCAAAAAGAAAAGGGAGATGACCCAAATAGATAAAATCATGAATGAAAATGGAATTATTACAACCAATCCCTCAGAGATACAAACAATTATCAGGGAATACTATGAAAAATTATATGCCAACAAATTGGACAACCTGGAAGAAATGGACAAATTCCTAAACACCCACACTCTTCCAAAACTCAATCAGGAGGAAATAGAAAGCTTGAACAGACCCATAACCAGCGAAAAAATTGAATCGGTTATCAAAAATCTCCCAACAAATAAGAGTCCAGGACAAGATGGCTTCCCAGGGGAGTTCTACCAGACGTTTAAAGCAGAGATAATACCTATCCTTCTCAAGCTATTCCAAGAAATAGAAAGGGAAGGAAAACTTCCAGACTCATTCTATGAAGCCAGTATTACTTTGATTCCTAAACCAGACAGAGACCCAGTAAAAAAAGAGAACTACAGGCCAATATCTCTGATGAATATGGATGCAAAAATTCTCAATAAGATACTAGCAAATCGAATTCAACAGCATATAAAAAGAATTATTCACCATGATCAAGTGGGATTCATTCCTGGGATGCAGGGCTGGTTCAACATTCGCAAATCGATCAACGTGATACATCACATTAACAAAAAAAAAGAGAAGAACCATATGATCCTGTCAATCGATGCAGAAAAGGCCTTTGACAAAATCCAGCACCCTTTCTTAATAAAAACCCTTGAGAAAGTCGGGATAGAAGGAACATACTTAAAGATCATAAAAGCCATTTATGAAAAGCCCACAGCGAACATCATCCTCAATGGGGAAAAACTGAGAGCTTTTTTCCTGAGATCAGGAACATGACAGGGATGCCCACTCTCACCGCTGTTGTTTAATAAAGTGCTGGAAGTTTTAGCATCAGCAATCAGACAACAAAAGGAAATCAAAGGCATCAAAATTGGCAAAGATGAAGTCAAGCTTTCGCTTTTTCCAGATGATATGATATACATGGAAAATCCGATAGACTCCACCAAAAGTCTGCTAGAACTGATACATGAATTCAGCAAAGTTGCAGGATACAAAATCAATGTACAGAAATCAGTTGCATTCTTATACACTAACAATGAAGCAACAGAAAGACAAATAAAGGAACTGATCCCATTCATAATTGCACCAAGAAGCATAAAATACCTAGGAATAAATCTAACCAAAGATGTAAAAGATCTGTATGCTGAAAACTATAGAAAGCTTATGCAGGTAATTGAAGAAGATATAAAGAAATGGAAAGACATTCCCTGCTCATGGATTGGAAGAATAAATATTGTCAAAATGTCAATACTACCCAAAGCTATCTACACATTCAATGCAATGCCAATCAAAATTGCACCAGCATTCTTCTCGAAACTAGAACAAGCAATCCTAAAATTCATATGGAACCACAAAAGGCCCCGAATAGCCAAAGTAATTTTGAAGAAGAAGACCAAAGCAGGAGGCATCACAATCCCAGACTTTAGCCTCTACTACAAAGCTGTCATCATCAAGACAGCATGGTATTGGCATAAAAACAGACACATAGACCAATGGAATAGAATAGAAACCCCAGATCTAGACCCACAAACGTATGGTCAACTCATCTTTGACAAAGCAGGAAAGAACATCCAATGGAAAAAAGACAGTCTCTTTAACAAATGGTGCTGGGAGAACTGGACAGCAACATGCAGAAGGATGAAACTAGACCAGTTTCTCACACCATTCACAAAAATAAACTCAAAATGGATAAAGGACCTGAATGTGAGACCGGAAACCATCAAAACCTTAGAGGAGAAAGCAGGAAAAGACCTCTCTGACCTCAGCTGTAGCAATCTCTTACTCGACACATCCCCAAAGGCAAGGGAATTAAAAGCAAAAGTGAATTACTGGGACCTTATGAAGATAAAAAGCTTCTGCACAGCAAAGGAAACAACCAACAAAACTAAAAGGCAACCAACGGAATGGGAAAAGATATTTGCAAATGACATATCGGACAAAGGGCTAGTATCCAAAATCTATAAAGAGCTCATCAAACTCCACATCTGAAAAACAAATAACCCAGTGAAGAAATGGGCAGAAAATATGAATGGACACTTCTCTAAAGAAGACATCCGGATGGCCAACAGGCACATGAAAAGATGTTCAACGTCGCTCCTTATCAGGGAAATACAAATCAAAACCATACTCAGATATCACCTCATGCCAGTCAGAGTGGCCAAAATGAAGAAACCAGGAGACTATAGATGCTGGAGAGGATGTGGAGAAACAGGAACCCTCTTGCACTGTTGGTGGGAATGCAAATTGGTGCAGCCGCTCTGGAAAGCAGTGTGGAGGTTCCTCAGAAAATTAAAAATAGACCTACCCTATGACCCAGCAATAGCACTGCTAGGAATTTATCCAAGGGATACAGGAGTACTGATGCATAGGGGCACTTGTACCCCAATGTTTATAGCAGCACTCTCAACAATAGCCACATTATGGAAAGAGCCTAAATGTCCATCAACTGATGAATGGATAAAGAAATTGTGGTTTATATACACAATGGAGTACTACGTGGCAATGAGAAAAAATGAAATATGGCCTTTTGTAGCAACGTGGATGGAACTGGAGAGTGTGATGCTAAGTGAAATAAGCCATACAGAGAAAGACAGATACCATATGGTTTCACTCTTACGTGGATCCTGAGAAACTTAACGGAAACCCATGGGGGAGGGGAAGGAAAAAAAAAGAGGTTAGAGTGGGAGAGAGCCAAAGCATAAGAGACTGTTAAAAACTGAGAACAAACTGAGGGCTGATGGGGGGTGGGAGGGAGGGCAGGGTGGGTGATGGGTATTGAGGAGGGCAACTTTTGGGATGAGCACTGGGTCTAGTATGGAAACCAATTTGACAGTAAATTTCATATATTAAAAAATAAAAAAAAAGAATAATGGGAAGACAAAAAAAAAAACAAAAAAACAAAAACCAACCCTTGGTTTCATTGATCTGCTGTACTATTTTTTTAGATTCTATATTGTTTATTTCTTCTCTGATGGTTATTATTTCTGTTCTGCTGGGTTTGGTGTGTCTTTGCTGTTCTGATTCTGTTTCCTTTAGGTGTGCTGTTAGATTTTGTATTTGGGATTTTTCTTGTTTCTTGAGATAGGCCTGGATTGCAATGTATTTTCCTCTCAGGACTGCCTCTGGTGCATCCCAAAGCATTTGGATTGTTGTATTTTCATCTTCATTTGTTTCCATATATTTTTAAATTTCTTCTCTAATTGTCTGGTTGAACCATTCATTCTTTAATAGAGTGTTCTTTAAATTCCATGATTTTGGAGGTTTTCCAGACTTTTTCCTGTGATTTCAAGTTTCATGGCATTGTGGTCTGAAAGTGTGCATGGTATGCTCTCAATCTTTTATACTTATGAAGGGCTGTTTTGTGACCCAGTATATGATTTATCTTGGAGAATGTTCCATGTGCACTCGAGAATAAAATATATTCTGTTGCTTTGGGATGCAGAGTTCTAAATATATCTGTCAAGTCCATCTGATCCAATGTATCATTCAGGGACCCTGTGTCTTTATTTATCCTGAATCTAGATGATCTATCAATTGTTGTAAGTGGAGTATTAAAATCTCTGGCAATTACCACATTCTTATCAGTAATGTTGCTTATGTTTGTGATTAGTTGTTTTATATATTTGGGGGCTCCCGTATTCAGTGCAGAGATATTTATAATTTTTAGCTCTTCCTCATGGATAGACCCTGTAATTATTATATAATGCTCTTCTTCCTCTCTTGTTACAGCATTTAATTTAAAGTCTAGTTTGTCTAGAGTAGTCTAGTCTGATATAAGTATGGCTACTCCAGCTTTCTTTTGACTCTGATAGCATGATAGATAGTTCTCCATGCCCTCACTTTCTTTCTTTTTTTAATTATAATATTTGGAATTTATTTGCCTGCTGATTAAACACATAGACCAAATATATCTATATGTTGTCTGTGTAAGACAGTTGGGGGAAATAAGAATAATAACTGGATTTTTTTTATTTTTTCAATATATGAAACTTATTGTCAAATTGGTTTCCATACGACACCCAGTGCTCATCCCAAAAGGTGCCCTCCTCAATACCCATCACCCACCCTCCCCTCCCTCCCACCCCACATCAACCCTCAGTTTGTTCTCAGTTTTTAAGAGTCTCTTATGCTTTGTCTCTCTCCCTCTCTAACCTCTTTTTTTTTCCTTCCCCTCCCCCATGGATTTCTGTTAAATTTCTCAGGATCCACATAAGAGTGAAAACATATGGTATCTGTCTTTCTCTGTATGGCTTATTTCACTTAGCATCACACTCTCCAGTTCCATCCACGTTGCTACAAAGGGCCATATTTCATTCTTTCTCATTGCCACGTAGTACTCCATTGTGTATATAAACCACAATTTCTTTATCCATTCATCAGTTGATGGACATTTAGGCTCTTTCCATAATTTGGCTATTGTTGAGAGTGCTGCTATAAACATTGGGGTACAAGTGCGCCTATGCATCAGTACTCCTGTATCCCTTGGGTAAATTCCTAGCAGTGTTATTGTTGGGTCATAGGGTAGGTCTATTTTTAATTTTTTGAGGAACCTCCACACTGTTTTCCAGAGTGGCTGCACCAATTTGCATCCCACCAACAGTGCAAGAGGGTTCCTGTTTCTCCACGTCCTCTCCAGCATCTATAGTCTCCTGTTGTTCATTTTGGTCACTCTGACTGGCATGAGGTGGTATCTGAGTATGGTTTTGATTTGTATTTCCCTGATGAGGAGAGACTTTGAGCATCTTTTCATGTGCCTGTTGGCCATCCAGATGTCTTCTTTAGAGAAGTGTCTATTCATGTTTTCTGTCTATTTCTTCACTGGGTTATTTGTTTTTCGGGTGTGGAGTTTGGTGAGCTCTTTATAGATTTTGGATACTAGCCCTTTGTCTGATATGTCATTTGCAAATATCTTTTCCCATTCTGTTGGTTGCCTTTTAGTTTTTTTGGTTGTTTCCTTTGCTCTCCATGCCCTCACTTTCAATCTGAAGTTGTCCCCAGGTCTAAAATGAGTCTCTTGTAGACAGCAAATAGATGGGTCTAGTTTTTTATTCCATTCTGATACCCTATGTCTTTTGGTTGGAGCATTTAGTCCATATACATTCAGTGTTCTTATAGAAAGTTATGGGTTTAGAGTCATTGTGATGTCTGTAGGTTTCATGCTTGTAGTGATGTCTCTGGTACTTTTTCGTCCTTGCAAGATTTCACTCACAGAATCTCCCTTAGGATATCTTGTAGGGATGGTTTAGTGGTGATGAATGCCTTCAGTTTTTGTTTGTTGGGGAAGACCATCTCTCCTTCTATTGTGAATGACAGACTTGCTGGATAAAGGATTCTAGGCTGCATACTTTTTCTGTATATCACATTGAAGATTTCCTGCCATTCCTTTCTGGCCTGCCAAGTTTCAGTGGATAGGTCTGTCACTAGACTTATTGGTCTCCCTTTATACATTGGAGCATGTTTATTCCTAGCTGTTTTCAGAATTTTCTCTTTTCCTTGTATTTTGCCTGTTTCACTATATGCCGTGCAGAAGATAGATTCAAGTTTCATCTGAATGGACTTCTCTGTGCCTCTTGGATTTCAATGCCTTTTTTCTTCCCTAGATCAGGGAAGTTCTCAACTATGATTTATTCAAGTACACCTTCAGCCCTTTTCTCTCTCTCTCTCCTTCTGGAATTCCTATTATACGGATATTGTTCTGTTTAATTGCATATTTTAGTTCTCTAATTCTCCCCTCATACTCCTGAATTTTTTTAGCTCTCTTTCTCAGCTTCCTCTTTTTCCATAAATTTATCTTCTAATTCACCTATTTTCTCCTCTGCCTCTTCAATACCAGCTGTGGTTGCCTCCATTTTAATTTGCACCTCATTTATAGCATTTTTTACCTCCTCATGACTATTCCTTAGTCCCTTGATCTTTGTAGCAATAAATTTTCTGCTGTCCTCTATACCTTTTTCAGGTCTAGCGATTAATTTTAAGACTATTATTCTAAATTCTTGTTCCGTTATATTGCTTAAATCGTTTTGATCAATTAGTTATCTGTCACTACTTCCTGGAATTTCTTTTGAAGAGAGTTCTTCCGTTTCGTCATTTTGGGCAGTCTCTGGGGTGGCATGGAACTGCAGGGCACTTCCCCTGTGCTGTCTGGAGTAACTTGTGTTGTTGGGTGGGGCCTCAGACTGGTGTGTACCTTATCTTCCCCTCTCCCAGGAGCAAGACTCATTGTGGAGTAGTGTGGCTCCTGTCCAGGCTACTTGCACACTGCCAGGCTTGTGGTGCTGTTTTGATGGGACCTGGTTTATTAGCTGCAGTGTATCCACAAGGTGCACAGGGGCGGGAAGGGCAGGCTTAGCTCACTTTGCTGTCAGTGGTCCTCTGTTGGAGGGGCCTTGCAGCTCTGGTAGGGAGGCAGACCTGTCGGAGGGATAGATCCACTGAAGCACAGCATTGGGTGCTTGCGTGGTGCAAGCAAGTTTGGTGATGGGTTCTGGTACCCTTTGGGATTATGGGTGGGGAATGGGAAAGAGAAATGGCACTTGCCAGTGCCTTTTTTCCCTGATGAGCTGAGCTCTGTCTTCTGGGGTTCAACAACTCTCCCTCCCAGTGTCCTCTCGCTCTCCCACTCTCTGAGCAGAGCTGTTGACTTTTAACATTCCAGATGTCACGTCCTGCTGGCTGTCAGAAATCACGGAGTCCAGCCACTCTGCTTTTGCAAGCCAGACTTGGGGATTCTGCCTTGCTGGAGGGGCTGCCCCTCAATCGCCCTGACTCCCCCCTACCAGTCCATGTAGCATGCACCGCCTCTCCACCCTTCCTACCCTCCTCCGTGGGCCTCTTGTGTAAGCTTGGCTCCAGAGAGTCTATTCTGCTAGTCTTCTGGCGGTTTTCTGGGTTATTTAGGCAGGTATAGGTGGAATCTAAGTGATCAGCAGGACGAGGTGAGCCCAGGGCCCTCCTATGCCACCATCTTTCACACCAATTTCCAGGAAATACATCTTTAAATAGGCTCAGGACAGAGGTCCAGGCTGAAGATATCCATTTAGCAGCTATTTGTAACTAATCTCAGAATTATCAATTCCTCAAATATTTATTTTTATTTTTTTTAATGTTTATCTATTTTTGAGAGACAGAGCATGATCAGGGGAGAGGCAGAGAGGGAGACACACACTGAACCCAAAGCAGGCTCCAGGTTGTAAGCTGTCAGCACAGAGCTCGACCTGGGGCCTGAACTCACAAACTGTGAGATCATGACCTGAGCTGAAGTCGGACACTTAACCTACTGAGCGACCCAGATGCCCCTCCCCAATAATTTTTTAAATAATTTTTTTGGTGAAGTTTGATCTTTCAAAAATGAATGGTGATGGTCCCAGCAGATAAAAGTAAGGCTGGCATTCAGTCCTTTTCCCCCATGCCTGATGTCCCTAAAGCCTACTCCTACCATAAAACCTTCTCTCCTGCATGGTTTTTATGTAGGGGTGTTCTCTCAAATGATGTGCAGGTTAATGACAGGGGCAGCAGAGTTCAGTTGTCTTCATGATAAGGGTGAGGATAAGCACAGGCAGAGTAATGTTCTCCAGTGCACTTGGTATTGGATAGATTTGGCCTAAGAAAGGTCAGTATGGACAAAGTGGCAATGGAAAGAACCAGATTAAGGAAAGTCATCAGCAACATTACAGAGCCTTGGCTGAGACATTTTCTTATCCAGTGAATAAGAAGCCCTAGATTTTCAGCTTAAGCAGTCAACATGATTGCTTAGCAGAGAGGAGGAGGTAGTGGAATTCAGTGAAGAGCCTTTTTAAAGGCTGCACCAGGACAGATGGAGCCCCTTCCTATGCTAGAAGTCTGGGTTTATCTCAGTATCATTGACTACACCCTCCAAGACAGCTCCAGAGAGGATCTCACACATTTTTATCTCATAGTTAGTAAGGTATTAAGTAGGGGGTATGAGACTATATATTTTTCTTTTCACTTTAACACTTTGAGAGTACTCCTATTTTCCCAAACGAAAGATTGTTTAGAATTCTAGGATTCATTCTCCCCTCCTGCCTATCTGCCAAATTCCTTGTTGAAATGAGACTACAGGATCATTCTGCTTATGATCAACTGTCAGCTGAGTTTCCTGTTTCCTTCTCCTCTCCAACACTGGAGGTGTCTCTTTATTTGTGTTACCATCTCTTCAATTTTAGTCAAAGTGGCTTTCCTGGTTGGGGGGATGTTGAAATGTCAAGATGTATCTGACATGGAAACCATGGGGAGAAGGAGAAAGAAGGTTTAGACGAATAATCAACAAGGTTTACTTACTGAACTGTGGAACTCTCTGCAGCTTCCTTCCCTGTTCTGTGTTAAGAGGAGGCAGGCATCACTGCTGATATTATGGGAGAAGGGAAGTTGGGGGCAGGAGACTGTGAAGGAATAAATAGAAACAGAGACGAAGACTCTTGGAATTATTTTTCAAAAACTTCTTAATAACTGATGGATTGCATTAAAAAATTCCCACATTTTAACTGGTAGGAAACAGTCCTAATAGGAACACACATTTCAAGGGTTATCTATGGCCTCTACAAAGCACACTAGAAGGTTAATGGCTTTTGGAGTCAGAGACATACATCCACACTCACTGGATGTTCTCTGTATAAATGCAGACCTTAGTCCTCTTATCTTTTAAATGGGGATGATAATATTGCTTACTGCATAGTGCTGTTTGAGTAAGAACTAAGATTACATATGTAAATATTCTAAGCTCCATTAGTTAAGTTTTATTATTTTAGTTTGTTTTATTATTAAGTTTATTGTTAAGTTTTATTATTTCCCTTTTTATTTTTCCTCAAACAATTAACTGAGCATCTAGCATAATGATTGGAAAATAATAGTCACATAATATGCATTTGTAGCATAGATTTCTAAATGAATGAATACATGATGAAATTAATGATAGAATACCAAACTACTGAGAAAAATGTTTAGACAAAAGAATTACTTGCTGAGAAGTCTATCCCTGTCCTCTGCCCGGCCAGGCAGCCAACAAGAGGGCTTACTGATCCATTTAGAAGCTGAGTGGAGCCTGTTAAGGTAGGTCTGTGTATATCCTTAGGGATTTTTTGCTTTGTTGAGATCGTAGAGGGAATAAAGTCATCAGAATGGGAAAGAAGGTCAGAACTGCCCCCCAACCTCAGAGAGAGCGAGAGAGAGAATGAGAGTGAGTGAGTAAGCAAGCAAGCTGGGACAGAAAGAGCAACCTAAAGATACCCTACAATATACAGACAGATAGAATCAGAACAAGGAAATGCTTCCTGGGGCAAACAGCACTTCTTAAGCCCAAAAAAATCCTGGACATAAAGTATTATACATTATTAATAGTAATTAGTTTTTCCAAAGCCATGAAACACCTGGAATCAAATAAACATTGTGATCCTAGGATTCACAGGGCCAATCAAAGCCTTGTCTCCAAAATAATAGTTTCCCACTATAAGTATAGTGCATTAGATCATTACATCTATGGATTTGTCCCTTGTAGGATATTAATAGGTGATAAAATAGCGGGACAATGCAAATTTAACTTCAATTATTTGTTTTGTCAGAAGACCTATCTCCAATATTCAAAATATAGATAATCCACATTAAGTCATACATAAGTTTTATTAAATTTTATTAATAAGATAACTAACTTAGGGATGCCTAGGTGGCTCAGTTTGTTGAGCATCCAACTTCAGGTCAGGATCTTGTGGTCCATGAGTTTGAGCCCCTCGTTGGTCTCTGTGATGACAGTTCAGAGCCTGGAGCCTGCTTGTATTCTGTGTCTCCCTCTCTCTCTGCCCCTCCCCCACTCATGCTCTGTCATTCAAAAATGAATAAATATTTTAAAAAATTACATGGTAAACTTAAAATGTAACTCTAAACATTCAAAACCCAAATCAATTGTTGAAATATGAACCTAAAAATGTATCTAATTGTGGTATATCCATAATTTGAAAAACTATTACAAATTGAAAAATAGACCTCTGTTGTTTCTTAGAACTTCAATACCGAGCTTAGGAAACAAGAATTGCCATTTGACAAATTTCAGTTGGACTTGTTTATGTCATCAAATTTTGCTGTTGATAATTAGCAAAAGACTTTCACCTTGCAACTGTCTAGAGCTGATGACCTTACATATAATAGGATATAACACGTTTTCTAACAATTATAACACAGGAACAAACCGGAAAAATGAAAAGGGGGTACACAATGCCCTTACTGCTCCACTCCTTCCACAGAGGCCTTAGTTGTTGATAGTAGGATTCTTGCAAACAGAGAGTTTCTCTATTCTCTATTCCATGCTGTTTCCTTTTCTGTTACAATTGTTACCATCTTTAGAAATCTACAGAAAAAAAACATGCTGCTTGTGTCTTACTGAGGTTTAGTTTTAATAACCAAATTTACATTTGAGCCTAGATATAGAGGATGAGAAAGGTCGGACTCTCAGACTCTGGCAAAGCAATGGCCCAACATGTGAAAATGTTGGCATGTCTGAGAAGTCATGAGTTTTGGGATGCTGGGTCTGGTAAGGGAGGGGAGAACAGTAGGAAGTGAGATGAGAGAGATCATGAAGCCAGACCATTTATGGCCTTACAGGTCCTCTCAGGGTGAGGGATGCGTTCGGTGGAAAGTTACAGGGCAATAGGCGCCTGGAAACAGAGTGAGAACTAACTAAAGCGTTCTCAGAAAGAAAGCAGGTTCTGGGACTCACCCTACATAACTGACTTTTGGACTGGAATGGCCATTGTGCCAGGAAAGGCAGAATCCTTGTACCTATTACCTCATCTTGGTTTTATTCTCTCAGTAAATAGCACCACCTACTTCCTATTTGCTGAGGTCAAACACATCCTTGGTTTTGTTTTCTGTTTCTGTCTTAAAGCCCACATTCAGTCCATAAATCTTAGTTTGTGCTTCAAAGAGGATCTCAGTCTCTCTATTTTCTGTATTTACTTTTCCCTAGTCCAAGCAGTCCTCTGTCTCCTGAAGTATGGCAGCATCACCCTCACTTGTCTCCCTTCTCTGTCCTATTCTATCTTCCACAAAGCAGCCAGACACATACCATTAAAACACAGGTCAAGCTATATTGCATTACTATTTTGATCCCTCAGTGCCTTTCCACTGAATGCATTCCTCATCCTGAGAGGAGCTGTAAGGCCTTAAATGGTCTGGCCTCATGATCTCTCTCATCTCACTTCCTACTGTTCTCTCTTGCCTTACCAGACTCCAGCCTCCCTAGACTCATGACTTCTCAGACACGCCAACACTTTCACATGTTGGACCATTGCTGTGCCAGACTCTGAGAGTCATACCTTTCTCATCCTTTATATCTAGGCTCAAATGTAAACTTGGACATCCATTTCGAGGCATTTCATGCTTTGTAAAGGAACATGCCTCAGGCTAGTACCTCTAGTTTACAATGTCCGTATAATTTATTCCAGCTGGTATTATCACTTCTATTTGTCTCCTTTTTTTTTCTATTATCTACAACTATTGGAATAAGAGCTTGGTGACATTAGGGACTGAGTCACTTTGGTTCCTTGCTAGATCCTCTCCCCATCAGGGTCTAGAACTTCTAGTGCAGGCACTTAAGAAGTGATATTTATTGAATACACAGATGAAGGAATGGAAGGACTTCCAGTGAAGATGGTATCTGAGACATGTTTGAAAACACATATTAAATTTGAGTGGGAACAGGGTAAAGAGAGATAATAATCAACAAAGGTATGGAATCAGTCATGTAAGAGATGGCAGAGGAGGTAGGACAGGCTACTGGGGCAGAACTGATGGAAGCACATGTGTAAGGAAAGTGGCTGAAATGTGTTTAGTAAAAATATCATATGATATTTCTACCTTTAGTTTCTGTTTGGGGTTGAATTGTATTCAATAAAATTCACATGTTGAAGCTCTCACCCTCAGTACCACAGAATGTGTCTGTATTTGGAGATAGGGCCCTTAAATGTGTCTGTATTTTGGAGATAGGTGAATAAGTTCAAATGAAGCCATTAGAATAGGCTCTAATCCAATCTGATTAGTGTCCTGATGAGGAGAGGAAATTTGGGCACATGGAGAGATAGCAGGGACTTGTGTGCACAAAGAAAGAACAAGTGAAGAAACAGCAAGAGGCCTCAGGGGAAAACAATTCTTCTGGCTCTTTGATCTAGGACTTCCATAATTCATGAAAAAACTTTATAAGAAAATTAATTTTTGTTGTTTAAGCTACCCAGTCTATGGTATTTTGGTATTGAAGCCTGAGCAAATTAATATAGAATCCCTTGCATTGAGATACCCCAAATCCCCTTGACATGTAACTAAGAAACTAATACCCAGCTGTGCTTTGTCATGTGGCTCCAGTTTGGCCAATGAAAGTACTCCCTCTTCCAGGATACAGTGAAGGGCTCAGTATGAGCATGTGAACCAAGCAAGGAAGTCCTCCACAAGATAGACTATAGGACACAGGAAAACACAGGTCTTTCTTCTACTGAACTCGAATATGAGCTTTGAAAGCCAGGTGAGCCGGGTACTGCTGGCTTTTCTGTCCCATGAAGAATAACCTTGACACAGAGTACAGCAGAGCAAGAGATACAGAGGAAATAAGGGGAAATATTTTCATTATTGTTTGGTCAAAATGTGCTTAGTTAATTTTATCTCTGAGCTTTTTACTTTCTTTTTTTAAGTTAATTTATTTTGAGAAAGAGAGAGAGCACAGGAGCATGAGCAGGGGAGGGGCAGAAAGGGAGAGATAGAATCCCAAGCAGGCTCCATGGAATCAGAGCAGATCCCAATACAGGGCTCAAACTCATGAACCAAGGACCAAGAGATCATGACCTGAACAGAGATCAAGAGTCAGATGCTTAACTGACTGAGCCACCCAAGCATCCTTGGGCTTTTTAGTTTCTTAAGCTAATAAAATTCCATTTTTGTTTAATTGTGTAAAATGAAGACCTAAAAAATGATCTGGCTTCATCATACCATTGATAGTACAATTTTCTAGCATTACCCAGTGCTATCTCTGCTAATATTTGTTATTTATCCTTTAATACTTTTCCTATAAATATCCAAATGTAAGTCCATGATTAAATATAGGTATCAAATCAAATATAGGTATAAATATAGATATGGAAACAAATGTAGTCTTTTTTCAACAATGAATTTTGTGGAACCCAGCCATACCACTACATTGAGATCCATACAATGAAGTCATACAGAAATGTGGTTAAGATGGCAGACTTTGCCAGACTGCCTAGATTTATATCCAGTCTACCTTCAGGTGTGAATTTAAGCAAAACGTTTACCTTTCTGAGCCTCCATTTCTTCACCCTTAAGTGGAAACCATAGTAGCATCTACTTCCCCGGATTGTGTGAGCATCAAGAATTATGCAAGGAAAATGCCCTTCTGTTCTAGTGAGTATTGTCTATATTTCTTAGTTATGATAATTATAGTTGTTTTTTTTTAATTCACAGATAAGCAGCAAAGATTAGAGAGATCATTTGGCAGAGGCATTACTGGTGGATTAGAAGTGGTAAGAAATGGAGACCATTGCTGTTCTCCAGTGGAGGAGGACCTGTCCCCAGGACCTCTCCTGGGGAGGAACAGAGGGAGCAGTGGAGTTGAAAGGAGACCAGAGGAATGCAGGTGTTTCATTTTCAGACCAAGTGCCATTGGGAAAAGAGACATGTAGACCACCCCTCAGGAATATTTTAGTATTCTGATGTTGAAGAGAGAAGAAATTTGCAAATGTTTTCCAAAAGGGAGAAGAATATGTTCCATGGGACCAAAGAATGGTTTCAGGCTAAAACACAGTTGAGATACAGGGACAAAGAACGCAGAGGGTCTTGAAAGACCCCTTTCATTGCGGACTTCATTGCAATGTGAGATTCACTCAGGTTCGGGGAAACATCACTTCAGTTATTTCAGGAGGAAACACAGATGCCCTTATCTGCCTTAATAAATGAGCCTATTAATTCACAGGTCTAAGGTGAGGCCAGACTTTTCATAACATTCAGGGCATGATGCACATTGTGTTTTCAGCCAAACACAATTCTTTTTTATTGTCTTAGGATCAGAGTGAAGATATGGATTGAAACAGGACCCCAAGATATCATTTCAATATTGGAGGGATCAACTTGGTGCAATAAATTCATTCCTTTGGGAGCAATGTGGAGTAGAAAGGTCTGAGAAATAATAAACTTTCCAGAACTAGGATGGTCTCACTGCTAAGAGACCTACATCCTCTCTTCAATAGACAACCAAGTTACAGGCCTTAAGAAGCTGTTTTCTCCTCCCAAGCAGGACTGTCCATAAGCCAGCAGACTGTAAAAAGAGTATGGTAGTGGTCACTGTGTCTTTATTTTTCTTAAAATCTCTTACAAATTGATCATTAAATGTAGAATAGAAAGAATATCAGTTTTCTGGCCTGTAGAACTAGGTTCCAGCCATGTTTCTCCATTTCTGAAGTCAGACAATTTCATTGAAATCCTGGTGCTGCCACTCTGAGGGCTATGTTTCTGAGCATATTTGTTACCCTCAGCATACTTCAATATCTGTGTTTCCAAAGTGAGGACAACTGTAATACCTACTATAAAAGATTATGTTGTAGTTTAACTCTGAATACATGTTAAATGCTTAAACAATGCCTTTCACTTAACAAATAGTTAATTAATTTTATATACTGTTGTAATTACTAAACCATATAACCCTGAGATGCAAAGATTAAAAATAGTCACTGTCCATTCCATTCTAAGAGCTTGCATTTTAATGCTATGTAAAATAGATATGGCACTAAGGCTAAGGCTTCTGCAAACTTCAATCTAGTGAGATAGTGCCAAGGTAGCTGTAAAACAGCAATCATGAGAATTGTACTCTGGGTTTCTAAACACTTTTGCAGCAGGAAAACATTTTCTTTGATTGACTTTACAAAGCACATGCAGGAACTCTTGTGTTATAAGGAACACAAGGATCTTTAAAATAATACCACCAGGGGTACCTGGGTGGCTTATGCATAGAGCCTGCTTAGGATTCTCTCTCTCCATCTCTCTCTGACCCTACCCATCTTGCATTCTCTCTCTCTCTCTCTCTCTCTCTCAAAACAAATAATAGAATATTTAAAAAATAAAATAAAATAATCACTACCATTCCTTCCACTTTAAAAGGATTTTGAGCTGGAAAAATTCTGATCCTTTGCTCAGTGGAAGTTTGCTTCCAAACAATGAAAAAGTTATAAAGTTCAAGTCTATTCAGCAAGTTAGTTGGCCGTGTCTAGAAAAGTTAATAGGTAATATTTGAGATAGTACCTTTTTAACCTTGTAGAAATATAAAAACAAAATAAACATCAGTAGGAAATTTATTTGTAAATGAGACACCAAGATGCATACATTTTCATATTATTAATGGAAATTGCTTCCTTAAATTACTATGAAACTTGAATATTTAGTGCAATAATCATGTATTCAAAATAGCTGACTGAGAAAAGCAGTGGCTAGAGAAGAAAGGATGGTTGCAATTGCTTCTAATGAGATAATTGTTTCCCTCCTACCCAGTATTAATTTCAGTCTGGGCATGAGCCAACTGAGCTGGTCTATTCTGGGTTAGGCTTAAATTCAGCAGAAAAGAAAGAACTGACTAAGTAGCAATAAAGACCTCTAATATACCCATAAGCTGCTTAGTTGCTTTTGTCCTGGTTTATATTTGATTGTGTGTATATATGTATGTATGCTTAATTCATTCATTGTCTCCAACAGTTGTCATTACTCCATATCTAACACCTCACTCCCATCTCCTGGCATTATTCTTGGGAGCTCACTGTTCATGTGACCACTCAACACCTGGATTCACAATGCCTTAATTACCACATCACTAATATCTTTTCCTCTACTGGAAAGTAGTCAGTATTTACCCACTTCCAGGCTCATAGCCAGGGCCTTGTATTCACCAATAACTCACTGCCAAAATGAATTCCAATTTCCCACTCTCATGACAAACTCTCATGCTTTTGGACTAATTGTTGTAACCTCATCAACACCTTGTATCACTGATCTTATGACTTTCCAATTATCTATATCTATGTTATAGGTACTTAATTTGTTATAAATACAGATAATTAATTTTCTTCATAATTTATCTTAAATCAATTATCCCTATTTATAGTCACTTAGTTTAAATTAATCTCAAACTTCTGGTACAACTTTCACTCCATCATAGCTACTAATCCTTTGCCACAGAAAATCTGAAACAAGCTTTCTTCATCTTGACACAGGTGAATTGCTGAAGACAGAAATCAGAAAAAGGGATTGGTCAGTAAATTTATGACCACCCATCTCAACACTAGTTGACAATCTTACTTGTTTCTCAAATAAGCTCACTCATCTATTTTCCTTAAGTAACTCTTATATTCTCCATTTTATTCAAGATTTATTCAAATATCCACTTTCCCATTCCTATTGTGAGCACTAACTAATGTCTTACCCTTATTGAGAAAACTTAAGTCGTGAAATAAGAATTCCCTTTGTGTCCCAGAGGAGAGGAGGGATTAACTTTTCCACATTTTATCAATTTTTTATTTCCTCCTATTTAATAAAACAGTATTTCTCCTGTTAAAATAGCAAACACATACAAACACACTGGAACTGAACAATTAAGTAAATGGATGGCAGGTGCTGGAAGACAGTTGTCTCCCTGTTGGAGTAGGAGACACAGATAAGCAAGTAGAGGAGGCTAGACTGATTTGTGTGATACTGAATTAGATGGAGACATAGTATGGACTCATGTTTAGTTTAACACAGATACATATAGTTTCATATAGAAGTTTTTTGAAGCTACATGTTTACACAGAATTTGCTATATACCTGTACATTCTCTTGCTCTGTCAGCTGAGAAGGCTTACAAGAAATGACCATCTAGTAGTAAAAAGCACACTTAGAACCTCAATCTTTGTTTCTAATGCCATTCTTCAATAAAAGGAACCAGGACTTCTTGTAGAAATGGTGGATTGCATAACTAACACAAGAAATATAAAAGAAGACCATGAAGCATACTGTAATGTCAGAAAGAAAGAAAGTGCTACACACATACATGAATCACATGAGACAACTGAAGGAGCTCCAAGTGACCAAAGTTGGAACATTTTGAGCAAAAAAAAAAAGTAGATAAGGTGATATTGGATTATATAACAAAATATAAAATCATGAGTCCATACTGATAGAAATAAATGATTGAATAAATAAATAAGGAGAGAAAAGGAGATGACTATCCTATGTTGAAGAATTCCAAATAATTTATGAAGACACTCTGCCCTCAATAAGGTAGAATATAATATCTCAGCCTTTAAATTTGAGCAGCTTATAGTGACTCTGTACCAAATAGTACAGTACAGAAGTGGGGAGGACAACTTTACAGTGGAGAAAACTGACAGACACTCTTTCAGCCAGGAAATCAATGTCAAAATCAACAAAGAAAAGGCATGGTGATAATATGTACCCTTTATATAATGCCAAGAGCATGGCATTTTATCTCTGTGGTTTTCATCCTCAAAATCTATACCTGCAGTCTAACCATGAGAAAAAAATTATAAAATATTCAATAAAGGAACATTCTACAAAATGCCTACCTAGTGCTCCTCAAAACTGTCAAGGCCATCAACAACAAGGAAAGTCAGAGAAAACGTCACAGACACAAGAAGCCAAGGAGACAACTAATGAGAGCTAAATGCAATGTAGTATACTAAATGGGATCCTGGAGCAGAAAAAAAAAAAAGTATATTAGGGAAAAACTAAAGATGTCTTAATAAAGCATGGACTTGAGTTAGTAACAATGTACCAATATTGGTCCATTAATTGTAACAAATATGCCATACTAATGTAAGATATTAATAACAGAGGAAACTGGGTGAGGGTTATAAAATAAGTCTCTGTATTATCTTCATAATTTTTGAAATGTCCTTGCAAAATTTCACTCACAGAATCTCCCTTAGAATGTCTTGTAGGTCTGGTTTAGTGGTGATGAATGTCTTCAGTTTTTGTTTGTTTGGGACGACCTTTACCTCTCTATTGTGAATGACAGACTTGCTGGATAAAGGATTCTCAGCTGCATATTTTTTGTTCATCATATTGAAGATTTCCTTCCATTCCTTTCTGGCCTGCCATGTTTCAGTAGATAGGTCTGCTACTACCCTCATGTGTCTACCTTTGTTTTTTAGGGCCTGATTATCCTTAGCTGCTTTCAGAATTTTCTCTTTATCCTTGTATTTTGCCAGTTTCACTGTAATATGTCATGCAGAAGACAGATTCAAGTTACATCTGAAGGGAGTTCTCTGTGCCTCTTGGGTTTCAATTCCTCTTTCCTTCCCCATATTAGGGAAGTTCTCAGCTATGATTTGTTCAAGTACCCCTTCAGCCCCTTTCTTTCTTTTATGTCTTGAAGTCCTATGATACGGATATTGTTTCATTTGATTGCATCACTTAGTTCTCTAATTCTCCCATCATACTCCTGGATTTTTTATCTCTCTTTTTCTCAGAGTCCTTTTTTTCCCATAATTTTATCTTCTAATTCACCTATTCTCTCCTCTGCCTCTTCAATGTGTGCTGTGGCAGCCTCCATTTTAATTTGCACCTCATTTATAGAATTTTTTAAATTCCTCATGACTAATTTGTAGTCCCTTGATCTCCTTAGCAATAGATTTTCTGCTGTCCTCTATGCTTTTTTTCAAGCCCAGCGATTAATTTTATGACTGTTATTCTAAATTCTTGTTCCATTATATTGCTTAAATCATTTTTTAACAATTTATTAGCTGTCACTACTTCCTGGAGTTTCTTTTGAGAAGAATTCTTCCATTTCGTCATTTTGGGTAGTCCCTATGGTGACTCCAAACTTCAGGGCACCTCCCCTGTGCTGTCTGGAGAAACTTGTGTTGGGGGAGGTCACAGTTAGACTTGATGCCTGCCCCCAGCCCACTGCTGGGGCCACAGTCAGACTGGTGTGTACCTTATCTTCCCCTCTCCCAGGGAAAAACTCACTGTGGAGTGGTGTGGCCCCTGTCTGGGCTGGTTGCACACTGCCAGGCTTGTGGTGCTGCTTCCATGGGATCTGGCCAATGGCATATTAGACGGGTTGGATCTGAAAGGTTCACAGAAGCAGAAGGGGCAGGCTTAGCTAGCTTTGCCATTCATGGTCCCCTGTGGTAGGGGCCCTGCGGCACTGGGAGGGAGGTAGGCCCGTCTGAGGGATGGATCCACAGAAACACAGCATTGGGCATTTGCACAGTGCAAGCAAGTTTAGTAATGGGAATGGTTCCCTTTGGAAATTCAGCTGGGGGATGGGAGATGGCAATGGTGCTTGCCAGTGCCTTTGTTCCCCCACTGAGCTATGTCCTTCCAGGGCTCAACAACTCTCCCTCCCAGTGTCCTCTCACCCTCACTGCTCTCAGAAAGCAGAGCTGTTGACTTTTAACATTCCATATGTTAAGTCCCACTGGCTGTCAGAAGTCTCGCAGTCTGGCCCCTCTGCTTTTGTAAGCCAGACTTCAGTGGCTCTGCCTTGCCAGGCGGTCTGCCCCTCCCCAAGTTTTTCTTGAATAAGCTGAACTTCATTGAGTATGAGAACCAGACATTTTACATATGAATTTTGTGCTAATTTTGTGAACTCATGTTTTGTTTTTGTTGTGGTTGTTGTTGTTGTGGTTGTTGTTAGTATACCCTGAAAAATTATCTTCCTCTGAATAAAGGTGGATAGTAACCTATCTCAAGGTTTAGGAAACTTTTCTGCTATCTATTCTGAATACAGTCTGCTTTTGATGATGGAGACATTGAGACCCTGACAAGGATTTAGGTCCTTTCAGAATCATTAGGATTTTTCCTCCATGGAGTCTCCTTCATTCAAAATATTTATTAAAACTGGAAAACTTGGTTCAACTCCTATCTCTACCATGATAACTCCAATATTGAAGTTAAAGGGATAAATTCACCAAATCCTAAAAGCTAGTTCACATCTGGTATCTATTGTTGCTAAAGGTTCTGAAGGAAAAGCCACTGAGGAATTCCGAGGTTCTGTTCCAGGAATGCAGCAGTATGTGGATGCCCCTCTCTGCAGCTGCACACAAGCATCTCTTGCTCTTTTCCTTCTGATATCCACTCCCAGGACCTGCCAATCACATTGACATCTCCAGAGAGTAATTGATCACAAAGCAGAGATTGATTTCCAATGAAAGGTTTATGGTCTTGTTGAGACAGCTGCCCTCTGACCATGCACATTATTTATCCCTATCCCTTTGACAAGGGCATGTAATTATTCTCACTCTGTCTGCCCTGGTATGAGGTCACAAATCTGGGCAGGTTCATTAAAGTGTCTACATGTCGAGGAGCATCTTGTTAGGAGGATTGTTTGGCAGTCAGGCCTCTCTGCTGTCTCCACTGGAGAGGTGACTGACACAGTAGAGGAGTTACTTGTTTATAACCCACTTATTTGCCATTCTTTTTTTTTTTTTTTTTTTTTTTTTATTTTTTTTATTTATTTATTTTTTTTTTTAAATTTTTTTTTTCAACGTTTTTTATTTATTTTTGGGACAGAGAGAGACAGAGCATGAACGGGGGAGGGTCAGAGAGAGGGAGACACAGAATCGGAAACAGGCTCCAGTCTCTGAGCCATCAGCCCAGAGCCTGACGCGGGGCTCGAACTCACGGACCGCGAGATCGTGACCTGGCTGAAGTCGGACGCTTAACCGACTGCGCCACCCAGGCGCCCCACTTATTTGCCATTCTTAAACAGCTCTGGGAGCAAAGCATGCCAGAAACTTGACCTGGCTCTGACAGCTTGGGGGTGTGGGGGGTGGGAGAGGATAAAGAGAGGGAGGGAGGAATGCAAGAAGAGTGGACATTCCACCCCAAGATCCTGGAGCCTGTATCTTCTCTTTCCACACTCACCACAGCTAGGCTACTGTTTCAAGTCCAAACCAAGCTCTCAGAAATTTTGCAGTGGCTAAGGATATTCTTCTGTTGACTGCACAGGGATCTGGATATGATTGTTTTGGACCACAGGAAGAGACACTGTTTCTCTACCCTGAGAACTGGAATGTTCAGAGGGAGAAAATTAAGGTGTAGCTAAGGTTATATTTTTGCCATTCCCTTTAGTATCTCTGAGCCTTGGTTTCTTCATTAGTAAAATGACAATAAATGTATGTATTTACTTTCTTCTCAAGGTTATTATGATATGAAGTGAAAAAATGTATAAGGAAGTTTTTGAAAAGATCCCTAAAGTTTTCACCTGTGCACAAGAAACATTAGGGAATAAAACATTTCTAGATTAATCCCTGGAAAAATTTTAACAATGGCGTTCTCATATTTTATTTGTCTTGACAGTGGGAGGGTTGGATGACTCAATGCAGAGAAGGCAACTTATAAAAGGATCCAGAACCAGTGGTGAGACAGAACTCTCACCAATCTAGAGGTAGTTTAGCATTCATCACTTCCTACTTATAGGAAAGGCATCTGTAACACTCAGGGAGCAGAGAGTGACACAGGAGAAGGAAAACAAGAACAGCAGGAAAAGGAGGATGAAGAGGAGAGGATTTTAAGTCCTACATTTTAAGTCCTAACATCAGCAGTTCTCAAGTTTTCATAATACAATTGCTCTGACATTTGCACTGATGGCACAAAATCAAAGATGGAGACAACTCCAGGTGTCTTGCTATGAATCAAGATGGTGGTACCTAACTATAGTCATAGTATTCTTCAGTGCCACATGTCCACAGTAATAAAACAGGCCCAAAAATAAAACATGTTAGTTATCCTTCAAAATGTCCTTGATTAAACAGTAAAAATTATAAATGTTATTAAATTTAATCTCTTTTAATTTCATCTTTTTAACGTTCTGTAAGGTGAAATGGGGAATACATCTCGAACTCTTCTGATGTATGCTGAAGCATAATGGTTATCTTGAGGAAAACCACATACACAAGTATTGACCAAGCCATTTTTTTTCATGGAATGGGCATTTTCTAAATATTAATGAAACTCAAGGAAAGTAACTGAAGTGATATTATGTATTGTTGAGAAATCTGAGCTTTTAAATGAAAATTTAAAATTTGCAAAACTTGTATCTGGCAAGAGAGTTTGACAGATTTTTCAATACAAAAAATAGAAAGCTTTTTCTCATTCTTTATATTTCTAACTCCTACTCATCCTCTAAAACTCAGCTCCTTTTGAATTTCCTCAGAATCTTTCAACTGCTTTTCTTGCTGCAGGTTTGTGTGTGTGCATGTGTGTTTCTGCATATCTCTATATATCTATATATCTACACCTACATCTATATCCATCTCTATTGCCTATCATCCATCTATTGTCTCTATCTATCGTCATCATCATCTATCTATCTGTCTTTATTTAAATGTTCATTCTACTTAGAGGTTTTTTTTTCTTTCCAGTCACTATTCAATATGACACTAACATTGAGCAGAAACACAAAAACTATATAATTTACCATAATATTTTTTGTTCACATGCATAGTTCAGGAATGTTAGTGTTTAGCTACTTTTTAGTCAATATTTCCTATTTTACACCTAATTGAGGACCAAAATAAATTTGTATTTATTTGAATTAATTTTACTGAAAATATGGAAATACTGAAAGCAAGAAGGAAAACACACTAAACACTTAGTATATCCTCAATACTTAATAAAAACTCTTTTTTTTAATTTTTAAATGTTTATTTATTTTTTGAGAGAGAGATAGACAAAGCACACGTGGGGGAGGGGCAGAGAGAGAGAGAGAGAGAGGCCATATCAGGCTCCAGGCTCCTAGCTATCTGCCCAGAGCCCGATGTGGAGCTCAAACTCATGAGCTGTGATATCATGACCTGAGCTGAATTTGGGCACTTAACTAACTGAGCCACCCAGATGCCCCAATAAAAAAACTCTTGTTTACTATATCTATGGTCATCTCCTATTAATTTAATTTTTCACCCAGTATTTCTATCAAATGACCCTCCATACTAATACCAAATTAAAATTCATGATGCAATTCTTTTTATCACATTATCTCCAGAATACCAAATTTCCTATGATTTTTCACTATATAGACTAAAAAAATAAAATCTGTGCTTCTGGTAACAATAACAAGTATTAGTAGAAAATTCCATCAACTGAGGATGACTAGAAAAGCTTGTCAAATGTAGGAGAAAAATATGAAAGCATTAGAGGGCTCCAAGTCAGGAAATATTTGAGAAAACAAAATCCTGGAGAGAAACAAACAAACAAAGATTTGGAAACAACATGTAGTGCTGATTGTACCCTAATATTTTCCATCCCCAAGTGGTTATTGAATGCCTGCAAAAGTAAGTAGAAGTGTGGAAAATGAAAAGCTTAGAACACAATTAGAGCTCTGGAAGTCTAATGGAGATAGGGAAACAAAGTGGGAGTTCATAATTTGCCAAGGAAGAAAGTCCATCATCCCATATATCATATTGGAATGCACAGAGGGCTATGCATTCAGAGTTAAGGTGAATTAGAAATAAAAGACCCTCAGAAAGTCTGAAGCCCTGCTTCAAATGATCTTACTTTCTGATTAAATTAAGGTTATCTTTCTGTGTCCTATTTATCTGCCATAGGCAAGTATGATTTCACTCTAGAGAAACAGAACATCAGCCAGAATTAGAATGATCTTTACAATTTTTCATACACATATTTGTTAGTCAATGAATGTTTATCAGGTATACCAGGAGAAAATACCATGTGACTGAAAACACAGAAACAATCAAAAAGCCAACCGACATTGGGAAACAGACCCATTGGATGAATAGTTGCTGGTTTGTGTCAGACATGGAATTTAAAATAAATATAATGAATATATTCAAAAAATTAGATAACAAGGTACAGATTTTTATATGATATGTAGAATTTATAAAAGAAACAAAGTATAAAGTAAAGTAAAAAAGAATCAGTCTTATTAAAAGCCAATTATAAAAGTAAAGACAATAAGTGGAATTAAGAAATTCAAACTAAATTGGTTTAATAGCAGATTAACCAGAATTGAAGACAGCATTAATGATTACTGAATTGATTATATCTTGATTTAAATATAGATAAAAAGATATAGATATAGAAACTACCTTAGGAGATATGTAAGAAAGAGTGAATGCATGTTCATACACATATATGCATGTTGTGCAACATGTGTGTATGTGTATGTATATGTGTGTGTGTGCGTGTGTGTGTGTGCCTGTGTGTGTAAAAGGAGAGAAAGAGAGAAACAGATAGATATTCAGTGACATAATAGGGTATAAATATTATATGAGGAAATATCTTTGGAAAATTTTATAAAATAACTAAAAGTCATTATACACAGGTTTAAGATGTATGGAAACTTCAAGAAGAATTAAAGGAAAATCCACACAGTTACATCAAAAATAAATTGCTAAAAACTAAAGGAAAACATTATTTTTTAAATTTTAATATTAATTTATTTTTATTGTTTTAAATATGTTATTATCAAATTGACTAACATACAGTGTATACAGTGTGCTCTTGGTTTTGTGGGTAAATTCTTGTGATTCATCGCTTATATACAATACCCAGTGCTCATCCCAACAAGTGCCCTCGTCAGTGGCCATCACCCATTTTCCCCTTTTCCCCCCCACATGAACGCTCAGTGTGTTCTCTGTATTTAACAGTCTCTTATGGTTTGCCTCCATCCCTCTCTATTTGTAACTATTTTTTCCCTTTTCTTTCCCCCATTATCTTCTGTTAAGTTTCTCAAGTTCCACATATGAGTGAAAACATATGATATCTGTCTTTCTCTGACATGTCTTCCATCCATGTTGCTCCAAATGGCAGGATTTGACTCTTACTCATTGGCAAGTAGTATTCCATTGTATATATAAACCACATCTTTATCCATTCATCAGTTAATGGACATTTAGGCTCTTTCCATAATTTGTCTATAGTTGAAAGTACTGCCATAAAATTGGGGTATATGTGCCCCTAGGAATCAGCACTTTTGTATCCTTTGGATAAATTCCTAGTGTTTTTCTGGGTTGTAGGGTAGTTCTATTTTTAACTTTTTGAGAAACCTGCACACAGTTTTCCAGAGTGGCTGCCCTGGTTTGCATTCTTGGAACAGTGAATTGGGGTTACCATTTCTCCACATCGTCACCAGTATCTGTTGTTACTGAGTTGTTAATTTTATTTTGTTTATTTATTTATTAAAAAAATTTTTTTTTTAACATTTATTTATTTTTGAGACAGAGAGAGACAGAGCATGAATGGGGGAGGGTCAGAGAGAGGGAGACACAGAATCTGAAACAGGCTCCAGGCTCTGAGCTGTCAGCACAGAGCCCGACGCGGGGCTAGAACTCACAGACAGCAAGATCATGACCTGAGCCGGAGTCGGCCATTTAACCAACTGAGCCACCCAGGCGCCCCCTGATTTGTTAATTTTAATCACTCTGACTGGCGTGAGGTGGTATCAGGGAGGTTTTGATTTTTTAATTAATTAATTAATTAATTAATTAATGCATTTATTTTTCTATTTTTTTCAATATATGAAATTTATTGTCAAATTGGTACATACAAGTATGTAAGTGTATGACATACAACACCCAGTGCTCATCCCAAAAGGTGCCCTCCTCAATACTCATCTCCCAAACTCCCCGCCCTCCCATCCCCCATCAACCCTCAGTTTGTTCTCAGTTTTTAAGAGTCTCTTATGCTTTGGCTCTCTCTACTCTAACCTCCTTTTTTTTTTCTTCCCCTCCCCCATGGGTTTCTGTTAAGTTTCTCAGGATCCACATAAGAGTGAAAACATATGGTATCTGTCTTTCTCTGTATGGCTTATTTCACTTAGCATCACACTCTCAAGTTCCATCCATGTTGCTACAAAGGGCCATATTTCATTCTTTCTCGTTGCCACGTAGTACTCCATTGTGTATATAAACCACAATTTCTTTATCCATTCATCAGTTGATGGACATTTAGGCTCTTTCCATAATTTGGCTATTATTGAGAGTGCTGCTATAAACATTGGGGTACAAGTGCGCCTATGCATCAGTACTCCTGTATCCCTTGGATAAATTCCTAGCAGTGCTATTGTTGGGTCATAGGGTAGGTCTATTTTTAATTTTTTGAGGAACCTCCACACTGTTTTACAGAGTGGCTGCACCAGTTTGCATTCCCACCAAGAGTGCAAGATGGTTCCCGTTTCTCCACATCCTCTCCAGCATCTATAGTCTCCTGGTTTGTTCATTTTGGCCACTCTGACTGGCATGAGGTGATATCTGAGTGTGGTTTTGATTTGTATTTCCCTGATGAGGAGCGACGTTGAGCATATTTTCATGTGCCTGTTGGCCATCTGGATGTCTTCTTTAGAGAAGTGTTTATTCATGTTTTCTGCCCATTTCTTCACTGGGTTATTTGTTTTTCGGGTGTGGAGTTTGATGAGCTCTTTATAGATTTTGGGTACTAGCCCTTTGTCCAATATGTCATTTGCAAATATCTCTTCCCGTTCCGTTGGTTGCCTTTTAGTTTTGTTGGTTGTTTCCTTTGCTGTGCAGAAGCTTTTTATCTTCATAAGGTCCCAGTAGTTCATTTTTGCTTTTAATTTCCTTGCCTTTGGGGATATGTCCAGTAAGAAATTGCTACGGCTGAGGTCAGAGAGGTTTTTTCCTGCTTTCTCCTCTAGGGTTTTGATGGTTTCCTGTCTCACATTCAGGTCCTTTATCCATTTTGAGTTTATTTTTGTGAATGGTGTGAGAAAGTGGTCTAGTTTCACTATTCTGCATGTTGCTGTCCAGTTCTCCCAGCACCATTTGTTAAAGAGACTGTCTTTTTTCCATTGGATATTCTTTCCTGCTTTGACAAAGATGAGTAGGCCATATTTTTGTGAGTCTAGTTCCGGGGTTCCTATTCTATTCCATTGGTCTATGTGTCGTTTTGTGCCAATACCATGCTGTCTTGATGATTACAGCTTTGCAGTAGAGGCTAAAGTCTGGGATTGTGATGCCTCCTGCTTGGTCTTCTTCTTCAAAATTACTTTGGCTATTTGGGGCCTTTTGTGATTCCATATGAATTTTAGGATTGCTTGTTCTAGCTTCGAGAAGAATGCTGGTGCAATTTTGGTTGGGATTGCATTGAATGTGTAGATAGCTTTGGGTAGTATTGACATGTTGACAATATTTATTCTTCCAATCCATGAGCATGGAATATTTTTCCATTTCTTTATACCTTCAATTTTCTTCATAAGCTTTCTATAGTTTTCAGCATACAGATCTTTTACATCTTTGGTTAGATTTATTCCTAGGTATTTTACCCTTCTTGGTCCAATTGTGAATGGGATCAGTTTCTTTATTTGTCTTTGTTGCTTCATTATTAGTGTTTAAGAATGCAACTGATTTCTGTACATTGATTTTGTATTCTGCAACTTTCCTAAAGTCATGTATCAGTTCTAGCAGACTTTTGGTGGAGTGTATCGGATTTCCCGTGTATAATATCATGTCATCTGCAAAAAGTGAGAGCTTGACTTCATCTTTGCCCATTTTGATGCCTTTGATTTCCTTTTGTTGTCTGATTGCTGATGCTAGAACTTCCAACTCTATGTTAAACAACAGCGGTGAGAGTGGACATCCCCTGTTGTGTTCCTGATTTCAGGGAAAAAGCTCTCAGGTTTTCCTCATTGAGGATGATATTAGCTCTGGGCTTTTCATAAATAGCTTTTATGATCTTTAAGTATGTTCCTTCTATCCCGACTTTCTCGAGGGTTTTTATTTAAAAACTTGCTGAATTTTGTCAAATGCTTTTTCTGCATCGATTGACAGGATCATACGGTTCTTATCTTTTCTTTTATTAATGTGATGTATCATGTTGATTGATTTGCCAATGTTGAACCAGCCCTGCATCCCAGGAATGAATCCCATTTGATCATGGTGAATAATTCTTTTTATATGCTGTTGAATTCGATTTGCTAGTATCTTTTTGAGAATTTTTGCATCCATATTCTTCAGGGATATTGACATGTAGTTTTCTTTTTTTACTTGGTCTCTGTCTGGTTTAGGAATCAAAGTAATGCTGGCTTCAGAGAATGAGTCTGTAAGTTGTCCTTCCCTTTCTATTTCTTGGAATAGCTTGAGAAGGATAGGTATTATCTCTGCTTTAAACATCTGATAGAACTCCTCTGGAAAGCCATCTGGTCCTGGACTCTTATTTGTTGGGAGATTTTTGGTAACTGATTCAATTTCTTTTCTGGATATGGGTCTGTTAAGCTTTCTATTTCCTCCTGATTTAGTTTTGGAAGCGTGTGGGTGTTTAGGAATTTGTCCATTTCTTCCAGGTTGTCCAATTTGTTGGCATATAATTTTTCATAGTATTCCCTGATAATTACTTGTATCTCTGAGGGATTGGTTGTAATAATTCCATTTTCATTCGTGATTTTATCTTTTTGGGTCATCTCCCTTTTCTTTTTGAGAAGCCTGGCTAGAGTTTTATCAATTTTGTTTATTTTTTCAAAAAACCAACTCTTGGTTTCGTTGATCTGCTCTACCATTTTTTTAGATTCTGTATTGTTTATTTCTGCTCTGATCTTTATTATTTCTCTTCTTCTGCTGGGTTTAGGCTGCCTTTGCTGTTCTGCTTCTATTTCCTTTAGGCGTGCTGTTAGATTTTGTATTTGGGATTTTTCTTGTTTCTTGAGATAGGCATGAATTGCAATGTATTTTCCTCTCAGGACTGCCTTCGCTGCATCCAAAAGCTTTTGGATTGTTGTATTTTCATTTTCGTTTGTTTCCATGTATTTTTAAATTTCTTCTCTAATTGCGTGGTTGACCCACTCATTCTTTAGTAAGGTGTTCTTTAACCTCCATGCTTTTGGAGGTTTTCCAGACTTTTTCCTGTGGTTGATTTCAAGCTTCATAGCACTGTGGTCTGAAAGTATGCATGTATGATCTCAATTCTTGTAAACTTATGAAGGGCTGTTTTGTGACCCAGTACATGATCTATCTTGGAGAATGTTCCATGTGCACTCTAGAAGAAAGTATATTCTGTTGCTTTGGGATGCAGAGTTCTAAATATATCTGTCAAGTCCATCTGATCCAATGTATCATTCAGGGTCCTTGTTTCTTCATTGACCGTGTGTCTAGATGCTCTATCCATTTCTGTAAGTGGACTGTTAAAGTCCCCTGCAATTACCACCTTCTTGTCAATAAGGTTGCTTATGTTTGTGAGTAATTGTTTTATATATTTGGGGGCTCCGGTATTTGGCGCATAGACATTTATAATTGTTAGCTCTTCCTGATGGATAGACCCTGTGATTATTACCTAATGCACTTCTTCATCTCTTGTTACAGCCTTTAATTTAAAGCCTTCATCTCTTGTTACAGCCTTTAGTTTGTCTGATATAAGTATGGCTACTCCAACTTTCTTTTGACTTCCAGTGGCATGATAAATAATTCTCCATCCCCTCACTCCCAATGTGAAGGTGTCCTCAGGTCTAAAATGAGTCTCTTGTAGACAGCAAATACATAGGTCTTGTTTTTTTATCCATTCTGATACCCTATGTCTTTTGGTTGGCGCATTTAGTCCATTTACATTCAGTGTTATTGTAGAAAGATATGGGTTTAGAGTCATTGTGATGTCTGTAGGTTTCATGCTTGTAGTGATGTCTCTGGAACTTTGTCTCACAGGATCCCCCTTAAGACCTCTTGTAGAGCTGGTTTAGTGGTGACGGATTCCTTCAATTTTTGTTTGTTTGGGAAGACCTTTATCTCTCCTTCTATTCTAAATGACAGACTTGCTGGATAAAAGATTCTCGGTTGTATATTTTTTTCTGTTCTTCACATTGAAGATCTCCTGCCATTCCTTTCTGGCATGCCAAGTTTCAGTAAGAGATCAGTCACGAGTCTTATAGGTCTCCCTTTATGTTAGAGCACGTTTATCTCTAGCTGCTGTCAGAATTTTCTCTTTATCCTTGTATTTTGCCAGTTTCACTATGATATGTAGTGCAGAAGATCAATTGAAGTTACATCTGAAGGGAGTTCTGTGCCTCTTGGATTTCAACGCCTTTTTCCTTCCCCAGATCATGGAATTACTCACCTATTATTGCTTGAAGTACACCTTCAGCACGTTTCCCTCTCTCTTCCTCCTCTGGAATACCAATTATGCAAAGATTATTTCTCTTTAGTGCATCACTTAGTTCTCTAATACTCCCCTCATACTCCTGGATTGTTTTTATCTCTCTTTTTCTCAGCTTCTTTTTCCATAATTTTATCTTCTAATTCACCTATTCTCTCCTCTGCCTCTTCAGTCCGAACCGTAGTTGTCTCCATTTTATTTTGCAGCTCATTGATAGCATTTTTTTAGCTCTTCCTGTATGTTCTTTAGTCCCTTGATCTCTGTAGCAATAGATTCTCTGCTGTCCTTTATACTGTTTTCAAGCTGAGGGATTAATTTTATGACTATTATTTTAAATTCATTTTCTGTTATATTGTTTAAATGGTTTTTGATCAGTTCGTTCGCTGTTGTTATTTCCTGGACGTTTTTTTGAGGGGAATTCTTCCATTTCGTCATTTTGGATAGTCCCTGGTGTGGTGTGGGACTGTGGGCATTTCCCCTGTTGAATTACTTGCGTTGGTGGGCGGGGCCGTGGTCAGACCTGAAGTCTGCCCCCAGCCCACCACTGGGGCCACAGTCAGATTGGTGTGTGCCTTTTCTTCCCCTCTCCTAGGGGTGGGATTCACTGTGGGGTAGCGTGGCCCATCTGGGCTACATGCACACTGCCAGAATTGTGGTGCTGGGGATCTGACATATTAGCTGGGGTGGATAGGCAAGGTGCACTGGGGCGGGAGGGGCAGGCTAAGCTTGCTTTTCCTTCAGTGATCTGCTTCAGGAGGGGCCCTGTGGCAGTAGGAGGGAGTCAGACCCGCTGCCAGAGGGGTGGTTCCACAGAAGCACAGCGTTGAGTGTTTGCGCAGAGCACCAAATTTCCCTGGCAGGAACTGGTTCCCTTTGGGATTTTGGCTGGGGGATGGGTGAGGGAGATGGCGCTGGCGAGCTCCTTTGTTCCCCGCCAAGCTGACCTCTGTCGTCCAGGGCTCAACAACTCTCCCTCCAGTTGTCCTCCAGCCCTCTCGTTCTCAGAGCCCAGCTGGTAGCTTATAACCTTCCAGATGTCTAGTCCCGCTTGCTGTCAGAACACACTCCATTCAGCCCCTCCGCTTTTGCAAGCCAGACTCGGGGGCTCTGCTTTGCCGGCGGGCTGCCCCTCTGCACTGGCTCCCTCCTGCCAGTCCACTGAACGTGCATGGCCTTGCCGCCCCTCCTACCCTCTTCTGTGGGCCTCTCGTCTGCGCTTGGCTCCGGAGACTCCATTCTGCTAGTCTTCTGGAGGTTTTCTGGGTTATTTAGGGAGGTGTAGGTGGAATCTAAGTGTTTAGCAGGATGCTCGGTGAGCCCAGTGTCCTCCTATGCCGCCATCTTCCCAGGATCTCAATTTATTTATTTATTTTGAGAGAGATAGAGACAGTGTGAGCAGGAGAGGGGCAGAGAGACAGGGGTGGGGGGAGAGAGAAGCTCATGCAGGATCTGTACTGTCAGAGCAGAGGCTGACATGGGGCTTGAACTCATGAAACCCCAAGATTATGACCTAAGCCAAAACCAAGCCTTCTATTGTTTATTTTTTCAATAAAACCAAGTCTTGGACGCTTAACCAACTGAGCCAACCAGGCACCCCATCAGTGTGGTTTTGATTTGTATTTCCCTGATGATGAGTGACGTTGAGCATCTTCTCATGTGTCTGTTGGCCATCTGGATGTCTTCTTTGGGAAAGTGTGTATTCATATCTTCTGCCCATTGCTTCACTGGATTATTTGTTTTTCAGGGGTTGAGTTTGGTACTTTTTTATAGATTTTGACTACTAACCCTTTATCCAATATGTCATTTGCAAATATCTTCTCCCATTCCATCAGTTGCCTTTTGGTTTTCTTGGCTGTTTCCTTTGCAGGACAGAAGCTTTTTATCGTGATGAAGTCCCAATAGTTCATTTTTGCTTTTAATTCCCTTGCCTTTGGAGATGTATTGAGCAAGAAATTGCTGTGGCTGAGGTCAAAGAGGTTGTTGCCTGCTTTCTCCTCTAGGGTTTTGATGATTTCCTGTCTCACATTTAAGTCTTTCATCCGTTTTGAGTTTATTTTTGTGTGCTGTAATAAAGTGGTCCAGGTTCATTCCTCTGCATGTTGCTGTCCAGTTCTCTCAGGGCCATTTGCCAAAGAGACTGTCTTTTTTCCACTGGATACTCTTTCCTGTTTTGTCAAAGATTAGTTGGTCATATATTTGTGGGTCCAATTCTGATTTCTCTATTATATTCCATTGGTCTATATGTCTGTTTTTGTGCCAATATCATACTGTCTTGATGATTAGAGCTTTGTAGTAGAGGCGAAAGTCTGGGGTCGTGATGCCTCCCACTTTGGTTTTCTTTTTCAACATTACTTTGGCTATTTGGGGTCTTTTGTGGTTCCATAGAAATTTTAGGATTGTTTGTTCTAGCTTTGAAAAGAATGCTGGTGCAATTTTGATTGGGATTGCATTGAATGTATAGACTGTTTTGGGTAATATTGACATTTTAACAATATTTATTCTTCCAATTCTTGAACATTGAATGTTTTTCCATTTATTTCTGTCTTCTTCAATTACCTTCATAAGTTTTCTAGAGCTTTCAGCTTACAAATCTTTCACATCTTTGGTTAGGTGTATTCGTAGGTATTTTATGGTTCTTGGTACAATTGTAAATGGGATTGATTTCTTGATTTCTCTTTCTGTTGCTTCATTATTGGTGCATAGAAATGCAACCAATTTCTGTACATTGATTTTGGATCCTGCGATTTTGCTGAATTCATGGTTCTAGCAGCTTTTGGTGGAATCTTTCAGGTTTTCCATGTAGAGTATCATGTCATCTGTGAAAAGTAAAAGTTTGCCTTCATCTTTGCCAAGTTTGATGCCTTTGATTTCCTTTTGTTGTCTGATTGCTGATGCTAGGACTTCCAACACTATGTTAAATGACAGTGGTAGAGTGGACATCTCTGTTGTCTTCCTGATCTCAGGGGAGAAAGGTCTAAATTTTTCCCCATTGTTGATGATATTACCTGTGGTTTTTTTTAATATGGCTTTTATGATGTTTAAGTATGTTCCTTCTATCCCGACTTTCTTGAGGGCTTTTTTCAAGAAAGGATGCTGAATTTTGTAAAATGCTTTTTCTGCATCGATTGACAGGATCATATGGTTCTTACCCTTTCTTTTATTAATGTGATTTACAGATATTGAACCAGCCCTGCAGGCCAGGAATGAATCCCACTCAATGATGGTGAATAATTTTATTTATTTGCTGTTGAATTCGATTTGCTAGTATCTTGTTGAGAATGTTTGCATCCATGTTCATCAGGATATTGGCCTGTAGTTCTCCTTTTCTGTGGGGTTTCTGACTGGTTTGGGAATCAATATAATGCTGGATTCATAGATTGAGTCTGGAAGCTTTCCTTCCACTTGAATTTTTTTGGAACAACTTGAGAAGTATAGGTACTAACTCTGCTTTAAATGTTTGGTAGAATTCTCCTGGAAGACCATCTGGCCTAGTACTCTTATTTGTTGGGATATTTTCAATACCTGATTCAATTTCTTTGCTGGTTATGGGTCTGTTCAAATTTTCTATTGATTCCTGTTTGAGTTTTGGTAGTGTTTGGGTGTGTGGGCATTTTTCCATTTCTTCCAAGTTGTCCAGTATGTTGGCATAAAATTTTTCATAGTATTCGCTGATAATTGTTTATATTTCTGAGGGGTTGGTTGTGATATGTCCAATTTCATTTGTTATTTTATGTATTTGGGTCATCTCTCTTTTCTTTTTGAGTAATCTGGCTAGGGGTTTATCAATTTTGTTTATTTTTTCAATAAAACAGATCCTAGTTTCATTGATCTCTTCCACTGTTTTGTTTGTTGGTTTGATTCTATATTGTTTATTTCTGGTCTGATCTTTATTTCTCTTCTGCTGGCCTTGGGGTTTCTTTGTGTTCTGCTTCTAGTTCTTTTAGGTGTGCAGTTAAATTTTGTATTTTGTATTTTTCTTGTTTCTTGAAATAGGACTAGATTGCAATGTATTTTCCTCTTAGGACTGCCTTTGCTGCATCCAAAAGGTTAGGACTGTCATTTTTTTTTCATTTTAATTTGCTTCCATATATTTTTTAATTTCTTCTTTAATTGCCTGAATGACCCATTCATTCTTTAGTAGGATGTTCTTTAACTTCCATGCATTTGGAGGTTTCCCAAACTTTTTCCTGTAGTTGATTTCAAGTTTTATAGCATTGTTATCCCCAAATATGCATGGTATGATCTCAGTTCTACTATATTTATTGAGGGCTGTTTTGTGACCCCGTATGTGATCTATCTTGGAGAATGTTTCATGTGCACTGGAGAAGAATGTGTATTCTGCTGCATTACGATGACAAGTTCTGTATATATCTGTCAAGTCCATCTGGTCTGTGTATCATTCAGGGTCATTATTTATTTATTTATTTATTTTCTGCCTAGATTATCTCTCCATTGTTGTAAGTGGGGTATTAATTACCTGAAATTACTTTATTCTTCTCAATATGATTCCTTATGTTTGTGATTAATTGTTTTATATATGTGGGTGCTTCAATTTGGGTGCATAAACATTTATAATTCTTAGCTTTTTTGATGGATAGACCCTGGAATTATCATTTAATGCCCGTTTTCATCTCTTGTTACAGCCTTTAGTTTAAAATTTTGTTTGTCTGATATAAGTATGGCTATTTCAGCTTTATTTTGACTTCTTTTTTTTTTTTTTAATTTTTTTTTTCAACGTTTTTTATTTATTTTGGGGACAGAGAGAGACAGAGCATGAACGGGGGAGGGGCAGAGAGAGAGAGGGAGACACAGAATCGGAAACAGGCTCCAGGCTCCGAGCCATCAGCCCAGAGCCTGACGCGGGGCTCGAACTCACGGACCGCGAGATCGTGACCTGGCTGAAGTCGGATGCTTAACCGACTGCGCCACCCAGGCGCCCCTATTTTGACTTCTAGTAGCATGATAGATGGTTCTCCATCCCTTCACTCTTAATCTGAATGTGTCATCAAGTTTAAAATGGGTCTCTTGTATACATCAAATAAATGGGTGTTGTTGTTTTTTTATCCATCCACAGATACTCTCTGTCTTTTGATTGGAACATATAGTCCATTTACATTCAGTGTTATTATTGAAAGATATGGATTTAGTGCCATTGCGTTATTTGTAGGTTTCATGCTTGTGGTGATGTCTGGTCTTTTGTAGTCTTTGCAACATTCCACTCACAGAGTTCCCCTTAGGATCTCTTGCAGAGCTGGTTTAGTGGTCACGAGCTCCTTCAGTTTTTGTTTGTCTGGGAATACCTTTATTTATCCTTCTATTGTGAATGACAGGCTTGCTGGATAAAGGATTCTTGGATCCATATTTTTCCTACTTGGCACATTGAGTATTTCCTGCCATGCTCTTCTGGCCTGCCATGTTTCAGTGGACAGATCTGCTACTACTTTTACGTGTCTATCCTTGCAGGTTAAGGACCATTTGTCCCTGGCTGTGCTTTCAGAATTCTCTCTTTATCTTTGTATTTTGCCAGTTTCACTATAATAGGTCATGAAGAAGATCAAACCCTGCTACATCTGAAGGGAGTTTACTGTTCCTCCTGGATTTCAGTGTCTGCTTCCTTCCCCAGATTGGGGAAGTTCTCAGCTATGATTTGCTCAAATACACCTTCAGCCCCTTTCTCACTCTTTCTTCTTCTTCTGGAACTGCTATGAAAAGGATATTGTTCCATTTCTTTGGATCACTTAGTTCTCTAATTCTCCCCTCATGTTCGAGAATTTTTTATCTGTCTTTTTCTCAGCTTCATCTTTTTCCATAATTTTATCTTTTATTTCACTTATTCTCCCCTTTGCCTCTTCCATCCTCGCTGTCACATCTAGTTTATTTTGCACCTCATTTAAAACATTTCTTAATTCACAATGAATATTTTTTAGTTCCTTGATCTCTGCAGTAATAGATTCTCTGCTGTCTTCTATGCTTTTTTTGAAGCCCAGAAGTTAATCTTAAGACTCTTATACTAAATTACTGATCATATATATCTGCTTTTAGCAATTCTTTAGCTGTCATTTCTTCCTGGAATTTCTTTTGAAGACAATTCTTCTGTTTCATCATTTTGGCTAGTTTTCTGTTCCTTATGTGTTTCGAAAACTTCTTATGTGTCCTGCACCTGCAAGGACTACTATATTAAAGAGTGGTCATACACTGTCCAGGGCCTGACCCTTCAGGAAGTGTTTTTTGGAGTGTGTTACATGCTATCTTTTGTTGTGAATCTGGTTGCTTTATCTCTGTACTTATAGTGATGGTTTGGACCCTCTACAAGGTGTGATTTGATTTGTTCATTGAAGTAACCCTGGAAAAAAAATTAAAAAAGAGGTCTTATCCCATGCAAAGAGAGAAATTATAGGAGCATGGAAAGAGAAAAGAAAAGAAAATTGACCAGGCAGAGGAACTACATATGGCTTAATCCAGAGAGAGAGGGGAAAATAAAGAAGGAGATATAGAACAGGTATAAAGAGAATAGATTAAATATGACTGCTTAAACAAATCAAACAAACCAATAATCAGGATACACACACACACACACACACACACACACACAATAAGAATTGTCTGAGAATTAAATCAGAAAATGCAAAACTGCTGGGTGCTTTGGAACCAGTGGCAGCAGCAGTGCTGGTCTGGATGAAGGACTGTCTGGTTGGTCAGCATCAATCTTGCTCCAGTAGATATACAGTTACAAGGTGAGGAGTGGTGTGGTTTGGTTTAGGCAGATCCCGTCTCCACTGTGGCCTCTTGTGCATTCCTTGAAGCCCCAACTTGCTCATTATGGGGAGAAAAATGGCAACACCCCAGTCTCTCCTCCCTGGACTGGGTGTCCCAAACCACTATGTTCAGGCCATCCTCAGTGCCATGTGAGTGTGAGTGGATGGTTTTGTTTGTTTGCTTGTTTTTGTTTTTGTTTTCCACTCCAAAGTCTCCTGTGCCTCTGTAGTGCTCATCTGGGATTCAAATACTGATGTCTAGGGGCACCTGGGTGTCTCAGTTGGTTAAGCATCTAGCTTCAGCTCAGGTCATGATCTCACAGTTTGTGGGTTTGAGTCCTCCATTGGGGTTTGTGATGACAACTCAGAGGCTGAAGCCTGCTTCAGATTCTGTGTTTCCCTCTCTCTCTGCCTCTCCTCCTCTTGCTCTCCCTCTCTCTCTCTCTCTTTCTCTTTCTCTCTCCCTCTCTTGAAAATAAGTAAACATTAAAAAACAAACAAGCCCTGATTGATGTTTTAAAGGATCCTGCTCTGCATTCCTCAGTACTGGGGAAGTGCTGTTCTATCATGCCTATAAAGGCCTCTAGATGGTGGGTGCAGGCAAGGATCTTTGTCCCTGTAAAGGCTATATACCTTCTTCCCACAGCACTTCAGGGATGGGATTGCTTTCTCCCACTGTGTACTGTGCCTCTGAGCTAGTTACTGAGCCCTGGGATGGCTCCCCTTGTCCCTAGGTATTCAAACAGGGCAGGCAGACCCAGTCCAGAGAAAGCACCACAGGTAGAAATTGGATCTTTCTCCACTTTTTTTCTGATCCCTGGTCTGTGGTTTTTCTCTTGTCCAAATACAGTCTTACACTTCCACAGCCTTTATTTCTCTTCCTTTTGTCTATCTTTAGAAGGGGATCCCTCCCCTCCATGCCTACATCAACTCTTTTACCTCCCCCAGTTTGTAATCATGCACTATGGCCCGCCAAGTTGTCCCACTGGATCCCTGGAGGTGTTTCTGTCACTTTGTGGCCCAGATTCTTGGAGTTCAAAGTCCTTGAAGTCAACACTGCTGTGTTTGAGGGATGAGAAAACTTTGGGTCCCCCTAATTCTCCACCATATTGGATTCTTCTTACAGGAAAACATTCTTAAATAGCAGAAAGAAAAAAAATGGAAATTTTCTTCCAGAAAAAAGGAACATTTTACTAAATAGTGAAATAGCACTATCAGCTAATGTTTCAACAGAAACAATAGAAATTGGAGGACAACACGATGACAACTTTTAAGTAGTAAAAGAAAATCACCTCCAATGTTTCAGATACAAAGATGAAAGTAAAACACTTTAGTTATAGATAAATGGAAAGAATTTATTACTAGAAGATCCACAATAAATGAAATACTTAAGATTTTTCAGCAGAAAGAAAATTACTCCAGGTCATTTTCACACAAAGATTTCAGAAGGGATGAATAACAATGGAAAGAATTTATATTTATTTATATTTATATTTGTTTATATTTATATCCATATAATAAATATAAGAATGAAAGCCTGGATGTAGCCAATTAGATTAACAACAGTCTAAGGTCTTCTTATGTAGAAAATGGTAAAAGTTCCAGTTTTTAATAAACTCTAATGACACACACCTGGAGTTGAGTCTTTAGTAACATACTTTACATTAATAAAACCAGCAAGTATTTAATGGTTGTTATGTGCCTGATACTGCCCTAAGTGCTTAAATGCAAAAATTAGAAGGAAATACTAAACATAAAAGATTAAATTACTGAAATAGAAACAACTGTTTAGTAAACATAATCAAGAAAGTCAAAAGTTGTTTTTTAAAACAGATTAATAAAATGGATAAGCCCTCTAGAGACTGTTTAAAAAAAAAAAGAAAAATACAATTTCCTGTTATCAGGTTTGAAAAAGATAACATCAATACAGATAATAAAACTCTAAAAAACAATATTTGAACATTATACTAGTAAATTTGAGAAATTAAATGATACCGACTGATTCCTAAAAAAGTACAACTAAAGCCACACAAAATCATGAGAAAAATCAGATCACTTCTAATAAGTATTAAAGATGTTAAGTACATGATTTAAAACCTACACACACACACACACACACACACACACAAACACACACCCATTTAGACCTACAAGTCTTCACCGGTTGTTAATTCTTCCAATCATTGAAGGAAGTAACATAAAACTTACACAAAAGTTTCAAAAAATAGCCCATAGGGAAAATGCAAATGCAATTCTAAATATAAAAGGAAAAATCAAGATCCTGCTCTCAAGGGCCTTAGAGTTGAGGTGCAACTATCATACATGTGCACACCTCCATTATAGAACACTGAAAGGCAGTTTGTGGTTAAGTCCCAAAGCAGTTGGTTGTGGAAACATGTGTGTTAGGGGAGGCTAAACTACAATCACCAGCAGATGTAACTGGCAATGGCTGAGCAGAAATTTGTTTCTAGCTTAGGTAAGAGTGAAGGGCAGGTGTTACAGGTGGTGGGAAGTTCTGTCAGGCCCTGGAGAGCTGCCCATGGCTAAGACACATTATGCATTCTAAATTCAAAGCAGCAATGAGAACAGTTTTCATTTTAGGGACTAGTCACCACTAGCACTCTTTTAAACCATCCTAGCAACTTTTGAGCAGGCCAAGATAGTTTCATAGATATATTCAACTTGTTCAGTATGCAACACTTTTCAGAGGTGTCTCTTCCTTAGGGAACTCCTTCTAAAATCTAATTGAGGACAATCTCTGAATTTCTTTAGGCTTCACCTTCCCTGAGGAAGCCAATGTGCTAAAATTAGTGTACTTTCCTATTATAGAATTCTGACATAATTCTGCATTACTGATGAGCACACAATTTCTTATTAGCATATACTCAAAGTATTTCCAGTGAAAAGGAAATGTGTGAGTCTGGATAACTATGGCACTCTTGCACTTCTATACCTCTTCCAGAAGCTTGTCTTATTAAAAGCTAATTCATGGTGATACAAGTGCCGTCATTAAGTTTGCTTGGTCTTAATTTTGAACAGAAAAATAATGGCTTTCTTTACTTCTTACACTTACTGAGGCATATTTCAGCTACAAGTGCAGACACTCTTTTCATTCATCCAATCGATTAGTGATTTAATCAGCAAACATTTGCCAAGTGCCTACTATTTGCCAGGCTCTGTGCTGAGTTTGCAAAGACAAATAAGATAGTCCCTGACCTTCAGAAACTCTGAGCACAGCAGGGAGATGACAATTTGCAATAAAGCAAGATGAATGGTGACATAAGAAAGCAGGAACTCAGGGGAAAACATGAATTTGTCCTCATAGGAAGTAAAGAAAAGTGAGGAAAACTTCGTAGAAGATTTGTAAAACTAACCCTAGCCTTGAAGAAATCGTGGTATAGGAGATAAGCTTGTATCTTCAAACACATCCTGCACATCCACTGTAGATCTTACTGTGCTAGACACTGGGTTTAAAATGTCAATAAGACATAATCTCTGACTGAGGAAAGTCACTATATTCCAGGGAGTTATACACACAAATGATGGCTGTAAAGTACTGTGGGTATTAGGATGGAAGGAAAACAACAGATGAACAACAATACAGAATGAACAACCAGACTAAGAGTCAGGGAAGCCTTCCTTGAGGAAGTGACAGCTGAAAGACCATGTGGCTGAAAAGTTGGTCAGGTGAACAAGGGAATGAGTCAATTCACAGACTAAGCAGCATAAGGCTAAGACATGGGAGTGAGAATTTGGGCATGATGTTGAAGTGCAATCATTCACCCTGAACAAAGGGGAAAGGGTTCACAAGTGAGAATGGCCAGAAAATGAGGAATTTCTTATGAATAAGAATAGAAAGTAATAAAAGGGGTTTAAGAGAGGACAAACAACAGCCTGTTTTTCACTCTTATTTAGAAAATAATAGCTAGTGACTATTGAGTCTTTGCTTTGTGTTGGGCTTGAGACAAAGTACTTTGACTTCTCTCTGTTTCCAGGGTAAAGAATCCACTGAATAGGTAAATTGGAATATGAGAGAGAGTGAAGAGGCCAAGAGGGAAGTAGCATGTATGGGACCTTGTCACTAGTGTTGTGAATCCCTGTCTCCTCATTACCCACAAGTGTCATTTATTTCCCTTCTCCTTACAGATCCCAGAAGATGTTATTCCTGTGTGACAGTCTTTTTTTTTTTTTTTTTTTTTTTTTAGATTTTTTTTTTTTTTTCAACGTTTTTTATTTATTTTTGGGACAGAGAGAGACAGAGCATGAATGGGGGAGGGGCAGAGAGAGAGGGAGACACAGAATCGGAAACAGGCTCCAGGCTCCGAGCCATCAGCCCAGAGCCTGACGCGGGGCTCGAACTCACGGACCGTGAGATCGTGACCTGGCTGAAGTCGGACGCTTAACCGACTGCGCCACCCAGGCGCCCCTGTGTGACAGTCTTTATTGCCATGGAGCAAAATGAAGAAGAAGACTTGAGTTGGGGGTTACTCTCTGATATTCACTTATATACTGTCTTATCCCACACACTCTTATTTGTGGCTTTGGAAGGTTGTATGGCATCTTTCAGCCTTAGTTTTTCATCTATAAAAATTAAAATAATAATAGAGACTTATAGTTGTAATCATATTAAATAAAGTATTTGTGAAGCATATTTGAAATCGAATAAATAACTTTTCACTTCTCTCCATGAAGTCATAAAAGACAAGCCTTCCTGATCATCTTCTCTTTCCCAACTGTTTCCACACCTCTTCCTGACCTGAAGGAGATTAACACATGTTGATGTACTGAATTCAGTTCAGGGACAGGAACTTCAACCCAGCAGAAGAGGACCTCATCCTTCCATAGTAGAAAAGATAATCTTTGACCCTCAGTCTTTAGCTAGCCCAGAAGACAAAAATGGTCTTGGTTAGAGCCCAAAGTTGAGCTGAAATAGATAAAATCATCATAGAGGGGTAGAGGCATGTCAAGCTGGGATGGCCAGGATATTACATGGTTTACAACACTCAATGTTCAGGTCAGTATCTGGTGGCTCCCTGGCAGAGCACACACAGTCCTTGATTGATTCACACTGACCTCCATTCTTTCCCCCAGTGAGTGCATACACCATGGTTTCAAACAACTTTGGAAAATTCACTGTCATCTGTTTCAAGATCTATGCATTTATACACAATGTTCTATCCATGTAGAATACCCTTTCTATGTGAGGCTTATGGGGACAATGACAGCAACAAAAATGAGAGCAGCATTAACATTTGTGTGGGTGCTCGACAGTTTACAAGACACTTTCACAGCCATTCTTTCATTTGATCTTTTGATAATGGAAAGTAAGTGCTTGTTCCTATCTTACCGATGAGGAAACTGAGACTCAGAAGCCTTTAAGAAAGTTTAACTGGCTCTCAAAACTTGTAAATCCAAACATAGCCTTCTTTTCACTGCCTTCCCAATGCCTAATGCATTGTACCTTCAAAGAGGTAAGCTATACTGAGAAAACAAATGTTTGACTGTTAGGGCTATGATACTACAGAGAGAAGTTTAATCTTTCTATAGATTTAAGTAAAGAGTAAATATTCTTTTGACAAAAAATATCATATTTTAAAATAACTAGGCTGGCCTCTACTGGCCATGTCTAGAGTAGCCATCAGCAGAGAAGGAAGAGATGCTGAATTAAATCATCTTAACATGCCCTGATACTCTGGCATCCTAGTGATCTATACTAGAAAATGAGGTTATTTTTTCTCTGATTATCTCATTCTTTATGCATATATGCATGAAGCTAACACAAATATATTTACATCCCGAAGAGGACACTGAAGATAAATTCTTTGGCTGAGACTTTTTTTGCCTCCTCTTCTCTAGCATGGTATTATTCAGTTTAGAAGCTATCAAAACAACCATCTCAGCCACTTTCATTGGTCTTTTATAGTTACAAAAATTTATTTTTCCAGTGCTTAACTCAAAACTTGGCTCAATAATTTTCTAAAGTGATTCCCAGCTAAGCAGTTCAAGCATGTTTTCCAACTTGAGTACTGCTGCTCCCTCCCAAATTTTCCTTCTTGGCTCTTCATTCCTTTTATTTACCAGGGATCATCCTCCTAGTTCTTCTCTCTTTCTTGTGATCCACTGAGTTTATCCAGAAAGTAATGCCATATCAGTCTTCCTGGTGCACATCTCTGACATGATCACATCCCATTCAAAAACTTCTTGTAATTATCCATTGTCTATAGAATAGGTCCCACAGACTAACCCAAGTCTATCTCCACAGTAGGGCAAAGGCTAAGACAGTAGGCTCTGGAGCCAGACCACTAAAATTTGAATCTCAGATCTATCAAATCTACTGCTTACCAGGCATTCATCTTTGTGCATGATACTTATTGCTCCATAGCTTAGTTTCTCCATCCATATTACAGAAGAAATTATGGTACCTAGCTCATGGAGTTGTAGGAATTGAGATGCCTTGTAGTTATTATATAGCAAGCATTAAATGAATGCTATTTATCTATTATTAGTAGTATTATCAATATTATTGTTACTCTATTCTTCTCAGTCTTCCTCATAGCTGAGCCTTTGCTGCCTTACCCATGTAGTTCTTTCTCCCTGAAATGTCTTTTACCCACATTAAACTCAGATAAGGAAAATTAGTTTAGTTTTGTATTCCAGTACCAACTAGCTGGTGGTGGCTAGCTGAGGGATAAGTGGAGAAACCTTTAGTGTTACTGTCTCAACTCAGGGTAGATGGCTGGAGATGGGGTAGGAAGGAGACTATAAGCAGTTGTTAATGGGCAGCAGAAGCATATATGTATTTTCCATCCCTGCTCTAAAAGCTTTCATTGTCAAGGTCTACTTCAAATGCAGTACTTCATGTTTTCCCAACTCAAGTACCTTAATCATAATCTTATCTGCAAAGTCCTTTTGCTGTAAGGTAACACATTGATGGATCCAAGGAATAAAGCATGGAATGCCCTTTAAGATAGCATTATTCTGCCTACTACATCCCATAGAGTAGTACAGATAATATTAAAATTTTATATAGTGTTTGTAATGTACAAGGTACTGTTTTAAATGCTTTTCTTAATAAATTAATTGTCTGAATATTCTTAATGAGATGGGTACTATTATTCTTCTTCTCCTAGTTGAGGAAACTGAGGCACAGGTAGGTTAAGTAACTTGATCATAGTGTAGCAGTAAATGCTAGCACAGCCAGGATTTGAGGTGTGTACTCCTGGATCCATGTTTTAAACCATTATATTAAATATCTTGTTAAACAATATTTGCTAATCTGAGACTTTAACAACAAAATTAGTTTTAAGAGGTTTGAAATTCATATGAGCTTCTTGCTATCATTGAATATTCCTCCTCAGTGTTCACATGCATATACACAACCTCTACAACATACAGAAATATATTTCATCATGGCACAGTTTGTTCTAGGTCTCTGAGTTATTTTTTATTTACCTCTGAAAATCTTATTATTATGATCATTTCATGTTTGTCAGTTTTTGAGGATCTGTTGTTCTTACGATTAACCTGAAACCATGCTTTACATATTTTATGTAGTACTACTGATTAATGGGTAGATGCACAAAAATCAAAACCTCCCATATCCTCTGAATATAGGCCAAGTAAGACAAATGTCGTATATCCCAAATGTTTTCTGCTGCCTTGATGCTAACATTGTCATTGAGGGTCATTCAAGACTCAATGCAGTTGAATCTATATGAGGCTCCATCTATACCTTTACCTGCTTCAGAGGCAACATAAAACATTTTTAGCCTTTTCCTCAGATTAATGGGAGAATTTAAGTTTTTAACAATGTAAGTAAAGTAATTTTATTTAGTTTTTTAAATTTTTTTTATGTTTATTTATTTTTGACAGAGAGAGAGAGAGAGAGAGAGAGAGAGAGACAGAGCATGAGCAGGGGAGGGGCAGAGAGAGAGGGAGACACAGAATCTGAAACAGGCTCCAGGCTCTGAGCTGTCAGCAGAGAGCCCTACGCGGGGCTTGAACTCACAGACCGAGAGATCATGACCTGAGCCAAAGTCGGACGCTCAACCGACTGAGCCACCCAGGCGCCCCAATTTTATTTAGTTTTGAACAGATCACTTTTGCTGCAGGTGGGAATGTTGGACATTAGATGAAATAAAGGCTATTTTAGCATTTCGGGAAGACAATTCTAGCTTGGACTAAAATTGTGTTTGATACATAGAGAAATTAATATCTTCAAGAAATGTTTAATTAGTAAATGTCTTGGTAATGAATTAGACATGGGGGGCTAAAGGAGAAGAAGTCTTCAGTTTCATGTCATTGTATTAAAAATAATTATATTTAATTTGTTAGGTCACAGTGAAGGATGACCAGAATTAGAGAATTTGGTGAAGATCAGGAAGTTTCTACATGATGAGTTTGATGCACTTTAGCAACATTCATGGAGGGAGATCAGGAAGGTGCTTGAATATATGTCTAGAGCTCAGAAAAAAATTGTGCCCCCTTTGTGTGTCATTTACATATATTTATAATGAAATATAATGACTTGAATGATATTTTCAATAAAGGGTTTAGACAAGTGAGAAAAAAAGGGGGCCTAGAGTTCAGCTTTGAAGAGCCTCAGTCATTAAGGTTTAAATAGGAGAGGATGAACTTGCAAAGTCAGAGTGGCTCTGTATTCAGTTGGTGAGTTACTTAGTATCACTTTCTTCCAATTTACCCAATATCAACACTGAGTGAATACATAGAAATTAAGCTTCTGTGATTGCAATGGAGAAATAGAGAGGACAGACAAAGAAGAAAAAAAAATCCTATTTAGTGTGGTCTGACTTTAAGGGCAACTATCTTCATTAGATCAGCTTCTGAAAATCACTGCACTATCACAATAGATATCTTTTGCTTTGTCTTTGTGTATCCAGAAAAGTGCACTTTACCTTCCTCCCTCCTACTTGCAGTAAATCTCTCTCCCATCACTCCAACACTGGTTTCCAAGAGAGCTGTCATACTTTTATTGACCCAGCTTCCCTGGACACAGTCATTGGTTTAAAAGCAGACCCTTGGGGCGCCTGGGTGGCGCAGTCGGTTAAGCGTCCGACTTCAGCCAGGTCACGATCTAGCGGTCCGTGAGTTCGAGCCCCGCGTCGGGCTCTGGGCTGATGGCTCGGAGCCTGGAGCCTGTTTCCGATTCTGTGTCTCCCTCTCTCTCTGCCCCTCCCCCGTTCATGCTCTGTCTCTCTCTGTCCCAAAAATAAATTTAAAATGTTGAAAAAAAAAATTAAAAAAAAAAAAAAAAAAAAAAAAAAAGCAGACCCTTGACCCAAGCTGGATAGGTTGGAGACCATTTCTTTTCTTTTCTTTTCTTTTCTTTTCTTTTCTTTTCTTTTCTTTTCTTTTCTTTTCTTTTCTTCTCTTCTCTTCTCTTCTCTTCTCTTTCTCTTTTCTTTCTTTTCTTTTCTTCTTTCTTTTCTTCTTTTCTTTTCTTCTTCTTTCTTTTCTTTCTTTCTTTCTTTCTTTCTTTCTTTCTTTCTTTCTTCTTTCAACTTGAGACATAAAAGAGTCAGCCTCCGTACCTCACTGGTGAAAAAAGTTTTTGTCACACCTAGTGGCACATATCCAAGGGCCAGGTTGAATTCAGCCATGTGGGAGATGTTTGAGGGACAGAAGCCAATCTACAAGAAGCATACATGAAAGGGAAATAGTCCTGATCCCTGACAATGTCTGAGATTTAGTTATTCATGAGGCATAGCTGCATCCCAGCCCTTATTGTAGTTTACATCCTTAAGACAATAAATTACATTATTTTGCAAAGGTAATATCTCATTATTGGGTAGGCCCTTGACATGAAATTATGCTCTAAATGATTTTTCACACTCTATGACAGAGAGAGCAGCTATGCCTGTTGGTGATTAAGAAGTGGCTGAAAAAGGGGGCACCTAGATGTCTCAGTTGGTTAAGCATCTGGCTTCAGCTCAGGTCATGATCTTGTAGTCCATGAGTTTGAGCCCCGCATTGGACTCTGTGTTGACAGCTCAGAGCCTGGAGCCTGCTTTAAATTCTGTGTCTCCCTCTCTCTCTCTGCCCCTCCTATACTTGCACTCTATATCTCTCTCAAAAATAAATAAACATTAAAAAATTAAAGAAGTGGCTGAGAAGGGAGGTTCACTGTACTCCTGGGCTGAAAGCCTCTCTCTAAAGGGGTATGTTCTGCACTGAGGGAAGGTGGCAGAGGGTCAGCTTAGGAAGGGGGAGGATATGTGTGGTTTTTCATGAATGATGTGTTATAGTTTGGTAATTGCCTCTGGGATCTGGAGTTGCCATTATCTCTTAGGTAATGAAGTTGCAGGATGACACTACTGGTCCTGATCTGTTGAATTCTGCTGACTCAATTTTAGTCACTCAAGTGAGGAGGGGGTGGAAGAATGAGCTCTTCTGCCTTTGTAGGCTGCCTCTGCAGCCTTATGACTAAGGACCTCTTCCTGACCACATAGTTTACTTAGGTCCTGCCCGAGGCAGGTTGAGCTACAGATTATGCGGAAACACTGGGGGTGGGGATGGAAGGGTACCTGTAAATTCACCATAATCCAAAACAGTAGTTCTTTATGAAAGAATTATTCCTTCCTGATTATCTGAGCTAATGGAATGTGTTTTTTGATGAATTTTTTTCAGACTATCAGGTTCTTTACAGATAGTAATGGTAAAGTGTTTATGTATTGTGGCCAGTTATATACCAGAAGGGTGTTGACATTGTCCCTATGTTGCCCTTAATTTACACAGTGAGTTTATAGGGTGAGCATCAACATGCTATTTTACAGGTGAAAAAACCGAGGCTCATAGAGATTGAATTATTTTAAAAACTTATCCCACTGGTGAAAGGAAGAACTTAACCTTAAATATGGGTTTTCTAAATTTTTCTTAACGTTTTATTTATTTCTAAGACAGGGAGAGACAGAGCATGAACAGGGGAGGGTCAGAGAGAGGGAGACACAGAATCTGAAACAGGCTCCAGGCTCTGAGCTGTCAGTACAGAGCCCGACGCGGGGCTCGAACTCACGGACCGCGAGATCATGACCTGAGCCGAAGTCGGCCGCTTAACCGACTGAGCCACCCAAGCGCCCCATTATATGGGTTTTCTGAAGACACATCCAGAAAGAACTGACCTCTGAAATTCTAATATTTAGATCTCTGTAATTATAACCAAGATTGTTATTTCATGGGACAAAATGGCCTTGTGAGCTTGCAACAGAGGGATTTCTTTTTGGGAGCTCCAGCCTCCCCACTTCACCTTCCCAGCCCAGGGGCATGGGGTCCAGTTGGAGGCAGTAGACTGGATCTGATGACCTCTAGAATCTCCAACCCCAGCCTGAGGTTCTCCTTTTTAGACAGAGTCTGGTCCCTGCCAATTTGTATTATCAGACTGCAGTTCTCCTCAAGAAGCACAATGCTAATGAGAGAAAACTTTGGTGAGTTTCAAACAAGAATTTTCATGCCTGTCTGAGTTGATAATCAGGCTTATGCTGTCTTATTCATGACCCTTTCTACTCATGCACCATGATTAATGCTGAGTCCCAGTGGCTTTGTAGATCTGGAGCTTCTGGTGTGGAAGCACTTGGAGCACATTGTCTTACATCATGGTTCCCCCGGTACCTCTCCTAAGGCCTTTGTCCTTATCATGAGCTCTGGCTCTAAAGGCAATGTTACTGTCACAGCCAACATCTTCCTATAATGCTAAACATTTAGCCCTAACAGGCAGGTTAAGAGAGGAAACCAAAGTGAACCTTTCCAAGAACAAAGTGTCTTTGCTATTCAAGTGTACTTCTAACACAGTGTGCCCAGGCTGAGAGCCTCAGCGTACAAGGAGGGCACAGTCATCTCAACAAGGTAGTCACAATTCAATTTCATGAAGGGATTAACTTTTTTTTAACCTATGCTAGAGAAACATCAAAGTTGGAATAACAGCCTCTAGGTTTGTTAATCACACTGCAGTCTGGCCACCTAGCATAAAGCTTGGGGCTGGGGCTGGCACTAGACCAGAAATAGGAGGAATTAGCATTTATTTTCACCTCACCATCAAACTCAGCTATGGAGTCCTGAGATGGGATAAGTGTGGGGGGCATCAGAGGAAAGAGAAGACACAGTTCTCTCTGGCCCAGTCAACATCCTTCCATCTCTGCTCACTGAGGTCTCTTTCATGTGCTAGCTGATTTTCTTCCACTAAGCTCTCAGGTATGACTCCCTTGCTCTCTGTCTTTATACTCACTTTTCTCTGTGTTTTGCAGGCTCTCTCTTGCACTGTGTTTTTTCTTTCCCTTCTCTCACTGCAATATACTTTGTGTCCCTTTTCTCTCCCTAATTCCCCTCCACTCCTCCATGCACATATACTTTTTAATCCTTTTATTCCTTTTTCTCTTTTATTTTCCCTCTTTGTTCTTCCACTTCTTGTCTTCCCCATTCTTATCTTCATTTTTCATTTTACCTTTCTCATGACCCCATACCTGTCTTTGTCTCATATCCTCCTGATTTCATCTTTGTCTGCCTCTCTCCTTCCTCTCCTCTGAACATCAGCCTGTGCCAGGCGCTTCCTGTCAGGTATCCATCTTGAATACCAGGTTTCCCAAAAAAGCTAAAACAAATACAAACAAAAAACCCTCTTCTGGGATGAAGATTCATTCACATTCCAAATATCAGTTATTTTATTCACCTGAATCCTTGCCCAAACTCATCCCACTCAGTACCTTAGAGAAGACCTGGTTCCTGCCATGAAATAAAATCAACATGATTGGAACACACTTAAAAATGCTCCCTGAGTCAGAAATTTAGCAAAGTTGGGAATTTCTCAAGGCATAATATAGCAAAGGTCATTTCCAGGACATCTATAAACAGAAAAGACATATTTCCCCTATAAGGATTCATGATTCAGGCCTTGTAGGCAGATAGATTTATTTAATCTTTACATAAAGCCATCACAAGATCATCTTTCCCTCACTCTTAGAAATGAGCATATGTCTTAAATCCTATAGGAAGCATGGCCAACCTTCCTCATTAGCTTATTTTGCCAGGTAGATACCTAAGGATGGTGTGAAAAATGAAGACTATTTTCAAGATCTAGTGATTCACAGATATCCTGACACTTCAAAAATTTATCAGCACTTAAGGTTGCAAATTTGGGACAAAAAAGTCTACAGAAAATAACTACTTTTCCCAGGTCTGGCCTAAGAATGTAGCCATAGTTGGAAGATGGTGCTGGCTCTTCCTCTGCCATCTTTCCAAGAGTTCTTTTAGGACCTGGAAATTTCAGCGCCATGTTTTCACCACTGTTTGTGCTGCTCCAAGAGAGAATTCTATTTTTTAAGACACTCTGTAAGTTGTTTGGAGTCCAACTTTGTTTTCCTTTAGAAATACAATGAAGTGTTTCAAATAGGGAACTATTTTATCCCTAAGGCACAGTTCTGTGTCTGAAATGTCATTACTAGATCTATAATTAATATAGTAAATTAAATAAAGTCTTAAAAAAAAAGAAAGTCCTGCCCACCCTGCTTCCACAAAGAACTAAGCCTTTTTCTGTGTGGACGTGGTGAGTTGTCATCTCCCAGGCCCCCCGTCCTACATATATGAGGTTATATGTCATTGTGGTTTTGATTTGTGCTCCCCTGACAATTAGTGATGTTGAGAATGTTTTCGTGTGTGTGTGTGTGTGTGTGTGTGTGTGTTGGTTTTGATTTTGAGTTGTATGCATTCTTTACATATTTTAGATATTAATCCCTTATGAGATATATTATTTGTAAATACCCTTTCCCATTCAGTAGGTTGTCTTTTTGTTATAGACAGTTTCCTTTGCTGTGAAAAACGTTTTTTGTTTGATATAGTTCCAATAGTTTATTTTTGTTTTTTCCCCCTTGCCTGAGGAAACATAGTCAGAAAATTGTTGGTAAGGCCAATGTCCAAGAGATTACTGTCTAGGTTTTCTTTTAGGAATTTTGTGGTTTCAAGTCCTATATTTAGGTCTTTAAAAATATTCAGATTTTATATGTCCATCCACCACAGAGTTTATAAGAGTCTCTAGGGGAGAGACTTGATAAAAAGAACCTCATCAGAACTTTGCACATAGCACAGGTGAAAATTCTTCCCTGATTTTTATACTATGAAATATCAAAAATAATGGTTCTGTTTCTCTTCCACCTAGGATCCATAAACCAACAGCTGTGCCAGAGATGAAAGAGTAGACCACATTGGAGCCAGTCTTTGTGCCCCCTGCATCCTGAGGCTTTTCTCTACTATTCTTTCAAAAGGCAGGTACCAGCCCTCCTGGGCCTTGCAGCTGCCCTTCTTTAGAGCTGTTCCCAGTCCTCTTTGTCACATCTTGGGTGATGACTGTGAGTTGTGGCTATCTAGAGTAAATTGTAGTGACAGGAGTCACAGAGAGAAGCTGGAAGGATGCTCATCCACTGCTCTGATGGGTGGACGCCAGGTCTTCCCCCCTGTTTTGTACTTCTGTAACTGGGACCCTGGTCTTTTTTCCATAAGGAACATAAATTTGTACCTCCTGTGGCTGAAGAAGAGAAATAGTCAGAGAGCCCTGTACATCCTATTCGGCAAGACTATGTCTAGTCTGGGTGATAGGTCTCTTTGATATCCTTGGGCATAGTGATTTGACTGAAAGACCATGGCTGAGAAAAATAAATGTTTACTAACATCCAGACAAAGCAAAGAGGACTTTTTAAAAAATCCTAATCTCCCAGGAAGAACTCATAGTTGCTGAAAATTTATCTTCCCATTAGTCCTTCTAGTATAGTATTTGAAGACCCACTCAGCACTTCTGTTATCTAGAAGTTAGCCCCTAAACCATCCTACATGTTCAGAAATATCTTCTATCTGGCTGAGGCTGAGCTGGAGCCAGAAAAGGGGACTGAGTTAAATTAGATCCAGTGGCCAAATAATCCAGGGTCCTTGTATGGAGCTTCTGGTGGGGGGAAACTATGTCTCCATGTGCTTCTGAATTAAGGTTGAATGGTTCAGCATTTCCTGACCTAAGTAGATTGTTCTCCCAGGGCTGTCAACTAATATCTTATGTAGGTACTAGAGAGATTTGGTTAAGAAATTTACTTAGTAAGACTTTTAGCATGAATGTCTGATAAAGCTATGGTGTGAGTCCCATAATCTGCCCCAGCCTTAAGAAGACACTTGACAGTTAACAAGCCTTTAATCAACATCTTTCTATCCTCACTTATTTATTGCTAGATCCATTCATTCATCTGAATATCTGTCAGAAATAATGCACTGTGCAAGGCCCTGAGTCAATAAAGCATGGTTTATTGACTTGGGTTCTACTTGTAACTACTATGTTGATTGTGAAAGATCTTAGCTAAATCACACAATCAATATGAGCCAAAGCTTCTTTAACTATAGAAAGGACCTAATAACACTTACCTCATGCTTAAAGTTCTTGTGAGATTTAGATGAGTTAATGTATTTGAAGCTGCTATACAGTGCATAATAAGTACAAAAAATGATAATAATCATGACTGTTAAGGTGAAATGTCTAGACCCAGAAAGCTCACAGCTTTAAGAATGCAGATTTCTTGGCTCTCCCACAGAACATGTCTGTAATAGATCTTTTCCCTAAACTCCTGCTACTACCCAAGCTGTGTTCCAGATACTCATAGGCTAAATTAACAGTGGGGTTGAGGTCCCACGGGATTCAACCTATTATATCACTTTTTCTCATGTACAGGACAAGTTATTTTTGCAAACTTGCTAAATCATTTCCATGGAAACCATTTCATCATCTGGGAGTCATGTCACTGATACTGCTGTGGAATTTTGTTATTGATATCTTCCGGAAAAAAAAAAGTGACAATTAGGTGTGCATGGACACTTGTGTGTATGTGTGTTCAGGCACACAATACAATCTTTCTAATGTCTTTTTTCCTTAGAACTTTTGCAAATCAGATTCATTTTTGCTTAGGAAACCATGATATCAATGTCATCATGTGCATCAGCAGTTTCTATTGAAGGGTTGATTTGCATTCAATCAGATTAACAAGAAAAGGGGTGGATCCAGTGGTGATTTAAAGATAGAAATAGATTAGTGGTGGCAGGTAGTCACCATCAGTGAATAAATTAAATATTTTTTAAAAAATCCGTTTAGAGGAAATCAGTCATGTCAGTTTTAACTGTCAATGCCCAATTTGGTGGAAATAACGACAGTGTGTTATCTGAAACATATCCCTAGGCTTAAAAGGCCCTCTTTCGTTTTGTCATTCACAGGTTGCTGTAGATGCTGTTCTCTGTTCACCACACCCCCCCCCTCCACACACACACACACACACACACACACACACACACACTCTACTTAGCATAAACTCAATTCAAATCTTGAATGTTCACTGATCTTCTACTATGATCCAAACACTGTAAGACGTTCTAGGATTGTATAAAAAATTGAAAAGGAAAGGCACATGCTCATAAAGAATTTTAAAACTAATAGTAAATGTACACAGGTATACAAATACTGGGTATGCAAGCCCAGGCAAAATTTCGTAGAAAGGTTATTTGTTAAGATGATAACTACACATAAGAATCATGGTGAATTCCAAGAGACAGATCCTCTTTGTGACTGATGCAAAGGGAATATTTATGGATATGGATGCAGCAGTCACTAGGAAAAAATATCCAATCTAACCCTTACCTTAAACTCCAGATATCTCTAGAAGAATTTAATTTTGTTATGCTCTGAGGGTAACCATAGAAACAACAAACTTCAAATCCATTTCATCACAAAATTAGATTTACTCAAACATTTGCCTAGTAGGAAAAATGGTGTGCCAACTTTCAGGTATAGAACTATTTATTTATTTATTTATTTTTAAGTATCTACTGTGCTATACAAGATGCATAGCTTCCACAAGAACACCACAGGGAAGATGGAACAACAAGCAAAAATACATTTTTTAAGAATCAAATTAGGGGCACTGGGGTGGCTCAGTTGGTTAAGCCTCTGACTCTTGATTTCGGCTCAGGTCATGATCTCATGGTTCATCGTAGAGCCCCAGTAGGTCTCTGTGCTGACAGCAGGGAGTCTGCTTGGGATTCTCTCTCTCCCTCTCTGTCTTTCTCTCCCTCTGCCCCTCCTCTACTCATGTGCACATGCTCTCTCTCTCTCAAAAAAAAAAGAAAGAAAAAGAAAAGAAAAAAATCAAAGTTATATTTAGAGACTGAGATATGAAACAGATGTTAGTACTATCAGAGGGGAAATTATACAGATAGCTTCACTGATTAATTTCATCAATATGGGAGTACTAAATAATACCAATACTATTCAAATTCTTTCTTAAAATAGAGGAAGGGAACATTTCCCCAACTCATTATATGAAGCCAGCATTACAATAATATTACAACCAAATAAAGTTATTATAAACAAGAAAAATATAGAAAGATATCCTTCATGAAATTAACATGAAAGTCTAACAAAATATTAGTGAATTAAATACAGTAGATACACATGCATAAATATACAAAGAAATGTAATTAATTATGTAAAATTTGAATTTATCTAAGCAATGTCAATGTGGTTTAACATTCATTAATCAATCAATATAATTCACCACATTAACCAAGTAAAAGAAAAAACAGCTATCCCAATGGAAAAAAAATAAAAGAATTTCACAAATTTCTACATCTATTCATGATAAAATTCTTAGATAACTATGTATAGAAGAGAGTTTTCTAAAATTGATAAAGGGTAGAACAAGGAAACAAACAAACAAACAAACAACAACAAACCCCTGTATCTGATATCCTACTTATCTGTGAAAACCTATGACTGGGGAAAAAGGCAAGAATGTAACCTCTACCTCTTCTTTTAAACATTTATTAACATGTTACTGAAATTCCTACCCTGTCCTTTAGGTCAAATAAGATAAATACAAGATTATAGGTTAGAAATTAAGAAGTAAACTCTTTTTAAGGAATATCTTATTGTTTTAATACAGAAGAAGATCTATTAAAGAGAATACTGGAATCTAGTATTAATAAGTCCTGGGAGACGCTTATCCTCCTGGGAAGAGGAATTCCTGCCTGGGATTAGCTTGGAATACAGAGGCACATGTCACATACCCTAGCCAGATCAAGTACCAAAGATGGTATTAAGGTCTAAGGCTACTGTCCTCCTTTCCAGTCACCTACAGGAGGAAAAATAAATTCCATTCACACACTCCACTAGTTCTAAGTACCTGTATTACAGAGGAAAATGAATCAAGGCACAGGGTTTCCCAAAAGGGGAAGAATTAATCTGTTTGCATTTGACTTTGGAAAAACAAGTAAAATTCCTCCCAGGAGATTACCTTTACTACACATTGTAGTATTAACAAGGAAATCTGGGTAATTGAGCATGAATCAGGGTATGGCTGTAACAATGTCAACCAAGGTCAGGAACATAACTACCCAAAAGGATTAGAGGTAACAGTGCCCAGCACTCACACAGAATAGGAATAGTACCTGCTTTCACCAGACAGACTGGAAAGTCTCATAATTCATGGGACATTTGCTATAGTGTACAGGAAGGTCTTGTCTCAGTAGCAGAAAATAATTATCTCTAGACTGAACAGAGGTTCAGTACAGACTAAGAAAAGTTAAAAGTAGGACACAAAGGACCAGACTGATTCCAAGTAATATAACAGCATCCCAGAACAAAGCCAATAATATATACAGGAATGTAAAAATAATCCAGCACCTAACAAGGTAAAATTAACAATGGCATCAAGCAAAAAGTTACCTGGTATACAAAGAAGCAGGAATATATGATCCAAGATGAGAAAAATCCATTGAAATCAACCAAAAACTGCAATAGGTGTTAGAATTAGTAAACATGACCACTGAAACAACTATTGCATCTGTATTCTATATTTTTAAAAAATGTATATAGAGACATAAAAGATAAAAAGACTCAAATCAAACTTGTAAAAATAAAAAATTGTATAAAATGCAAAACATACTGGATTATGAATAATAGCAAATAGATATCACAGAAGTAAAGATTAGTGTACATAAAAATTGCAAAGAGAAAAAAGAGAAATCATATATATTTAAATTGTATATAATATTGTATTCATATGGAACAGAATATCATGAGGTTTGAGACAACTTCAACTATTCTATTGTATGTGTAGTTTAAGTCCTTTACAGATATGAGAGATAAGAGGGGAACAAAGACAATATTTGAATAAATGATGAAAATTTGTTTTCAAATTTGATGAAAACTATAAAGTCACACATCCAAATTCAATAAAACCCAAGAACAACAACAAGACTAAAAATGCACCAAGGTGCAACATCGTCATATTGCTCAAAACCAGTGATGAAGAGAAAATATCAAAAGCAGCTAAAGAAAAAAGTTTATATGCAATGGAACAAATATAGAATGACGACAGATTTCTGGTCAGACATAAAGCTTGTGAGGAAACGTGGGTCAACATCTTAAAAGTACTGAAATGTCAAGTTTGTCAACTTTGAATACTATATCCAGTGAAAATAACTTTCTGAGAAAAAGGCAAAACAATGTGTTAAACAAATCTAATAATAGAGGGGGTGTCTGCGTGGCTCAGTTGGTTAAGCATCCAACTCTTGATTTTGCCTCAGGTCATGATCTCCTGGGTTCATGAGATCAAACCAAGTCAGGCTCTGTGCTGACAGTGCAGCGGCTGCTTGGGTTTCTCTCTCTCTCTTCCCCTCCACCTGCTTCTCCCCTGAATGAGGTCTCTCTCTCTCTCTCTCTCTCTCTCAAAATAAATAAATGAACATTAAAATATCTAATAATAATAATAGTAGTAGCAGCAGTAGTAGTAATAATTCAGTTGAATTACTGACTTGCATTATAAGAAAAATTAAATATTGGCAAAATATTGAGCCTGGGTGCCTCAGTCTGTTAAGCATCCTACTTCGGCTCAGGTCATGATCTCACAGTTTGTGCATCCAAGCCCTGCGTCGGGCTCTGTGCTGACAGGTCAGAGTCTGGAGCCTGCTTTGGATTCTGTGTCTCCTTTTCCCTCTGCCCCTCCCCCACTTGTGCATCCTCTCTCTCTCTCTCTCTCTCTCTCTCAAAAATAAATAAATGTATAAAGAAATTAAATATTGGCAAAATAAAAAATGATACTTGCTGGCATCTAAATAAATAAATCTAAACAAATAAATAAAAAATTTAATATAGAAATAAAGGAATTAAAATCCCTGGCAGAGATTGCTAAATTGGATAAAAATATCAAGACCCACTAGTATGCTGCCTAGCAGAAACCCATTTTAAAAATAAAGACACAGATAAATTTTTTAACTTTTTTTTAAAATATGAAATTGATTGTCAAACTGGTTTCCATACAACACCCAGTGGTCATCCCAACAGTTGCCCTCCTCAATATCCATCACCCACCCTCCCTTCCCTCTCACCCCCCCATCAACCCTCAGTTTATTCTCAGTTTTTAAGAGTCTCTTATGGTTTGCCTCCCTCTCTCTCTAACATTTTTTCTCTTCCCCCACCCCATGGTCTTCTGTTAAGTTTCTCAGGATCCACATAAAAGTGAAAACATATGGTATCTGTCTTTCTCTGTGTGACTTATTTCACTTAGCATAACACTCTCCAGTTCCATCCATGTTGCTACAAAAGACCATATTTCTTTCTTTCTCACTGCCACATAGTATTCCATTGTATATATAAACCACGACTTCTTTATCCATCCATCAATTGATGGACATTTAGGCTCTTTCCATAATTTGGCAATTGTTGAAAGTGCTCCTATAAACATTGGGGTACAAATGTCCCTATGCATCAGCACCCCTGTATCCCTTGGGAAAATTCCTAGCAGTGCTATTGCTGGGTTATAGGGTAGATCTACTTTTAATTTTTTGAGGAGCCTCCACATTGTTTTCCAGAGCGGCTGCACCGGTTTGCATTCCCACCAACAGTGCAAGAGGGTTCCTGTTTCTCCACATCCTCTCCAGCACCTATAGTCTCCTGATTTGTTCATTTTAGCCACTCTGACTGGTGTGAGGTGATATATGGCCAAGAGGCACATGAAAAGATGCTCAATGTCACTCCTTGTCAGGGAAATAGAAATCAAGACACAGATAAATTAAAAGCAAAAGTGCTAAAAAACATACCGTTCGAGAACTTGTCAAAAGAAGGCTGTAGTGACTATATCAATATGAGACAAGGTAGATTTCAGAACAAAGAATATTGGGAGGAAATGTGTCCACAATAATAATGATAAGTTCATCAGGAGCACATAACAATTCTAAACACAGTTTTAAAATATCAAATGAATAAGAGTTAGACCTAATAACACAGTTATTACAAATATCAAACACATAAAATACAATAGAATATTTAAGCAAAAACTCTTAGAATTGCAAGGAGAAATTAAAAAATCCACAAGTTTAATCATTGTTTTTAATAACCATTTCTCAATAATTCATGGGACAAGTATAGAGAGAATCGATGTAGATAGAGAAGATTTGAAAAATACTGTCAACCAACTTGACCTAATTGGCATTTATTGAATATTATGCCCAAGAAAGCACAGTAATCATTTCTTTTCAACTGTGCACAGAATATTTTCCAAGATTAGGCCAGGTTATTGGGCCCAAAAAATATGAATCAATTTAAAAGAATCAAACTAATACATAAAATATGTTCTCTGCCCACAATGGAATTATATTAGAGATCAATAATAGAAATATCTCTTAAAAAGTTCCAATTATCTGGAAAATAAATAACACACTTATAAACAAGCACTCAAATCAAAGAAGAAATCAACACTGAAATTCAAAAATATACTTTGGCTGGAAGAAATTAAAATACAACATTAAACCCAAAATAAATTGAAGATAGGACTTGATGGCCTGATTTCAGAGGGAGAGAATATGGAAGCTCTGCATTTAGGACTCTTCTATAGCTCACTCTGTGTCTCTTTATTTGGCTGCCCCTGATCTATATGCTTTATAGTAAAGTAATACTCATAATACAGTGTTTTCGTGAGTTTTATGTGCCATTCTCATGAATTACTGAACTTGAAGAAGGTTGTGGGGGCCTTCTGGGTTTGTAGCCAATTGGTCAGAGTGCAGGTGGCCTAGGGACCCCAAAGTTTGACTGGTATCTCAAGTGAAGGCAGTGTTGTGGAGAACAGACTTTAGCTTAGAGGTAATTAGTGTCAGAATATATTAGAAAAATCAGTCAGTGTAATTCATCATATTAACAGTCTAAAATAGAGAAACCATGTGATTATCTCAACTGATGCAGAAAAAAAAGTTGATAAAATCCAACATCCATTTATAATGAAAACTCTCAGCTATCAACCTGGTAAAAAAAAATATCAATGAAAAACCTACTATAGTTAATGTCATACTTAGCAGCGAAGATTCAATACTTCCCTCAAAATTACTAACAAGAAAAAGACATATGGTCCTTATTTTGAACATTGGTTTAGAACCTTCAAACAGTTTAACAAGAAAATTAAATAACAGATATCCAGATTGAACAGAAATAACTGAAAATATTTTTCTCCACAGATGATGTGCTTACTTAAGTTAAAAAAGAAAGAAAGTCTAAAAACAAAAGAAAACCACATAGTAGAAATGATGAATGTGTTTAGCAAGTTTGCAGGATACAAAATCCTTGTACAAAAATCAATTATACATATCACTCATATTATGCTTTCTAATATCATTCTCCAATAAAAGGACCCAGGGATTCCTGGAGAAATAGCTGATTCTAAGATTACACAAGAAAGAGACTAGAGAATCATTGAGCACGCTATAGTGCCAGAACGCAAGAAAGTGCTAACAAGAACAACAAACCCACATTGATGAGAGGATGTCAATGAGACGTGGGAGCCAACTGAAAGTATACCTAATGGCCAAAGTTAAGCATAAAATATATATCCATGAATGCACACAATATAAATAAATGGTTGCATAAACAAATACACTGGTAAGATGAGGCAATCCCCATGCAGACGAATTCCAAAAAATTTATGTAGATACTCTGCCCTCAAGCAAGGATAGCATAACTCCCCAGTCCTTAAGTGTGGTCTGCACATAGTGACTTCCTTCTAAAAAGTTCATTATGGGAAGGGGAGGAATAAAGAGTAACTTTACAATGAAGAAACCTGACAAACTCTGTCCTAGTCAGGTGATCAAGGTGAATAATAACAGTGTCATATCACGTTGATAGGATGGATCTTTGATATGATGTGATGAGGATGGCCCTTTCCTTCTGTGATCATCTATCCTCCCCCCACCCAAAAAAAATTATAAACCCAGTCTAATCAGGAGAAAAAACATCAGAGACATTTCACTTGAAAGACATTCTACAAAGCGACCAGTACTACTCAGAGCCAGGAAGAGACCAAGAAGACATGCTGCTAAAATGTGATGTGGTTTTCTGGATGGGATCCTGGAAGAGGAATAAGATAAGGGGGGGGGGAACTAAGGGGATGTGAATAAACTATGGACTATAGTCATTAATAATGGATCTTTGTAGGTCCGTTAATTGTGAAAAATGTACCATACTGATATAAGATATTTACAGTGAGGGAAATTGGGTGCTGATATATGGGAACTCTCTGTACTCTCTTCTCAACCTTTTTTGTAAATCTAAAACTGTTCTAAAAAATAAAATCCACTTAAAAATATATATCCTTGACAACAGATGAATTAGATTTTGTAATACTAATAAAGGATATTTTGGAGCTTAAGAATTTAAAAATACTATTTAGTAGAATAAGACAAAAATATGAAATATTTAACAATAAATCAGGCATCTTTTGTAAACTACAAGGCTTTGACAAGAGAAAAAAGACCTATATAAGGGAGGAAATATACCTGTATAGGGGTCATGACTTAATATTATTACCAAATCTCCTCAAATTTATCTACAGATTAAGTGCAATTCCAAAGTCCCAGGAGTATTGTTTTAGAAATTGACAAAATAATTAAAAAAATTTGTAAGGACATGCAAAGACCAAACTTGAAGGCCTAATACTACCGGATTCAAGACTGAATATTCTCTGTGAAAATGTCACCCACAATCAGAGGAGGTGGTTCATGTACTTGCACATGAACAGTTGCCAAGGGATTTAACTCAGGGTGAATCCATCATTAGCAGGGAGCAGGGTGCACAGCTGCAGAATCTTTGATGTGTTTATGCTTCAGGCTTTTCCTTCCTAAGCAATAATGATTTTTAATTTCTCATTTAAACAAGTCCAATGTCAGTTCCTCTTGTGCCTGCTAAGCCTCAAAGTACAAAATGCAGCTTCTCCCATCTCTCAGAGTCCTGCAGATCTTCAGGAAGATGGCAAGAAGACCTAGATCCATATAAACACTCATGTCCTTTCCATTGTTCCTTCTCATTAATGTCAGCTCATGATACATACACCCTGTTGTGTGTGTATATGTGCATGTGAGCATGTGCACATGCTGGTGGAAGAGAAAAAAGGGATACGACAACAATCCTCTCCTTTGAATATTCCAGTCCAAATAGCTACAGGAAAACAAATACCTGGCAGCTCCAGAAGAGATCAGGTGATAATTTGCTTGTGCTCTGTGGAGCAGACCCGCCTCTCCTTTCTCTATACCTACTTGCCCTCTGAGCTTTTTCTTCTGCATGTTTTGCATCTTCTTGGTTCTCAGAGATGACTTTCTGATTCATCTACCGGCCTACAAACTGTGACCATCTCCAAATGTGAACCTAGCATATATTTCCCTGAATATTTTATTGATCTAAATTATGCTTTAAACTTGAAACTTTAGCTTCTATCAAAACAGTTTATAATCTCAATGTTGTAAATGGCATGTTTTAACCATAATATGTTAAAATTTGAGGAGACTTTATAATCATGGTACAGCTACTATCCCAAACCCTTCATGCCAAACAAAAGAAAACTGAGGCTTGAGTCGAGTTTTTTCAAGACCACACAGATGATTGAGCAAAAGTATAATGAGAATTCAGATCTCTTGGGTTCTAATTAAAGGTATCACCACTATATCCATCCTACAGTCTCAGGTTCTGTGACAGATCAAGCACCACCTCTGTTAAGTTGCCAAAACTTGGAAGCAGTAAGAAGGGTAAGAAACATATTGTACCCTTCCTTTCACACAGGTGCATATACATCGGTGCGTACAGGTGCATACACACACACACACACATACACACACACACACACACACACACACTCATAGAGCCAGGTGATAAAATAAAAGCCATCTGTATGAATGAATACATCTATGTTTTATATTGAAAATACACTTTTAAAGAGTATTTTAGCTTCAGAGAATTGGTGGTTCATAAGGTCGCTACCAAGAGTAATGCTATGGGTTACCGTGATTCTCATCTTAGATGTGTCATTTAATACATCTTACTCTCAGCTGCCCTCTCTGAGTCAGTCAGTCAGTCAGTCAGTCAGTCAGCCAAGGGTCCAAGCACCTAGAACACACGTTTGCTGGACTCTGAAACTCACACTCACCCTCTGCTTAAATCTCAAATCTATTGATTTTACAGCATAGGTCTTATTTTCCCCAAGTGCAGAGACTTTCCCTCCATTTCCTTTTCTTTAGCACACTCCACACTGCATCTAGCCAAGTCATACACAACGAATGCCAGCCAGTTGGCTGGATATCAGGTTTGCCCATGGACTCTCTCTCCAGTCCCTTCCTGATCTTCATCTGCCCCACACACTTTCATTTGCGTCAGCCCATCGGCACATATCTTGTCTCTTCATGGTTAACTGTTCATGATGATACTGGCCAGTGGCTCTCACAGGAGTTCTGCCTCTGTGTCCACATAAACTGCCAGTATTGGCCTTTGGAGCTTTGGAGACATAATCCTGTGGTATTCATCCTTCAGGATGAGGCAGAAGGTAAAGGTCAATCCAGAAATAATGGGGTCAGATTCCTTCTGATGCAGATCCATCCCATCCCTCAGAGCTTTCTCTCTGTCTCTCAGCCTTCCCAGAATCTGAAAACCTGGCACCAGAGGGACAAGGATGCTCTCCTCCATCCTCAATTATTCCCTAGGGTTCATTTCCCAAAGTCAGCTCTGAGCCATGAGTTTCAAATCCAGTCATTACACAGAAGCACCAAACTATATCACATACATCAACATTCCTCATTATATTTCCATCCATAAATATTGGAACAAATCATACAACACATTTATTACATACATATAACACATTCTCCTCCCTCAGACTGTAATTAAATAATGATACCACAGAAGCTAGAGAAGTTAGCATTCACCACCAGATAGTTTTCCCATCTGCTCTGGCACCAGCTCTGGGTCTCAGCAAATCTAACCTGGAAGAGAATTCCAGGGCCCTCATTAATGACTGGTCTGAGCACAACACCCCTTCCAAAGTAGCACGGTCATAGGGACACCTGGATGGCTGTAGTAGAGAGACAGTGTCCAGATTCATTTCCCAGGAATTTCCATGAATAAAGTATAATTGTGGGATTATTTTAGGAAATCTCTCTGAGTCTCTAGGTCTATTCAGTACAGAGCTGCCTGGAGCTCACAGAGTGAGTGCAAAGCAAGAGTGAGAAGCTGGGTGCTTGAATCCATGGTCTGGCAAGGGGCATCAAAGAAATTCATCCTCAGTTCAGGTGCCAGGAATGACAATGGCCCCAGTCATAATTGAGATTCATACAAATGCACCAAGAGCTTTCAGGCTTGTTCACACTGATTTTTCACCAGCATGCTCTGTAACATAAGAATGACTAATAAAGATGGAATGACCTAATATGGACCTTAACAACGCTAGGTAGCTCAAGATACCCCATCTCGTTTAATCTTCACAACAGTCCTAAGCCTATAGAAACTATTATTTTATATAAAAATGGAGGGTCAAAGGGGGTTCAGTAACAGGCCCATGGGCATACCATGTCAGCATATAAATTCAGATTTCTCTAAATTGGACAATCAGGCATTTCCCTTTCACAATTCTGCTTTGCATAATTAGTAGTTAAAGAAAAATTATAATTTATATAAATATCAATTACTTTGTGTTTGTTCTCCTGATATTTTCTCTTACTCAATCTTCATTTCAGGCAAGTAATTAAATCCTTTTATGCTTTCAATTCCTCAACTCAGGGGCAGTTATCAAGATAGAAGAAAAAGACATCCAAAACTCAACAGCCTTTCCTGCCTGTCATAAAATTTTGGATTCATAAATTAATGATAACAGTTACCTGTCCAGATTGGCAAGTGATTAAAGGTTTTAGAGTAAAAGGGAGGATAGAGGGAACCCCACAGGGGGGTAACCCTCCCAAGAGAGAAAGCTGGAGGTGAGTATCCACAGTCATCAGAACTAAATGATATGTTCCTGTCAAATCAAATGTTTGGCCTTTCTAGAAAGATTAAAAAAAAAGTATACAAAGGAAAAATTAGGATACATATATGCAGGGAAAGTAGCTTATTATTTTCTGTGTGCTTGGGTGAGAATAAGGGAAAGGGTTAACAGTAACTGTTATACTCATGTCAGCCCTAGGGATCTCTAGGATGACAATCCCACACTTCCCTCAATGGTCCTTTCTGATGTGTACAAACCTGGCATTTTGATTCTTTTTTTTTAAGTCTGTTTATTTATTAGAGCACGTAGGTGGCTCAGTCAGCTAAGCATCCGACTTCGACTCAGGTCATGATCTCGCAGTTTGTGGGTTCCAGCCCTGCGTCGGGCTCTTTGCTGACAGTTCAGAGCCTGGAGCCTGCTTTGCATTCTGTCTCCCTATCACACTCTGCCCCTTCCCCATTCACACTCTGTTTCTATCTGTCTCTGTATTTGTCTCAAAAGTAAATAAGTGTTTTTAAAAAGTTTATGTATTTATTTTGAGAGAGAGAGAGAGAGAGAGAGAGCATGTACACAAGTGGGGGAGGGGCAGAGAGAGAAAGAGAGAGAATCAAGCAAGCTCCACACTGTTAGTGCAGTGTTGCATTCGGGGCTCAAACTCATGAACTGTGAAATCACGACCTGAATCCAAACCAAAAGTTGAGTGTTTAATCGACTGAGCCACCCAGGCATCCCTGGATTCAATAAGTCCAAAATTCAATATATTTTTTTTCGAATGTCTGAAAGGATATGTGTGGGGATGCAAGAGAAATGTTGATCCTGATGGCGGTAGGAGCCAGCAGCAATCTTGGAGCCCACCACTGGAACAATGAATACAAAAGATACAGTTGAAGCACATTAAGGAATGTTATATAGAAAGAAAACTAATGTGCACACATAGCAACATAGATCGTCTTGAATAAAGGAAACAAGTGAGAGAGAAAACATAATCCAAAGCAGAATGACATTTTATTTAGTTCCATCCATATCCAAAGAATTGTTATATTCAAACCCATATATCAAACCCATTGGGTATATGGTTCCTATGAGAAGATGGTTGGAATGGGAGGGAACAATAAAGCATAATGTGACATGAGGTGGATTGCACACACCATGGATGTGCTGAGTATGATTAACCTGAGTCTGATCCCGAGTGCCGTGCAGTGGGTGAAATGCAGACTCCTATCCCCAAAAATAGTAGAATCAATGGTATTGGACCTGCCCCCTCATGATAGATGAATATAAAACTGGATATAATGTATGAAGCAAGTGCTTCAGGCATTGGGAAACAGGCTGGGCAGAACTCCATACCCTGGGAAAAAGAAAACATATGAAAGCATAGCAGGTGGCCTCATGTTCACCTGGATCCTTGATTGATGGCACTTTCTCAGTGTGATACAGGGAGGGCCTGTCTCAGCCAGAGCCATTCCTCTTTTCTGAGTTGAGGAGGCAGAAATCAGACACCAGGTTGCTGAACTGATGAGAATATACCAGGCAAGTTACAAAAGAGAACAGAGACCCAAGACCTCTGTATAAGGACTGGGCTGAGGGCTGCAGATGTGAGGTCAAAATACCTATGAGGTCAAGAAGTATAGTCCCTTCCCCACATTATGGCCCTGACACCAGGGTGGCACCAGGTTGACTCTGGTCAGTCACCAGGGTGACTTGCATTCTGAGCCTTGAAAATTGGAGGATGTGAAAACAAAGCCATGGACATCAAATTTCTGGGGGCCAAAAGCCTATCAGCCAAGCTGTGGTCCCTTACATGATGTTTGTGCTATTCTCTTTCCTTCTCTGCTACTGCCTATGTCCAGAACAGCCATCCCCCACCAGCAGCCAAGGTATCCCACCTCTATGTAGACGTGATTGTTATTACAGTTTGTCAATAACATCAATGTAACAAAGAACATGGAATTATTTAGTGATGATAATTACCATTGGAAACAGAAAGGACTCAGCTCAGAGGTACTTTCACAGAACTGAAAGGGGCAGCGTTCTCATTCTACCTCAGCCTAACCTCATCCACTTCTCTCCGTTCCTCACAGAGAAAACTGCTCTCTGCCCACAGTAGTATACATAGCCATAGTCTCTGCCCCACCACCTGCCTGCCAGGCCTTCACTTTATAGCTGAGCGCCCCAATGGATTCTGGTAAATAAGGGAAACCCCACACTGACTATCCCAAGGAGGGGTTGGGGAAATAGTGGGGATTTCTGTCTCTGGGGAAAGGTCTTGCAGGGGGCAGCCTGTTTGGGTCACTTCCATGATGACAGAGTGATATGAGATTCCAGGGAGAAGAGTACTACTTTGAGTTTGGTTACAAGACCCTGTGAGTTTTGTGGCCTGAGTCTCTAGGGTCTGCCAAGGATGATGTCTGAGACTTATGATGTCAATCACATCGTGGGTAGAGCAGTGAGTGTCACTAGGCAGGGGCTTTGCCTGTCAAATTTCTTGTGTCCTGGGCTCTTACCTGTGAAGCATGGCTAGTGGTCAGATGACTGCTCTTGAGGGATGTCTTCTCCACACTCAGCTTTTTTTTCCCACTTCTGTGGTCCCTGCCCAAACTGGGTGAAGGATTCCATGTTTCATCCTATGGCTCTATAGCTCCCACCCATTTCCCTAGGTCCCAAACTCCTTCTTCCTCACTCCCAGGTCAAAAGTTGAGTGTCAGACTTGCCTTGGGAGCCTGCACTGAACACTCAAGGCCAGGCCCATGTGGGCCTTTTGTAAGAGCAGCAGCTCTAACTTGTCCCAGTTTGAATTATCTTTTTCACCCAGGATCTTCGAAGTTGGTCAAGACAGGGAGAATATTAGTCTGGGCTCAGAGTGGTAAGATCTCCCACTGTGCATGGCTTTGGTTCCATTCCTGCTGAGGAGGTTGCTTCTCTTGGCTGAGAGGTCTCCAACAACCTGTGGTGTCTCTCCTTAACTCTGTCATTTGGTTTTCCCAGCTTCTTGAGTGACAGGATAATTCCTGTATGCCCACAAGGACATTCTGAAGATTTCCAGGACTCACAGACAGAAAGGGCAGTCAGGTAACACCCTCCACATTGATGACTTAAACCCTCATGTGTCAGGAAGAGATGGAGCATGGAGACCACTGGGTCATCCCTGGGCAGGCTGAGACTTTGGAGACATGGTAGGGGGATCATTCTTGCTGACCAATGTGTGTAGACTATGAGTAGACAGCCAGTAGTCCCGCTGCCCACTTCAACCTGGGTTCCATGGACTCCCTTGGATAAGTCAAGGCCCAGCTCACCTCAACCAGCCCTTCTTTGATTAAGGTGAGAGGGAGATTCCTTTCTCTTGGGTTGGCTCTGTCTGAACCTGCCACAAAGTACCTATACAGACCAAATGATCTCTTAAAGGTAAACCTTTCTTCTGCACCCTTTTATCCTACCTTCTAGTGACCCTGGCTCATTGTTCAGTGTGGCCCATTCTAGGTATATGTCACTTTCTCTTGCAAACTCCCCACCAAAACCTGAGGGAGCTAATCTTGTGGGCATAGCAGAAGTAGCAATTTTTCCAGGTGCAGCAGGAGCTGGGAAGCATATGCCATTCAAGGATAGCAAATGCTAGGCTGAAGTGAAGGGCAACCTGAAAGTTTCACCTCCCTGGGTATGGTGGTGGTGATGGCAAGGCTAGTGCTCCCTGAGTCTTGCCATGTGCTTGGTGCTGCACAGAGCCTTGTCACCCTGGGAACTATAGTATTTAGTCCTCACAGTGTGCCTGTGGGAGGTGTTGTTATGATATCTGATTTACAGAAAGGAAAATAGGGACTGAGAAGTTGGGAGCCTCCCTCTCATACCCACCTCTGGGCTGTGCTCCCAGAAGACTGCATCACTGAGGAGAGCAAGGAAGTGAGCAGCAAACATGGCCTAGGAGGTAGTGCCTTGCTTAGGAATCAGTACAGTTGCTAACTCACCATGTGGCAGTGGACAGTTCCCACTCTGTGTCTCAACACCACTTGCCAGCAAGTGGGATGGTCGCCTCCATCCTCTGCACTCCCAGTCCCCTGTGAAGTTCTAGTGATCCAGGGCCTGGGGAGACTTCACTGCTTTTCTTTTAAAGCCATCAGCCCAAGCCCTTTCAGAGGGAGAAGGGGAGAGACACAAGCTACTCTCTCCACAATTCTCAGCTTATGCCCGGGCTGAACTTACTTCAAGTGCATGCCTGGGTAAGTGCCTCTGATTTCTCAATAAGAGTAGTAATCGATGGGGGCCCATACTGTTCCCCCTACAGTCAGAGTCAGGTCTTAGGGTTAAGGCAAGGCTTCACCAAGCATCTCCCCACTCTGTGTCCTGGGAGCACCTCTGCCTCCAGGTCAGGGCTTAGTGTCACAGTAGCCTGGGGCAACAGGACCTCCCCACAGGAACACTGAACACGACTACTCAGGAGGCAGTTGAGGATAGATTGTCACCTGACTTTTCCATGCATAAAATGGAGCTAAGGGCCAAAGCCACACAGCAAGCTGGTGGGCACAATGGGATTTTGCCATGACTTTCTAGGATGTTGTGTTCTACCTAGTGGGTGCCAGGCTCTGACTCCTTGATTGCTAGGTACAAATGCTCAGAGGGCTCAGAGGGACCTTCAGTCCCCATACTCTTGCCTACCCATGATCTTCAGCAAGTGCAATGACCTATCTGACCCATTGCAGGATGAAATCTTCCCATGGGACTGGCTTCTCCTGGGGGTGAGTTAGTAGGGGGAAAAGCAGCCTCACCACCTGCCAGCTCCAGGTGAATATTCAACTCCACCAAAGTGCAGGACCTATATCATCAAGTGAATAGCCCTGGTCAAACACCCCAATTCACCATCTGCCCCTGCCCAGAACCTTTGGTGCCCCAGCCCCTAAAGTCTTTGTGAGGCCAGATAGAGATGGTATCTGCTGTGATGCCAAGCCCTGGGACTTTGGTGGGCTTTTCTGCCTTAGAATCAACTCATGTCTACTTTTAGGATCTGAAGGACTGGGCTCCCTTCCCATCCAGGTGTCACTATTGGCCACTCAACTCAGTTCCAGGTTTCCTGGCCACCTGGAATAACTGAGCAGATCTGATCTCTGCAAAGTTTCTGTTCTTGCCTCCAGGACTGTTCTGTCTCAGAGGCATCCCTGCACCCTGAGAGAGGTACAAGGTTAGATAACATTTTTCTCAGGATGAGTGGGTGAGGGTCTGCCAGCACACCAGTGGAAGCATGCTCCAGGATAAAAAAAAATCTTCTGTAAATAGGAAGTCCTTCCTAAAAGGGAGGGTTGAGAAAGCCAGGAACCTTGAGGACTACACTGCAGCACCTCAGTCTCCTGGATTAAAAATACCTTCGTGTTTGGAGGTTTAGTCAGGATGGGTTTCATCCAGAGGGGTGCTGGCATTGGTCAGACACTGAGAATTCTGAGCAGAGATTCACCAGAGCAGCCAGGTCCTACAGTGAGTGACACCTCTTGATGCTTAACTGGCCTCCTGAAGTACAAGGAGAATGACAGGGTGTCTGTGATCAGACTTTCTTCTTCACTCTGGAACAGATACAAATCAGTCCACCAAACTCCCCTGCCCAGCAGTATCTATAGAATCCAAGGTAACACTGACCCTCACAGAGGCTGTCTGCACTGTATCTGGGACCTCCTGGCCCAGCAGGACTCATTCTTGAACATTTGCTATACCCCAGAAAAAAGAGGCCTGGGGTTAAGATATCCATCAGGTTAGACCAACAAGCATGTATTAGCCAGCTGTGGTCCAGGCACTGGGGAACAAAGCAATCAGATAGGATCCAGATTTTGCCCTCTTAAGCTGACAGTCTTGCTGTGGGGGAAGGGGATAGTCATGATAAGCGGAGGGCAATAATATGGGATGTTGGAGGGTGATATGCTGGTTTGTATACTCCCAGTACCCCAGATATTGGAAGGAGAATTCACCCTGGGCAGGAGTGAATAAGGACAGCATGGGGGCAGAGGGCAGTTGATTGGCCACTGACCATGGATAGGATTGCCTTTTAGCAAATAGAAACATGAGGCATTTCAACATAGGTGAAACATAGTTCCTTAATTGTGGGCTGGGCATACTGACTTTCTTTAAAAAGTATGCAATATGGAAAAGGAAGTAAAAGAATAACTTTAAAGTGGATACACCATTCAGCCAGATAAGCAAGGCCAGCATCAGAAGAGGTAAGTCATGTTGATAATATGTATACTTGAGATGGTGTGATAAGCATGGCACTTCATCTCTGTGATCTTGTTCCAAAAAATCCCATAACTTCTGTCTAAATATGAGGAACATATCAGACAAATCCTGACTGAGGGACAGTTTACTAAACACCTGACTTCAAAACAACAACAACAACAACAACAACAAACTATTTAGGTTATCAAAAAGAAGAAAAGCCTGAGAATGTATGATTTCCAAGAGGAGCCTGAGTAGACATGATGACCAAATGTCATGTGGGATTCTGGAAAAGGAACAGGACAGGGAAAAACTAAGGAAATCTGAATAAAGTAAGCATTTAGTTAATAATACTGTCATTGTTGGGGCACCTGGGTGGCTCGTTTATGCATCTGACACTTGGTTTTAGGCTAGGGTCATGATCTCGCAGTTCCTGAGCTTGAGCTCCACATCAGGCTCCACACCAACAATGAGGAGCTTGCTTGGAATATTCATTCTCTCTCTCTCTCCCTCTCTCTTTCTCTGCCCCTCACCCCCTTGTTCTCTCTCTGTCTCTCTCTTGGTAAATAAACTTAAAAATAACACTGGGGGCGCCTGGGTGGCTCAGTCGGTTAGGCGTCCGACTTCGGCCCAGGTCACGATCTCACGGTCCGTGAGTTCGAGCCCCGCGTCGGGCTCTGGGCTGATGGCTCAGAGCCTGGAGCTTGCTTCTGATTTTGTGTCTCCCTCTCTCTCTCTGCCCCTCCCCCGTTCATGCTCTGTCTCTCTCTGTCTCAAAAATAAATAAACGTTAAAAAAAATAACACTGTTACTGTTAATAACAATATGTTAAAGTGTTCATTAACTGTGACAAATGTACTATACTAATTAAAGAATCTAATAGTATAGGAAACCGGTGTGGAGAATATGGGAACTCTCTGTACTATATTTGCAATTTGTCTTTAAATGTAGAACACTTATAAAGTAAAAATATTATTAAATAATACAAGGCTCCTGGTTAAATTTGAATTCCAAATAAACAACAGATCATCTTTTAGCATAAGTATATCTCATGAAATATTTGAGACAGACTAAAAAATGTTTGTTTACTTAAGATTCATATTTAACTAGGCATCTTGCCTTTTACCTGACATAAAATACCCACAGAGTGGGTAGACTTCAGAGAAGCGGGGGGAAAGACACCCCATCAGCAGATGGCAGCCTCCCCTCTCTACTCCTGCATTAAAAGTCGTTTTACCAAAATCCACCCTGAAGGCTCAGCTCCTTAGAAGTTAGTTTCAACTAGGTCTTAAAAGAAATCATGTACCCCGAGCCTGAGGTTTTTAGTTTGTTTGCCAGATTTTTAAAAATGTTCCTTTCATTATTTTGAGTAAAAATAACACAATTTTCTTATTATAAATGTAATATATATATAATATATATATGTATATGTATATGTAATACATATATATATGTATGTATATGTATATGTATATGTATATGTATATGTATATGTATATGTATGTATATGTAATACATATATATGTATATAATATATATATACACATAAAATATATATGTATATATATGTATACATATATATATACACATATATATATACCATATAAAATTAGAAGTACTATTTACTAAAGTCAATGTTAGATTTAATAAACATTTTGAAAATATTAGTGAATAAAATGTTTACAAATGGAAATATTTTTTTTTATGTGTGACATTAGAATAATTAGAAAAAAAGGAAAACAACTGATTAAGGGACTATTTGAAACCTATATGAGGTGTTAAGCACCGATATCACTCCTAGCCTACTGTGTAAAGAGCACTTACAAATCATAGAGGGATGGGGACCCAAGAAGAAGGATGGGGAGGGGTAAGGAGAAAGAAACACAATCTTCTGCCAAGCTGCACCTGGATTTAAAATTTCTCACCCTGTATTACCCCACCTAGGCCACATTTGGGGCCAAACCAGCCACATCCTCAGCCTCACCCCAAAAGCCTACTGCCTGGGACTGAGGCAGGCCAGGACTTTGCTCTTGAACCCTGCAGGTGAGGCTGAAGGCAGTGCAGGGCTCCCCAGCTTTAGAGCAATGATGACCCCATGCAAAATGGGCTTCTATCCTTGAAGGCTGGGGATTCCCACATACTTACCAACTGATCCTCTTCTAGGGTGACCTTCTGTCAGGGTGTGGGTGCCAGGCTGTACCCCCTCCCCACAGGTCACTGCTGCCATGAGCTGGGAACTGATTCTATACAACCTTCTTCCCAGAGGGTGGAGGATATGGGGATAGAGGACAGAATGAAGAAACCCAGAGCAAAGCCTGTGTCTCAGATATATCCACTGCCAACCAGTCCACTAAGGAGGCCCCCAGCCACTTCCTCAAGAGCTCCCTGCAAAAGATGAGAATACATAGGAAGACAGATGAATAAAGATTCTATGCTCCAGGAAAGCCTGAGGTTCCATCTCCCAGCTGTGTGCCCCTGCACAGATGTGGGTGAATGAAATACTTCTCAGGGCATAAGGAGACATAGGAGGATCTCAAGGGTGCATCAGTATATAAAAGAGAAATCCCTTGTCTTTTGTTCTCTGGGATCCAGGGCAGGGCAGGGTTCAGGGGAACCATCATAGTAAGGCAAGGAGGCAACACTGTCACTGGGCCCTTGGAACTGCAGGACTCACTGACACCAATCTTAATGCCTGTAGATAGAACTCCCACCTTCATTTCTGCAGATGTGGCTCCAGAGGCACAGCAGGAGGTGCTGTGCATGGGTGGGTCCCCAAAACTTTCTGAGGAGCTTTGAATAGCTGCCTGTGCTGACTTCAGCCTCCCAAGCAGTTATTGTCATGAGTTCATTTGGGGCCAGGCATAGCCATTTAATTCCCTCTGCAAGGAGCTGCAGGTGGTGAGGACATCAAACCTTCACTTGACCTCCACAGGTAAGCAATGAGCAGGAGACTTAGGGGACTAACACTGCTTGCATTATTGCCTCTCCTGACCCAGACAAGCAATCAGTGCCCTCCTCCCCCACACTTACCCCACCCATCTGCACTCAAGTGACATGCATAGTTTTAATGATAGCTACTGCATTTCCATTTTGAAGGGAAAGCAGCGTTGCATAAATTCCCAACTGCTCTCCCATTGCCATCTCTTCCAAGCTATTTTCAGTGGGAGAGTTTGATGATTATTCAAGATGATTAAGATGATGAAAGCTGTATGTGGCACTAAGGACTTATGGAGAACATGCCAAATCCTCATAGTTACATTTCCCTTACTCCCATCACTTAGGGCTCATGGGGTCTGAGAAGAATATGTATTTTATTTGGTATCATAGGGAGTTTCCACACAGGTAAATTGAGCTAAGTTGGCTGCTGCCCAGGGAGCTCAAATTATATTTGCAGAGACACAATCTTACCAAGATCCCTCATGGCCCTTTACATTTATCTAGAGCTTTATAATTTATAGAATGCCCTCACATGTTATCTCATGGACCTCTCCCCTGAGCCCAGCTTTACTTCTCACACATAAGGAGGGTCTCAGAGGACCAGGTGGCCTGCCCAAGGTCACATAGCCAGCAGATGGCAGAGCTGGAAGGCAAACTCAGCAGGGCTTCCAGAGCCCAATGGTCACCTCACACACAGGCCCCAGACTTTCCCAGAGTCTCTGACTAGAACCTTGTGAGTCCTGGGCAGGCCCAGAAGGGGTTGTGAAATTGGGTATGCTCTGCAGGCATCACCAGGCTGAGGAGGCATGGGAGAAGCATCACAGTCAGCTCTGCTTGGTAAGCTGAAATTTCATGGAGATAACAGGCCCAGGGAAGACAATTTTTCCTAATCTGGACACACAGAAATAACTTTCTAATTCAATCAAAAGTGCTACAGTGTAGAGATATGGGTCCTCTAGGAATTTACACAGGTCAAAGCCAAATTATAGCAGGATTCTCACACAGAGAGTTGTGACACTGAAGGTTTTCTTTCCAGGAAACAACTTTATTTGTGCCAGCAAGTCTCAGTTGTGTTCGTACCCCAAGAACTGAGACCCGAATGCCACATGGCATAGTTTTTTAATACATTTTCTATTTCTTTGTCTCCCATATATGGTAACATGCAAACACGCAGTCTGATTAAGTGGTCTCATGTTACAAGGTCGTGAGGGGCTTCATGTGTGCTTATAGCCAGGTTGCCTTGAACATTTATTTTTATCACATACCTTAGGAAGGGGACCCTACCACAAAACAGAGAGCCTGTCATTTCTCTGTATTTGTTCAGGCTCTGAAATACAACTGAATTCAGTGTTAGTGAGGTGGAGCAGGCAATGTGGTATAGACATACAATCATTAAATTGTGGTTATAGGCATACAATGGAAAACTATTTAGCAATAGAATTCAACAAACTAATACATAAAATGATATGGATGATGCACAGAGATGGCATGCTAAGTGAAAAGACTCAATTAAAAAATGCACACTGTGTGCTCCTGTGTATATGAAGATGCAGATCACACAGAGTTAATATATGGAATTAAATAGTTAGAAAAGTGGCTCTCTGGGAAGAGGCACTAGATAACTTTCTGTGAAGAAGCAGGTGTTTTATGTCTTAGTACAAATGTGGGTTTCATGGTGTATGCATTTGTCTACAATCATTCATACAGTTAAGATTTGTGTATTTCACCGCATGTACATTTTTCCCTGAAAAAAGTACACAATGTATGGTTTCATATATATTAAGTCTGAAAACCACCAGTGTCTATCCATGCTGTTAGAAATAAGAAGTGAATTATCTTCGGTGGGTCTTAGGATTAGGGCATGAGGAGACCCTCTAGGGCAGTGGTGATACTCTTCTTTTTGAATTGAGCTCTGAAAATTCTGTGCACTTATGATTTGTGTGGTGCTCTCTATGTTTGTGACACTTCAATAAAAAGTTTATATCAAAATATTGAAGTCATCTACATTATGTTATTTTATTCCTCCCCAGTCTTATATAACTCTGGAGAGTAGTCCCTATGCCAAATGTATTGGTAAGCCATTCTGAAATGCTGAGGCCATTTTGGGTTCTGTCCACAAGGAACAGGAGTTTGAGTGGTTAGCATGGCAAAAGCTAGGGATCCTTGTCTCTCATTGGAGATGACTTTGTGTCTGAGAAGTGTCTGGGCCTGCTCTGTTCTCAGCCTGGCCAGGAGTTCTCAGGGGATTGTGGCCCAGCATGGGCATGCTGCTATGCTATGAGCTTCAACTCAAACCTCTACTGAGCACAGAGCCAAGAGTAACACACACAAATTTTCTTACATTGGATAATGTGAATTCATAGCCTGCCAGAGAGCTCCTAAATCCCTTGGAGTTTACTGGCTGACAGCAGTAGCTTTTGTGCTAGTGAGGCGACTCTGAATATGTTCCTGGATGGGGGATGGATGGGATCTGGTCACTAGAAAGACAAAGCTTAGAAGCTTGGAATTTTCATGACTAGAAGTTTAGAGTTTTCAGCCCTGCTCCCTACCCTCCAAAGAGGAGAGAGGGTCTGGAAATTGAGTTGATAATTGATCATGCCTATGTGATGAAGCCCCCACAAAATCCCAATAGTACAAAGTTTGGGGAGCTTCCAGGTTGGTGAGCACATCTGCACATCAGAAGGGAGATGCATCCCAGCTCCATGGGGATAAAGGTTCCTATGCTTGGGACCCTCCCAGACCTTGCCCTCTGTATCTTTTCACATGGCTCTCATCAATATCCTTTACCATATTCTTTTACAATAAACTGGTAAACAGTAAGTAAACATTTTCCTAAGTTCTGTGAGCCATTCCAGCAAATAATACAACCCAAAGAGGAGTTGTGGGAACCTCCAATTTATACCTAATTGGTCAGAGGCACAGGTGACAGTCTGCATTTGCAATTGGCATCTGCAGTGGAGACAAGTGGTGGGCAGCCTTGCGGGACTGAGCCCTTAACCTGTGGGATCTGATGCTCTCTCTGGGAACATAGTGTTAGAATGAAGTTAAATTGGAAGACACCCAGCTGTTGTCACAAAATTGCTTGGTGTTGGACCACCAAACACACACATCTGGTGTCAGAGTGTTGTGAATGTGGCAGTCATGTGAGTACAGGAGCCACATAGGAGGAAGAGAGAGGCTGCCCACTCAGGTAACATGTGGGCTCAGGATTGAAATACATCCTCATTGTTATTCTCTTCAACCTGCGGCTTCCATGACAGAGAAGAGAGCTTTTGTGGGTGAGAGATACCTAATCCCCAGGATCCTGAATCCCCCTTTTCTGGTGGGTAACCATGTCAGAAGACATGGGTCCTCCCCATGGGTCCTCCCATCACTGAGACCTGGAGAATGCCTGGACCCAGAATCCACTGCACTAAACAGTGACAGGTCTCCTTTTCAAAGAGAATGTCCCCCACCCCCATTAGGCAACACTGACGTCATAAGTTTATACTCCACAGACATGAACTATTTGACCTTCACAGCAACTTAGGCAGTCTTAGATTACCTTGCAGACCAGGAAGCCAGAGCCAGGAAGGTCACCTGACTGGGGCCACAGTCTCTGACCCAAACTTGAGATTGGGGCTTTTTCTACTACCTCTGACCCCTCTGCAGACCCTAGACCCTTGTTGTGTGCCTGAAGAGATGGGGAACATTGGACACTCGCATCCCACCTCCCTCTGCTACTCTCCTGGGACCAAGCTATTCTTCTGCATGGGTTGCTGCACAGAGAACCCATCCCTCATTCTGTCATTATCTTCCCACCAGCCACTGATCCAAGCCCATCCTCCTAACTAGACAGACAGCTGGTCGGGATGCAATTCCTCCTGCTTTCAGGGTGACGGGAGAAATTTTTCACATTGGCTGGTAAATGAGGAATGCAGCAGTATGCTACGCTGGTATTAGAAACTTCTGGAAGCCCTGAGCTCTGCCCCACTTTCCCACACCCCATGACCTCCCATCTTACTGGAAGTACCAGATTTTCCTTTTTCTTCCCCAAAGGCAATGAGGAAAACAAGAGTAAACAATAACACCAAACCAAATAAAACTAAATAACTCCTACCCAACTTTATTTTCTTTGGTCTAAAGGGCAATATACCAATAAAAATAAATGAAAGACTAACCTTTTGGCCAATCACAATTTATTTTCTCTGCAACAAACAAACCCACAATCCTGCAATGCATATTTACATCTCATTAACCAAAGTCAAAAGTATCAAAAGTTATTAGGTCCAATTATCCTGTCAACTGCAGTTGGAAGAAATTGTCAAGGGTTTATTTATTCATTACCTTAGAGAGAATTTGAGTGGATCCCTCATTATTCACTGCCATATATATATATATATATATATATATATATATACACATTTTTTTTTAACTTCCTCTCCTCTTGTTTATTAAAAAAAATTGTTTTGGGTTTTCATTTCTCTTCAGTGCAGCAGCCTGTGAGTGTTGACAGGGCCAAGCCCAGGGCAGGCCTGGGAAGGGCTCATGTCCTCTGTGTCATTAGGGCCTAGTCATGGTCCAGCTATAAGTGACTAACAGGTTAGGAAGGCTAGGGTACATGCTCAGCTGCTGCATCCCCACAGATGCCCTTCTGTACCTCTTGGGAGGTTTTAGACTGGCTAGCACACTTCTTCCAGGATCACTGCCTTCACTGCCAGCCTTGTGGGGCTAGGGTCAACTGGGCCCATTGTGTCCAGGATCACAACATTCTCCTTCCCTTGGGTTGGCATCTGTCACTGGCCTCAGCCCCCAGGATGGTCTTTGCTTGGCCAGAGGGGGCACCTCATGAATGCTTGTTGGGTGAATGGATGGAAATCTTGACAAAGCTCTTTACTGCTAGTGAGATTAGTGGGTCCAAGGCTGTGCCCAGATGTGTGGTCTTGGGCTTTTCTCTTCAGAGAGAGGCTTCACCTGGAGCACCCTCCTTCCTGGGAGCTTCTGTCCTGCTTTCTCACTAGACCCTGTTGTCCAGATTCCTTGGGACTCTGTTTTCTTCCTTCTTCCCCTCTGAGTCTCTGTGCTGTCCCAGGTCACCTTTCCCTTCTCCCTTCTAACAGGGCAACCATATTAACCTATAATCCTTTAAGCCAAATACAACCTTTGGCTCAAGGTCAGGCTTGATCCAGGCTCAGATTATTTACCACCCTCCAAATACACAGCAATTCTGCTGGTCTCCCATAGTTCTTAGGGTATCAGGGGTGACAGAAGGGGTCCAGGACTTTTAAAACTACCCTCATGCTTATTCATCAGTTTTCTCCTCTGTAAAATGGGACTAATAACACATGCACCCTATTCTGTGCTCCCTAGTGAGCAATCTTTTCTCACATTTTTATGGGTATGTTTTGGAGAGATCACTACATCAGGAGACTCCCCCTTCTTGTTCTTCTCAGTCCTGTGTTCCTTCATCCGTATCCATTATTATGAAGCCAAGAAAAAATATTCACAATTTAAGATAAGTAAACTGAGGTTCAGATTAATTAAATTGGTCAGAATCTATGGGACTCCATAGCTTATGTTACTAGCCACTATGAAACCACCTTCTGATTCTCTATTGATATGATTTTACATGACTGCTTCTATCACTCCCCCATGAGTTTCTTAAAGTTGGAATGGTATAAAAGACCTACATAAAAGAGAAAAAGCTATAAAACTTAGAAAACAAAGCACAACAAAAGAAAAAAAGAAAACAAACTGCACTTCATCAAGACTTAGAACTTTTATATATCACAAGACATTATCAAAAGAGGGAAGAGGCAAAATGGGAGAAAATATTTGCACAGCATATATCTGATAAGAGATATGACCCAAAATATGTAAAGAACTCTTACACATCAACAACAAAAGTCAGTAACCCAATTCAAGAAATGGACACAGGACTTGAATAGACATTATCTCCAAAGAAAGTATACATATATATGGTCAGGAAGCATGAGAAAGTTATTCAATATCACAAATCATTAGGGAAATGGAAATCAAAACTTCTATGAGATACTATTTCAGGCTCACTAGAATGGCTATTATTTAAAAAAAAATTGGGCCACCTGGATGGCTCATCAGTTGAGCATCTGATTCTTGACTTTGGCTGAGGTCATGGTCTCATGGTTTGTGGGATCAAGCTCTGCATTGGGCTCTGTGCTAATGGTGCAGAGCATGCGTAGGATTCTTTCTCACCTTCTTTCTCTGCCCCTCCCCTTTGCTCTCTCTCTCTCTCTCTCTCTGTCTCTCTCTGCTATAGCACTGACCCCACAGCATTGCAGAAGTTGTCAATCTCTGCACAATTGAAAATATCAGGAATTCTCTCTCACTGCTATCCAGTGCATTGCAGGATGCTTAGCAGCATCTGCCCACTAGATGCCAGCAGCACCCCCCTGAATTACAAAAACCAAAAAAGTTTATATACACTGCCTATGTCCCTGAGATGAAAAATAAACCCCAGTTGAATACCATTGCTGTATCATAATTGTTTTAGCTGCCAAGAGTCTGTGGTAGTTTTGAGTTGACATATTATTTTCTCCCTAGCAGTGCCAGGGACATAGAGGTGATTGATTACCACTAGAAAACTGGTTAAAGAATGAATGTTCAGATTGAGTTTGAAAAGATGGTGACTGGAACCACAACAGAGACAAAATGCTAGTGGGGATATGCCCTTATCTTCAACTCCAAGTGAGTATGAGTTTTCTAAATGAAGGTCATGTCTGCTTCCAGAAAGGAGAAACCCACCTTCCAGTTTCTGTAAGAGTCATTGAATTAATGCCTAATTTGTTGTTCTTGTTAAGTAACCTTACAAATATATTTCAGTTCCATTTGTGTTTGAAAGATGCATGTGTGGAGAAGTAAGGTAGTTTAGCACAAATAATACAAATACGGAACATTTATAACAATGTTAATATGAAAGCTTTGGGCTGGCAATGAGAAGATATGCTACAAAAACTGGTAGTTCAATAGTTTTGCAGGCTTTGAATTTTCTCTCAATTCCGAAGGGAAGGAAAACTTATAGGACACTGGTATTTTCCAATCATGACTGGTCTCCATGTCTTGAAGAAAGAAAGATTCTTTTCGCTAGGTGTGCATGAACAATAATTCCAGAAGCCCATAAGTATCTGGAGAATTTCATAGTTAATATAGTATTTTCATGGCATGGGCTCAAGAAGCTCTGTGAACACTCTGGGTGGTCATATAGCTGAGTGGGGGTGAATACTCTGGGACGGGGAGGAGAGTACTACAGCTGAGCACGTGTCAGTCCAAGAAATACAGTCCTCCCAGGTGCTTCAGCTCTGATTCTTATGCTCACTTGTTAAACAAATTTAAAAAAATATTTTATTTATTTTTAAGAGAGAGAGAGAGAGAATGAACAGGGTAGGGGCAGAGAACTTGAAGCAGGCTCCAGCCTCCACACTGTCAGCACAGAGTCTGACATGGGGCTCAAACCCATGAACCGTGAGATCATGACCTGAGCCGAAGTCTGATGCTTAACCAACTGAGCACCCAGGCACCCCCTTACACTCACTTTTTAGCCTCCAGAAACCTCTGTTTTCTGGGCCTTTTTACAGCCCTGAAAAGGAAAGATTAATTACTGGTTAAGGTGCTAGAATCTGGTAGACATGGAATTTTAAGTGAAAAATCTTAGACTTGAGTCTGAATTCTTCTATTTTCTACCTTATAACAAGTTGTTAGCCTCCATGAGCCTTAGTTTCTTCAATTGAGAAATTAAGAAAATAGGATTGTGTACTTCTCAGAGTGGTTATCAGGAATAAATAAACTAGTGTTGAGTAATGTGATTTGAAAACATGAGAGCACATGTAAAGTTGGAAGTTGCATTCATCTTTAGAGCATAACAGTTGTTAGCATTGCTTAGCAATTACATAGCCACAGCAACCAAACAAAACTGTTTCCTCCTTGCATTTAGAGTAAAACCAGAAATAAAGCAAGAATGCTTTTGGATCAAGATAGCATTACTAAGCCACATCTTCAGGTTTGGACACTTCAACAAAGCACAAAGGAGAACTCCTTGTGGCCTATAAGAAAACAAGGTTTATGAAATCTGGACCCCTCCTCTGAGCAGTGAGGTTGTTCTTGATTGACTAGCCCCCAGTCTGTCCCCTGTGGTCATGAACAACACAGGAGGTGCTGGGATCCAGCCCCAGGTCATGCTTTTAGGAGATGATTTTCAGAGAGTCTTGTGTTAAGCCTATTTGAAGATATGGAGAAGCTGGGGCTCTTTACCCTTTGACCAATGCTCATCCATCCTGTCTCACACTGAGGTGTGCCCAGGTAAGCCAGGAGAGAGTGATGGGATGGAAGGCTGAACACATCTTAACCAGCCAGAAAATGGACTTTCCAGAATTCTTTGCCCCTAAGTTCAGAATCCAGATCTGAGAGGGTGAGGCTGAAGTCAGGATGCAGACACAGTCATGTCTGTTCTAGAGCTATAGAGCCCTTCCCCTTGCAAGCACTCAGGCCCAGGAACTGCTGACAGGATTAGGACAAAATCATCACCATTTCCCACTGTAGTTATTTGAGGGGGACACAGGAAGAGCCTTGGAGCAGCATCCGGATCATTCCCTCCTCTGCCCCCTTCAGGTGCAAGGTGGTTACTCAGATAACACACACCTAGAGTGGCTATATTGTTCATTAAAATATTGTGCTACAATAAGTGCTACATTTGTAAAATAGCTGCTATACTGAGCATGTGCATGCACACACACACACCTGTGTTACCAATCAACCCAACCCTCTGGACTCCACAGAACTCACCATTCCTGGGAAGTAGCTGCAGGCAGAGGAAGGGCTAAAGGACCCTTCTATGGCTACTTCCTGCTTTTGCTTTGATGGGTCAGTGCGCTGCTATGTCTGCTGTCAGATACAGTGCATAGCACTCTAATGGCTAGCCATGTCCTTGCTCCAAGGTTCATACCAGAAAGAGAAAGGCAAAGGTGGGCCAGAAACAACTTGCAACAGAAGATTTGAGCTCCCTTAACCTATCCCTCAGCCCTCATTAGTGCCCTCTAGATGCACTATCGCTGAGATATCGAAGTCCACTCTACAATTAGAAAAACTGAGTCTCAAGCCTTGTCCCAGCTGGTCAAGGTATCATGGACCAAGCAGTTTGAACCCCAAGGCAGAACACACCCCCAGTGGATGAGGAACCTGAACTCCTGCATCTCATTTTGTTACCTGACCCCAGTGATGTAGCCCTTTGCTTTAATAGAAGATTCTGGGGGTTTCCAATGCCCACTATCTCAGGACTAATTAGCCCACAAGACAGAGGAGCCCTTGACAGGGAGAGAACCTCAGTCTCTCCTTTTCCCTGTTATTCATCTCCTCTCCCAAGGACACAGTTAGTTTGGCTTCTATAAAGTGTGTCTGTTTGTTTTCTTGAAGGGAGGTTAATGCAATATAATACCCATTAGTGATTCAGGCATGGTCAAGGGCCTAACTGGGAAGGCCAAACAGACTTCAAGCTCAAGAAGCTGATAGTTTAGTAACAGAGCCATTCATGTGGACAAGTGATGGAAATGCTCTGAGTTCATAAATTATAGTAATTATGAAGGCTGAGAGTGCAGAGGTGGTTTGGTGAACTCTTCCAGTGGGAATTTTCAGAGGCAGTGAGCCTCCCTCTGAATGACCTGCACAGACAGAAGGGAACTGAGCAGAATGACCCAGGGTAGGGTCTGAGCCCCTCTCCCACTGAGCCTTGAGCCACCCTGACTTCTTCTCCATAAGAGCAGAATGAGGCACCTGAAGTTGGATCAATGGTCAGTGAGGGCTCCCATAAAGACACACACCTGTGTTGTCCCCACTGCAACAGGGAGCCTCATCAGATGGGGCATTTCCACTTTTGACTGCTTCCACACACATTGTTCTCTGGAGCATGTTCCTGGCCTGGCTACATCACTTACCAGAAGTGTGATTTCAGACAAACTACTGAAGTTTTCTGAACCTTCATTTCCTCATCTGTAATAATACCTCTTGGTAGGATTGTTGAGATATAAAAAAGATGATTCATGTAGAGCCCTGGGCGCAGTGCCTGCCATGTGGAATTTCTCTGTAAGAAGCCGCTGTGGTTATTTTATCAGGTCTGACAACTGTTCTATGAGGTAGGCAGAGAGGGATAACCATCTTCATTTCACAGATGAAGAAACTGAAACTCATGATTAAAATGTCTTACCCAAGCAAACTAAAACTAATCTTATGATTAAAACATTGACTAAAGCAATGTGATTTATGATTATTTAAAGTTGCCCTTTCTGTAAATGGAAGCTGCCTAGACAAATGGGCTTGTAATAGGAGAAAAAGCAGGCAGACAAGCCCAGCTGGGAGACTGCCCATGACTCCAGCCTTTGTGCATGATGACTGCCCTACACAGATTTTAAAAAATCACTTGAGGGAGTGGGTCAGAATTCTGTGATCTCATCTCCATAACCCCATGCTGTGGATGGTAAGCTCCTCCTTCTATGCTCAGTCTCTCCTCTCTTGAAGTAAAAAAGACCCTCTGCATTTGCCCAGCATTTTAACATCCACTAAACTCTTTTTTAAATACATTTTTTGATACACAAATAATGCAGCAGCTAAAAAATCTGTACTATCAGGTATTTCCAACAGATTAGTATCTGTACATATTTTAGACTTTAAAATAAAATTGTAGATGGGGTGTCTTTTCAGTCCTCTGAATTTGGTGAAAAAAATAAACTTGGTAAAAAAATAAAAAAGACTTTTTATACTATAAAATATAATTTGTATATTTTACAATTTATATATTAAACACTTTTTTAAATGTTTATTTTTGAGAAATAAAGACAGAGCATGAGCGGGGGAGGGGCAGAGAGAGAGGCACCAGGCTCTGAGCCATCAGCACAGAGCCCAACGAGGGCCTCAAATACACAAATCACAAATCGTGACATGAGCCAAAGTCGGATGCTTAACAGGCTGAGCCACCCAAGTGCCCTGTATATATTTTATTCTTTCAAAAATACCATCATATTCTATCCTCACAATATCTTCATGAAGTCAGCAAGGAAAGTATTCCTATTCTTGTTGGATAGTTGAGAGCAGAAGGACAGATGGTTTTAAGTGCCTGCCCCATGTCACAGAGCTAGTTTGCCTTGTGGAGTTGAGACTAATCAGGTTTTTGCACATCTGGGCAGTGCATCCTGACCTGCCTCACTCAGATCTAGGTAGTAAGATGCCCTCATTCCTATCCTATTTATCTCCTTCAGTGTGTGTGTGTGTGTGTGTGTGTGTGTGTGTGTGTATTTTAGGACAAGCTCTTTCTTTTCCAAATTAATGTACTATAATAGAAAATCATAAGATTGGTAACAGTAGACCTGCTGTTCATTTCCTTAGTTTTAAAACTTGAGTGTTGAAATTGTTCACATTTTATATCTACCAAATTGGGAGCTAAACATACGTGATCACAACATGAGGAATTAGGCACTATTATGTCCCTTCTTTGAGGACAATGAAATTTTCTCAAAGCCACAAGCTGGCAGTGTCAGAGCTGGTGGAAATGATGTTTCTCTTGGGTCCTGGTTTCCTTATCTCTAACTTGTCAGGGTAGGCTTACAACTGGGTAAGGTTGTCTTGAGCTCTATAATTCTGGGATTCTGGGTCTCTTCTGCTCTACCTGTTGTTCCCTGAGAGGACACTGAGGGACATAACCACAAAGACCCAGCAAACCACCACTTCAGTGGTGATGAAGGGATGTCAGTGGGGAAAGAAGGCATGAAGACCAGCTTGCATGAGGTTAGACATGCTTGGAGATGGGCTGGCTCTTTAGTCCTCTGAATTTGGTGAACCAGGGCCATTGAGAAAGGAAGTATGGAAATCTCCCTTTTCCCCTCACTGCTGTATTTAAAAGGCTCTATCCATGCAGCAGGCAGTGACATCTTAAGCTCCTTAAATTCTATGGAGCCATTTGCACTTGGTGCTTCAAATTGGAACCCCATGCTTTAGAACCATTTGTGACCTTCAGGTCATGTTTTCCAGTGTAATCACTTACATATGAGCAAACTGAGACTCAGAAGGGTAATTAACTTGCCCAAAGTCTTTCAGTGAGTTACTAGCAGCCTGGAAGAGCCAGATATAGACCCCATGTATACTGACATTGGCACATAGATGTACAGTATCCACTCTGCAGACACACCCTGGCTTTCCTTCCCTTTGGTTGTTGAACTTCTATTGTTAGAATAATAAAATGATAAAATTTAAATGACAAAAGTCTTATGAAAATGCCAATATGACAGAAGTGTTTAGTATGGCTTGTATGATGGAGACTGTGGATAATGCTCTCATCACCTTCTCTAAGGTAAACTTCAGGAAAATAACAGGAGATTTGGCTGGTCTCTGCTAGGTTCCAAAGCATCCAAAAATTCCCTTTACAGAAGCAAGAAGGGTTTACAAACTTAGAACTATGGAATGAAGAGGAGCTGCTTCCATTCTGGGACAAAGTGTAGTCCATTGCAGAGGATACTTCAAGCTATGAGCAGGAAGAGAAGAGAACAGACTAATCAGGGATGGAGAAGCATTATATTTTCCATACAGTAAAGGAAGGAGGAAAGGTCCATGATGAGTTTTGGGAATCTATTAAGTTAATTGTTTTCCTTTGTCTTCATGATTATTATTTACCTTCATATATGATGGTGATTAATCTGTATGTAATGACACCCCTCTGATGTTCACTACAGTGGTCATGCCTTTTACTCACCACTCTCCCAGATGCAGAGATCAGTTATGTGCTTAGATATTTCAAAGGACATTTCATGATAAGCTTCATATTTGCCAGCTCTGCTTTCTTCTTTCAGCTTCTTGCAAGCTAGGCTTTAGAAGTCTATAAGACCAGAAGTAAAGGAAATCTCTCCCAGGAGGCCTCTTGACGTCTTTCTAGGGATGGAGAGCCAATCCAGAAGTCAGAATGAATCTTAGAGTTCATCTTTATACTCTTGTGTTCTGGGGGCTGGAGAACCTGTGCAGTGGATAATGGGGTATTGAAGAGTAGGAAACAAAAAGCTTGGCAAGTGTGCAGTGGAAATAATCAGAAAATGCAGTGGTTAGGCCTTATCTCATTGACAAGGGCTTAGAAAAGTGGATTCTATGTTCTTCTAATCCAAAATCGATGCCCATGATCTGATAAATTCTGGAATACTAAAGACACTGAAATTTCCGGAAAATCTAGGACTTGTGGTTGATATTTTAAGATCCTAGAGATCAAAGGGGGGAAACTAGAGGAAAGAAAGTGGGGAAACTAGAGGAAAGAAAACAGCAAAGGACTGAAAATTACACACCTTAGTTCTATGTTTGGTCTGCCTTCTTTTATAGCCTTATTGAGGGGCAACTGACACACAATAAACAGCACAATATGTATGTAATTTGATGGATTTTGACATACCTATACACTCATGAAATTGTCTCCACAATCAAGATAGTGAACCCAAAAATTTACTCAAACACATTTGTAATCCATCCTTCCATCTCCTAGTCCTCTGCAACCACTGATCTACTTTCCATCACCATAGATTAATTTGCATTTTCTAGAATTTCCTCTTAGCAAAATTATGCATGCCATCACGCAGAATGCATTTTTTGATGTAACTTTTTACTTAGTACAACTATTTTGAGATTCATCCATGTTTTCCCATTGATTAGTAGTTTATCCCTTTTTATTGTCAAATGGAATGCATTCCGCTGCATGAATATATCAAAATTTATTTTTTTCATTCTACCTGTTTATACACATTTAGGTTACTTCCAGCTTTAATTTTATACAAATAAAACTGTGAAACACATCTGCCTACAATTTGTGTGTGTGTGTGTGTGTGTGTGTGACTGTGTGTGTGTGTGTACATACCCTTTCATTTCTCTTGTGTAAATACCTAAAATTAGAATGGTTGGGTTGAATGGTAGGTATATGTTCAACTTTTTAAAGAAACTGCCAAATTGTTTTCCAAGGTGGTTATGCATACCGCTTTAAATTCTCACAAACAGCATACGAATAGACCAGTCGCACCTCATCAACACTTTTAATTTCAGCCATTCTAGAGCATACATAGTGATATTTTATTTTGGTTCTATTCGCACTTACATAATCATGAGTGATGTGGAACATCTTTTCAGAAGATCATTTGTCAACGATATGGTACCTTTTTTTTTTTTCTGAAGTGCCTATTCAAATCTTTTACCCATGTTTCATTGAGCACTAGCTCAATTTTATTATTACAGAATTGTAAGAGTTGTTTTTTTTTAATATTGTTTCATACACAAACTCTTTGTCAAATATAGATTTGGCAAGTATTTTCTCTTTGCATCCTGTCAATTTCTTAAGTGTCTTTTTGAATAATGAAAGTTTAATTTTGATGAAACCTGATTTATTGCTTTTTTTCCTCTTATAATTCTTAATTTTTGGTTTCTATATATCCAAGAAAACTTTGCCAAACCCAAGGTCACTAAGATTTTCTTTTTCTCCTTCCTCCTTTCCCTCTTTCTTCTTTTTCATCATAGAAATGTTATAGCTTTAGTTCCTATATTTAGATCCATGATTCATTTTTAGTTAATTTTTGTGTATGGTGTCAGTAAGGGTCACTTAACTATTATCTAGTTCTTACATTTCTGTTGGTTGTTTCCCTGACACCTCCTTCTCTTCTCCCTCTCTCCTTCTCTCTCCCTCTCTCCCTTCCTCCCTCTTTCTCTAGCCCTCTGAAGCTCTCTCTTCTTATTCCTTGTGGATTTCAGTCACTTGGCCTCCATGAATTCCCAGTTCTATCTCCTTAGTACAGAAAGATCTCCAGGCTGTTTTTGGATTTTGCTGCCTGTGCTGACCCTGGAAATTTCTCCAAACTACCATATTCATAAGACTCCCTCATTTGTTTCCTCCCTTTCAGGGACCACTGTCCTGTGTTATCTATTATCCAATGTCTGAAAATCATCTTTTTTCCCAATTGTTTACATGATATTGCATGTACTTTTTATACCTTGGGATATTTTGCTCAGTATCTTGTTTTTTAGATTTATTCATGTTTTCACACTTACCTATGATTCTATTCCTTTTATTTCTGAGTAGGAATTCTTTCATAAATATAATTTTTAAAATTCTTCACATGTTTATTGAAACTTAGGTAATTTTCTGAGGGATATTATTAAATAAAGCTGCCATGACAATTCTTGAGTAAGTGTTTTTGTGGAAATAGGATTTTGTTTCTTTTGGGTAAGTATGTGGGAGAGAAATTAGCAGACCATAGGATAATGTGTAACTGTTTAAGAAAATGCCAGTTAAGAACAAAAGGGATTGTGACAATTGTAACTAACAAAGTATGAGAGTTCCAGTTACCCTGTATTCTCATCACACTGGTTATTTTCATTCCTCATTTCTTTTAAAAGTTTGCCATTGTAGTATGTTTGAAGTGGTATCTCATTGGCTTCAATTTGAATTTCCCTAAACCACTGATAGTAAGCACACTTTTATGTGCTTACTGGACATTAATATCTTGTCTTTTAAAGGTTGTAAGTGATATATAAATCTTTGGACAATTTAACTTAAAATGTTTTGTGTGTTTATTATTGAGTTGGTAGAAGGATTTTATATTCAAGCTCTTTGTCAGATATTAGAAATAGTTCTCTAATGTGTGGCTTGCCTTTTTACCTTCTTAACACTGTCTTTTGAAGACAGAAGTTTATAATTTTTGGTGAAATTTATTTTTCTTTTATTATTAATTCATTATTGTTGTTGTTATTGTTATTCTTGGATAAAAAAATATTTGCCTATCCAAATGACTCAGAAATATTTCGCTAGAGTTTATTCTAAAAGTTTTATGGAATTTTTCTTCATATTTAGGTATATGACCCATCTTAAATTACTTGTCTGTGCTGCTGTGAGATAAGGAGAGACATTCACGTTTTCCTATGTGGATCTTCATTTAATCCAGTACCATTTCTTGAAAGAATGTTTGTTTCCTATTAAATTACCTTGGCACCCACATGTAGGTCTGTTTCTGGGTGCATTATTCTATTCCAGTGGCCCGTTTATCTATTCTAATTCCATGTACTAATTATTATAGTCTCTTAAAATCAAGTAAAGTTTTAAAATCAAGTAGCATAATTCAGCCAACTGAAGTTTTGCTTTGGCTTTCCTAGATCTAAATATGCTACATCTGCACTCCTCTATAAATTTAAAAATAAGCTTCTATATTTCTCTAACAAAAAATGCCATTTCCATTTTGATTGAGATGGCATCCAAATTCACGTTGATTTGAGGAGACTTAACATCTTAATAATATTGTTTCTTCCAACTCACAGGCATGTTATTATCTCTACATCTTATCTGTATTTAATTTAAGTAAAAATTTGCAGATTTTAGTGTAAAGATCATTCGTATTTGAATGAAATTTATAAGTATTTTATATTTTTATGATACTAAACAACATTTAAAATATCATTTTCAACTTTTACAGTACAATACAATAGATTTTCGTGTTCTGAAACTTTGCTCAACTCACTTATTAGTTCTAGCAGTTTTTATGAATATAAGAATTTCCTGCATTAACAAATAGGATGCCTATGAATAAAGGCTGTTTTACTCCTCATTTTCAATCTTTAAATGTGTATTATTTTTCTTGTTTATTGTAGTCCATAAAACTGGCAGAAAGAGAAAAAGAGCATGGAGGTTCATTCATGGGGGGGTGTTGTATGGCTCAGGCCAGGCAATGGTGCATATCACTCACACTCACATTTGACCTGTCCTATGAACACACCTGAACTGTGCAGGAGGCTAGGGCATGTCATCCAAATCTGGGTCCAGAATGAAGAAACCACTGACTTGGTGAGTAGCTAGCCAGTCTATGGGGTAGGGAGACCAAGACTATTTTAAAAAACAATCAATTTACAAAATAATTTGAGTTTAATGATGAGTTCTGTAAAGAAAATTAACAGTGTCTGTCTGTGCCTATTTGATTGTGTGTCTATATATGTGGTTTTGGGTGCTTGTATAATTTTTAGTCCATAATCACGTCTTTGGGTTTTCCACGTGACTGTTGGTTAGAATTTTTCATACTCCTGGTCAGAGATATTTCCAGAGTTCTATGTCTGCAGGGATCCATATAATCCTGGAAGTAATGCTGTGCCCATAGACATGCATTCAGCCTTAGTGGATTAGGAATGAGAAGTTTCTATGAGAACTGATCTCTACTGAGAGTGGTGAAATACAACCAGAAATTCAGTCTTTATTATTCTTTTCTCAAACACATTCTAGGATGCAAATTGCCTAATTTCTTATTTCCTCTCATTCTTTCTCCTAGACTATTCCCATTAGAGTCCATGAATCCACCAACCTAGAGTGAGGAGCAAGTTCTAGGGTGACAAGGTTTTTGAGGTGAGGAAGAGGCCCAGAGCCAATGGCCAAAAAAGAATTCTTGAGACACCTTTGGTGCAAAAATGGTGATTTTATTAAACAATGGGGACAGGATCCATGGGCAGGAAAAGCTGCGCCAAGTCTTATAGAGAGACTGGTAATATATTTGGGAGTTGGGGAGGTAAAGTCCAGGGGAAGTTTTCAATGAGAATTTCATATGCTAAAGAAGATTTACAGGATACTGGAGGCCTACGTATTGTCAAGCTAAGGTTGTTTTTTCCTCTGGCAAACAATAACATTAAAACAGTAGGGAGTTCTTGGATAAACATTTTACTCTGCCAGACTCAAATATTTTTGCCAATGGACTGCAGGTTATAATGAAACTTTATTCTATCTGCCATTTCCTTCTTGCCTTTGTTCCCCATATCAGTATGGAGGGGTGATGTTGGGGCTCCAGAAAACTGAGTCTGTAGGTTTTTGGAGATTAGGCTATTTATAAGATTGCCTTTTTCTTGTCATTTACTAAGATATTTGTAAACTGATGAAGACCCATGTCCTGCAGGACTGTGATCTCTATTAACTAACCATTTGCTTTTCTTTTCTTTCCTTTGTCTTTGGGCAGCAAGGAGTGCCTGAGGAATATCACACATATCACACCTGGGGGTGGGTTTGTGACCTGTCAACTTGTCTTATGCTCCCTCATCATAGGGGACACAAATATTCAGTCCATAGCACTAGGTCTGAGGGCTTAAATGTTCTTTGTTTCCTTTTTTTTTTTCTTGTCAGTTTATCGCTCTTTAAGTTTTCAAAAAGAATTTGTATTTTTTCCTCAATTGTCTTCTTTCTTAAACATATTTAATGTATACAATTTGACGGTTTGATCTATGTACATATTATAAAATCATCACTATCAGTTGTAATCATGTAGTCATCAGTTGATATATGTGCATATTATAAAAGCATAAGCATCAGTTGATTAAAATCATCACTAACAGTTAACATATTTATTATGGACCTAAAATTCATATGTTAAAAACCCTAATCCCCAGGGATGGTATTTGGACGTGGGGCCTTTAGGAGGTAATTAAGCTATGAGAGTGCAGTCTTCATGATGGAAATAGTGTCTTTATGAGAAGAGACCAAAGGGAGTTCCTTCCTTTCTCTCTGCCTCTTTGTTATTTTTTAAATTTTTAAAAATGTTTTATTCATTTTTTGAGAGATAGAGACAGACTGTGAGTGGGGGAGGGGCAGAGAGAGAGAGGGAAACACGGAATCTGAAGCAGGCTCCAAACTGAGTGGTCAGCACGGACTCTGACATAGAGCTCAAACTCAGAAACCATTAGATTATGACCTGAGCGAAAGTCACACTTTTAACTGACTGAGATGCAGGTAACCCTCTCTTTGCCTCTTTGTGTGAGGACACAGCAAGAAGGCATCTATCTGCAAACCAGGAAGTGTCCCCATCAGAAACCTAATCAGCCAGCACCTGGATCTTGAATTTCCCAGCCTCCAGAACTGTGAGAAATAAATGTTTATAATTTACATACAAAAGCAAATTCTAAAAGGAAGAAGTGATAATGAGGTTGGCTGTTTCCTTATCAGCAACCCACATACAACTTCCAGACTACCCCTTTGATCCCTTCACACATCCCAACACAACACTGTAGTCCAAAACAAATCACCAAAACTAAGAGAAGTAAATAATCCTGACAGGTTAGTAGTGACTATGTCTTCCAAAGAAATCCAGTCTCTTTTAATATTCAGAGTTGTAAGAAATTTCTGTCAAAATGCAAACATAAGGAGAAAAAAACCTACAATACCAATTTCCTCATATTAATTCATACAACACTGCATTAAGACCATTAATAATGATAAACCAATAAATAGATAAATAGAAAATCTAACACATTCCCCAATAACAAGATTATTGCACACATTCTCCGAAGATATAAGAATTTAAGCATTTACATTTTTAATTCCTTTTACACTCAATTTCATTAATTATTAATAATTAGCTTAAAACATGGCACATAGCAGCAGTGTCTGCCACAGAAATGCAACACAAAAGCCTCCTTCTCCCTGGAGATATGGTTCCTATGAGCACAAACCAACAGGATTGGGAGTGCAATGAAGCTGAATGCTGAAATTAAATTAATACCTTTATGCAGAGACTCACAGGGTAGCAAATGCTGACAGGGTCTCCCCAGCCACTTCTCTAGCCTGCAGACTCCTTTCAGCTCTTTGGTGTGGTGTGGTCTAAAATCATCTACACTACCAGGACAGGCTGTGGAGCAAAGTAGTTTCTGCCCTTCATACTAGTGGCAGCCTTTAGGTGAGTCTTTTTCATCCTGTGCATCTCTGTTTCCTTTTCAGTCTCTGGGGAGAACAATGTCCACACCTCCTTTAAGCTTCAATAATGGAACCTGTTGGCAGGAAGAACTTCCCTGCAGCACATGACTTTGTATCCAAGGCTGTGGTGTACTAGACTCCTCTGTCACTTGGTCAAGTATGTGATATGGGGTGAGTTTCTTAAACTAAGCATCAAATTTCAGTGTCTAATATAGAGGCCTAATGATTTTCTATCTCTTTGCCTCAAATGAGAAAGTGGAAGTGAAAATACAATCAGTACAAAGTTTGAGAATATCATGTGATATATTAACAAACAGGACCCCTTACATCTCACTACATTAAATATGGCCCAGATGCTGGAAAGCAGTAGCCAATCTACACCACTTTCTTCTTCTGAACAGATAAAGTTGACATGACAATAAAAAGCTATAGTGGTGTTGATTTAGAGAAGGCCATCCTTATGTGCTGTTTTATCATACATTTCAAAAAGTCCCAAAGAAAGTAAGCACTACTTATCCAACTATTTGAATATTTCAACATATTCAACACATTCAACTGTTTCCTTGCTAATTCATTCATTCATTATTTAGTTGTCAAAATGTAAGAAGCATCGACAATAAGCCAAGTACTGTCTAGTAGTACTGTACTAGGTGCTATGGAAGGAGAAAAGATGGGGAAATAAAGTGATAAAGACATAAATCAAGAAGTTCATGATATTGTAAACTATATGTACACTAATGAAATACATTGTGATAAGCTTTACCTAAGACAAGAACTTACTATAACTGAGGGATGGAGGAAGTCAACAGGGGGAGTGAATGAACTTTCTAGACTGAGGAGAAGGAGTTTGCCAAGGAAAGAAATGAGTGAGATTGGGGAAGTGAACAGAACATAGGAACAAAGGCACAGAGGTGACTGAAAATCTGCCATGATTGGAGACATTGAACCCCTCAGTAGGAGGGATGTGGCATATAGTGCTGGTGGCTTTCCATAAACCACCATCTCCCCACAAAACCTCATCCTTCTTCCTTGGTGGGTAAACCTATCTCTTATTATAGAGGTAGCAAATGCCAAAAATTCCATTCCAAGACCCTCTTACAAATAAGTCTCTGGGACAGCACTTCATGCTGGCCAATAGAAACTGAGGAAAAAGTTTAACGGGGAATTCCAAGGTGTGTACTCCTCCATGAAAAGTTGCTGGAACAGAAATGACTCTCTTCCTTCCTGGATGTGGGCATGGAACTACAAACACGAATGGAGAAATCTCTAGCCTCTGTGGATAGCAGCACAGAAAGGTTGACTGTTGGCACTCCCAGACATCATAATTTAGTTGCCTGACCACCCCAGAATTACCCTGCATCCAGGGTTAATTTAGTATAAGCGAGAAGTTTAGGGTTTTGTTTGTTTGTTTGTTTGGGAATGTTTAATTGTTCCAGCATCATTTGTTGAAAGGTTCTTTCTATCTTTGAATTGCCTTTGTACCTTTGTCAAAATCAGTTGGGCTAATATGTGGGCCTAATTCTAGATTCTTTGTCCTATTCATTTACTCATGTCTCTATTCCTCCACAAATACTATTAGTCTTTATTGCTGTAGCTACATGATAAGTCTTCTGAGTACACTGACTTTATTCTTCAATTTCAAAATTGTTTTAGCTATTACAGTGCCTGTGCCTTTCCATATAAGTTTTAGAACAATCTCATCTATATCTCAAAAAAAACCTTGATAGGATTTTGATAATAATTGTATTAAACCTATATGTCAATTCAGGGAAAATCAACATCTTTACTATTTTGTCTTCCAATCCATGAACACTATTATTTCCCCATTTGTTTGGATGTTCTTTGATTTTGTATATCAGTTGGTTAGCAGTTTTCAACATACAAGTCCTGGATGTGCTTTGCTAGATTTAAACCTAAGTATATTATTTTAGAAATTGTAAATGATGCTATATTCATTTTCAGTGTCCACAAATTCATTGGTAGTATATAGAAATACAGTAGATTTTTGCATGATTATCTTGTATCCTGCAACTTCACTGAATTTAAATCTAGGAGATTTTCGTACCTTTTTCAGGATTTTTCACATAGACAATCATGCCATTTAAAAATAAGAACAAATTGTTTCTCTCTTATTTGTATACTTTTTATTTCCTTTACTTGCTTTAGTTGTGATAAGTAGAAGAGCTAGCACTATGTTGAATAAAAGGGTAAAAGTGAACATCCTTGCCTTTTTCCTGATTTTAGTGGGAAAACATTTTTCACCATTAATGTTAGTTATAAGTTTTTAGATGCTCTTTATTAAGTTGGGAAGTGCCCTTAAATTTCTATTTTTCTGAGACCTTTTCCTAACATAAATAAGTATTATGATTTGCTAAATGCTGATTTTGCAACATAAATAATGGTATACATTTTAACCTTTTGTATGTTAATATAATGAGTTATAATCATTAATTTTTAAATATTGAACCAACTTTGCATCCTAGAATAGAGCTCATTTGGTCATGGTATATAATTATTCTTACATATTACTAAATAATGTCAGTAATATTTTGCTATATTATATTCATGAGATTATATTCATGAGAGATATTGGTATGTGATTTTTTTTGGTATTGTATTATCTATTTTTGGTATCAGGGTAATAGTGGAAGTGTTCCTTCCTTTTCTATTTTCTGGAAGAGATTGTATAGAATACGTGTTATTTTTTTTTAAAGCATTTTGTAGAATTCTCCAGTGAAATTACCTGGTCATAGAGTTTTTTTGTTTTTTTTTTGGGGGGGGGGGTTGGGGAGATTTTGAAATTACTATTTCAATTGTCTTTTTTTAATGTTTATTTATTTATTTTTAAAGAGAAGGGGGAGAAAGGGAGGGGCAGAGAGAGAGGGAGAGAGAGAATCCAAAGCAAGCTCCATGCTTTCAGTGCAGAGCCCAACATCAGGCTCCATCTCAAGAGCCATGAGATCATGACCTGAGCTGATCAAGAGTTGGATGCTGAATTGACTGAGCCACCCAGACATCACCTATTTCAATTGCCTTAATCATTAAAGGGCTATTCAAATTATGTATACTGCATTGAGTGAGTTGTGGTAGTCTGTAATTTTGAAGGATTTTGTCCAGTTCATCTAAACTACCAAATTTACATGTAAAGAGTTGTTCATAGAATTCTTTCATTATAGAATTTCCTTATCATTTTGATATCTGCACAGCCTGTAGTGATATTATAGTAATATTGACTGATATTGTTAAATGTCTCTTTTTTCTGTTTTTGTCATTCTAGATAGAAGTTTGTCAATTGTATTATTTTAAAAGAACCTGTTCTTATTTTCATTATTTTTTCTATTATTTTTAATATTTTAAAATCTGCTCTTTAGTATTTCATTTCTTCTGCTTCCTTAGAGTTCATTTTGTTCTTTTTCCAACTTACTGAGGTGTGAACATGGATATTGGCTGAAGACTTTTCATCTTGTCTAATGTATGCATTTAATGCTATAAATTTCCTTTTCAAAACTGAGTTAGCTGCATACCACAAATTTTAATATGTTCTCTTTTTATTTTCATTTATATATTTTATTTTCCTTAAGAGTTCCTTTTTTTATATGCATTATTTTGAACTGTGTTTAGTTTCTAAGTATTTGGAGGTTTTTCTGTTATTGATTTCTAATTTGATTCCATTGTGGTAGGGAAGAATAGTCTGTATGATTTTAATCATCTTGAATTTATTGAGATATCTTTTAGTGCCCAAGATACAGTTTATTTTGGTACAAGTTTTTTGAGAATTTAAAAAGAATGTGTTGGGAAAAGTAGTCTGTAGATGGTATTGCACTCTGTTGGTTGATGGTTTTGTTGAGTTCTTCTATATTCTTGTTCATTTTTTGTTTAGTTTTATCAATTACTAAGAGAGGAATATTGAAGCCTCCAACTATAATGGTAGATTTGTTTAATTCTTTCAGTTCTGTCCATTTTTGCTTCACATATTCTGCAACTGTTGGTTGGTTCATACATATTTTGGATTGTTAATTTGTCTTAGATTGACCCTTTTATCATTATGTCATGTCTCTTTTTGTGTCTAATAATTTTCTCTGAAGCCTATTTTATCTGATATTAACATAAACTTTCCTGGTTTCTTGTGATTAATGTTTGTATAATGTATCTTTCTCCATCTTTCATTTTCAATCTGCCTACATCTCTGTATTTTGAAGTAAATTTCTTCAAAATACAGAGTATAGTCAGTGTATAGTCTGGCAGTGCCATTAATTCACTGTGTTAACTTGTGTTTTAACTGCATATCAACTATTCATATTTAATGTAATTAGTGATATGTTAGGACTTAAATTTGGCATTATATATTTTTCTGTTTTTAATTTTTCTGTTTTTTATGACTTTCTGAGGATTTAAAATTTTTTAGAATTGAATTTTTATTTATCTATATTGTTTTTAGTGTATGTTTTATATAGACTTCTTAATAGTCACTTTATGTATTATATCTGCATGACCTTTCACAACGTGATGTCATCATTTTAACCAATTAAAATTAAGAAATTAAGTTCAAATTAAGAAAACTTACCTCCATTTATATATCTTCTCCCTGCCCCATTTATATGTAATTGGTTTAAACATTTCCTTTACATACATTTAGAAACACATTGGGCAGTGTTATAATTTTTTATTTCTCTCCCAAATGTAATTTATAAGATGCAAAAGAAAAGGAGAGTCCAGTATATTTATCCATATTTTTGCCATATTTTTTTTCCCTTCCTAATGTTCAAAAGTTCCTTCTTTTATAATTTTCTCTCTGTTTAGGGAATTTATTTAGTAGAGTTCCGTTTTCTTTCAATTTAAAATGTCTTGATTTCCCTTTCATTCCTGAAGGTTATTTTTTGCTGGATATAGAAATCTGGGTTGAGAGTTCTTATTTCTGGCCTCCTTAATTTTTTTTTTTTTTATGAGAAATCTGCTGCCATTCAAATTGTTTTCTCCTTACAGATAATATATCATTTATTTTTGGTTGTTTTCAAGGTTTTTTTTCCCCTTCATCTTCAATTTTCAGACCTTTGACTATGATGTATCTTGACATTGACCTTTATTAGATTTGTCTTATTTGAAATTTGCTGAGCTTCTTCAATCTGCAAAATTATGTGATTTTGCACATTTGGAGTTTTCATCCATTATTTTTCTGAGTACGTTCCAGTCTCAGCTTACTTTCTCTTTCTGGGATTACAATGACATAAATATTAGATTTTTTTATTGTAAGATTCACAAGTCACTGAGGCTTTTAGTTTTCAGTATATTTTAGGGTTTTTGTTGTTGTTCAGGTCAGGTAATTTGTATTGTTCTGTCTTAAGCTTCTTGATTGTTTCCTCTGTCACCTCCATTCTTATGTTTAGCCCATCCATTGAGATTTTTTGTTTTTTGTTTTTGTTATTGTATTTTTCAGTTCTATATTACCTTTGGATTCTTCTTTATAGTCTTTATATCTTCTATTTATTTGCTGATACTTTCTATTTATTTGTTTGTTGAGAACTTCTAAGTCTATTGTTTTTACTTGTTTCAATCATGTACATAATCAGGCATTACAATAATTTTATAAGGATTGTTTTTCAACATTTGCCAGATCATTGTAATGTCTCTGTTATTTCTGTGTTATCAACATATATATATATATATATATATATATATACACACACACACACACACTCACTTATAGATTTCCCTGGTTCTTGGTATGTAAAGTTATGCTTGATTGAAAGCTAAACCTTTTGGTTATTATTCTATGAGACTCTGGATCTCTTTTTATTTAAAGTAGCTTCCTTGCAGTTACTCTAGCATAAGAAGAAAGTAGCACTGGCTCATTATTTCCAGGTAGGGATAAGAGTCTACATTGTATAGTTGGCTTCTATTAACACCTAATGTAGTGTGGGCTCTTGGTTATTGCTTGTTAATGGTGGTTGTTCTGGCTCTCCTGTAGGCCTCCACTGATACCTCCCTGGCTGGGAGGTGCAGGAGTATGTTACTGTTTCTCATGTGACCTTTGCTGAACATCACTTTGGGGATGGCCTCATTACTGCTGAGTGGTGGTGAAGGTCCTGATCCTCTACTAGACCTTCTCTTACATCACCTCAGTGGAGAGAGGGAGGTATGCCTCTTGAGCCAAGTGAAGGTGGAAATTCAACTCCCTAAATGGTCTCTACTACATGGTCATTACTACATGACAAGGAGAGAAGTCCAGAATCCCTATGTAGGTGTCTCTGATACCACCCCAGCATAGTGAATGGGTGGGAGTGCTAGAATGCCATAGTAAAGCCTGGCAAGAGCAGAATTCTAGGGTACCCATCTGGCTTTCTAGGCACAGGAGTGTGAGGGGAACCAGTTTTTTTGTGTGTCATTTGGCTGCAAGAGAATGGTCATTATCTAAAAGTTTTCTGTATGCCAAGGTTTTCCTTTTGTTGGTTCTTTGGATGAGGTAGCAGGCTTTAGGTTATTATTATTATTTTTGGTCTATGCTTTTTGACATTTTTACATTGTCTGTTTCTTCAACTCCAATTCTAATATATATATAAAAAGGAAACTGAAACTCACCAATATATTTTTCCTTGATCTTGAGATTCCCCAACCAGTGTGGGAAATCTTCTCTCCACCTTATAGTGGTTTTATGTATATTGCCCAGGTTTACAATTGTACTTATTGGGAAGAATCGTAGGAGGTATATCTGTTTTATCTTTTTGGAAGTGGAATTCTTCTTCTGAGTATTCCTTTACTCTTCCTCCTTTGCTGAGCATATTCTCCTCTTTGTACCCTGTATCTCATGCCTGGTAAGTTTTTTATTATTTGTTTGTTTGTTTGTTTTGTTTTGTTTTTCTGGGCCAGTCCCTTTCTGGAAAGACCAAGACTCAATATTGTCTCTATTGGTGGTTAATATTCCAGGAACATCACCACAGGAATACCAGTAAAAACTCATACTGTCATTCAGGGGTTAGGGAACCCAGGTGTTCTGTCAATTTTCTGCATTCTTTGGGTCCATGCTTGTCTTTATGTTTCCATCAACAATGCATCTAGCACCCCTAAGCCCAGTTCTAACATCTGTACAATGGGGATAATCATACTTTGCAAGCTTTTTCTCTGCACTAAATGAGATATCATAAGGGAATTCTTTGTGAATTGTGCATCGTGATAGAAATGTTTTATATTATTGTTGCTGTGGAAAAAGAAAAGAAAGAAAAGCATGCTCAAGTGTCTTAATAAGTGAAGGAAAACCAAATATTTCAAATGTGCCCTTAGTAATTCCCATCCATAAAAGGGAGTGTTAACAATATTATGTGTTAAGAATACAGTGGAAAACACAGCCAGGTTCCTTGACCTCATGAAGATTACATGCTACTGGAGGACATACACAATTAGTAAATAACTAAACAAATTACTATATATATTATTGATTGTGCTAAGTGCTGTGAGGTTGAAAATAAAAAGGTTAATGAAATAGACTGGAAGTAAGAGAAGAAGAGGTATTTTACGTAAAATATTCAAAATGAAGTTATGCCTGCCTGTGCTGAGAATAAAGAATGAGAAGACCCAGCTGTACAAGAGCTCAGGAGGATGTTACATCGAAGAGCAACTGCAAAGGTCCGGAGAAAGAAATACTTTGTAATTTTGAGTCAAGACACATTTGGATACCTAAAATTATTTAACTTTATCTTCTAGGAAAAAAAATGGATTGGAAATTCAATTTTGGATCTGTTAATTGAGAACTAGAAGGTGAAAACTTTGAAATATATCCCTAGGTGATAATGTTCTTTTTTCTTCTTCCCTTATTCCTTCTAATACTTACCTTTTATTTTTGTCTTCATACTTATTTTAGCTATAAACAGCAATAATGGTCATTTAATATGAGAGGTAAGAAAAAGATTCATCAGCTGAAATAAGCCAGAAAGTGGTATAATGAGTGAAAAATAAAATTCACTGTTTGTGAAAAGTGAAGATAGATGGAGTGTTCCATATTTTCAGAAGAAACAACACTCAGATGACTGCACACTGTCCATGACATGCTAGTGCAGAGCTGTTTTTATAATCCATATTGAAGACTTAGTGCAGTTAATGCTGGGAAGGTGGAATGGAGAACAGAAGAGCTGAGACTTTGAAGACAGAGTGTAGGTTACAAGCTTTACTTGTCTGTTTTTTTTTTCTGTAGATGTCTTAGAAGATGTTTCAGTTTACTATCTCCTACCACCAGATAGTTTCTATATTAATTTACCCTAGGCTCAAAAATTAAATCATGAATTTTAAATAGAATATTACATTTAAAAGACATGGCCAAGTCATTAGTTCCACACCAAGGATAGCTAATACCTCACACACCTAGTCCCATGCTCTTTCACTGCAAACATGACAGATGGCAACACTAAATGATTCCTGTCATCTTTTCTTCCCGGTTGTTGAGTCAGATACCTTTTAAATGCAACACTCCAGGAAAACCATTACCACCAATTGGTGCTAACATCTTTAGTACAACTTATTTACTCCAAGTGCTTTATTCTAAACTCTACTTATGTTTTCTCAAGCATCCCACTTAAATTTCTTATATATTGAATATGTTGAAGTCACACAATGGAAGGCACTTGGATCTCTGAATGACTAGTTTGAGAAAGTCCAGTTGACCAGGAATTCACATTAGATTGATGTGTGGAAACCAAATTGATTGTGTGAAGAAAAAAGAAAAAAAGAAAAAAAGAAACTAAAAACTTCAGGTAGGAGAATATTTGCTTAGCCCGCTGAGATGTTTTAGAGTCCTGAGAGGAGGCAGAAAGGTGAAATATTTTCAGGATAAGCTCATGAGTTCTAGGGCTGAGACTATGGTCCTGAGGACCTTGAGTGATTTCTTTGAATTAGGACCTGGGGCACTAACCATGAGAAGGCAGTCTCAGATGCTAAAATGGAAATTACTGTGAACTTCCAAGAGAGGGAACCTGTACATTCCTGGTCTGGTAGAGATTTTCTTGTTGTTGTTGTTGTTGTTGTTTTGTTTTGTTTTGTTTTTTGTTTTTTTGTTGTAGTTTCATTTATTTATTTGTTTGTTTGTTTATTTATTTATTTATATGAGAATGGAAGTGAATGTGACACAAAGAAAAGCAATCCCAGCACTGATTTTATCTCTGGGTACCACTTGGAGAAGTGATGTGGCTGATTTGTGGGGCTAAAGGGATGACTGCTTAAGAGACAGCAACAAGGGTATGGCTTGCCTGTGGTGTCACAGCATTTCGAAGATGAGCCTCCTTGCTCCCTTATGGGTGGTCTGAGTCAAGTTTCAGAGAGAAACCAAAACTGAGAGGGAAATGGGTAATATCTCAATGAATGGCATATGCTTCAATTAGATTAGTTAAATGAGATAACACAGACAAACAAGTGACTATAAATGAATAAATGGAGTATATGATTAAATCTTCAAATAAAAAGATTAGCTTACTATGGAGAGTGACAGATGTTACTGTAGCAGGTAGTTAAGTAGTCCAAGGCTGGAACTTCACCTTCAAAAATTCTCTAAATATTTAAAATGTGGAACAACCTTAAAGTTGGTCTTACATTTTATATAGATATAAAGTTGGCTTTCTGAAAGCCACTCCACTAGCTAATGAAAGAACCAAGACCAAATCTGAAGTCTCTTGACTTCAACCCTAGGATTTTTCCAATATAGCAGGTTTTTAATTTTTTTTAATGTTTATTTATTTTTGACAGAGAGAGAGGGACAGAGAATAAATGGGGGAGGGGCAGAGAGAGAGAGAGAGGGACACAGAATCTGAAGCAGGCTCCAGGCTCTGAGCTGTCAGTACAGAGCCCGACACGGGGCTCTAACTCACAGACCACGTGGCTCGAACTCACTGGCCGCAAGATCATGATCTGAGTCAAAGTCAGATGCTCAACTGACTAAGCCACCCAGGTGCCCCTCCAATACAGCAGTTTTTAAGGATCCCTTAGGACAAAGCCAAAACCTATAGTCTCAAGGAAGAACAAAGGACTGTAGTTTTGGTCATGGACTAACAAATAATTTATCCTGTTCAAGGGAATGTTACTGTCCCATCATAATAAAACCTTTTCTTACCTCATTCCTAAGTCTATAAAAGTCTTTTCATTAAAGACAGTTCAGTAAGAGTCCTTTCTCCTTTCTTCATGAACCTCCTGTCTTCATCTCCACTATTGTATTATAGATTCACAATGTCCTGTTTCTTTTCTTTGAACAAGTAAAATGAAAGCCATTGCTGTCAAATCCCATCTCCCGGGAAACTTCGGTTCCCATACCCGGGGCCAGTAGCATCCCAATCTGTGGTCCAATGTCTCCCACAATTTGAAAACATTGCACTGTGAATGGTTCACTGCAGGAAGCAGAATTGCTCTCAGGAGATTGGACAGCCATTATCTAATGTGTATGCCAACTCTTAGAGGTATCATGGCTACCATTTTGAGTTCTCATCGCTAAATATGGAGTATTAAACCAGTAATGCAACACTGGTCTGAAATGCAACATTCAGATTTTATTCAAGATTCTAATGGGAGATTTCTCACTGCCCTGTGGATTCTTAGGGTGAACAGGTCTCATTTGGTCATAAGCACAGGACCTTAGATTACTCAAATTATTTATTAATATCCTAGTTTAGAATCAGAAACCACTGGTAAATGCTATGCCAAGTGTTTGCTTCTTCACTCCTTAAGGGTCAGGAGTGGAAATCAAGGTAGGCATGTGGGAATACAAACACCTGAAGGGGGGCAGGAAATTTCTCTACTGATGAGTTTCCTATAAAGTATATACCCTAATAATTGTCAAGGGATCAATATTTATTATCAACTAACATCTCAGCTATCAGCAAGAAACTCAGGATTAGAGGAAATAGCATAGAGAAATGTAGATGAAGGTTGTAGAATGAAGCCAGTGAGAATGCTGTGGGTAGGCTTGTGGGGGGAAAGGATATATTTACAGTTGTCAGAACATGAAAAGAAATACTCATGAGGCTTTCCTTCTCAGAATGCATATGTTCGTTTAGAGCCAATTTTGTGCCCATGGCTGTTTCTCTTTTTTTTCTTTAATTTAATTTTTTTAAATTTACATCCAAATTAGTTAGCATATAGTGCAACAATGATTTCAGGAGTAGATTCCTTAATGCCCCTTACCCATTTAGCCTATCCCCCCTCCCACAACCCCTCCAGTAACCCTCTGTTTGTTCTCCATATTTAAGAGTCTCTTATGCTTTGTCCCCCTCCTTGTTTTTACATTATTTTTATTTCCCTTCACTTATGTTCATCTGTTTTGTCTCTTAAAGTCCTTCTGCACAGCAAAGGAAACAATCAGCAAAACTAAAAGGCAACCAACAGAATGGGAGAAGATATATGCAAAAAACATATCAAATTAAAAGTTAGTATCCAAAATCTATAAAGAACTTATCAAACTCAACACCCAAAAAACAAACAAGTCATTGAGAAATGGGGAAAAGACATGAATAGACACTTCTCCAAAGAAGACATCCAGATGCCCAACCGATACATGAAAAAATGTTCCACATTACTCATCATCAGGGAAATACAAATCAAAACCACAATGAAATACAACCTTACATCTGTCAGAATAGCTAAAGTTAACAACTCAGGTAAAAACAGATGTTGGCAAGGATGCGGAGGAAGAGGATCTCTTTTGCATTGTTGGTGGGAACGCAAGCTGGTGCACCACTCTGGAAAACAGTACGGAGGTTCCTCAAAAAATTAAAAATAGAATTACCCTATGACTCATGGCTATCTCTTTATTTGACTGTGCCACTTGACATCATTGGGTTTTTCATCTATAAATGGCAGATATTTGTTCTAGGCAGTGATCTCTTGTCCCTGTTTTAAAACTTCAGTAGAAGAATTTAGATTCTCCCAGGGGATCCCATTCTACAATCTAGTATCCTCTTTCTAACATAGACATTTTTTTTTTAATTTGACCTGAATTCTTGAATGCTGACTTGATTAATTTCCTCTGGATATGTATATAGGCACAGTACTGGAAATAATGCTTCATTTTTCTGTGTTATGTTTTAGGTATTAGAGTCAGAAGGCTATCATTCAAGACCTGTTTTTACTATTTATATCCATCAACTGTAAATAAAAATAATACCTATTTTGTATGGCTGTTGGCTGTTGTTACCAGATAACACTTATGGAAGCAGTCTGTCACTTGGAAATCATAGATCAACTGGGGAGTATTTTCATTATATTGTGATTTTGACCTTTTCTAAGGCTTGTCTGACTATTGGGTCTCTCAAGGATGTAGGATGTATCTCCACAGCTGAAATTTTTTTGGTCAACATTCCTGGGGAGTTCCCTGCCATGTTGTCATTTGTTGACTCCCTTCTGAATTGGTACACTTGTGCTGCAGTTATTTTGAAGCCTAGTGGATTCAAAGGGAAGTCAAACAATTTATTTACTTTACGTTGGTTACACTGCAACCCACAGGATACAACAAAATATAGAGGAGGTATACTGGACTCCGTATCAAGGTATACTGAAAAAAAAAAAAGACATAGGACAGCAGAACATTATAGGATATAGAAAAATGTAACTAATTTTCTCTTAATACTATGTGACTTTAGAGGGTCATAAGTCCCAAGCCACAGGAAAATGGTTTGACTGTGAAATGACTGGCTCTCTCATACTTAGGTTTTATTATGCAGTCCATTTTCCTTTCTGCTAGGAATTGCTTGAATGTGGAGGATGTCCTTTCATCCACCACTCTCCCCCGCCCCCACCCAGATCCAACCTTTAACTTTCTTCACTTTGCTCTGTACCCTGGGGGTTTACCTGTGTAAATGGCATTAGTAGGATGCTTCTCCCTCTGGCTTCCAACTGAATTCCACAAATATGGATCGCTGGCTAAAGGAGAGAGCAGGAAAATGAGGCCAGAACACTTGTTCTCCAGGCCCCTTCCAGAAATGTTTCTTTCCATGAGTTAACTGTTTCTTAAAAAATTGTATATCCTGTTGGGCAGCCCTCTCTGCATGTGTCTTTCTCCCAAAGTAGGCTACATCTCTTTGGCCCTTCAGGCCAAGATACAGAAATTATGTGCTAAATTTCAGCTATTACTAATCCTCAGGATACTACACTATCTCTGTGGGTACTAGAGTTTACTGCCAAAACCTTCTATATAGTCCCTTTTTTATACTCTTCTCAAACTCCTAGATTGTGACAGATCTTTCTTGCCTAAACCCTAGTTAGTCTCTAACGATGGCCTCTTTTGGAGGTGGCACAGTGGAAGGTATTGTGGTTCTGTGGCCTGAAGGGAGGGTGATCACTGGGAGGGTAAAAAGCAAAATCACATGATGTATGGCCCTTGCCATTTCCCTTCTTCCTAAATTCCTCTGACATTTGATCCAAGCAAAATGTCAAGTGCATAATAAAGACCAGTTTGGAAGATATAGAAAGACCTCTAGGAGGTGAATGAAGGATTTGTGGAGATTAGGAAGCAGAGATAGTGATTTCATCATTTCCTTTGATTGCAGCAGAAGTTCTTGCAGTCTCTGCGCAGTTCTTTCTTTTAAGCCTCCACTTACTTGCTGTGTGAATGTGGAAGAAGTTATTTAACCCATTCATGCCTCCATTTCATCAAATGTAAAAAGACATAACATTCTTAAGATTTGGAATTGAGTGGGTTAATACATCGTAAAATGCATATAACAATGCTTCAAAACTCAAAAATCTTAGTTGTTATTTTGGCTTCTCCTTCTGCACCTTTTCTCCTGCTCTTCCTTCATCTTATTAGTATTCTCATAATTATTTTTTCCACCAACGTGGTATTTTCGGTCAACACTGGTCTTTCCAGGAAACTACGAATTCCAGCCATAGGATTCAATTAGTTCGATTCCTCAGGATTCTGAATTCCAGTCCTGATTTATTCTTCATCTCATAGTAACCTGCAAGAGAGGATTTTCATCTTTTTATTTCCCCCTAGGCTTCCGATTTTATTAATTTCCCCCAAATCATGAGGCAAAACTAATTTTAACCATCATAAAATTATCTGGAAGTTGAAAGATAAGCATGACTGATCTAAACTATCTCAGACATTTTATTAAGAAAAGGAATTCTTATTGTAAACTGAATTCTTCCTGCTTCCGTTTATCTGTTTTTCTGATGATTTATTCTCACTTGAGATATTTAATGTATTTCCTCTTATTTATTTGTGGGTGTTGATAATTACTGGAAAACCTTGAGGTTTGCTCTGTGGCAAACTAGAGATACATACAGTTTCCCTTCTGGGCCTTGAGGTCATCAACTGATTTCTATTCCAGTTTGCTTTCTGCCCAGGTATTGTCATTGCTTACATCCTTACTTCATTCAGATGCTTCTCTTGGAGAGAACTTTTAGAGACCTCCTTGTCACTATCCCCTTCCTTTACTTGGTTTTAGTTTAGTTTAATAACATATACCTATATACCTTTATATATTATGTTCATTTGTTCAGTGGCTGTCTTCTCCACTGGCAAATAAGTCATTTGAGAGGCAGGATTTTGATAATTTTGTTTATTCCTACATCCCAGGCACCTATGTGTGCTGGAAAAGTTCAATCTTCCCATCATATCTACTCTCCTATTTGATATGTATACCATAATTTGACCCATAAGATGGCACAGTGGATCCCTTTTAGGATATATTTGACCTGAGTATCTCTGAAGGATGTTGGCAGTTGGAAAGTGTAGTTACCTATGTGTATCTGTGCTCTGATCATACTCCTTCTATCCCTTCTCCTGTAGGACAGACTTTAGCTTTCCTCTGGTATCTATTAAATTATATCCATAACTTTGTAAAAGAATCTTTTTGCGAATATTGCCTCAACTAACCCACTTTTTTTCTGCATGTGCCTTGACTGATATATCCTGTATTTGCCACATAATAAATGTGTTTTTAATGCTTTTCAATAGCTAGAAGTTGGTTTTAAAGAAAGAAGACTTACGTTATTACTTCCATGAGGTTAATAGGAAGAGGTTCTTAAAAGGTGAAAGATGATCTTCCATAATAGAAACTGTTGCCCTGAAATAAGTCCCAAAATTTAAAAAATCTAAAAAGAAAGAAGTTTTAAACCCACAAAAATATTTGTAGTTTCATCAGGATAGAAAATAAATGATAATAAAGTTTATTAAGAATCTCTGAGATTTAATCCTCTTCCTGGTGGTTTATCTGTTATCATTATGACTGGTTTTGTTCTTACTCCATAACTTATACCTTCTGCAACACAGCTGTGTCATCCAGGGTCTTGGGAGCTAAAATTATACTTTGTTTCCAACATGAATTTAAGTTTTATATTTTCTGAGAATCCACAAGAAAAATAAAGTCTATTACATACTCTGGGATTTTCTAAAGTGAACTTCATTTTAGTTGACAACTAGCCACATTCTACAGGCTAATGTACTTGCTCTTTCAGTAAACTATTTTCTTATTTACAAGGCACTGCCTATTGAACCAAGATGTCAGTAGATAATCAGGTAAATTGCCACTTCCACATCACTTGTGGAGATGAAGATTGTTTGGGATATTCACTGGGTAAAAAAAGTACAACAGACTGAATGCATATTTTTTCCCATTCATCTTGAAGATCTCACAGTGACTGTCAGTCAAATTATAAGCCTTTAAGAAGTGCATATTAGATTTTACTAGGAGAATTCTGGGAAGATGATAATCTTAACAGTGAATTTTTTTTTTTATTGAGGTAAAACTGGTTTATAACATTGTATTAGTTTCAGGTGTGCAATATAATAATTTGATATTTTTATACACTACAAAGTTATCACCACAGTAAATCTATTTATAATCTGTCATCTTACAATTGACCTCCTTCATCCCTTTTTCTCATCTCCTTACCAACTTTCCCTGTGATAACCACCAATATGTTCTCTGAATCTATGGCTTTTGCTTTGTTTATTTGATTTGTTTTTCAAATTCCACTTGTAAACAAAACCATACAGTATTTATCTTTCTTGGTCTGCCTCACTTTACTTGGCACAATACTCTCAAGGTCCATTCATGTCATCATGAATGGTAAGATTTCCTTTTATATGTCTGAGTATTATTCCATTTTGTATATGCATTGTGTACACACACACACATACATACACACCATAACTTCTTTACCCATTCATCCATCAGTTTACACTCCCACCAACAGTGTATGAGGGTACTCTTTTTTTCCACATCTTCTCTAACACTTCTTATTTCTTCTCTTTTTGATAATTGCCATTCTAACAGGTGTGATGTGATATCTCATTGTGGTTTTAATTTGCTTTTCTTTGATAATTAGTGATGATGAAATTCTCTTTGTGTTCCTGTTGGCCATCTGCATGTCTTTTTTGGGAAAATGTCTATTTAGATTTTCTACCTATTTGTGTTTTATGCTACTGAGCAATTTTTTATATATTGTGGTTATTAATGACTTATTTGATACATGATTTGCAAATATTTTCTCTGATTCAATAAATTCCCCTTTCATTTTGTTGATGGATTCCTTTGCTGTGCAGTTTTTGTTTGTTTGTTTGTTTGTTTGATGTAGTCCCATTTGTTTATTTTTGCTTTTGTTGTTTTTGCTTTTGAAGTTGGATTCAAAAAACCAGTGCCAAGACCAATGTCAGGGAACTTAGCACCTATGTTTTCTTCTACGAGTTTTATGGCTTCATTACATCCAAGTATTTAATCCACTTTGAGTTAATTTTGTGCATGGTGTAAGATAGTGCTCTAGATTGATTCTCCTTCATGTGGCTGTCCAGTTTTACCAAAAGCATATATTGAAAATACTATTCTTTTATACTCGTATATTTTTGGCTACTTTGTCATAAGTAGTAGGCTATATATGTGTGGGATTATTTCTGGGCTCTCTATTCAGTTGCATTGATTTTTGTGTCTGTATTTATGCCAATACCACACTGTTTTGATTGTTATAGATTTGTAATATAGTTTGAAACCAGTGAGCATGATACCTCTTCTTTCTCAAGATTGTTTTATTACTTACAACGTGGATAGAACTAGAGTGTATTATGCTAAGAGAAATAAGTCACAGAAAGACATATATGATATGATTTCACTCATGTGGAATTGAAGAAACAAAACAAATGAACGTAGAGGGAGTGAAGGAAAAATAAGATAAAAACAAAGAGGGAAGCAAATCATAAGAGACTCTTTTAAAAATTTTTAAATGTTTATATATTTTTGATAGATAGAGCATGTACAAGAGTTGGGGGTGTGTGTGCAGAGAGAAAGCCAGAGACACAGAATCCAAAGCAGGCTCTAGACTCTGAGCTGTCAGCACAAAGCCCAATGACACAGGGCTCCACTTCACGACCTGTGAGATCATGACCTGAGCTGAAGTTGGAAGTTTAACTGACTGAGCCACCCAGGGGCTCCCTTAAGAGACTCTTAAGTACAGAGAACAAACTGAAGCTTGCTAGAGGGGAGATGGGTGGAGGGGGATGGGCTAAATGGGTGATGGCATTAAGGAGGGCACTTGTTGGAATGAACACTGGGTGTTACATGTAAGTGATCAATCACTAAATTCTACTCCTGAACACTGGGTGTTACATGTAAGTGATAAATCACTAAATTCTACTCCTGAAACCAATACTACACTATATTACTACACTATATTACACTATATTACAATATACTACACTATATTACAATACTACACTATATGTTAACTAACTTGAATTAAAAAAAAAAAGAAAAGAAAAAGTAAAAAACAAAAATTGCTTTGGATATTTTGTGTGTGTGTGCTCTACACACATTTTGGAATTATTTGTTCTATTTCTGTGAAAAATACCATTAGAATTTTAATAGGGATTACATTGAATCTGTACATTGCTTTGAAATTTTAACAATATTAATTCTTCTAATCCATGAACATGAAATATCCACTTTTTGATTGTGTATATTCTTCAATTTCTTTCATCCGTAACTGATAGCTTTCAATGTACAATTCTTTCACTTCTTGATTAAAATTATTTCTAGATATTTTATTATTTTTGATGTAACCATAAATGAGATTGCTTTCTTAATTTGTCATCGTGATACTTTGTTTTTGTTGTACAGAAATGCAACAGATTTTTGTGTACTGACTTTGTATCCTGCAACTTTAGTGAATTTTTTATTAAATCTAATAGCTTTCTGGTGGAGGCTTTAGGATTTTCTATGAAGTATCATTTTATCCTCAAATAGTGACAGTTTTATATTTTCCTAACCAATCTGGGTGCCTTTTATGTCTTTTTCTTGCTTAATTGGTGTAGCTCAGCCTTTCAATACAATGTTGAAGAAAAATGACAAGAGTGGGTAACCTTGTCTGTTCCTGATCTTAGACTCTAGGAAAATCTTTCAGCTTTTCCTTATTTAGTATGATGTTAGCTGTGGGTTTGTCATATATAACATGCATTACATTGAGGTATATTTCTTCTATACTCATTTTTTGAGTTTTTTAAAATCATAATTGGATGTTGGGTTTTGTCAAATGCTTTTTCTGCATCTATTGAGATGACATTTTTATCCTTCATTGTGTTAATGTGTTATATCATGTTGTTGATTTCTGGATGTTGAACCATTCTTTCATCCTTATAATATATCCCACCTTATCATGGTGCATGACTCTTTTAATGCATTGTTGAATTCAATTTGCTAATATTTCATTGAGGATTTTTTCATCTTGCTCATCAGGGATATTAGCCTGTAATTTTCTTTTTTTTTTCCTTCTCTTTTCCTTTCCCTTTCCCCTTTCCTTTCCTTTCCTTTCTTTCCCTTTCCCTCTTTCCCTTTCCTCTTCTCTCCTCTCCTCTCCTCTCTTCTTTTCTTTTTTTTTCTTTTCTTTTTCTTTGTGTATGTCTGCATATGTCCTTGTTTAGTTTTCTTATCAGGGCAATTATGGCCTCATAAAATTTGTTAGGAAGTATTACCTCCTCTTCAATTTTTGGAAGTCTTTGAGAAGGATAGATATATAATATTTAAATCTTTAATAAAAATTGATCACTGAAGCTGTGTGATTAAGAATTTTTGTTTTTTGGAAGGGTTTTGAGTACTGATTCAATCTCCATACTAGTAATCAGTCTATTTAGATTTTCTATTTCATCATGATTCAGTCTTAGAAGATTGTATGTTTGGGAATTTATCTTTTTCTTCTAGGCTGTCCAATTTGTTGGTGTATAGTTCCTTTTAGTTCTCTTACAATACTTTGTGTCTGTGTTATAAAGGAGTTATAAAGGAGTTATAAAGGAGTTATAAAGTCTCCTCTTTCATTTCCAATTTTATTTATTTGAATTCTTGGTCTTTTTTCTTGGTAGTTCTAGCTAAAGATTCGCCTATTTTATTTATTTGTTCAAAGAATCAGTTCTTAGTTTCATTGATCTTTTCTATTGCCTTTGTAGCTTCATTTAATTCTGCTCTGATCTTTATTATTTTTTCCATTAATTGGGGGCTTTGTTTGTTCTTTTTCTAGTTTCTTTAATGTAAAGTTTAAATTTTACTTGAGATTTTTCTTGTTTCTTGGGGTATGCCAATATCACTATGAGATTTCCTCAAAATTATTTTCACTGCATCTCATGAATTTGGGGTTGTTGTATTTCCATTTTCATTTGCCTCAAGATATTTTCTGATATCCATTTTAGTTATTTCATTGACCACTGGTTGTTCAGTAGCGTGTTGGTTGACTTCCACCTATTCATGATTTTTCAAGTTTTCATCTTGAATTGGTTCCTAGTTTTATACCATTGTGGTCAGAAAATATTCTTTATATAATTTTAATCTTCTTAAATTTATTGTGACTTGTTTTGTGGCTTAATATGTGATCTATTATGGACAATGTTTTATGGGAATATGAACATATAAGAATGGTCTGCTGCTTTTGGGTAAAATGTTCTGTATATATCTGTTAAGTCCATCTGATCTAATGTGTCATTTGAGGCTGATATTTCCTTATTGACTTTCTCTCTGGGTGATCTATCCATTGATATAAGTAGTGTATTAATATCCCTTACTATTACTGTATTACTGTCAATTTTTCCTTTTAGGTCTATTAATAATTGCTTTATATATTTAGGTGCTCCTGTGTGGAGTGCATAGATATTTAATATATCCTCTTATTGGAATGACCCATTTATCATTGTGTGAGGCCTTTCTCTTTTAGTATGGTCTTTTATTTATTTATTTATTTATTTATTGTTTGTTTGTTTGTTTGAAATTGTCCATTAAAGGAAATCTTATATTTTATATATTTTGTTTTTCCTTTTTTTTCATTTTTTATTTAAAGTATATTTAATTAACACGGAGTTTAATAGTAGTGTCAGGAGTACAATTTAATGATTTATCACTTACATACAATACCCAGTGTTCATCACAAGTTCCCTCCTTAATGCCCATCACCCATATAGGTCATCTCTCACCCACGTTTCTTCATCAACCCTCAGTTTGTTCTCTATAGTTAAGAGTCTCTTATGGTTTGCCTCCCAGCCATCCCATGTATCTTCAATCCTTCTCTGCCATGTCTTTTAGTATAGTTTTTGTTTAAAAGTCTATTTTGTCTGATATAAATATAGCTACAATAACTTTCTTTTTGTTTCCATTTGCATAGAGTACCTTTTCTCATCCCTTCTCTTTCAGTCTATATGTTCTTAAATCTGAAGTGAGTCTTTTTTAGGCAATATATGGATTAGTTTTGTATTTTTAATTTATTCAGCCACTCCATATTTTTTGATTGGATATTTTAGTCCATTTATACTTAAAGTAATTTTTATAGGTATGTACTTATTGCCATTTTGTTCGTTGCTTTCTGGCTGTTTTTCTAGTTCCTCTGTGTGTTTCTATATTTTTCTCTTGCTCTCTTCCCTTGTAGTTTGATGACTTTCTTTAATGTTATATTTAGAATACTCTCTCATTATCTTCTGTATATCTTCTATAGGTTTTTGCTTGGTACTTTCCATTTTGTCACATATACCAGTCAGTATATATATCAGTGTATTTTTAAAATTAAACATTATATGAGGCGCCTGGGTGTCTCAGTCGGTTGAGCATTCGACTTTGCCTCAGGTCATGATCTCGCAGTTTGTGGGTTTGAGCCCCACATGGGGCTGTGTGCTGACAGCTTGGAGCCTGAAGCCTGCTTCAGATTCTGTCTCCTTCTCCCTCTGCCACTCACCCACTTGTGGTCTGTCTCTGTCTCTCAAAAATGAATAAACATTAACATTTTTTTAAATAAAAATAAAAATTTAGCATTATAAAAACCTCTACTTCACTTTTATTTTTATTTTATTTTTGCTTCTTTGTTTGAGCAAGTTCCTCTGCCAAATCTACATGTCATAATCCTTTCTTTTGCCTTACCTCATTTGTTGTTGAACTGCTCTAGTGTATTTTTCAGTTGAGCTGTTATATTCTTCAGCTCTATCACTTCTTTCTGATACTTTCTTATATTTTCTATCTCTTTGTTCAAGTTATCACTGTGCTCATCCACTCTTTTTACAGAGCATCTTTATGACCATTACTTCGACCTCTTTACCAAGTTGATTACTTATCTCCATTTCATTAAGGTCATTTTCTGAGATTTTGTTTTGTTCTTTCATTTGGAATATATCCTTCTGTTTTCTCATTTTCTTCAATTCTCTGTATTTCTTTCTATGTATTATGTGAAACAGATACCTCTTCCAGTCTGAAGGAGTGGTCTTGTGTAGGAGATGAGTCTTGTCATCAACCTTGCCCTAGTTTTTGGTTGACTCTCATACCTTTGTATACTCATACCTGAGTAGCCTGATTTATTCTTGGTAAGTCCCAATTGTTGGGTAAGTAGTAAGACCTGTTAGTGTTCCAAAGGGAGTGATAAGTCAGTACTTAGTTTCAGACCAATTGGAAACCAGATCCCCAGGCAGCAGGAAAGTATGCAAATATATATAGTCCTGTGGTACCAAAATTGTAGACCCTGCTGACATCTAGTCCAGGAGATCTGGAAGTGTCCCCCGAGGGATAGCTGAAAAAATCGTGTCTTCAAGACAAAAGTATAAACTCCTTTCTGGGAAGTACAGTAAACTGTGGTAAAGCCAAGGGAGAACACAAACATAATGTCTCTCTGCTTATGGTTCCTGAAAACACCCCTGTATCCTCTAGATATGTGGCAAACCTGAAACCTGTCTCTCAGGGTGATGCTCCAGGTAAAGTAAATAGGCCTTTTTCACAGAGAGATCAGCTGTGTTTCAGTCTGCTCTTGGTGTACTACCTTGTGTTTGGCAGCATGCCTTAAACGATCGTTCTGATTTTTACAGTCTGTGGGGCCCAGGAATTCAAGGGCTTCTGGACACCAGAGCCTGGTGACCTACAGGCATCCCTTATGAAGACTGCATTTGCCCACTGGCTTTAGAAAAACTATGGGTGAAGATGGCGGCGTAGGAGGACGCTGGGCTCACCGCGCGTCCTGCTGATCACTTAGATTCCACCTACACCTGCCTAAAGAACCCAGAAAACCGCCAGAGGATTAGCAGAACGGAGTCTCCGGAGCCAAGCGCAGACGAGAGGCCCATGGAAGAGGGTAGGAAGGGCGGCGAGGCGGTGCGCGCTCCACGGACTGGCGGGAGGGAGCCGGGGCGGAGGGGCGGCTCGCCGGCCAAGCAGAGCCCCCGAGTCGGGCTGGCAAAAGCGGAGGGGCCGGACGGACTGTGTTCCGACAGCAAGCGCGACTTAGCGTCTGGGAGGTCAGAAGTTAACAGCTCTGCTCAGAAAGCGGGAAGGCTGGAGGACAAAGGGAGGGAGAGCTGCTGAGCCCCCGGACGGCAGAGCTCAGCTTGGCGGGGAACAAAGGCGCTCGCCAGCGCCATCTCCCCCGCCCATCCCCCAGCCAAAATCCCAAAGAGAACCAGTTCCTGCCAGGGAACTTGCTCGCTCCGCGCAAACACCCAACTCTGTGCTTCTGCGGAGCCAAACCTCCGGCAGCGGATCTGACTCCCTCCCGCTGCCACAGGGCCCCTCCTGAAGTGGATCACCTAAGGAGAAGCTAGCTAAGCCTGCCCCTCCCGCCCCCGTGCACCTTGCCTACCCACCCCAGCTAATACGCCAGCTCCCCAGCACCACAAGCCTGGCAGTGTGCAAGTAGACCAGACGGGCCACACCACCCCACAGTGAATCCCGCCCCTAGGAGAGGGGAAGAGAAGGCACACACCAGTCTGACTGTGGCCCCAGCAGTGGGCTGGGGGCAGACATCAGGTCGGACTGCGGCCCCGCCCACCAACTCCAGTTATACACCACAGCACAGGGGAAGTGCCCTGCGGGTCCTCACCACTCCAGGGACTGTCCAAAATGACCAAACGGAAGAATTCCCCTCAGAAGAATCTCCAGGAAATAACAACAGCTAATGAACTGATGAAAAAGGATTTAAATAATATAACAGAAAGTGAATTTAGAATAATAGTCATAAAATTAATCGCTGGGCTTGAAAACAGTATACAGGACAGCAGAGAATCTCTTGCTACAGAGATCAAGGGACTAAGGAACAGTCACGAGGAGCTGAAAAACGCTTTAAACGAAATGCAAAACAAAATGGAAACCACGACGGCTCGGATTGAAGAGGCAGAGGAGAGAATAGGTGAACTAGAAGATAAAGTTATGGAGAAAGAGGAAGCTGAAAGAAAGAGAGATAAAAAAATCCAGGAGTATGAGGGGAAAATTAGAGAACTAAGTGATACACTAAAAAGAAATAATATACGCATAATTGGTATCCCGGAGGAGGAAGAGAGAGGGAAAGGTGCTGAAGGGGTACTTGAAGAAATTATAGCTGAGAACTTCCCTGAACTGGGGAAGGAAAAAGGCATTGAAATCCAAGAGGCACAGAGAACTCCCTTCAGACGTAACTTGAATCGATCTTCTGCACGACATATCATAGTGAAACTGGCAAAATACAAGGATAAAGAGAAAATTCTGAAAGCAGCAAGGGATAAACGTGCCCTCACATATAAAGGGAGACCTATAAGACTCGTGACTGATCTCTCCTTTGAAACTTGGCAGGCCAGAAAGGCTTGGCACGATATCTTCAGTGTGCTAAACAGAAAAAATATGCAGCCGAGAATCCTTTATCCAGCAAGTCTGTCATTTAGAATAGAAGGAGAGATAAAGGTCTTCCCAAACAAACAAAAACTGAAGGAATTTGTCACCACGAAACCAGCCCTACAAGAGATCCTAAGGGGGATCCTGTGAGACAAAGTACCAGAGACATCACTACAAGCATAAAACATACAGACATCACAATGACTCTAAACCCGTATCTTTCTATAATAACACTGAATGTAAATGGATTAAATGCGCCAACCAAAAGACATAGGGTATCAGAATGGATAAAAAAACAAGACCCATCTATTTGCTGTCTACAAGAGACTCATTTTAGATCTGAGGACACCTTTAGATTGAGAGTGAGGGGATGGAGAACTATTTATCATGCTACTGGAAGCCAAAAGAAAGCTGGAGTAGCCATACTTATATCAGACAAACTAGACTTTAAATTAAAGGCTGTAACAAGAGATGAAGAAGGGCATTATATAATAATTACAGCGTCTATCCATCAGGAAGAGCTAACAATTATAAATGTCTATGCGCCAAATACCGGAGCCCCCAGATATATAAAACAGTTACTCATAAACATAAGCAACCTTATTGATAAGAATGTGGTCATTGCAGGGGACTTTAACACCCCACTTACAGAAATGGATAGATCATCTAGACACACAGTCAATAAAGAAACAAGGGCCCTGAATGATACATTGGATCAGATGGACTTGACAGATATATTTAGAACTCTGCATCCCAAAGCAACAGAATATACTTTCTTCTCGAGTGCACATGGAACATTCTCCAAGATAGATCATATACTGGGTCACAAAACAGCCCTTCATAAGTTTACAAGAATTGAAATTATACCATGCATACTTTCAGACCACAATGCTATGAAGCTTGAAATCAACCACAGGAAAAGTCTGGAAAACCTCCAAAAGCATGGAGGTTAAAGAACACCCTACTAACGAATGAGTGGGTCAACCAGGCAATTAGAGAAGAAATTAAAAAATACATGGAAACAAACGAAAATGAAAATACAACAATCCAAACGCTTTGGGACGCAGCGAAGGCAGTCCTGAGAGGAAAATACATTGCAATCCAGGCCTATCTCAAGAAACAAGAAAAATCCCAAATACAAAATCTAACAGCACACCTAAAGGAAATAGAAGCAGAACAGCAAAGGCAGCCTAAACCCAGAAGAAGAAGAGAAATCATAAAGATCAGAGCAGAAATAAACAATATAGAATCTAAAAAAACTGTAGAGCAGATCAACGAAACCAAGAGTTGGTTTTTTGAAAAAATAAACAAAATTGACAAACCTCTAGCCAGGCTTCTCAAAAAGAAAAGGGAGATGACCCAAATAGATAAAATCATGAATGAAAATGGAATTATTACAACCAATCCCTCAGAGATACAAACAATTATCAGGGAATACTATGAAAAATTATATGCCAACAAATTGGACAACCTGGAAGAAATGGACAAATTCCTAAACACCCACACTCTTCCAAAACTCAATCAGGAGGAAATAGAAAGCTTGAACAGACCCATAACCAGCGAAGAAATTGAATCGGTTATCAAAAATCTCCCAACAAATAAGAGTCCAGGACCAGATGGCTTCCCAGGGGAGTTCTACCAGACGTTTAAAGCAGAGATAATACCTATCCTTCTCAAGCTATTCCAAGAAATAGAAAGGGAAGGAAAACTTCCAGACTCATTCTATGAAGCCAGTATTACTTTGATTCCTAAACCAGACAGAGACCCAGTAAACAAAGAGAACTACAGGCCAATATCCCTGATGAATATGGATGCAAAAATTCTCAATAAGATACTAGCAAATCGAATTCAACAGCATATAAAAAGAATTATTCACCATGATCAAGTGGGATTCATTCCTGGGATGCAGGGCTGGTTCAACATTCGCAAATCGATCAACGTGATACATCACATTAACAAAAAAAAAAGAGAAGAACCATATGATCCTGTCAATCGATGCAGAAAAGGCCTTTGACAAAATCCAGCACCCTTTCTTAATAAAAACCCTTGAGAAAGTCGGGATGGAAGGAACATACTTAAAGATCATAAAAGCCATTTATGAAAAGCCCACAGCTAACATCATCCTCAATGGGGAAAAACTGAGAGCTTTTTCCCTGAGATCAGGAACACGACAGGGATGCCCACTCTCACCGCTGCTGTTTAATATAGTGCTGGAAGTTCTAGCATCAGCAATCAGACAACAAAAGGAAATCAAAGGCATCCAAATTGGCAAAGAGGAAGTCAAGCTTTCGCTTTTTGCAGATGACATGATATTATAGATGGAAAATCCGATAGACTCCACCAAAAGTCTGCTAGAACTGATACATGAATTCAGCAAAGTTGCCGGATACAAAATCAATGTACAGAAATCAGTTGCATTCTTATACACTAACAATGAAGCAACAGAAAGACAAATAAAGAAACTGATCCCATTCACAATTGCACCAAGAAGCATAAAATACCTAGGAATAAATCTAACCAAAGATGTAAAAGATCTGTATGCTGAAAACTATAGAAAGCTTATGCAGGTAATTGAAGAAGATATAAAGAAATGGAAAGACATTCCCTGCTCATGGATTGGAAGAATAAATATTGTCAAAATGTCAATACTACCCAAAGCTATCTACACATTCAATGCAATCCCAATCAAAATTGCACCAGCATTCTTCTTGAAACTAGAACAAGCAATCCTAAAATTCATATGGAACCACAAAAGGCCCCGAATAGCCAAAGTAATTTTGAAGAAGAAGACCAAAGCAGGAGGCATCACAATCCCAGACTTTAGCCTCTACTACAAAGCTGTCATCATCAAGACAGCATGGTATTGGCATAAAAACAGACACATAGACCAATGGAATCGAATAGAAACCCCAGAACTAGACCCACAAACGTATGGCCAACTCATTTTTGACAAAGCAGGAAAGAACATCCAATGGAAAAAAGACAGTCTCTTTAACAAATGGTGCTGGGAGAACTGGACAGCAACATGCAGAAGGTTGAAACTAGACCACTTTCTCACACCATTCACAAAAATAAACTCAAAATGGATAAAGGACCTGAATGTGAGACCGGAAACCATCAAAACCTTAGAGGAGAAAGCAGGAAAAGACCTCTCTGACCTCAGCCGTAGCAATCTCTTACTCGGCACATCCCCAAAGGCAAGGGAATTAAAAGCAAAAGTGAATTACTGGGACCTTATGAAGATAAAAAGCTTCTGCACAGCAAAGGAAACAACCAACAAAACTAAAAGGCAACCAACGGAATGGGAAAAGATATTTGCAAATGACACATCGGACAAAGGGCTAGTATCCAAAATCTATAAAGAGCTCATCAAACTCCACACCCGAAAAACAAATAACCCAGTGAAGAAATGGGCAGAAAACATGAATAGACACTTCTCTAAAGAAGACATCCGGATGGCCAACAGGCACATGAAAAGATGTTCAACGTCGCTCCTCATCAGGGAAATACAAATCAAAACCACACTCAGATACCACCTCACGCCAGTCAGAGTGGCCAAAATGAACAAATCAGGAGACTATAGATGCTGGAGAGGATGTGGAGAGACGGGAACCCTCTTGCACTGTTGGTGGGAATGCAAATTGGTGCAGCCGCTCTGGAAAGCAGTGTGGAGGTTCCTCAGAAAATTAAAAATAGACCTACCCTATGACCCAGCAATAGCACTGCTAGGAATTTATCCAAGGGATACAGGAGTACTGATGCATAGGGGCACTTGTACCCCAATGTTTATAGCAGCACTCTCCACAATAGCCAAATTATGGAAAGAGCCTAAATGTCCATCAACTGATGAATGGATAAAGAAATTGTGGTTTATATACACAATGGAATACTATGTGGCAATGAGAAAGAATGAAATATGGCCTTTTGTAGCAACGTGGATGGAACTGGAGAGTGTGATGCTAAGTGAAATAAGCCATACAGAGAAAGACAGATACCATATGTTTTCACTCTTATATGGATCCTGAGAAACGTAACAGAAACCCATGGGGGAGGGAAGGGAAAAAAAAAAAAAAAGAGGTTAGAGTGGGAGAGAGCCAAAGCATAAGAGACTGTTAAAAACTGAGAACAAACTGAGGGTTGATGGGTGGTGGGAGGGAGGGCAGGGTGGGTGATGGGTATTGAGGAGGGCACCTTTTGGGATGAGCACTGGGTGTTGTATGGAAACCAATTTGACAGTAAATTTCATATATTAAAGAATAATTAAATAAATAAATTAATTTTAAAAAAAAAGAAAAACTATGGGAGAGTTCTGAGTGAAAAGCATGTCTTCAGCTTTAGAGATGTAGCGGAAGAGTGCTGGGGGCCGTGCATGCCTGCAGCTTTAGCAAGGCTGGGAAAGATCACTGGGGGTGGTGTACATTGTGGCTTTAGTGATATAAGAGAAGATCATTGGGGGTGTGGCAAACTCACAACTTTAGTGAGGCTGTGTCTGTGCATGCCCACATGCACTAGCAAGGTAGAGGGAGAGTGCAAAAATGATGCTCATCAGCCCCAATGTCCCCAAAGAATGTTTCCACTGGCCCCTGCCTCTTTGGTAGACATCTTAACATTAGCAAATATATTTATTTTATTTTTAATCCAGTCATCTCTTTTTTTCTAGTGACATAATTACATTTATTATAAATGGAGTTCTGTTTTAGAAACTATAACCATTTAGAAGCGGTTTTCATTCATATCAGATCGAGGTTAACTTATTGGTACTGTCTGCCTTATAGACAGAGAGATATTTTTATCAGCAGGGAAATTTAATACATTGATTCAGTGATAAGACCATGTCTTCTGACCAAATATCCACCAAATTTCCTTAAAACTGAAGAATGTGATTCCAGTGTATGGAGTCCACTGTAATTAATTTTGCCAGATTTAGCAAATAGAAATACAGGACACCTGTTGAAATTTGAAATTTCAAAAAACAACAAAAATATTTTTAGTCTAAGTATGTATTATGCAATATTTGGGACATACTTATGCTAAAAAAACATTTGTTGTTTATCTGAAATCCAAATTGAGGCAGATGTCCTGATTTCATTTGGCAAGTTTAACATTAGCAAAAATACAAATTTTGGGAATAAATTTTTTTAGTTTTAAACTAAATATTTGAAGGACAGTAAATTTAAGTGATCAGAGCAGAGTGTAAGGTATTTTTAAAGACATATTTTATATGTTTTTTTTTCAATTTACTTCCAAGCTGGTTAGCATATAATGCAATAATGATTTCAGGAGTAGAATCCAATGATTAATCCACTACATGTAACATCTAGACACAACAAATGTCTAGACTTGTAACACTTGTACCAACAAGTGTCTTCCTTAATGCCCTTTACTCACTTAGCCCATTCTAACCAACAATCCCTCCAGCACCCTCAGTTTGTTCTTTATATTTAAGAGTCACTTATGTTTTCCCCCACTCTGCTTTTGTATTATTTTTGCTTCCCTTCCCATATATTCATCTGTTTTATATCACAAATTCCACATATGAGTGAATTCATATGATATTTGTATTTCTCTAATTTTGCTCAGCATAATACACTCTAGTTCCATGTTTTTTTTGCAAATGGCAAGATTTCATTCTTTTTGATTGTCAAGCGATACTCCATTAAATATATATACCACACCTTCTTTATCCATTCATTTGTTGATAGATATTTTGGCTCTTTCCATACCTTGGCTATTGTTGATAGTGCTGCTATAAACATTGGAGTGCACGTGTCCCTTTGAAACAGCACACATACATCCATGGATAAATACATAGTAGTGCAGTTACAGGGTTTTAATTTTTTGAGGAACCTCCATACTGTTTTCCAGAGTGGCTGTACCAGTTTGCATTCCCACCAGCAGTGCAAAAGGGTTTTCTTTCTCCACATCCTTGCCAACATCTGTCATTGCCTGAGTTGCTTATTTTAGCCATTCTGACTGGTGTGAGGTGGTTTCTCATTGTGGTTTTGATTTGTATTTCCCTGATGATGAGTGATGTTGAGCATTTTTGTGTGTGTGTGTGTGTTTCTGTAAGCCATCTGGATGTCTTCATTGGAAATGTGTCTATTCATGTTTTCACCCATTTCTTCACTGGGTTATTTGTTTTTGGGTGTTGAGTTTGATAATTTTTTTTATAGATATTGGATACTAACCCTCTATCTGATACATCATTTGCAAATATCTTCTGCCATTCCATCAATTGCCTTTTAGTTTTGCTGATTGTTCCTTCCCTGTGCAGAAGATTTTTATCTTGATGAAGTCCCAATAGTTTATTTTTGCTTTTATTTCCCTTGCCTCTAGAGACATGTTGAGTAAGAAGTTGCTGTGACCAAGGTGAAAGAGATTTTTGCCTGCTTTCTCCTCTAGGATTTCAATAGTTTCCTATCTCATCTTTAGGTCTTTCATTCATTTTGAGTTTATTTTTGTGTATGGTATAAGAAAGTGGTCCAGGTTCAATCTTCTGCATATCGCTGTCCAACTTTCCCAACACCATTTTCTGAAGAGACTGTATGTATTCCATTGGATATTATTTCCTACTTTGTAAAAGATTAGTTGGCCATACATCCATTGGTCCCTTTCTGGGTTCTCTATTCTGTTCCATTGATCTGTGTGTCTGTTTTTGTTCCAGCACCATACTGTCTTGATGATTACAGATTTGTAATACATCTTGAAGTCTGGAATTGTCATGCTTCCAGGTTTGGTTTTTCTTTTTCAGCATTGTTTTGGTTATTCAGGGTCTTTCATGGTTCCATACAAATTTTAGGATTGTTTGTTCTAGCTCTGTGAAGAATGTTGGTATTATTTTGATAGGGATTGCATTGAATATGTAGATTGCTTTGGGTAGTATTAACATTTTAACAATTTTTATTGCTCCAATCCATGAACATGGAATACTTTTTCAATTTTTGTGTCTTCTTCAATTTCTTTATAAGCTTTCTATAGTTTTCAGAGTATAGATTTTTCACTTCCTTAGTTGGCTTTATTCCTAGTTATTTTATGGATTTTGGTGCAATTGTAAATGGGATCCATTTCTTGATTTCTCTTTCTTCTGCTTCATTATAGGTATGTAGAAACGCAACCAAATTCTGTACATTGATGTTATATCCTGTGACTTTGCTAAATTCATTGATCAGTTCTAGCAGGTTTTTTTGGTGGAACCCTTTGGGTTTTCCATGTAGAGTATTATGTCATCTGCAAAGAGGAAAAGGTTTTTTCCTCCTTGCCAATTTGGATGCCTTTTATTTCTTTGTGTTGTTTGATCACTGAGGCTAGGACTTCCAATACTATGTTGAACAACAGTGGCAATAGTGGACATTCCTGTCGTGTTCCTGACCCTAGAGGAAAAGCTCTCAGTTTTTCCCCACTGAGAATTTATTAGTGTGTGGGGGGGGTCTTTTGTATATGGCTTTTATGAAGTTGAGGCATGATTCTTCTATCCCTAGTTTCTTGAGAGTTTTTTTCAAGAAAGAATGTTGTATTTTGTCAAATCTTTTCTCTGCATCTATCAAGAGGATCATGTGGTTCTTGTCCTTTCTTTTATTAATGTGGTGTATCACATTGGTTGATTTCTGGATATTGAACCAGCCCTGCATCTCAGGTATAAATGCCACTTAGTTATGGTGAATAATTGTTTTAATATATTGTTGGATTCAGTTGGCTAGTATCTTGTTGAGAATTTTTGTATTCATGTTCATCAGGGAAATTTTTTTGTCGTTCTTTTTAGTAGGGTCTTTGTCTGGTTTTGGAATCAAGGTAATTATGGCCTCATAGAATGAGTTTGGAAGTTTTCTTTCCATTTCTATTTTTTGGAAAAGTTTCAAAAAATAGGTGTTAACCCTTTTTAATTTTTTTAAAATGTTTATTCATTTTTGACCGACATGGAGACAGAATGAGAGTGGGTCAGGGGCAGTGAGAGAGAGGAAGACATAGAATCTGAAGCAGGCTCCAGGATCTGAGCTGTCAGCACAGAGCCTGTCATGGGGCTCAAACTCATGAGCTATGAGATTATGACCTGAGCCAAAGTTGGACACTGCACTGACTGAGCCACCCAGGTGCCCCTAGGTGTTAACTTTTATTTAAATATATGGTAGAAATCTCCTGAAAAGCCATCCAGAGCTTGACTCTTGTATTTTGGGAGATTTTTTTTTTATTACTAATTCAATTTCTTTACTGGTTATGGTCCTGGTCAAAATTTGTACCTGTTTCAGTTTTGGTAGTTTATATGTTTCTAGCAACCTTTCCTTTTTTTCCAGAAGGCCAGGCCCAATTTACTGGCATATAATTTTTCATAATATTCTTTAATTATTGTTTGTATTTCTGCAGTGTTGATTGCGATCTCTCCTTCTTCATTCTTGATTTTATTTATTTGAGTCCTTTCATTTTTCTTTTTGATCATACTGGCTAGGGGTTTATCAATTTTGTTCATTCTTTCAAAGATCCAGCTCCTGGTTTCATTGAGCTGTTCTACTGCTTTCTTTCTTTCTTTCTTTCTTTCTTTCTTTCTTTCTTTTTCTGATAGCATTGATTTCTGCTCTAATATTTATTATTTCCTGTCTTCTACTGGTTTGGGGTTTTATTTGTTGTTGTTTTTCCAGCTCTTTAAGGCATAAGGTTAGGTTGTGTATCTGAAACCTTTCTTCCTTCTTTAGGAAGGCCTGGATTGCTATATACTTCCCTCTTATGACCACCTTTGGTGCATCCCAGAGATTTTTGGCTGTATTGTTGCCATTTTTTGGCTTCCATGTACTTTTTAATTTCCTCTTTAACTTCTTAGTGAACTTGTTCATTCTTTAAACTCCAAGTATTTATGGTCTTTCCAATATTTTTCTTGTGGTTGATTTCAAGTTTCATAGCATTGTGATCTGAAAATATGCACAGTATGATCTCAATCTTTTTTGTATTTGTTGAGGGCTGATTTGTGTTCCAGTATGTGATCTATTCTGGAGAATATTTCATGTGCACAAGAAGAATGTGTAATCTGCTGCTTTAAGATGAAATGTTCTGAATATATCTGTTAGGTCCACCCAGTCCAGTGTGTCATTCAAAGTCATTATTTCCTTGTTGATTTTCTGCTTAGATGATCTGTCCATTGTTGTAAGTGGGGTGCTGAAGTTCCCTATTATTATGGTATTAATATCAATGAGTTTATTTATGTTTGTGATTAGTTAGTTTATATATTTGGGGTTTCATGTTGGGGGCATAAATATTTACAATTGTTAGATCTTCTTGGTGGATAGATCCTTAATTATTATATAATGCCCTTCTTCATCTCTTGTTATAGTCTTTATTTTAAAATCTAGATTGTCTGAGATAAGTATGGCTACTCTGGTTTTCTTTTGGCGACCATTAGCATGATGGGTAGTTCTCCATCCCTTACTTTCAATATGAAGGTGGCTTTAGGTCTAAAATAGCTCTCTTGTAAACTACATATAGATGGATCTTGTTTTCTTATCCATTCTGTTACCCTATGTCTTTTGATTAGAGCGTTTAGTCCATTGACATTTAGAGTGTGTATGAAAAGGTATGAATTTATTGTCATTGGATTGTCTGTAGAGTTGGAGTTTCTGGTCGTGTTCTCTGGTCCTTTCTAGTCTTTGTTGCTTTTGGTCTTTTTTTTTGTCTTTTTTTGTTGTTTCTCCCCTTGGAGAGTCCCTCTTAAAATTTCTTGCAGAGCTGGCTTAGTGGTCACGACTTCCTTTAGTTTTTGTTTGTCTGGGAAACTCTTTACCTATCCTTCTATTTTGAATGACAGCCTTGCTGGATAAATAATTCTTGACTGCATGTGTTTTCTTTTCTGATTCAGCAAATTGAATATATCCTGCCACTCCTTTCTTGCCTCCCAAGTTTCTGTGGATTGGTCTGCTATGAACCTGATCTGTTTTCCCTTGCTGCTTTCATAATTCTTTCCTTATCCATGTATTTTGTGTATTTGATTAAGATATGTGTTGTTGATGGTCGCTTTTTGTTGAATCTAATAGTAGTTCACTTCTTAGATTTTGATGTTGTGTCTTTACCCAGGTTAGGAAAGTTTTCCACTATGATTTGTTCACATAAACCTTCTACCATTGTTTTGTCTCTCTTCTTCTTCCGGGACTCCTATGATTCAGATGTTATTTCTTTTTAATGAGTCACTATTTCTTATAGTATCACTTCTGCCTTAGTTTTCCTCTTTATTTATGCTGCATTATTTTCCATAATTTTGTTTTCTATATCACTGATTTGCTGCTGTTTCATCCATCCTTGCCACCGTGGCATCCATTCAAGACTGCATCTCAGATACATTTTTAATTTTGTCCTGACTAGATTTTACTTCTTTTATCTCCACAGAAATCGATTCTATGTTTTTTTTTAAAATTCCAGCTAGTATTCTTATTATCATGATTCTAAATTCCAGTTCAGGAGCACCTGGGTGGCCCTATCAGTTAAGCATCTAACTTCAGCTCAGGTCATGATCTCACTGTTTGCGGGTTAGAGCCCTGTGTTGGGCTCTGTGCTGACAGCTCAGATCCTGGAGCTTCCTTTGGATTTATCTCCCTCTCTCTACCCCTCCCCTGCTCATGCTCTGTCACTGACTCTGAAAAATAAATAAATTAAAAAAAAAATAGACAAATTTTAGTTCAGACATCTTGCTTATATCTGTGTTTATTAAGTACTTGGATATCATTTCTTATTTTCTTTCTTTGGGGATGAATCCCTTTGTTTTGTCATTTTTGAGGAAGAAAATAGAAACACTAAAATAAAAAAATTAAATTAAAAAATTAAAAACAACCCCCAAAAATCAAATAAAGAAAGTTATGTCCTAGTTGTGTTTTGGTCTGGTTGTTGAAAGAAGCTTAATGAAATAGAGATAAAGATGAAAAGAATGGAAAGGTAAGAAAACATTTAAAAATTAAAACAAATGTAGAAAATAAATTAGAATAAAATGAAATTAAAAATTTAAAATAATAAAAATATTACAAAAAATAAAAAATATAGTAAAAAAGTTAATTTTTTTATAAAAATGGAAAATAAAAATAAAGTTCCTTTTTTCTGTATTCAAGATTAAGAAAAGGGAAAGGAAAAAAAAAACCTAAATAGTTGGACCTGCAAACAGAATAAAATCCGAATAAAATTACATCCAGTTTCCCATAGAAGTCAAACTGAAGAATTTCATAGTGTGTACACTAAGCAGGTGGAGAGATGTGGTGGTCCTCTAGGTCTTGGTTGGTGCAGTTGGATGTGGTTTGGTGTAATGGCTCCATTTTCCACTAGGTGGCACTGCTTAGCTTACTAGGTGAGGCCTATGTGTGGATGTGTGTGGATGCGCACGTGGATGAGAGATGAAAATGGCTTCACCAGCTTCCCAGTCTCTGGCACAGTAACACTGCACTCTCAGCAACAGGCAATTAAGCACTCCTCTTTTGTCTCCAGTATCCGTCCACTCCCTGCTTCTATACTGTCCACGTCCAAGCTGTCAGCCAGCCAGGTGACACTTCCCTCCAGAATTTTATCTCAGATGGAACTGTGTTTCCAAACCCCTCAGATCTGAGGGTGCTGAGGCTTGGACCTGCTCCAACCCTGTGGCGGAGGGTTTCACTAAACGATGGCGGGGTGCTGGCTTGCCTCAGAAAAAAAAAATTGCGCAATCATGTGGCAGCAGAGGTTCAGGGATTATTGTAACTCACAACACACAACTGGCACCAGGTTTGACCACACCCTGGCATCTTTGTTTCATAGCCAGCAAACATTGTTATTTTCCGGGGTCCACTGGGAACTTTGCTTATGGGGAGGCCATATGGCCTCTATCAAATGTCCTCCTAGCAGGTGAAACACTTTTCCCTGTGTGGCCCATGGACCCCTCAGACCTTGCTGGCTGCTCCTGGGGATTTGTCCTACCACCAGAGCACCAACAGATATTGAGCTGTGGAATTTCCAAATGTTCTCCCCTGTTTATAGAGTGAAAATGGTATTGAAAATCTCTCCTTTCTCCTCTCTCCCTTTCTTGTTCAGTCACTTGTGGGTGTTCCCACTAGTTCTCTTCAGCTACTTTCTGGGGGAGTGCTTTTCTTATACTCGCCCCCTTTTCTCTGTCCTCTCTCTGCAAAAGCAGCTCCCTGCCCTTCGTAGCTTCTCTCTCCCCCAGTTCACCTCTCTCTGTTGCATACCTGCCAAGTTCTGTGGCTCAAGTTTAGCAGATTGTTGTCTTAATCATCAGATCAGTTTTTTGGTGTGCAAAATGGTTTGGTGCTGATCTAGTTGCATTTCAGGGACAAAAGAAGCAGAGAACTTCCTTGCTGCTCCACCATCTGGCCTTCCTGACATCTTATATCAAGCTCCAGTCACCTCTTAAATTGCTGCCTATGTGCTGGGTCCTGAGTTAAGCTAGTGTATGTGCAAGCCCTTTAAAAGAAGTAACTCCAATCCCTAATAGCTCCCATGTCCTCTGGACATAAGCCCCATTTTTTTTAAACCAAATATTTTTGAGGCCTCATATTTCTAATGCATGTTCCAAGGGTTGAAGTACCCTATATGGTGCACACACACCTCAGTCTTTGGGGAATCTTCTGACCTGTGAGATTTCTAAATTGTGTGTCAGCACACCAGTGGTGGGGTTTTTGATGAGACCATTGTTCTGCTCTCCTACATGTCTCCATGTAGTCTTTTTATCCTTTTTTGTTGAGGGAGTTGTTCAGCCAGATTTCAGATTTCTTTCAGCGAGAATTATCCCTTATGTAGCTATAGATTTGATATGTTTGTGGGAAGAGGTGAGTTCAGAGTATTCCTATGCTGCCATAATAAACTGCTCCCTATTACTATAGATACTTATACTTAATTGTACTTAATTTTGTATATCATTAAATCTACTAACTTTTTTTTTTAAAAATAGGATAGGAAAACCAAAAAACTATGCACATCTACAAGAAGTCAAGTGGCAATGTCTTTCCAAGACTCCCAAAATATTAACAGGTGGAGACCAGCTTCTGACTGCTAAAAGTTGTATATCATACCAGCATCTGTATGAAAGGAAGCATAAGGGATCAGGGGTATTTTATAGAACTGAGATAAGTACAGTCCTCAAAGAGCCAACAGGGACTTATTGGAAATCATTTTTGGCCATTTAAGAACAGTAATTGAAACAGGGAAATGCTGGTTCTTTGCCTGCACCAATATGTAGATTATTGTGAGGAGTCTATGGAAAGGTCTAAAGGTTGTGAACCAGTTTAAGTCATATGAACTTTTACAACAAAACAACTGACTAATCTAGGAAAAACAAAAACAAAAACAAATTGAGCTGGAGCTAGACATCTAATTGAACAGAACATAAGAAATTATAGAAAAGAAAATGAAAGATTTTCACAAAAGTAAGGAAAGGGATAGGGACATATCACAGCACATAGATTTCTATTTTTCAAAATATATAATTTTTATATTAAATATAATTTATTGTCAAATTGGTTTCCATACAACATCCAGTTCTCATCCTAACAGGTGCCCTCCTCAATGTCCATCATCCACTTTCCCCTCTCCCCCACCCCTCATCAACCCTCAGTTTGTTCTCAGTATTTAAGAGTCCCTTATGGTTTGCTTCCCTCTCTCTCTCTCTGTATATAAAACGTCAACAAAGAGTGAAGGCTGATTTGTGTCATGATGAAATAAATAGTATGGTACTTACCATCTCTTTGTAAGCTGGACATGATAGAGGAGAAATATGGAACAACAGGCAGCTGGGACTGTTATCCCTGAGAGAAGAGAGACACATGAAAGAAGACTTACGAATAATCCTGACTTTCTCCCTGGTGGCATTCTCCTGCTTTGGCACATGAAAGAAATCTCAAGAGGAAGACAGTGGAAGTATGAAATAAGAATTCCAGGCAACTGAAGTGACTAGAAATTGTGAGGCAGGGAGCTCAAAAACCAAGAGCTGTACATGGTTTGGGGTTCAGACATCTGCACAGGGATTCATAATTTAGTGATCCCGAAAGTTCATTTAACCACAAGTAAGATATATACAAAGAACACAACTTGGTATATCAAAGTTAAACTATTAAAAACTAAAAGAGAATATATTAAAAGAAGCCTGGATCACCTGAGTGGCTCAGTTGGTTAAGTGTCTGACTTTGGCTCAGGTCATGATCTCGTGGTCCGTGAGTTTGAACCCCACATTGGGCTCTGTGCTGACAGCTCAGAGCCTGGAGCCTGCTTCAGATTCTGTGTCTCCCTCTCTCTCTCTGCCCCTTCCTCACTCATTCTCTCTCTTTCTCTCTCTCTCTCTCTCAAAAATAAATAAGCATTAAAAATTTAAATATATATACATATTTATTTTATTTTTTAAATATTTTATATTTATATGTAAATATAAATATTTATATTTTTCATATTATATATATATATTTTTTTTCAAATAAAATAAGCCTAAAGGAAGGGTGCTTTGGGTGGTTCAGTTGGTTAAGCGTCCAACTTTGGCTCAGGTCACAATCTCACAGTTTATGAAATCGAGCCCTTCATTGGGTTCTCTGCTGTCAGCACAGAGTTTGCTTTGATTCTCTGCACTGCCCACCCCCCCCCCCGCCTCTCCTCTGCTTGCCGTCCCTCTCTTTTTCAAAAATGAATAAATATTTTTAAAAATCTTTCAAAAAATAAACAAAGTAGAAGAAGCTTAAGGTAAAAAATGCATATCATATTCACAGAAACTTCTCATCAGAAATGATGGACACCAGTTGAAAACAGAATAGTTTTTTAAAGTGTTGATCATTCTGCTGCATTAGATAAAGGGGAAGGAATAAGTGTGAGTTGTGGGGGGTGGGTTGGGAGGTAAAGGCAAAGTAAATGACTACCCTCCAGTTTCACAAAGTGAGGAATAAGATATATAACACAAGTTGAGTTAGTTGGTAGTGTGTTTTCTATATTATAATTAGAACATTAGCTCCATCTCCCATCCCTGAGGAGCCAAGAACAATGCCTAGAACCAAGAAAACAATAGCATAACTTCTAGGTCAAATCAGATAATGTTACTTTAAAGATGGTTGTTGGTGAGGCTGGACGATTATTAGTTCAGATCTGTCTGTGTGAACATAACTAAATGGTTTGTTTTGTTTTGTTTTGTTTAAAATATTAAAAAGTGCATAAATCTTAAGTATACATCTAGATTATTTTTGACAACATTAACACATCCTTATACACACTATCCAGATCAAGAAGCAATCAATGTTATTAGCAATACAAAAGTCACCCTTGTACTCTTTTCAGCCATTAAGGCTCCACCCAGGATAACAACCATCCTGAATGTAAAAATCATAGATTATTCAGCCATCTGGGTGGCTCAGTTGGTTGACCATCCAGTTCATGATTTCAGCTCATGTCATTGTCTCACAGTTTGTGGATTGAGCCCTGTGTCTCACTCTGTTCTGACAGCATGGAGCCTGCTTGGGATTCTCTCTCTCTCCCTCTCTCTCTCTCTCTCTCTCTTTGCCCCCACCCCACTTGTACTCTCTCTCACTCTCGTTCTCAAAATAAAGAAACATAAAAAGAAACACAGATTGTGTATCTGTTTCTATTTGCTTGTTTCTGAATTTTATGTAATGTAGTGTGTGTCATTTTGTGTCTAACTTTTTTCACCTCTCATATTAATTTTTGACAGATAACTTCACGCTGATGTATTTGTAATCCATTCATTCTTACTGATATATTCTGTTGTATGAATATGTCACACGTTACTTACCAGTTCTTTTGCTGACAGAAATTTATTTTTTTATTTTTCCTTTTTAGCTGTTTTTTCCCATTCTATTACTAAAAATGCTGCTGAGAATTTTCTTGCACATGTTTTTCAGTACATACATATATGTATGTCTGTTTATATAAGCATATGTGGAATTTTAGGTCATGATAGTATCTTTAGCATTAATAGATAATGTTACCTGTTGCAGAAAATGGTTTTATAAATTAATCCTTCCATGAAGGATATATGAAGGTTTAAATTATGCTGTTTCAGTATAAAAAAAATAGTAGTAGTAACTGTGTTGTTAATTTAGCTGTTGTTTTACTGTGGCCATTTTGATGTGTAGTAGTACCTTACTGTGGCTTTAAATTAATAATTCTCCTATGGCTAAGAAAGTGGAGCATCTTTTCATGGGCATATTAGTCATTTGCATAGATTCTTTTCTGAAGTTTTATTCTAGCCTTTAGCTATTGCATTGCCTGCCTTTTTATTTCTAATTCATAAAAGTTCTTTATATATTTTCAGTGAGTCCTCTGTTGTATATATGTATGCAAATACTTTCTTCTTCTCTTGGATTTTAACTCAAAGTTATCTTTGAGCAGCAAGAATTTTTAATCTCAGTGTGATCCAGCTTATCATGTGTAGTTTTTCCTTACATATAAGTAGTAGTGCTTTTTGGGTAATAAGAAAGATCTTACACCAAGGTCATAAGTTTAGTTTTCATTGTCTTTTATGAGATTTATCATTTTTCATTTTACATGTGGTTTTATTACCTAAGAAGAACTTATTTTCCATATGATATGAGGTAGAAATAAGGATTTATCATCTTTCATATAGATATTTAAATGTTCCAGAAATGTGTATTGAAATGACACTGCAGTGATAACTTAGTTGAGCACATAAGTCTATGTATGGGTCTTTTTCTGGACTGTATCATGCTTCTTTGATATATTTACCTATTCCTGATGTTTAAATATATATTTATGTATTCTTAATAATATACTTTTATAATAGATCTTAATATGTGGCAGTAGACATCCACTACCATTGTTCTCCATCAATATTGTATTGCTATTCTTGGCCCTTGCTTTTTCATCTCAGTTACAGAATCAAAATGTCAATACATACACACACACACACACACACACAGATACACACACACACACACAACACAACACAGAACTGGGGTTCTGACTGGATTGTATTAAATCTACATATCATTTCAGTATGGAAATTGATATCTTAGCAATATCAAGACTTTTAATATAGAGAGACTATATCACCATTTATTTGTCTTCTTAATTTTTATCAGTAATATTTATATTTCTCTGAGTAGAGATTTTGCACATGTTTTTCAGCTTTGTTCCTAAAAATTTGAATTTTTGTGCTGTTGTTAAATAATTAAATTTTCGTTTTCTACTTGATTTTTGATGACATATAAAAATATACTATATATTGCATATATCTGTATACTGACTTTGTATCCAAAATATTTTCCTCTATTCACTTATTTATCCTCAAGGTTTTCCATATATTCTTCTTAATTTTTTTGTATTAATCATTTTTTCTATAAATATAAACACAATTTCTTCCTTTTCAGTCCCCATTCATATTATTTTTTACTTATCTTTTTGCAGTGGTTAGGATGACCAGTACAATGTTAAATAAAAGTGGTGGTAGCAGATCCTCTTCTAGTTTCTTATCTTGGTTGATAATTTTTAGTTTTTCACCACTAAGTATAATGTTTATGCTTTTGTATTAATTTGATTTATACATAACTACATAAGTGATATTCCATTGTATAATATTATCACAAATTTTATATCCATTAGCTAGTGGATAAGCAAATGGTTTATGATCAGTTTTTTTACTATATGAATACCCTAAGGTCATGAATATATTATCTTATATTTAGTTCTCAAACACTTTTCTACTTTTTATTCTTTTCCATTTACATGTACATATTTTTTTGTGGACATAAGTTTCAATTTTAGTGAGTAAATAAATATGAGAGGATTGCTGTATCATAAGTGTATGTTCAACTCTATCTAAAAATGTCAAATTCAGTGGATTTTAATTGCCCATTTACATCAATGAATAGATCATCCAGAAAGAAAATCAATAGGAAACAGTGGTCTCGAGCAACACATTAGACCAGAATATAAAGACTATTCCATCCAAAATAGCAGAATACACATTTTTTTCAAGTAAACATAGAACATTCTCTAGGACAGATAATGTTAAGCCACAAAACAAGTCTCAATACATTTAAAAAGAATGAAATCATATCAATCATCTTTTCTGACCACACATAAAGAAACTAGAAATCAATTAAAATAAGAAAATTGGGGGAAAAATACATGGAGACTAAACAACATCCTATTGAATAACCAATTGGTCAATAAATAAATCAGGAGAAAATAAGTATCTTGATACAAATGAAATAGGAAACACAACATTCCAAAATCTATGGGATGCAGCAAAAGCAGTTCTAAGAGGGATGTCTATAGCAACACAGGCCTACTTCAAGAGACAAGAAAAATCTTAAATATAAACAATCTAACTTTATATTTAAAGAAACTAGAAAGAAAGAAAGAAAGAATAAATGCCAAAGTCAGAAGGAAAGAAATCATAAAGATCAGAAAGGAGATAAATGAAATAGAAACTAAAAAAGAAATTTAAAAAGACCAATAAAACTGAGAGCTGTTTCTCAGAAAAGATAAATAAAATCAATGAACCAGACTCATCAGGAAAAAAAAAAAAGAGAGAACCCACAAAACAAATAAAATTGGAAATAGAAGATGAGGAATTATACTCAATACTACAAAAAATACAAAATATTTGGCTTATAAAAATATAGGCCAAAAAATTAGAGAACCTAAAATAAATGGATAAATTCCTAAAAACAAAATCTTCCAAGACTAAATCATGAAAAAAATAGAAAATCTGAACAGAGCAATTACTAGTAATTAAATTGAATCAGTAATCAAAAACTCTCAACAAAAAAACATCCAGGATCAGATGGTTTTACTGTCAAATTCTACCAAACATTTAAAAAAGTTAATACACATTTGCTCAAATTATTCCAAAAAATTGAAGCTGAAAGAACCATTCCAAACTCATTTTATGAGGCCAGCATTACACTGATACCGAACCCAAACACACTACAAAAAAAGGGGGGCAGTGGTGAAGGAAGGAAGGAAGAGTGGATGTAAGGAAGGAAGGAAGGAAGTGAGAGAAGAACTTAAAGAGCAGTATCTCTGATGAGCATAGATGTAAAAGTCCTCATTGAAATATTAACCAACTAAACTCAACAACACATTGAAAGGAACATACAACATAACCAAGTGGGATTCAAGCCACTGATGCAAGGATGTTTTAATATCTGCAAATTAATCATCATGATGAATCATATTAACAAAACAAAGGATAAAAATCATATGCATATCAATAGAAGCAGAAAAAGCATTTGACAAAATTTAACAGCCACTTATGATAAAATGTCTCAACAAAATGATTACAGGGAGAACATACCTCAAGAAAATAAAAAGATGACAAATGATAAACCCATAGCTAACATCATACTAAATGGTGAAAAGCTTTCAGTTCTAAGATCAGGATAAGGATGCACAACTCACCTCTTTCATTGAAATTAGTATTGGAAGCTGGTAGCCATTGCAATACAAATGAAATAGAAGGCCTCCAAACTGGAAATGAAGAAGGAGAAAGGTTACTATTTATAGATAGTATGATTCTACCTATAGCAAATTATATATAAAAAACAAAAACTACTAGAACTAACAAATAAACTCAGTAAAATTTCAGGAAAAAAAATTAATTACAGAAATGTGTTGCATTTCTATGGTCTAATAACAAATTATCAGAAAGAGAAATTAAGGAAACACTCTCATCTAAATTGCATAAAAATAATGAAATACTTAGGAATACATTTTTCGATACTTTTATTTATTTTTGAGAGAGATAGAGCAGAGGAGGGGCAGAGAGAAAGAGAGAGAGAGATAGAGAATCTGAAGCAGGATTCAGGCTCTGAGCTGTCAGCACTGAGCCCGACACGGGGCTCGAAATCAAGAACTGCGAGATCATGACCTGAGTCGAAGTCAAACACTTAACTGACTCAACCACCCAGCTGCCCCCCTAAGAATACATTTTCAACAAGGAAGTGAAAGACCTGTACTGTAAAAACTACAAGACATTGACATGTGGTACTTGGCTGGAACATGCTTTTTTTGACATCAGAGTGGTGAGTTCCATCCCCAAGTTGGATGTGGATCCTACTTTATAAAAAAAAAAAAAAAGACAACTATGTGACATTGATGAAAAAAATTAGAATATGACACCAATAAACAGAACAGTGTACCGTGCTCACAGATGTTAGAGTTAATATTGTTTAAATGTCCATACTGCCCAAAGCAATCTACAGATCAAATGCAAACCCTATCAAAATATCATTATGTTGTACAGCTGAAACTAACATATTGTATGTCAATTATAATTCAAATTCAAATTTTAAAATGAATGATACTCTTTTTCAAACCAACTATACCTATGTTTGTTTCCATAGCAATACATGTGATTTCCTCTTCTTTTACATCTTCACTGCACTTAGTGTCTTCATATATATGTACAGATGATAGATAGATGATATATAGGTAGGTAGGTAGGCAGATGATAGAAAGATAGATCGGTGAATAGATAGATAATAAATAGATAGGTAGATAGATAGATAGATGATAGACGCAATTTTCCCTTTTCCAGAGGGCCTGTAAGTGAGAGGAAAAGCTAGATTCATGATTGGCCATTTTTTAGATTCATGTTTTTTGAATTTCTAGAAAAAGAAAAACTATATAGAGGAAAGCAGATCAATGTTTGCCAGGAGCTGAGGCAGTGGGGAAGGGAAAGAAGATAAAGGGTTACTGAAGAAATTTTTATAGTGAAAGAAATATGAATGTGCATGGTGATTACATGAGTATATTTGTTAAAACTCATCAAATTGTACACTCAGAATTGTTGAACTTTATTGTGTTTTAATTATACTTGAATAAAGATAATTTACATATGAAAAAGGTCACAAAAACTAGCTTACTACTAGTATACAAAAATACAATTTTTAAAAATTGGTATGGCATACTGTAATACCTTTAAATTTATTTGAAAATTCTATATATTGTTTTGATATTTCTTAGCCTTTATTTTTGCTTAGACAATCATGCCTTGTAAAAATAAGATAGATAAGATTACTTTTACTTTTCAATACACATGAAAGTTTTAAAGATCTAATACTCATTTTAGTTACATAATATCCTAAGCATTTAACATTGATTAACTGTAGTCTTTAAAAAAAATTTTATGTTTATTTATTATTGAGAGACAGAGAGAGACAAAGCACAAGCAGAGAAGGGACAGAGAGAGAGGGAGACACAGAATCTGAAGCAGGCTCCAGGCTCTGAGCTGTTAGCACAGAGCCTGACGTGGGGCTCGAACACACAAACTGAGAGATCATGACCTGAGCCAAAGTCAGACACGTAACTGACTGAGCCACCCAGGTGCCCCTGTAGTCTTTTTTTTTAAGTTTATTTATGTATTTTAAGAGAGAGAGAGAGAGCAGGAGAGGAGCAGAAAGAGAGGGAGACAGAGAATCTCCATGCTGTCAGCACAGAGCCCAATGTGGGTCTTGATCCCATGAACAGTGAGAACATGACCTGAGCTGAAATCAGGAGTCAGACACTTAACCGACTAAGCCATCCAGGTGCCCCAACTCACTTTATTCTTATCAATCCCTGTGATTGATCCCCAAGTGGGGGAAAAAAACTGGTGAAGCAGTGTAATCCCAGTGTTCTATATCCTCCCCACTTTCAGCCCCAGCAACCATGGTCTACTTTCTGTTCCTGTTTCTTAGAGTTATGCAGAATATCATATGAATGGAATATATTATGTCACCTTTTGAGTCTGGATTCTTTAACGTTCCAAGGCTTACGTTCCCCATGACTTGCCCTGCCCTTCCAGGACTATAGTTCCAAGGAATTAGAGTTGGTAGGGGAGGTGGAAGCAGCCTCAGGCTAAAATGCTATAAAATCCCATTGTTCTTACCAAGGTTCACTGTTTTCTCTTGAATAATTGCTTCTCAATTTGTTGCATGCTTGTAGCCAATTTCCAGAGTGTTATGGTTTCTGATAGTTCTGCCAAGTTTTATTATTGCTGGTTCTTTTTGTTCTAATTAATAAACTTTATATTTTATAGCATTTTTATATTTACATAAAAACTGAATGGAAAGTACAGAACACACAGTGTGTGTTCCTATACCCATCCTTTCCCTCCTTACCCACCTACACACAGTTTTCTTGCATTAATGTGGTACATTTGTTATAACTGATTAGCCAATATTGACATATCATTAACTAAAGTCCACAGTTTACATTAGGGTTCACTCATGTTGGGTTTGACAAATGTATAATGACACAGATCCACTGTTATGGTATCATAGAGGATAGTTTCACTGCCCTAAAAATCCTCTATACTCAGCCTATTCATCCCTCCTCAACCTCTACCAACTCTTGGAAACTACTGATCTTTGTACTGACTCATAGTGTTGCCTTTTACATAATGTCATATAATTGGAATAATGCATTATTTAGTTTTTAGAATGACTTCTTTTGCTTATAATAACTTATTTAGGGCTCTTCTATGTCTTTATATGGCTTGATAGTTGATTTCTTTTGGCAGTGAATAATATTCCATCGTCTGGATGTACTATTGTTTATTCACCTATTGAAGGGCATTTTGGTTGTTTTCAAGTTTTGGATATTATTAATAAAGCTGCTATAAAAATTCATGTGAGAATTTTTGTGTGGACATAAGTTTTCAGCTCATTTGGGTAATTACAAAACAGCATGTTTGCTGGATCATTGGTTAGAGAATGTTTACTTTTATAGGAAACAGCCAAACTGTTTTCCAAAGTGGCTATACTATTGTGTATTTCTACAAGCAAAGAATTAGAATTCCTGTTGCTTCATATCCTCACAAGCATTTAGTATTGTCAATGCTCTGGATTTGGGTCATTTTGGTAGGTATGTAGCTATATCTCTTTATTGTTTTAATTTGTATTTTCCTGTTGACACATGATGGTGAACAACATTTTACATGCTTATTTCCATCCATATTTCTTGTTTGGCAAGATGTCTGCTCAGATATTTTGCACATTTTAAAAATTGGGTTTTTTTTTAATTGTTGATTTTTAAATGTTCTTTGTATATTTTGGATACTAGTTCTTTGACAAATACATGTTCTACAAATATTTTCTTCCAGTCTGTGGTTTGTCTTTTTTTTTGCTCTTAACAGTGTCTTTCCAAGTTTTGACTTTTAATGATGTCTAACTTATGAATCATTTCTTTCACAGACTGTGGTTTTAGTTTATTATTGTTTTTATAGAGAGAATTTTCTAAGCTCCTCAATCAGCCATTCCAGAAGTTGACTGCCTTTATGTGTTCTTAAACCTCAATGTGTTCCAGACACCATACTAAACAGCTTACATTCCTCATCATGTTAAATCCTCCCAACACCCTTGTGTAGTAGATATAACTTCTAACCTCCATTTTATTACACAGTGGAACTAAGGTTGAGCAAATTGCCCAATGTTGCAATGTTAGCAAATGATAAAAACAAAGAGTCTGACCCAGGAGGCTGCTTACCTAAAAAATATTCTATGCTTCCAATTGGAGACATTGGAAGGTATACAACCCAGAATCTTGCCTGATATAGGGTCCCCTTTTACCATAAGTCCCTGAATGGTTGTAAGATGATAGTTCATTCAGTGGTTCCAATTTCAGTATCTCCTTCCTCACCTCTAGCTCAAATCTCTCTTTTCATCACCCTCATTGATTCTAACCATGTCTGGCTAAAAACCCTCCACTGGTTTCCTGTGCACTTAAATAAAATCCAAACTCTTCAGCTTTACACATAGGGCTGAAATGGCAGAACACTTGCCTTGCTTTTGCATCTGTTTTATTATTCACCTCCATGTTCACCAAGTCCCAGCTGCACTGATTTCTCTGTCTGGAAAATATAGCCAGCTCTTTCTCACTACAGGGCTTTGTTACTTACTAATCCCTCTTCTTAGAAATTCTTCCTAAATAACTTTGCATTTTTGGTTCCTTTTCATAATTAAAATGTCCACATCCAGTCCATTCACTATTTTTAGCTGTTTTTTAAAGTCTCTTTATGGTTGTCACTTGAAATTATTTTATTCATTTACTTGTTTATTTCCTGTTTTCACATATTAGAATTGCCTTGTACTTGTCTCTATCCTTTTACTGAATGGAAATATGTGTTTGTTTTATCTGTCATTATACCCCAAGCGCTCAGCAAAGTGACTTAGAACAAGTGTCACATGTTTCTTTTAGGGTGAATTCTCTCAATGCTCTTATAGCATAGGTAGTATTTATTTATCTGAAAGTCCAGGGTTGAATCTCAGATGTGACTTTTTTTTTCACTAGTTCCATGCTACTGTCAGGGAAGAAAGCACATAACATTTTCTGGTCCTTACTTCTCCTTTATCAAACTCAGTAAAGTCAATTTTATAAACACTTACTGAGGCCGGTGTGAGTTCCAATGGAAAGTGGCACTCATAATAAAAGAGTTGCCATCGATCAGGTTTGGCCAGAGTCTTAGAGAAATTGGCAAATAAATGATTTTGTGTAGTTTTGCTTGAGAAGTAAATATCTGACGATCATGAGTTGTGCTGTATTTCCTAACTTTCTATCTGTTTAGAGATAGGAGAGGTATAGCCTTGTCAACGTGTAATGGAAAATTGGCTTTGGAGAGGGCTTCAAAGGTCTTTGTTGAAAACATTGGGCACTGTTATGTGAAGTGCCTGCAGCCCTTTTGACATTCTGCTTAAAACCATAAGGGTGCTTGGCTCTCACTGCTGCTTCAGGAGTCTCTGAGGTTTACCCTGCTGCTTGGTGTTGTCACTCTCTCTGCTTCTTGACCCATTATCCTTAAAAGAAACAAGAAGTGAAGGTGGAATATTCTTGGTCTTCACCTTATTTTCCTCAGGCTTGAACTCTTGGAACCTTACAGAGAGACAGCTTCCTAATCTAAAATATGACGACACCGGGAAAGGACAGAAGAGAATGGAACTCTTCAGTTTCCCAAAACACTTTCCTCTTGGGCTTGCAGGAGATAGTTTATGGATATTGTCTGATGGGGAATTGACTAGATAGGGACTATAGCCCAGAGGAAGAAAAGACAGCTTCATGATATGGTGAGGTGGGCCTGGAGATAATTTAAGGCTAGGCCCAGCACACAGTACACTACATGTTTGTCAAGTGGTCATTCAGAGTGCAGACATAGGCCCTGGAGGTGCTTAAAGCAGAGGCTACTCCCAGGGTCTCTCTCCCAAAGAGACTGCTCTTCTGGAGCATGGAATGGACTGGGTGCACTCAGGGTGCATTGATTACATTAGGCAGCAGAACTATAGAGGCATTGAGCTATTGATGCCCTTCCCTCTTTACCACATATCTTCATTCAGTAGTTTATTGAATACCTTCTCAGCCTGTGGATGCTGAGTTTAATAGCCCTGGTCTTTGCTGTCTCGGGTTTTTTCACCTAGAGAAGAAGAGAACCAAATAAATTCTCCATTGCAAGTCATAGTGAGAAGTCACTGGGAGGTGTTAGTTTTGATTTTTTTTCCCCTCTCCTCAGAAATAACCTTGTGAATGGGATTGATAGCAAGGGGTAGACTTGGGGGAATTTATCTTCGAGTATCTTTTTAATTTCTTTTTTTTTTTTACTAAGGTATAGTTGATGCCAATGTTACATTAGTTTCATATGTACAAAAATAATGATTCAACCTCACAAGTGTCGCCATCATCACAAGTGTCGCCACCATCCATTACCATACAACACTATAACAGTATCATTGACTATATGCTCTGTATTGTACCTTTTATTCCCATGACTTATTCATTTTATAACTGGAAGTCTGTTTCTCCTATTCCCCTCCACTATTGTTTCTCACTCCCATCAACCTCCCCTCTGGAAAAAATTAAAAAGACAAGAAATAACAAATGTTGGTGAATGTGGAGAATAGAGAACACTTGGGCACTGTTGGGGAGAATATAACTTGGTGCAGCCACTGTAGAAAACAGTATAGAGGTTCCTCAAAAAATTAAAAATAGAAATACCATATGATCTAATAATTCCACTACTGCATATTTACACAAAGAAAATGAAAACACTAATTTGAAATCATATATACACCCCAATATTTATTTATTTTTATTTTTAAGTGTATTTATTTTGAGAGAGAGAGAGAGCAAGTAAGAGAGGGGCAGACAGATAGGGAGAAAGAGAAAATCCCAAGTAGGCTCCACACTGTCAGTGCAGAGCCTGACATGGGGTTTGACCTCATGAACGATGAGATCATGACCTGAGCCAAAATCAGTTGCTTAACCAACTGAGCCACCAAGGCACCCCTACCCCAATGTTTATTGTAGAATTATTTACAATAGCCAAGATATGGAAGCAAATCAATGGTCCATCCCAGATGTCCATGCCATGAATGGATAAAGATGTGGTGTGTATATATACAATGGATGACATATCAGACAAAGGGCTAGTATCCAAAATCTACAAAGAACTCATCAAACTCCACACTCAAAAAACAAATAATCCAGGGAAGAAATGGGCAGAAAACATGAATAGACACTTCTCTAAAGAAGACATCCAGATGGCCAACAGGCACATGAAAAGATGTTCAACGTCACTCCTCATCTGGGAAGTACAAATCAAAACTGCACTCAGATACCACCTCACGCCACTCAGAGTGGCTAAAATGAACAAATCAGGAGACTATAGATGCTGGAGAGGATTTGGGAAACTGGAAACCTCTTGCACTGTTGGTGGGAATGCCAACTGGTACAGCTGTTTTGAAAAACAGTGTGGAGGTTCCTCAAAAAATTAAAAATAGAACTACCCTATGACCCAGCAATAGCACTACTAGGAACTTTCCCAAGGGATACAGGAGTGCTGATGCATAGGGGCACTTGTACCCCAAAGTTTATAGCAGCACATACAACAATAGCCAAATTATGGAAAGAGCCTAACTGTCCATCAACTGATGAATGGATAAAGAAGTGGTGGTTTATATACATAATGAAATACTACTTGGCAATGAAAAGAATGAATTATGGCCTTTTGTAACAACGTGAATGGAACTGGAGCGTGTTATGCTAAGTGAAATAAGTCATACAGAGAAAGATACAATAGTTTTTCACTCTTCTGCGGATGCTGAAAAAAGTTGGGGGAGGGGGAAGGAAGACAATAGGGGACGGGAAGGAAAAAAAAGTTATAGAGGGAAGGAGCCAAAGCATAAGAGACTGTTAAAAACAGAACAAACTGAGGGTTGATGGGGGCTGGGAGGGAGGAGAGGATGGGTGATGGGCATTAAGGAGGGCACCTGTTGGCATTAGCACTGGGTGTTGTATGGAAAACAATTTGACAATAAATTTCATATATAAAAAAAAACAAGAAATACTATGCAGCCATTCAAAGGGATGAGATCCAGACGGGGAAGATGGCAGCATAGGAGGACGCTGGGCTCACCACGCATCTTGCTGATCACTTAGATTCCACGTACACCTGCCTAAATAACCCAGAAAACCACCAGACTAGCAGAATGGAGTCTCTGGAGCCAAGCGCAGACGAGAGGCCCACGGAAGAGGGTAGTAAGGGCGGAGAGATGGTGTGCGCTGAACGGACTGGCGGGAGGGAGCCGGGGCAGAGGGGCAGCCTGCTGGCCAAGCAGAGTCCCCTGAGCTTGGCTTGCAAAGGCGGAGGGGCTGGAGGAAGTGTGTTCCGACAGCAAACAGGACTTAGCATCTGGGAGGTCATAAGTTAACAGCTCTGCTCAGAAAGCGGGAAGGCTGGAGGACAAAGGGAGGGAGAGTTGCTGAGCCCCCGGATGACAGAGCTCAGTTTGGTGGGGAACAAAGGCACTAGCCAGTGCCATCTCCCTCACCCACTCCCAGCCAAAATCCCAAAGGGAACCAGTTCCTGCCAGGGAAATTGCTCACTCACGCAAACACCCAACACTGTGCTTCTGCGGAGCCACCCCTCTGGCAGCGGGTCTGACTCCCTCCCGCTGCCACAGGGCCCCTCCTGAAGTGGATCATCTAAGGAGAAGTGAGCTAAGACTGCCTCTCCTGCCCCCATGCACCTTGCCTACCCACCCCAGTTAATACACCAGATCCCCAGCACCACAAACCTGGCAGTGCGCAAGTAGCCCAGATGGGCCACGCCACTCCACAGTGAATCCTGCCCCTAGGAAAGGGGAAGAGAAGGCACACACCAGTCTGACTGTGGTCCCAGCGGGGGGCTGGGGGCAGACATCAGGTCTGACTGCGGCCCCGCCCACCATCTCCAGTTATACACCGCAGCACAGGGGAAGTGCCCTGTAGGTCCGCACCACTCCAGGGACTATACAAAATGACCAAACAGAAGAATTCCCCTAAAATAAATTCCAGGAAATAATGACAGCTAATGAACTGATCAAAAAGGATTTAAATAATATAACAGAAAGTGAATTTAGAACAATAGTCATAAAATTAATCACTGGGCTTGAAAACAGTATAGAGGACAGCAGAGAATCTCTTGCTACAGAGATCAAGGGACTAAGGAACAGTCACGAGGAGCTGAAAAACGCTTTAAACGAGATGCAAAACAAAATGGAAACAACGACGGCTCGGACTGAAGACGCAGAGGAGGGAATAGGTGAACTAGAAGATAAAGTTATGGAAAAAGAGGAAGCTGAGAGAAAGAGAGATAAAAAAAATCCAGGAGTATGAGGGGAAAATTAGAGAACTAAGAGATACACTAAAAAGAAATAATATACGCATAATTGGTATCCCAGAGGAGGAAGAGAGAGGGAAAGGTGCTGAAGGGGTACTTGAAGAAATAATACCTGAGAACTTCCCTGAACTGGGGAAGGAAAAAGGCATTGAAATCCAAGAGGCACAGAGAACTCCCTTCAGACGTAACTTGAATCGATCTTCTGCACGACATATCATAGTGAAACTGGCAAAATACAAGGATAAAGAGAAAATTCTGAAAGCAGCAAGGGATAAACGTGCCCTCACATATAAAGGGAGACCTATAAGACTCGTGACTGATCTCTCTTTGGAAACTTGGCAGGCCAGAAAGGATTGGCACGAGATCTTCAATGTGCTGAACAGAAAAAAATATGCAGCCGAGAATCCTTTATCCAGCAAGTCTGTCATTTAGAATAGAAGGAGAGATAAAGGTCTTCCCAAACAAACAAAAACTGAAGGAATTTGTCACCACGAAACCAGCCCTACAAGAGATCCTAAGGGGGATCCTGTGAGACAAAGTACCAGAGACATCACTACAAGCATAAATCATACAGACATCACAATTACCCTAAACCCGTATCTTTCTAAAATAACACTGAATGTAAATGGATTAAATGAGCCAACCAAAAGACATAGGGTATCAGAATGGATAAAAAAACAAGACCCATCTATTTGCTGTCTACAAGAGACTCATTTTAGACCTGAGGACACCTTTAGATTGAGAGTGAGGAGATGGAGAACTATTTATCATGCTACTGGAAGCCAAAAGAAAGCTGGAGTAGCCATACTTATATCAGACATACTAGACTTTAAATTAAAGGCTGTAACAAGAGATGAAGAGGGGCATTATATAATAATTACAGCGTCTATCCATCAGGAAGAGCTAACAACTATAAATGTCTATGCGCCAATACTGGAGCCCCCAAATATATAAAACAATTACTCATAAACATAAGCAACCTTACTGATAAGAATGTGGTAATTGTAGGGGACTTTAATACTCCACTCACAGAAATGGATAGATCATCTAGACACACGGTCTATAAAGAAACAAGGGCCCTGAATGATACATTGGATCAAATGGACTTGACAGATATATTTAGAACTCTGCATCCCAAAGCAACAGAATATACTTTCTTCTCGAGTGCACATGGAACATTCTCCAAGATAGATCATATACTGGGTCACAAAACAGCCCTTCATAAGTTCACAAGAATTGAAATTATACCATGCATACTTTCAGACCACAATGCTATGAAGCTTGAAATCAAACACAGGAAAAAGTCTGGAAAACCTCCAAAAGCATGGAGGTTAAAGAACACCCTACTAAAGAATGAGTGGGTCAACAAGGCAATTAGAGAAGAAATTAAAAAATATATGGAAACAAACGAAAATGAATTTACAACAATCCAAATGCTTTGGGATGCAGTGAAGGCAGTCCTGAGAGGAAAATACATCCAATGGAAACAAGAAACATCCCGAATACAAAATCTAACAACACACCTAAAGGAAATAGAAGCAGAACAGCAAAGGCAGCCTAAACCCAGCAGAAGAAGATAAATCATAAAGATCAGAGCAGAAACAAATAATATAGATTCTAAAAAAACTGTAGAGCAGATCAACGAAACCAAGAGTTGGTTTTTTTGAAAAAATACACAAAATTCATAAACCTCTAGCGAGGCTTCTCAAAAAGAAAAGGGAGATGACTCATATAGATAAAATCATGAATGAAAATGGAATTATTACAACCAATCCCTCAGAGATACAAATAATTACCAGGGAATACTATGAAAAATTATATGCCAACGAATTGGACAACCTGGAAGAAATGGACAAATTCCTAAACACCCACACTCTTCCAAAACTCAATCAGGAGGAAATAGAAAGCTTGAACAGACCCATATCCAGAAAAGAAATTGAATCAGTTATCAAAAATCTCCCAATAAATAAGAGTCCAGGACCAGATGGCTTCCCAGGGGAGTTCTACCAGACGTTTAAAGCAGAGATAATACCTATCCTTCTCAAGCTATTCCAAGAAATAGAAAGGGAAGGAAAACTTCCAGACTCATTCTATGAAGCCAGCATTACTTTGATTCCTAAACCAGACAGAGACCCAGCAAAAAAAGAGAACTACAGGCCAATATCCCTGATGAATATGGATGCAAAAATTCTCTATAAGATATTAGCAAATCGAATTCAACAGCATATAAAAAGGATTATTCACCATGATCAAATGGGATTCATTCCTGGGATGCAGGGCTGGTTCAACATTCAGAAATCAATCAACGTGATACATCACATTAATAAAAGAAAAGATAAGAACCATATGATCCTGCCAATCGATGCAGAAAAGGCCTTTGACAAAATCCAGCACCCTTTCCTAATAAAAACCCTTGAGAAAGTCGGGATAGAAGGAACATACTTAAAGATCATAAAAGCCATTTATGAAATCCCACAGCTAACATCATCCTCAATGGGGAAAAACTGAAAGCTTTTTCCCTGAGATCAGGAACACGACAGGGATGCCCACTCTCACCGCTGTTATTTAACATAGTGTTGGAAGTTCTAGAATGAGCAATCAGACAACAAAAGGAAATCAAAGGCATCAAAATTGGCAAAGAGGAAGTCAAGCTTTCGCTTTTTGCAGATGACATGATATTATACTTGGAAAATCCTATAGACTCCACCAAAGTCTGCTAGAACTGATACATGAATTCAGCAAAGATGCAGGATACAAAATCAATGTACAGAAATCAGTTGCATTCTTATACACTAACAATGAAGCAACAGAAAGACAAATAAAGAAACTGATCCCATTCACAATTGCACCAAGAAGCATAAAATACCTAGGAATAAATCTAACCAAAGATGTAAAAGATCTGTATGCTGAAAACTATAGAACGCTTATGAAGGTAATTGAAGAAGATATAAAGAAATGGAAAGACATTCCCTGCTCATGGGTTGGAAGAATAAATATTGTCAAAATGTCAATACTACCCAAAGCTATCTACACATTCAATGCAATTCCAATCAAAATTGCACCAGCATTCTTCTCAAAACTAGAACAAGCCATCTTAAAATTCATATGGAACCACAAAAGGCCCCGAATAGCCAAAGTAATTTTGAAGAAGAAGACAAAAGCAGGAGGCATCACAATCCCAGACTTTAGCCTCTAGTACAAAGCTGTCATCATCAAGACAGCATGGTATTGGCACAAAAACAGACACATAGTCCAATGGAATAGAATAGAAACCCCAGAACTAGACCCACAAACGTATGGCCAACTCATCTTTGACAAAGCAGGAGAGAACATCCAATGGAAAAAAGACAGTCTTTTTAACAAATGGTGCTGGGAGAACTGGACAGCAACATGCAGAAGGTCGAAACTAGACCACTTTCTCACACCATTCACAAAAATAAACTCAAAATGGATCAAGGATCTGAATGCGAGACAGGAAACCATGAAAACTTTAGAGGAGTAAGCAGGAGAAGACCTCTCTGACCTCAGCCGTAGCAATCTCTTACTCGACACATCCCCAAAGGCAAGGGAATTAAAAGCAAAAATGAACTACTGGGACCTTATGAAGATAAAAAGCTTCTGCACAGCAAAGGAAACAACCAACAAAACTAAAAGGCAACCAACGGAATCGGAAAAAATATTTGAAAATGACATATCAGACAAAGGGCTAGTATCCAAAATCTATAAAGAGCTCATCAAACTCCATACCTGAAAAACAAATAACCCAGTGAAGAAATGGGCAGAAAACATGAATAGACACTTCTCTAAAGAAGACATCCGGATGGCCAACAGGCACATGAAAAGATGTTCAACGTCGCTCCTCATCAGGGAAATACAAATCAAAACCACACTCAGATACCACCTCACGCCAGTCAGAGTGGCCAAAATGAACAAATCAGGAGACTATAGATGCTGGAGAGGATGTGGAGAGACGGGAACCCTCTTGCACTGTTGGTGGGAATGCAAATTGGTGCAGCCACTCTGGAAAGCAGTGTGGAGGTTCCTCAGAAAATTAAAAATAGACCTACCCTATGACCCAGCAATAGCACTGCTAGGAATTTATCCAAGGGATACAGGAGTACTGATGCATAGGGGCACTTGTACCCCAATGTTTATAGCAGCACTCTCCACAATAGCCAAATTATGGAAAGAGCCTAAATGTCCATCAACTGATGAATGGATAAAGAAATTGTGGTTTATATACACAATGGAATACTACGTGGCAATGAGAAAAAATGAAATATGGCCTTTTGTAGCAACGTGGATGGAACTGGAGAGTGTGATGCTAAGTGAAATAAGCCATACAGAGAAAGACAGATACCATATGGTTTCACTCTTATGTGGATCCTGAGAAACGTAACAGAAACCCATGGGGGAGGGGAAGGGAAAAAAAAAAAAAAGAGGTTAGAGTGGGAGAGAGCCAAAGCATAAGAGACTGTTAAAAACTGAGAACAAACTGAGGGTTGATGGGGGGTGGGAGGGAGGGCAGGGTGGGTGATGGGTATTGAGGAGGGCACCTTTTGGGATGAGCACTGGGTGTTGTATGGAAACCAATTTGACAGTAAATTTCATATATTAAAAAATAAATAAAAAAAATAAATAAATAAATAAATAAATAAAATTAATATAAACAACTAAAGTGAAAAAAAAGGTTAAATGAAAAGAAAAAGGGAAAAGAGGGAAAAAAGAATCCAATTATGGGATTCCAACTAATTAATAACTGTTAGACTGATTTTGTAATCTATTTAAACAGATAATTTTTCTTTTGCTAAATTTGAGATAAATTTAGGATTTAAATTCTATGGTGAAAATAAGAAAGTATTAAACTATAAAAATTTATCTTGCCTCAAAGAACAACATCTATTACAAATTGATATCTATATCTATACCTGTCTGTTTCTATGTATAGGGTAGTATATGTTCATTTATAAGTTAAAAGTAAAATATATTCATAAGTTGAGAATCTAGCTTTTATCATATTATTTTAGGAAATAGCTTTTAATAACTTTTAATTTTATCTCATTATTTTAGGAAATAACCTTTAATTTAAAATTTAGGAAATAATTTTAAAAGTTATTATATATTAAACATTAAAAAATAAAAAAAAAAACAAAGCTGTCATCATCAAGACAGCATGGTATTGGCACAAAAACAGACACATATCCAATGGAATAGAATAGAAACCCCAGAACTAGACCCACAAACGTATGGCCAACTCATCTTTGACAAAGCAGGAGAGAACATCCAATGGAAAAAAGACAGTCTTTTTAACAAATGGTGCTGGGAGAACTGGACAGCAACATGCAGAAGGTCGAAACTAGACCACTTTCTCACACCATTCACAAAAATAAACTCAAAATGGATCAAGTATCTGAATGTGAGACAGGAAACCATGAAAACTTTAGAGGAGTAAGCAGGAGAAGACCTCTCTGACCTCAGCCGTAGCAATCTCTTACTCGACACATCCCCAAAGGCAAGGGAATTAAAAGCAAAAATGAACTACTGGGACCTTATGAAGATAAAAAGCTTCTGCACAGCAAAGGAAACAACCAACAAAACTAAAAGGCAACCAACGGAATCGGAAAAAATATTTGAAAATGACATATCAGACAAAGGGCTAGTATCCAAAATCTATAAAGAGCTCATCAAACTCCATACCTGAAAAACAAATAACCCAGTGAAGAAATGGGCAGAAAACATGAATAGACACTTCTCTAAAGAAGACATCCGGATGGCCAACAGGCACATGAAAAGATGTTCAATGTCTCTCCTTATCAGGGAAATACAAATCAAAACCACACTCAGAAATCACCTCACGCCAGAGTGGCCAAAATGAACAAATCAGGAGACTATAGATGCTGGAGAGGATGTGGGGAAACGGGAACCCTCTTGCACTGTTGGTGGGAATGCAAACTGGTGCAGCCACTCTGGAAAATAGTGTGGAGGTTCCTCAGAAAATTAAAAATAGACTTACCCTATGACCCAGCAATAGCACTGCTAGGCATTTACCCACGGGATACAGGAGTACTGATGCATAGGGGCACTTGTACCCCAATGTTTATAGCAGCACTCTCAACAATAGCCAAATTATGGAAAGAGCCTAAATGTCCATCAACTGATAAATGGATAAAGAAATTGTGGTTTATATACACAATGGAGTACTACGTGACAACGAGAAAGAACGAAATATGGCCCTTTGTAGCCACGTGGATGGAACTGGAGAGTGTGATGCTAAGAGAAATAAGCCATACAGAGAAAGACAGATACCATATGTTTTCACTCTTATGTGGATCCTGAGAAACTTAACAGAAACCCATGGAGAAGGGGAAGGAAAAAAAAAAAGAGGTTAGAGTGGGAGAGAGCCAAAGCATAAGAGACTGTTAAAAACTGAGAACAAACTGAGGGTTCATTGGGGGTGGGAGTGAGGGGAGGGTGGGTGATGGGTATTGAGGAGGGCACCTTTTGGAATGAGCACTGGGTGGTGTATGGAAACCAGTTTGACAATAAATTTCATATATTAAAAAAAAAAAAAAAAGAAAGTGATGAGATCTTGCAGTTTGTTACAGCCTGGATGCACGTGGAGTGTATTATACTAAGTGAAATAATACAGACTGAGAAAGACAAATACCATATGATTTCACTCCTATGTGAAATCTAAAAAAACAAAACACATGGATAGGCAAACAAAAGGCAGAATTAGTCCCCTCAAATATCTTTATACAATGGCTTTTATCCATTTGGCGGTTACTAATCTAAAATCAATACAAGAAATAGATCCTTCTGGGGCACCTGGGTGGCTCAGTCAGTTGAGCGTCTGACTTTGGCTAGGTCATAATCTTGCAGTTTGTGAGTTGGAGCCCTGCATCCGGCTCTGTGCTGACAGCTCAGAGCCTGGAGCCTGCTTCAGATTCTGTGTCTCCCTCTTTCTCCGCCTCTCTCTCTCTCTCTCTCTCTCTCTCTCTCTCTCTCTCTCTCTCTCTCCTTCAAAAATAAATAAAATTAAAAGAAAAAAGAAGAAGTAGATCATTTGTCCAGAAAAGCAAAACTAAAGCCAAAACAGATTCATGAAAATTATATTTTGGATGCAACATAAAGGCCTCTTTAACCATGTTCCCAGAGACAGGGTACAGAGTAGAAACTACCTCCATGGGACAAGTCATATTCACCCCCTTACCCATCATCACCACCAACACCCAGCCACCATCTGAAATCTGTTCACTGCACTTACCAAATCATACAAGCTTTTCATAGAAATTGCTAGGGGGATGGATATACCTCAAAAGGCTGAAACTAAAGTGTCAGAGGAGGTTGGGAACTTAGATTATAGCTGTTTGAAAACAGCATAGAGAAAACTGACACAGTGGGGCAAACCTCAGCTCTTACTAGGGCATCATTTTGGATGTCCCAACTGAGCCACATTCCCCAAGACTCTCCCTTTCCTGGCACCATCAAATGAAAATCAGGAAGGCAAGACCACTGGCAAAGACTTTAGCGAGGAGGCTTCTGCAGACCACCTCATCTAAGATCTAGCTCCAATGTCTCCCACCCCATGAAGCAGTTCTATGGCATTCAAGCAAAGTGATAGCTGGTCAGAAAATGATCTGAAAGATTGTTATGTCTTCTCTCCAGGGAATTTATTTTATTTTACTTCTCAGTAGGGGGCATCCTGCTGTTCTTCCATGGAGAGAAAGAAGACCTAGTGATGTTTCCTATATGTGTAAGGGCTTCGTTTCCATACCATCACAGGCTGGCTCAATTCACTTTGGTCCCTCAGCATTCACCATATACCTCCACTGAAATACTTCCTCAGCTTGTGTGCAGTTTTGTACCTGAGACTGTGGTGCATTTCCACATAGGAAAAAAAAATAGAAGAAATTGGCTGGAGACCAAGGGAACTTAAAAGGAAACGAGAAAGAAAGTGGAGACTCAGTCTTGACTCTGAAAGACTCAAGTATAATGGGGAAGAAAGTATGTATACCTCAAATAGCCATGGATGGCTGATAATAATTATGTTTAATCAGGAGCACCTTGAGCAAGTCTCTTAACCTCTCTGAAACTAAGTTCCTTTTATAATAACATCTCCACCCTAGTGTTGTTAGAAAGTCCCATAAATTAGAGGAAGGAATGTCTGTGCCTTACATGGCATCTGTTCACTCACTCAATACCATCAATGGTAGTAGGTGGTAACTCTGGCTTATAGTACTTGGCACACACAGTGCACATAGGCAACCATTTATGAATAAATTAATTAATGCATAAACCAGAGCTGGCAGGTGAAAGAGTGAGTAGAAATGGCCCCACTATTGGGGAAGATGCCATCAGGAGGGAGGAAGATGGACGGCCAAAGCAGGATGGGCGTTGCCCTGCTGAGCACCTAGAAAGCCTTCTCTGGAACCCCAAGGTCCATGCTACCAGTGCCCATACCTCAGTGTTCACTGTGAAGGAAAATGTGCTAATTGGGCACAAAGGTCAGTTGGAGGAGGAAAATGAAGTCCTTATGCTTGGGCTTTAAGTTCGGAAGTAAAATTCATAGCCTCACTTAGCCCTTCTTCATTCTTTGTGCCCCTGAAAGAGCCCTATAGGCTCCCCTTTCCTTACACCGTTTTTATTCTAACATTTCAGTAAATGCAGTATTGCTTACCTCAATTTTTGTTTCAGAGATCAGGAAATACTTTGGTGCTTTCCATCGGGCACCTGAAGTTAGAGTTTCTGTGTTTGTGGAATTTGGTGCATCTGTTTCCTACACAGCATTTCCATGGAAGGGAAGCTGCAGTCTGATGGTTCTGCTGAGCCATCTGAGAAAGGGCCCCAGACTCATCCTTGGCCAAGACAGGTCCCTGAAGCAGAATAACAATCTGAGCCCCGGTGTAGATAGCCCAACTTCAGGTAAATATACTGTTTAATGTGCAGAAAGTGAGTTGCAGGCTTGTAGCTTTCCCCCCTGGTTCCCATAACCCAAAATGACCTTGTTCTGAAGTCAATATTCTGTCACTTATTATGTCTTTGAGTAGATCACTTAATCAGCATGTCTGAATCTCAGCTTTCTCCTGTCTAAAAAAGATTTATGTGGTCATTGTTGGGCTCAGTTGAGTTGATAAAAATGAAAGCAGTTTGAGACTTTGTACAAGACTATATGTTAGTATTATAGTAATAATAATGTTAATACCCTCGTTATGATAATACCCAAATGCCTCTCACAGAAATTATCATGATAATTTCTCATGATCACCACTAGGCAGCTCTGCAGCTCCCTCAGTGAGTCAAATACATCAGAGAAGATGCTCACTTTTGGATAGGAGTAGATGAAATTTTTCTGAAATATTCCCAGTAATGCCCTGAACTGAGAGTCCACAGATATTCTCATGGGCAAGCAGATTGCAGGAGTCAACAACCAAGGTACTAGATGAAGGGTCTTCTTCCCTAGGATGGCTCCTTGCTGCTGTGGCCCCTGATCTCCCGAGAGTCCCAGCAGTCCATTGTCTTTACACGACCAGTCCATTGTCTTTACACGACAGGGCAGTGTTGGGGATTTCAGGAAACAATTCACATCCAGACATGTAATTACATGTACAGTTTAAGCACCATTTGACTTGGCTCCTGTTAGCACACCTTCGGATTTTTCATAGATGATTTTCCATGATTTCACTGAGAGGCAAGCTGGCCCATTTATGTGGTCTCATCCTGTCCATAACAGACGGTTCGCTTCACCACAGATCCCCTTTCCCTGGTTAAAATTCTCCTAAACCTTCAAGAGTCAATTCAAATGCCGTCTTCTCAGGTCAGTTCAAATGCTATCTCCTCAGTGAAGCTTCCTTGGCACATATTTCCTCATTTTGAAGTGTATTCCTTTCCTTTTGGCTCCACTGTACTTTGATTATAACTCTTCTTTGGAACTTTTATTCCTAGCAGTGTATCATTATTGCCTATATACATGTACAATCTCCCCATAAGATTATAAAACAAAAATTGTAGGGGTTATTCACTTTCCATAGTATCTAATGAAAACATTATTTATTTCCAGTGCCCAGCACAGTGTCTGGCACATAATAGATGTCCAGTAAGAGTTTACTGAATGACTTATACGTGGAAGAGAGGAAACTGAGGTACAAAGAGTTTAAAAGTAGTAAATGCCATAGGACATACTCAAATTTGGGCTTTTTGACTTTAATTACAGAGTTTTTTGTTTTGTTTTGTTTTTTTTAATCAGAAGATAATCTACTTAAAATTATCATCATTGGGGCGCTTGTCTGGTTCTTGATCTTGGGATTGAGTTCGAGCCCCACATTGCATATAGACATTACTTTAAAATAACATCTTTAAAAATAATCATTTTATGTATGCTATGTATCATCATTTTAATGTTTTTTTTTAATTTAGTTTTTGAAAGAGAGAGAGAGAGCAAGTGATAGCGGGGGAGGGGCAGAGAGAGAGGATCCTAAGTGGGCTCTGTGCTAAGAGCAGAGAGCTCTGTGTGGGGCTCAAACTAATGAACCATAAATTATGACCTGAGCCAAAGTCAGACACTTAACCAAGTCAGCCACCCAGGCGCCCCCCCACAAAATTATAATCTTTTAAAGGCAGAACTATTTTCTGAGATACCCTTGGTCTTTAATAAACACGTTTTATTTTCTGTTGCTGTCATAGTTTCTGGTCTGATGCTGCATCCCAAGGTACAGCTGCCCATCTTTGGAGATTATACCAAAGCCTAACTTGGGGCTTCCTACCTGGTGTGGGAAGTGTCTTATTATCTGAGGATGGGTCACAGGTGACCCAGTTATTGATTCCTCCAGGACTCCAAAGGATTGAGCAAAAAGGTAGGGCACCTGAGACACTGAGGACAATCACTTCTGAGTGTCTGGACTCAATTGTAATGTTGTGTATTTGTGCATAACATGGTTAGGTACATGGAAGATGATCCAGAGGAATAGCAACAAATTTTCAAAATGGTCAATGAATAAATGATACAAGACTGGTCACTGATTAGTATGTGTGGGTATTAGATGGACCATTACTTTTTCTTTAGTGTGTGCTAAAATTTTCCATCAAGAATATTTTTAATGTAACAATTAATAAAACTCTTCATTAGCATAACTTTATCAAAGATCCCCCCAAGTTGCAGCACAATTATATATATCTCAAAGAAGACACTTTGATCACTTGGAGGCAAACCCATGAGGGGCGTGGGAATGAGTTTATCTCTTTCATTACCAACTGGTCCCATATCAGATTTTGAAACTCTGTGACTCAGATCTGTCTAGTTCTCACTCCCAGCCCTAGCTCATCTTCATTCCATACTAATTACACAATCCTGAGATGGTTGCCTATCTCTCCAATTTTCAATTTAATCACCTTCAAAATGATAAACATCTACTAGCCTCCAGTTATGCCAGCACAAACCATACACAACACAGCCAAGATAAGTCACAGCCCCAGCACACCTGAAGTATTCATTTTTAGATAATCCCAGGAGCACAGGAAGGTGGGGCAGCCAAGGCACTTGTCACTCTGTCATTTGACAGCTAAGGATGAGGATGCAGCCAACCTGGTGGTCTTTGATATTTGAATCACAGGGTACAGCTTGGGGTCCAGCCACTTCATCTTCCTCTCCTTCAAGGTATTAGAAATTTATCTTTCATAGTAAAGAAGCAATTCCAGATAAATTCAAGAGTTTTTGCTTCTGAAAGTTTATCTTGGCCTACAGATGAGAAATCTGAGCCAACTCAGTATCTTCTTTTAAACATATGGCAATTTTGGTTCCAACTCTTTCTGGATCTTTGGAGAAATAAACCAAAGGAATTGCATTTGAACTGCTGCATGCTCAAGTTGAGCCAACAGGTATTGACCCGGAGTCAGGCACTGTGTGGGGCACTTTGATAGTTCATTGTCCTGGAGACTGAATTTAGAATTTATAATCAAGTGGTGAAACAGGTTACTGTCTTCTGTCAAATTTCTCTGTTCATCTTTAAAAGGCTATCCCTTTCCCTATTTTCACTGCCTCTGTAAATTTTAAGCCTTTATCATTTCTCACCTGGACGGTTGCAGTCAGTTGCAGGGGGATATCCCTGCCTCTGGCCTCATCCCATTCACACCGTCCTTTACACAACTAGCAACCTGACCTCTACAAAATACAAATCATCCTCTTATAAGAGCCTTCGATGATTGTCTTGCCTACAGAATCCAGTGTAACTTGTAAGCAGAAAACATGAAGCTTTGTTAATTTAGTTCAACCCAGGCTTCTTCCTTCTTCTCTGGACTCTTCCTCTAATACTCTTTTCACCTTTATTAATCTGCTCCTTGCTCTTCAGATAAATCAGCTTGAATTGCCTGCCTTCATCATCCACTCAGTGCATCTCAATTCATTTTTTAAGAACAACATGACTGTCACCTTGGCTTGAAGCTTTTCCCCACACCCCTCCCACACACTTCCAGGATACAGAAATCGCATCCCACTCTCACTGTTTTTATCCATCCTTCCACCACAGTCCATATCACATGGCATGCAGACCCTAGAAGGGAAACACTTCTATGTTTGTGCTTCTATTCCATACAAATCCTTTCGTGAATCTTTTTTACTGTTAACTAAGACATTATATTGTTGTATTTACTCTGAACCACAAGAGAACTTGGACGTAAATTATAGCAAGTCCTTTATTTCCCCAATTAAGAAACTGTGACACATTTATTTATTCATTAATTGAGCTACCGTATGTAAATAATTTATTGAGACCTTACTATGTGGTTGCTTCCTAGTGATGGGAATGCAGATATACATAAGACAGGAAAGGATCAGGGGCACTTGGGTGGCTCAGTTGGTTAAGTGGCTGACTCTTGATTTTGGCCCAGGACATGATCTCATGGTTTGTAAGTTTGAGCCCTGCTTAAGATTCTCATTCCTAAGAATCGTAAGGTCCTTAGGATTCTCAGTATCCCCTGCTCACATTCTCTCTCTCTCTCTCTCTCTCTCTCTCTCAAATATAAATAAACATTAAAAATGGCAGGAAAATCTCCCACTTTCATATGGGTAACAATCTGTAAGCAATGGTGAGAATTGGGAAATAAGCGATATAAAACTAAATGTGATAAATTAAGATAGTCATAAGTTCTATGAACAAATAATACAGTGATAGATTACTTAATTACAAAATAAATTAAAATATAAAATGTCCAATTTATAAAATTTCCAACATATAGAAAGACATTTACATTTGCAGGTACCACTAAGAAGTAAGTAAGCTAGAAAAATAACTCATGGCTCTCTTAACATAATGGTCAGAAGGGCTTGTGTTCTCTAAGATACAGCAGCTGATAGATAAGGACATTTGTAGATACTATAAGCAGTAAGACATTGAGAAAAATTGTCTCACTTTGCCTCATACACAGACAACTATCCAAAAAATGTGTCCGGGGAAACATTTGCTTCCAATTTCTTACATATGTTCTAAATCGCTAAAATAATTGTGTATAATTATAGGTAGACACTAATACAGTTTTTCTGTTTGTGTGGCACCCTTACATCTATTTTTTTTCACTTTTTTGCCATTTGTGTTTATTTTTCTACTATCTGTATTAATATTTCTTATCATATATGAGAACATTTTTTTAAATATGAAATTTATTGTCAAATTGGTTTCCATACAACACCCAGTGCTCATGCCAACAGGTGCCCTCCTCAATGCCCATCACCCATCCTCCACTCCCTCCCACCCCCCAATCAACCCTCAGTTTGTTCTTAGTTTTTAACAGTCTCTTATGCTTTGGCTCCCTCCCTCTTTAACTTTTTTTTCTTCCCCTCCCCCATGGTCTTCTGTTATGTTTCTCAGGATCCACCTAAGAGTTAAAACATACGGCATCTGTCTTTCTCTGTATAACTTATTTAATTTAGCATAACACTCTCCAGTTCTTTCCACGTTGCTACAGAAGTCCATATTTCATTCTTCCTCACTGTCAAATAGTATTCCATTATGTATATAAACCACCACTTCTTTATCCATTCATCAGTTGATGGACAGTTAGGCTCTTTCCATAATTTGGCTATTGTTAAGAGTGCTGCTATAAACATTGGGGTACAAGTGCCCCTATGCATCAGCACTCCTGTATCCCTTGGGAAAGTTCCTAGTAGTGCTATTGCTGGGTCATAGGGTAGTTCTATTTTTAATTTTTTGAGGAACCTCCACACTGTTTTCCAAAGAAGCTGCACCAGTTGGCATTCCCACCAACAGTGCAAGAGGTTTCCAGTTTCCCAAATCCTCTCCAGCATCTATAGTCTCCTGATTTCTTCATTTTGGCCACTCTGACTGGCGTGAGGTGGTATCTGAGTGCGGTTTTGATTTGTACTTCCCAGATGAGGAGTGACGTTGAACATCTTTTCATGTGCCTGTTGGCCATATAGATGTCTTCTTTAGAGAAGTGTCTATTCATGTTTTCTGCCCATTTCTTCACTAGGTTATTTGTTTTTCAGGTGTGGAGTTTGGTGAGTTCTTTGTAGATTTTGGATACTAGTCCTTTGTCTGATATGTCATGTGCAAATATCTTTTCCCATTCCATTGGTTGCCTTTTAATGTTGTTGATTGTTTCCATTCCAGTGCAGAAGCATTTTATCTTCATAAGGTCCCAATAGTTCATTTTTGCTTTTTTTTTTTTTTTTTTTTTTTTTTTTTTTTAAATTTTTTTTTCAACGTTTTTTATTTATTTTTGGGACAGAGAGAGACAGAGCATGAACAGGGGAGGTGCAGAGAGAGGGAGACACAGAATCGGAAACAGGCTCCAGGCTCCGAGCCATCAGCCCAGAGCCTGACGCGGGGCTCAAACTCACGGACCGCGAGATCGTGACCTGGCTGAAGTCGGACGCTTAACCGACTGCGCCACCCAGGCGCCCCTTCATTTTTGCTTTTACTTCCCTTGCCTTTGGAGATGTGTCAAGTAAGAAATTGCTACGGCTGATGTCAGAGACGTTTTTTCCTGCTTTCTCCTCAAAGGTTTTCATGGTTTCCTGTCTCACATTGAGGTCCTTTATCTATTTTCAGTTTATTTTTTGAATGGTGTAAAGAAAGTGGTTTAGTTTCATCCTTCTGCATGTTGCTATCCAGTTCTCCCAGCACCATTTGTTAAAGAGACTGTCTTTTTTCCATTGGATATTCTTTCCTGCTTTGTCAAAGATTAGTTGGCCATACGTTTGTGGGTCCACTTCTGGAGTCTCTATTCTATTTCATTGGTCTATGTGTCTGTTTTTGTGACAATACCATGCTATCTTGATGATTTCAGCTTTGTAGTAGAGGCTAAAGTCTGGGATTGTTATGCCTCCCGCTTTGGTCTTCTTCAATATTACTTTGGCTATTCAGGGTCTTTTGTGGCTCCATGCAAATTTTAGGATTGCTTATTCTAGCTTTGAGAAGAATGCTGGTGCAATTTTGATTGGGATTGCATTGAATGTGTAGATAGCTTTGAGTAGTATTGACATTTTAACCATATTTATTCTTCCAATCCATGAGCACGGAATGTTTTTCCATTTCTTTATATCTTCTTCAATTTCCTTCATAAGCTTTCTATAGTTTTTAGCATACAGATCTTTTACATCATTGGGTAGGTTTATTCCTAGGTATTTTATGCTTCTTGGTGCAATTGTGAATGGGATAAGTGTCTTTATTTGTCTTTCTGTTGCTTCATAATTAGTGTATAAGAATGCAACATTTTTCTGTACATTAATTTTGTATCCTGCGACTTTGCTGAATTCATGTATCAGTTCTAGTAGACTTTTGGTGGAGTGTATTGTGTTTCCCTTGTGTAATATCATGTCATCTGCAAAAAGTGAAAGCTTGACTTTGTCTTTGCCAATTTTGATGACTTTGATTTCCTTTCCTGTCTGATTGCTGATGCTAGAACTTCCAACACCGTGTTAAACAACAGTGGTGGGAGTGGACATCCCTGTCGTGTTTCTGATCTCAGGGGGAAAGCTCTCAGTGTATCCCCGTTGAGTATGATATTAGCTGTGGACTTTTCATAAATCGCTTTTATGATGTTTACGTATGTTCCTTCTATCCCAACTTTCTCGTGGGTTTTCACTGAAAAAGGATGCTGAATTTAAACAAATTCTTTCTCTGCATCGATTGATAGGATCATATGGTTCTTTATCTTTTCTTTTATTAATGTGATGTATCACATTGATGGATTTGCGGATGCTGAACCAGACCTGTAGCCCAGGAATGAATCCCACTTGATCATGGTGAATAATTTTTTTATATGTTGTTGAATTCGATTTTCTAGTATTTTATTGAGAATTTTTGTATCCATATTCATCAGGGATATTGGCCTGTAGTTCTCTTTTTTTGCTGGGTCTCTGTCTGGTTTAGGAATCAAAGTAATGCTGGCTTCAGAGAATGAGTCTGGAAGTTTTCCTTCCCTTTCTATTTTTTGGAATAGCTTGAGAAGGGTAGGTATTATTTCTGCTTTAAACGTCTGGTATAATTCTCCTGGGAAGCCATCTGGTATTGGACTCTTATCTGTTGGGAGATTTTTGATAACTGATTCAATTTCTTCGCTGGTTATGGGTCTCCTCAAGTTTTCTATTTCTTCTTGTTTGAATTTTGGAAGTGTGTGGGTGTTTAGGAATTTATCCATTTCTTCCATCTTGTCCAGTTTGTTGGCATATAATTTTTCATAGTATTCCCTGATAATTGCTTGTATTTCTGAGGCATTGGTTGTAATGATTCCATGTTCATTGCATGATTTTATCTATTAGGGCCATCTCCCTCTTCCTTTTGAGAATCCTGGCTAGAGGTTTATCAATTTTGTTTATTTTTTCAAAAAAAACAACTCTTGGTTTCATTGATCTGCTCTACAGTTTTTGTTTTTGTTTTCTTTTTAGATTCTATATTGTTTATTTCTGCTCTGATCTTTATTATTTCTCTTTTTCTGCTGGGTTTTGAGTCTCTTTGCTCTTCTGCTTCTATTTCTTTTAAGTGTGCTGTTAGGTTTTGTATTTGGGATTTTTCTTGTTTCTTGAGATAGGCCTGGATTGCAATGTATTTTCCTCTCAAGACTGCCTTTGCTGCATCCCAAAGCATTTGAATTGTGGTATTTTCATCTTCATTTGTTTCCATATATTTTTAAATTTCTTCTCTAATTGCCTGGTTGACCCATTCATTCTTTAGTAGAGTGTTCTTTAACCCCCATGCTTTTGGAGGTTTTCCAGACTTTTTCCTGTGGTTGATTTCAGGTTTCATAACATTGTGGTTTGAAAGTGTGCATGGTATGCTCTCAATTCTTTTACACTTATGAAGGGCTGTTTTGTGACCCAATATGTGTTGTATCTTGGAGAATGTTCCATGTGTACTCTAGAAGAAAGTATATTTTGTTGGTTTGGGATGCAGAGTTCTAAGTATATCTGCCAAGTCTATCTGATTCAATGTATCATTCACGGCCCTTGATTCTTTCACCTATTCTTTCTTTCACCTATTCTCTCCTCTGCCTCTTTAATGTGTGCTGTGGTTGCCTCCATTCAATTTTGCACCTCATTTATAGCGTTTTATAGCTCTTCATGACTATTTCTTAGTCCCCGATCTCTATAGCAATAGATTCTTTACTGGCATCTATAATTTTTTCAAGTGCAGAGATTAATTTTATGACTATTATTCTAAATTCTTGTTCCGTTATATTTCTTAAATCGTTTTGGATCAATTCGTTTGCTGTTGCTACTTCGTGGAGTTTCTTTTGAGGAGAATTCTTCCATTTCTTCATTTGGGTAGTCCCTAGGGTGGCTCCAAACTTCAGGGCACTTCCCCTATACTGTCCAGAGTAACTTGTGTTGGTTGGCAGGGCTGCAGTCAGACCAGATATCTGTCCCCAGCCACCACTGGGGCCACAGTCAGACTGTGTGTACCTTGCCTTCCCCTCTCCCAGGGGCAGGACTCACTGTGGAGTGGTGTAGCCCCTGTCTGGGCTATTTTCACACTGCCAGGCTTGTGGTGCTTCATCAGTGGGATCTGGGGTATTAGCGCCGGTGGATCCGCAATGTGCACAGAGTTGGGAGGGACAGTCTCAGCTAGCTGTCAGTGGTCCCCTGTGGGAGGGGCCCTGCAGCAGGGGGATGGAGGCAGACCCATTGGAGGTATGGATCTACAGAAGCACAGCGTTGTGTGTTTCCGTGGTGCTAGCAAGTTTGGTGATGGGAATTGGTTCCCTTTGAAATTTCGGCTGGGGGATGGGAGAAGGAGAGGGTGCTTGCCAGCACCTTTGTTCCCCACTGAGCTGAACTCTGTCTTCTGGGGCTCAGCAACTCTCCCTGCAGGTATCCTCTTGCCCTCCCCAATCTCTGAGAGCAGAGCTGTTCACATTTTCCATTCCAGATGTTAAGTCCCACTGGCTGTCAGAACTTACAGTCTGGCCCCTCAGCTTTTGCAAGCCAGACTTGGGGGCTCTGCCTTGCCAGGTGAGCTGCCCCACCACCCCCCTGGCTCCCTCCCGCCAGTCCGTGTAACACACACCACCTCTCTGCACTTCCTACCCTCTTCCATGGGCCTGTTGTCTATGCTTGGCTCCAGAGAGGCCGTTCTGCTAGTCTTCTGGCGGTTTTCTGGGTTATTTAGGCAGATGTGGGTGGAATCTAAGCGATCAGCAGGATGGGTGATCCCAGTGTCCTCCTACGCTGCCATCTTCTCTCATCACTTGTCTATAGGTTTGAATCCTATGTCCAAAGAAAGATCTTTGGGGGCTAGTGCCTCAGTTTACATCCCATACCTTCCTTGCTACACACACACACACACACACACACACACTCACAAGTATATGTTCACATATGCAGTATGCACCTGCACACACACACACACACACACACACACACACATTCCTTGGTCCTTATAAAGGCTGCTGTGATCACCTGGGCTTTATCCTTGGTGGTCCCTCGCTAACATCCTCAGCCCTTTTCAGAGACTTCTCTGGCTGCCTGGACCATGATCTTATCTCCATACCCTAATGGGACTTCTTCCTGTTTCATTCAATTCCCTGTAGCCCCTGTCAGAGGCTTCTTGTTTCAGCCTCATGGGAGATGTTTAATGCCTAGTCTACCTTTCCCCCCAGTTCCAGGAACCTATCACTGTTTTCACCATTTAGGGGTTACTTCTGCATTGTGAATCCATCCTCCTATGCCTGCTCCTCAAGTCCCCAACCCCCAAAGACTGTTTTCCGTTTGACCTATCTGAAGGCCTGGGAGGGGTATGGACTTCTGCTCTCTCCTATTTTAACTGTACCATTCAACTGTACCATCTCTCTGGAAGCCTCAGAAGACAGATTACTTTATAAATCTTAAAAGCATATGTGGTAATATCAGAGTGATCATTATAACATTATTCAGTCAGTTAAGAGTGCTTGGGGAAAAAATAACATGAAATAAATCTTCATTGTAAAGGCATCTTTCATTTCCAGCAAGTGATTAGCTGTTGCTGAATCATCAATTTTATTTTGTTATGTGGCTAAGACTAATTTCTAATTAAAGTCCATACACAAAGCTAAGTAAACTTGCTTCATTCTGTAGAAATTAGGCTTTCAGTCCTACTCTAACAATCCTAAATGTGCTAAATGAGCAACCCCCCAGGAATGATAAGTCTCAGGATTGTGGAAGAGGAAGGTGAGGGTCCTGTGATCCCAATCCCAACATTACAGAACATTGCAGCCCACAAATACCACCAAGGCATCACATGTGTGGGGCCAGCCTGTGTCTTCCCCTTGTGCCCAGTTCTGTGCTGATTCACTATAGGGGACTGTCTGCAGAGAGGGAGACCTGGCAATTCACTGTCCCATTGCTCTTAGCTCAGTGGAGAAGCAGGGCCATTGTGACAGGTTCCTCACTGGTCCAAGTGGGAAGCTGGGCTATATGAAACAAGGGCTGGGAAAGAGATATTCCTGAAACTGGGACTCTTCCCTGAGGCCTTTTTCCCTGCAAGATTCATCCTCAACTTGTGGGCTCATTTCCCAGGTTCCAGGGCACAGACAGAGGGGAGGGCTAGTGCTGAGAGAGACAGTGGGGGTGAGGGGTGGGTATAAAGGAAAAGAATTAGGAATCAGCATGTATTAAGATCTGGGAAAGATACTAAGGGAGAATAAGATGAGGCAAACTAAAAGAGAAGGTAATAATGAGCTGAGGCAAGAGACCCTCATGGCTTTACCCTATGGCCACATCATAGCAAGTACAAAAGATGGAAGTAAAAGCAGAGATGGATTTGCTCTTTGGCTAGATTGATCTGTATGTAGCTAAGTCTTCACAGAAGTGGTTGGTCTCAGTTTTGTGTCCCTTCTCCTCTCAGACAAATGTAGCTACAATAAAGTCAGCTTGGGGAGCCATGGAAGGGATGCAGCAGAAGCCTTGAGTGCCAGGCAGGCACTTCCTTAGGAACATACTTGTGCATAGTGGGGAGCCATTGGCAGTGGGGGATTCTGTGAGTGCCCAGTCTGATACATGCAGACCACCAGCCAGCAGTCAGTACAGACTGGTAGCCTACATAGACCCCTTAAAAGACCAATTACCATCCAGGGTTCTACCCAGAACTCTGGGCTTTTCTGGGACTGGGATTTCACTCTGATGGAAGCTTACATATATATATATATATATATATATATATATATATATATATATATATATTTTTATCATATATCTTTAATTTTAATATTATCACATTATATTTTAATTTTATATTCTATTTATATATTATATATAATATATTATTATTATGTTCAACATAAAAATGTTTTCCATGGTTTGTATTAAATGCATCTAGGTAAATGCCAGGGCTTAAAATATTTCCCTCTCATTGGAAATGAAGTGAAAATCCAGTCTTCTGGTGGCCATTTTAGTTGCTGCTGTACTTTCAGGTCCCCTTGACCATACAAGTAGCTACAGTCTGGGTGGAACTGTCCCCTCCTCACTGGCTACCAGGAAGTCTCTGTGCCTGGACTCCATTCCAATAACAGCTGGGCTGGAGTTGCAGGAGACAGATGCCTGTTCCTGGAGCTGTGATAAAAGCCAAGCACAGCCCTCCCAACCTCTCTTCCAGGCATGTCCCATGTAGACACAAACACACACACACACACACACACACACACACACACTGGTCCTTTAGGCTCCTGTTTCCCTCCTCCCAACCTCAGTACTCTACTTCTAGGCTGGGAGCACTGCGACATAAAACACAAGGAACTTAAAAATATAGGTTTTATTCACCAATAATGTACATCTTGACTTCCTGTGACCATCCTGGGTGTGTGTGGGGTCTACATGTGTACCACACATTTAGTGGGCTCTTTCTCCTAGCTTCCTTTTAAAGTTCCATGTCACTTGGTTCTGCCCATCACTACCTTTCCACTTTCTCTTCTCACCAAAGCATGACTGGATCAAACTCTAAAGTCTATATGCACATTTTGCATTCCCATCAAGAGTGCAAGAGGGTTCCCGTTTCCCCACATACTCTCCAGCATCTATAGTTTCCTAATTTGTTCATTTTAGCCACTCTGACTGGTGTGAGGTGATATCTGAGTGTGGTTTTGATTTGTATTTTCCTGGTGAGGAGTGATGTTGGGCATCTTTTCATGTGCCTGTTGGCCATCTGTATGTCTTCTTTAGAGAAGTGTCAATTCATGTTTTCTGTCCATTTTTTCACTGGATTATTTGTTTTTTGGGTGTGGAGTTTGGTGAGTTCTTTATAGATTTTGGATACTAGCGCTGTGTCCAATATGTCATGAGCACTGGGTTTGTATAGAAACCAATTGAACAATAAATTTCATACAAAAAAATAAATAAATGCACATTTTGATATAAGCTGGTTATCTTCCTAAAGGAATGCCCAGTCAGTGCCTACATTGACACAGGATTCTGTGGACCTCATAAACAACCTCTACCCTTTCTGGTAGCTGAAGGACCAGCTCATAGAATCTCCTGTGTGCTCTGAATGCAGCCTCTCTAAACAGAGTGACCGTACTTCGGCTGGGAAGGAGGAGGTGGGTCTATCTCCACAAGGCTCCTCTGGAATTAAAGAATTGTCCTAATTTTAGAGGAAGCACTGATGACCCTGCAGATCTGTTTGTTCAGGGACTGGAAAGCATTTGGGAACATAGCAGTTCATCTCCTGGAGGAAACTTTCTGCTACCTCTGAGGAGAAATAGGGGAAGGGAGAGCGGGAAGTGGGAAGGAAGGAAGAGAAAGTGAGGAAGAGAGTCTTACAGGTATAACACTCTGGCTGGCAGAAGATCCTCACTGGAACGTGTCAAGGGAGTTACATGTGAGTATTTGTACCTGATGATAAAGCCTCTCTGATAACAGAGAGAAGGTGCTAGCTTCCTGCCCAGGCTATCCTCAGAATCAGTTAGTTCTCCAGCCAGGATATCTCAGCTCTTTAACAGACACTCTGGACTGAAGATGGAGAGGAACACATGTTACAAGGGCTGCGTGTCAGAAGCAGAGAACACAATCTCTCATGTGCTTCCCTTAGGACTGCCTGTTTAAAAATTATACCCAGGATTTCATTATGACCAAGTGATATCACAGAGAGGTAATGCCATTGAAAAATAAATTTACCACTTACGTTTCTGGAGAGAAGGGGGCACACCATGTCATGCAGGGCCACATGGGAAGCCTCAGGTTTTAGTCAGGAGACAGAGGTAGAAAGGAGGGGAAAGTGTAGACCAGAGTGGCTATTTTGTTTTTTATTTTTTTTATTTTTTTTTATTTTTTAATATATGAAATTTACTGTCAAATTGGTTTCCATACAACACCCAGTGCTCATCCCAAAAGGTGCCCTCCTCAATACCCATCACCCACCCTGCCCTCCCTCCCACCCCCCATCAACCCTCAGTTTGTTCTCAGTTTTTAACAGTCTCTTATGCTTTGGCTCTCTCCCACTCTAACCTCTTTTTTTTTTTTCCCCTTCCCCTCCCCCATGGGTTTCTGTTACGTTTCTCAGGATCCACATAAGAGTGAAACCATATGGTATCTGTCTTTCTCTGTATGGCTTATTTCACTTAGCATCACACTCTCCAGTTCCATCCACGTTGCTACAAAAGGCCATATTTCATTCTTTCTCATTGCCACGTAGTATTCCATTGTGTATATAAACCACAATTTCTTTATCCATTCATCAGTTGATGGACATTTAGGCTCTTTCCATAATTTGGCGATTGTTGAGAGTGCTGCTATAAACATTGGGGTACAAGTGCCCCTATGCATCAGTACTCCTGTATCCCTTGGATAAATTCCTAGCAGTGCTATTGCTGGGTCATAGGGTAGGTCTATTTTTAATTTTCTGAGGAACCTCCACACTGCTTTCCAGAGCGGCTGCACCAATTTGCATTCCCACCAACAGTGCAAGAGGGTTCCCGTCTCTCCACATCCTCTCCAGCATCTATAGTCTCCTGATTTCTTCATTTTGGCCACAGAGTGGCTATTTTGAAGGTGTGGCTATTTTGAATAACTACAGTGGACTCTGGGATCTGGGAGTAGTTTTTAGTTATCTAGTACTTGTCCTGGGGTGACTTAGGGGAAGGGGAATATTGGCTCCTTGTGTGTGAGTTAGACAAAGAAAACAGTTGGGGGTATAGACTGTGGATTGCTGTTTTTTGTTTGTTTGTTTGTTTGTTTATAAAAGGTCTGATTTCAGCCAAGTCCTTTGCTCTAAGAATTGGCTAGTCCTGAGAGGACAGTCATTCTCCAGGTCTGTAAAGCTCCAAAAGGCCAAAGCTTCAAGAATATAGAAAATATGAAAATATACTTAATGTAACTGGCCCTGTGATGAATCAAAAGGGTGCCAAATAGACAAATACAGAATCTAAGAAAGCACAAAGCACTGCTTGGCTGGGGTGGGAACAAGCAAGAGCTGAGCAAGGACAGGCTAAGGGTTACATTGAGCAGAACTATTTTGTCAAGTAGCCTTGTGGGAAAGTGAAGAAGTAAACAAAGGCAAGAGAAATGTATCTTAAATCTCTTTATAGATTGCAGCCCACTGATAGACACCTAAAAAAATCAGAGCGTGGCCTTCCTTAAGGAACTCATGGCTGCCTTAGTTCCTTAATGTTTTTGTTTTATTAAAGGATAAAAGTAACCTTATTTACTAGTTTTACTAGTTTTACCTAGTTTTCTGTATTTCAGTTGCACACAGGAACTGTCCCAAGTATGTTATCTTGTGTGACATCAACAGACTAGTCCTGAGAAATTAAGTGTGAAAGTTTTATCCACACCCAACCCTGCAAACACACACATCCACTGTCTGTTGTCTAGAAATTTGTATTTGAGGGATGAGCTTTTTAAATAAATCCAGACATGGCAAAAGGAGGGAGTGTTTGTCCTTTGTCCTGGCTGTGACAGCTAGAATTGGAAAGAGATGGGCACAAAGACCCTGAAGGGAAGGGACATGTGATGGACCTGTTCTGAAATCAGAGTTTGGAGAGTCAGGAGACATTAAGAGGTAATGTTCTCACAGCAAAGCAGTGACGAAAAAGTCCCAGTTGTTACCTTTAAAGTGTTTCCTCTGTGCAAGTCGTATCACCAAACTAAAGCCCTGAGAGCTAAGAATTCCCTCAGGCTCTTGACTAGTCAACTGTGTGTGTGTGTGTGTGTGTGTGTGTGTGTAGACAAACCACATACAGGTGCTAACTTTCCAGGAAAAAAAAAAGTATAACTATCTGGAATGTGATAAGGTACATAATATCAACTACATATTTCATTTCTTTTCTCATTCTTTCATCTATCTCTTATTTATTGGATATTTATAATCAACCAGACACTGAACTGGGTAGTGATGATATAGTAGAGAATAAGACACACTTGCTGACCTCAAAGAGCTCACCATCTAGTGTGGATATACTAGACATGAAAAAGACATGAAACAAATAAAAACACACATATATAATTCAGAATTTGTGGCATCTGTTGTGATGAAAAAGAACAGCCATTGAGAGAGAATCATAGGACAGACCTAGTTTGTTTGCTTGCTTATTTATCTATTTTGGTTAGAGGGAGGTGGCAGCTGTTAGGGGTGACCTCTCCATGGAGGGGACACTCATTCACCCTTAAATCAATATTTAACAGATGTTTTTGAGCATCCATTTGTCTTATGCTAGGATATAGCTGTGAACTTCATCTATGAAAATCCTCGTCCCCCAAGTGTTAACATTTATTTGAGGACAGACAAAAAATGAAATAAGTAAATATTATGCTATACTAGAAGATGACAACTGGTCTGCAGGAGTCAAGGGAAAAGGGATTAGAATTGATGGAGGGAAGAGACACCTCCCAGGACTCCTTTGCCCAATTTTGATGGGAAGGGGAAAATGTAGTCACTCCAGTCTGAGAAGTGCACTGAGATCTGGTGCTCAAACCCTTCATGGATGAGGGCCTATGTCATGCCACTAGGTAGGCTACTGAGAGCCACAATGTGCAGGCTAAGAATGAGGACAATCAGAGTGGAGTGTAGACATAGAAATGACAAGTTTATGCTGTAACCCCAAGACCAACTGTGGCAATGGGGACCATACTTCTTATTCATCTTCCTGTTTTAAGTTTTTTTCTAGTAAGATAGGCTCACTGGAATCCTGTAGGAGCTTCTCCCAGAACTTATATGAGGGAGCAGATCTTGGGAAGATAACTGGTGTGACTTATGTTTTAATAGAATTTATGTAAAGAGTACACTGAAGGGAGGCAAAAGTGGGGGCAGAGAGTCCTGAAATTAGCTGAAGTTAAGGAGGGACAAGGAGAGAATTGTAAGGAGGAGGGACACACAATTTTTCCCATTCTTCCCTGACTTCCTGCATATCTTCTCCAAGTCCTAGGATTCTGGGAGAGGAGAAAGAAAATGCCCTCTTTATCCATATTGTAAGCATGAGGGACAAAGGGCTAAAAACTGCATATATGTATAGTAACTGTTAATGACAAATGTAATGTCTTAAATTCACAGAAAGGGGGTAGCCTTTATGTGGCAGAGGAGAGACTCACTTTAGAACCAGAACACATATGGGGCGCCTGGGTGGCGCAGTCGGTTAAGCGTCCGACTTCAGCCAGGTCACGATCTCGCGGTCCGTGAGTTCGAGCCCCGCGTCGGGCTCTGGGCTGATGGCTCGGAGCCTGGAGCCTGTTTCCGATTCTGTGTCTCCCTCTCTCTCTGCGCCTCCCCGTTCATGCTCTGTCTCTCTCTGTCCCCCAAAAAAAATAAATTAAAAAAAAAAAACGTTTAAAAAAAAGAACCAGAACACATAGATTCAAAGCCCCAAATCTATTGATCACCATCTGTGGGACTTTGGGCAATGACTCAACCTCACTTGGAACTAGATTTCCTAACAGTGAAATGTGAAGAATAAAACCTGCCTTCCTCAATTCCTTTGTAATTAGGATCATTTGGAAAAAATGTAAACGTGTTTAAAGACAGTACACAGAGTTACACCATTTTAGAAGAGTCTCCTTCTCTTTCTGGTCCCAGGCCCCAGAGACCTCAAATTTGAAAAGTGTTAGGAGCTTCTTTCTTAAACCTACTTAAATCTGAGGGTAAAAAAAAATAGTTATATAATGAGTCTGGAGGAGAGATTAAGAATGACTGATGAGATTCAAGCATATGGAAGATTATGAGTGCCCAGCAGGGAATAACAATGCTCTAGTTTTGTAGTTTTGTGGTTTTGTTTGTGTGTTTGATTTTTAATTTCATATAACTAGAGAAAGCAAGTTTAAATTTCAACAAGAAAAACATAGTTTAAACAGAAAACAAAAGTCACCTTATATAAGAAGAGAGTGAGGCCCTAGAGAAGATTATTGAGATGCTTATAAAGTTTCCTACTAAATAAACATTAATAAAAATAGAAAAGAGTAATTTTACTAAAGGTAGGGGGGAGGAATAAGTGGGCATGTGTTGTCTACACCTAGGCTAAGGATTTCACAAACAAAGGAAGAAAACAAACAGAAGACGCAGAATACTTTCACTATTTACATAGTTTATTTTAATTTGTTTGTATAAGTTTTCAACTTTACCTCTGCTAAAGTACTTGAAATAACTTATAAGTTAACGACAAATTCTAAGCTGGACTTATATTGGAGGGAAAGATACAAGTTGGATCATGACTCTGACCAAATAGATCTAGGACTTGATCTCATTCTCGGGATGGAGATCACCTATGAGCCTCATCCTAACAGGCTCCAGGACAATAGAGGCAGTGAGTCCAGCACTCCCATTAATTATCTCCCTGTTGCTGATTTTCTCTTTCTTATGATAATAAAGGATGGGAACTCTTGCTAAACTTTTCCATAAAGTTTCTATGGAAACCAAGGGCTCTTTGTAAGATTCCCCAATGACTCACGAACCAAGGAAACACCTCATAACTTCTTCTTTTTTTTTTTTAATTTTTTTTTTTTAATGTTTTTTTAATTTATTTTTGGGACAGAGAGAGACAGAGCATGAACGGGGGAGGGGCAGAGAGAGAGGGAGACACAGAATCGGAAACAGGCTCCAGGCTCCGAGCCATCGGCCCAGAGACTGACGCGGGGCTCGAACTCACGGACCGCGAGATCGTGACCTGGCTGAAGTCGGATGCTTAACCGACTGCGCCACCCAGGCGCCCCCCTCATAACTTCTTCTACACACCTTAGAACACTGTCTCTGGGAGAAGAGAAATTTCTATAAGAGTTTCCTGGGTGATTGTCGCTTCTGCTCTATAAACCAGAGAAAGTGATGCATCTCTAGCTTGGCTTAATCACTCTGCTATACCAGTTACAAGAGAGGACGTGCATGACATGCTTAACCAAATTGAGCAAACATAGGCCAATTTTAGGTTACCCCCTAAAGGTTACAGGGACAATCTCCAGAAAGATGTAAAGGATGGAGGCTGGAAGAATGTACTAAAAATGGAAGATTCTGATTCTCATGGCCAAAGATGGGAACTTTAATTCTCCTGAAGAGTCTGTGTTTGGATCACAAAAAAGCCAGAGGTTACTGGTAACAAATAGGAGAGATTAAAAATATCAAGTAGAAAACAAGTCAAGTAAGATATTATAGATAGCATAATGATAATAAATGGAAGGAAACTGCCAAAAATGATTTTAGATTTCCTACACACTTCAGATTCTATGATGGCATGAGTTTTTAATGTTTATTTATTTTTGAGAGACAGAGACACAGAGAGAGAGAGAAAGAGAGAGAGAGAGAGAGAGAGAGAGAGAGAGAGAGAGCACGAGTGGGGGAGGGGCAGAGAGAGAGGGATACACAGAATCCAAAGCAAGTTCCAGGCTCCAAGCTGTCAGCACAGAGCCTGACACGGGGGCTCAAAGTCACGAACTGTGAGATCATGACCTGAGCCGCTTAACCTACTGAGCCACCTAGGCACCCCTATGTTGCCATGATTTTTTAGCTGAAAGAACACATATTGAAGCAAGTGAGTCACCGTGTTGCATGCCTCGTCCCTGTCCTCATACAAATAATAATATAGAATAGAATAGAATAGATACATATATTATAATATATAATACAAGTAATATTATGTCAATAATACAAGTGAAATTCTGAGCTATAAAAACCCTCCGGTATCAGTCAGGCTATTTCTCTCTTCTACAAAAAGCTAAAAACGTAGCTGAATATCCTGTTTTTAAAATGGCTCAAAAAAAAAAATGAAATGGGTCAATGAGGTAACTCCAAATCCTGGGCCACCCTCAGTACACACATGCATTTTAGTTTTAATAAAATTTGGTTTTCACACTTAGTTGCAGAAATATCAACAAAGATTTTTTTAAACAAACATCTGAATTATACCTCAGACCTTCTGAATCAGAATTTTCCAGGATGAACCCTAATGATATAAATGTATAAATCTCCAGATGACTCTAAAAGCATAGCTGGGATGGAGAATTACTGATCTCACCTAACCCCATCCTGAGGTAATGCTGCACTGTGACGTGTTCCTGTCCTTGGTGAGAATAGAGCTCAACTCAACATCCCTGACATAATGTCTCTGATAATGCGCCATGAGTTCACTACTGCCCTCCCCACCCACAGTTTCTCCAGCTCTGGGGCTGTGAAGCTTTCATTGGAACGGTCTCTTTAATAATGCAGGGGCTGGGAACAGCGGATAGAGCACAGTAAGGCAGGATTGTCTCTAAGGTGGCTCAGAGGACCAATAATGGAGGGTTCTGAGGAGCAGTAAGATGGAGTATAAACTGAGAAATGTATAAGATGTTGCTCTCTTTGTGGACTGTATGTTGTAGTAACTTGTTTCTAATTTATCTTTTGAAATTTATCCTTTTAAATTGGGCTTGGATTGGATTAATTTGACAAACTTAGACAATAAGCCATATGAATTAATACTACTGTTTTACATTTAATAAGCAAGGGAAGACTCGGTATCTGCAGAGAGGATACCATCTCCCACCTGCAGGGCACCTGCTATAGGTGAATCATTGCATTCTACCTGAATTCAAATCCAGGGTATGGTAGGGGGAAAGGGGAAGAAACAATCTTTTTGTCTCCCATTCTCGAAAGCTCGCAAAGCAGGAAGCCAGTATGCCCAAGTAAGGAAAGCAGGTGGAAGGAGAACAGGGCACTGCAAGACCTAATCAGAGGAGCTAAAAAAGAAGCTCCATGTGTCTTCTTTGATAGAATGAAAGCTAGTAGTGGAAAGTCACTTCTGAATGGGAGCCTGGAGCTGTGGGTGAATACCTTCCATATTTTCCATAAAATGTTTGTCGCTGGGAGTTGAAGGGCCCCTGCCCTGCTCAGCCCAGCTTTCTCCCATGGTTTTGACTTCCAAGTCCATTCCCACAGTGCTCCCTGGGAAATCTCTCTTTCAATGCCAGTGGAAGGAAAGTGTGTTCCTTGAGGGTGGAGGAAACTGTGAACAAATGTGGGATGGGGTTGAGGAACTCAAGGCAAGTTCCTGGGTGATGGTGATGTGGTGCAGGGATGAGATTTGACAGAGGAAGGACAGAGTAATTGTACTGATCTGCCTCTAAGCCCTTAGGCCAGGAACCATGTGCAAGTGGGGCAGCCCAGGACTCTTGCTGTGGGTGTTTCAGGAATGCAGTCATCCATGCTGCAGGGGTCAAGGAGTATGGGCTGAGAGAGTTTCTCCTCTTCATTCCACCAACTGGGGGGTTATGCCTCTGGCACAAAGCTCCCACACATTTTCAAGCTATAGAAAATCTAGACTACCTTTCACCACTTCCTAGACCCCACCACCTCAGGTTTCTTCTCTATAGCTAGTGAAGAACAATGCTCTAAGGGTGCTACAATTGGAGGTAGTGTATGAGAGAGAAAGATGATATGAGAAGCTGAATTATTGAACACCTGTGAATCAGCAGGTACTTGAAACCTTCCCTGATCTGCACCCCGACTGTAGAAGCCACTTTACATAGGATGAAACCAAGGCTTGGTGAGGTCAATTACCCATGATTGCACAGGTAGTGTATAACAGCACTACAGTCCAAAGTCACACTTTTCATCTCTAAGATGCATAACCTTTCTATTTCCCACTGTGGCAGAGAATCTTGGGCAGGAAGGATATGGATGTCTTCTGTGTGAAGCTATGTCCTCCCCATGTGTCTGTGCTGAACCAAACCTCCAGGGCCCAAAGCTGTTACTTCAAAGCCCTGCATGATACCAGGAACTTTTATAATGGGAAACACTTTGCAGTGAAAAATTGCCATTTCCACAAAAGGTCTGAAAAGGTCTGGGCAGAGTTGTTTTAGTAAACAATAGCTTTATATCAAATTTTGAAGACAGTGAAAAGGCAAGGGAAAGAAGCGTAGGGAAGAGAATGAAATGGATAAAGGGATTTGCTGAAAATCTGAGGCTATTCCTGAAAACACCAAGTCTGTTGATAATTTCCCTTGAGTTGCCCTTTACCACTGGGGTTAATTTTTGTGTTACTTGGCTCTTGGGCTCCAGCTGCCATTAGAAACATACTGTGTATGACTTTTGTTAACCCGATTGTTGAGAACAGAGACTTCACACCAGGCTTCTGAATCTGCCTCAGCCATATCCAAACCTTTGAGAAATTTGATGTTACCCCTTCAGTCTGTCTTGGGAATGCTGTCAGTTGCACTAAGCATCTTCTAATGCAGAGAAAGAGGCTGTCTTGGGACCATCGTGCAGAGGAAGGTCACCCGCTGAGACACAGTTTCCTTGTGTGATGATAACAGCACAGCGACTACACAGCATGTGAGGTAGCTCAGTTTTATGCCCATCTTCTCATTTAATCACGACTCCAATACTCTTGCTAAGAGGGAGCAGGGTTAGAGCATTCCCAGAATTCATCCAAGGTAACCCAGCTGGGGGGAAGGGCAAACCCAAGCCTGCCCAGCTGCATACCCATCCCACTGCCCAGGCCACTGAAGGGAATCCCCATCCCAAAAGGTTATTGTGAGAGCTGAGAAAACAGGAGGTGGCATGTGCTGGCTAGACCAAGACCACCATGGTGGTCACTTCTCAAGAAGGAGGACAGGAGTTCTGGGCTAACTTGCTTTCCTTTCTCCAAACACAAACCTCTCCCTCTTTAATTGGTTTTTCAGCCGGAAAAGCCGGCTGATAGAGAAACTGATAGAGAAACCAGCTTCTGTGATGGGCTGGTCACTTGATCAGAAAGACCACAAGGGTTCTGTTTCTCCCCTCCCCCACCTCGGAACGTCTCAACTCTCCAAGTCCCATTAAATTTTAATTTAATTGTCACCACTTTGTGCTGGAATTGTGTTTTATGAGCACATTACCAGAAATTGAAGGCTCATATAACAGAGGCTTTTGAAATAAAAATAAAAGGATACTCAGATCCAATAGTATTGCCAAAATGGGAATAGAGGTCACTTGATAGCACTGTGCATGCTAATGAGATTCTGATGACTAGTGGTGTTTATCCAGGTCTTAATTTGCATCTCAAGGCTAAGATGGGGCCTGTGGGAAGGGTCCCAGCCATGTAGGAATGTTAGGGTGATTTTGGAAACCTAATTTGACAGACACAGCTGAGTATGTTTGACCTTTTTGAAGTTACCTGAGTGATTTCTAAATAGTCAAATAGAATTCTAGCATCTAAAGCTCTGGTCTGCCAATTTTGTACATCTGATTCCTACAAAAGGGGGAAAAATCATTGTTGGCTACTTGTATGAGCCAGTGGGGACTTTTTCCATCTGAGTATTCTTATGAGAAGTGGCTACCTTACATATTGGCATAATTTTATAGACTCTTTCATAAATACCTACTGAGAGCAAAGCTAAGATACAAAGATGCTGAAAGATTATTGAGATGCCTCAAGAGATATAAACTCCAAAAAGGGTGAAAGACCAGAGTCCAAACAATGCACAGGAGGAAAGGAGGGAGAGATATGCAGAAAGAGGACTGCGCATGGATGGTGTATGAAAGAAATGGGACCAGAGCTGGGACAAAGGCAATTAGGAGATACTGTGGACAGAAGGGCTCCATATTTACTACAGTTGGCCTACAAATCCAAGCTCCCCCACTAATTAGTTAAGTGGCCTCAGCTGGTAATGATAGAGGGTTCTGTCATCTAGTGTCAGCAACTTAGCTTGGTGCTTGTTTCGCTCTGTGTACATATAACTCTGGGTGTTCCTAAGACTGTTTATCCACATTTTGTTATGCTTCTCTGTCCCTATGTGACCAGGTTGTCACTCATTTCTGTGCATGGACCTGTTCTCTAAGAGCTGCCTTGACTGGTGGCCATAGTGGAGATGTGGTAGTGCCTCCATACTTGTTCTGCTCTGTGTGAATCACTGTGATACTCTGTGCAGTTGTGCTTGTAGATATTACTGGGTATGGCACTTATTTGTGTGATGAGTCAGTGGTACTTGATGTTGATATGTCTTGATTTGGAAGGTGCTAGAGAGGAAGAAACACTTTGGCAAGGGAAGCATATAGCTCTGTGATGCCAGGGTTTTGGGCCTAGAATTGATAACAGGTCTTAACCAGATTTCTGACATGTTGTATCTTTTGGACTCTGCAGGCATGGGGACACTGGTGACAATAGGGCTGAGCTCTGTAAGACTAATCCCACTGCCATGGCGTCTCTGCCCAGCAATGACAGTCTCCCTGATGCAGGCCCAAGGAATTTATTTTCATCACTCATACTACTGTGCCCAGAAATAAGAGTCCAACCAAAGTCCTGGGGAGGAAGGGATCTGAGGGTAGAAGGTCCTTCTCATAGTCAGTCCAGGACTATTTCTGCTTCTGTTATGGTGGAGGAGGAAAGAGATACATTGGGAAGTATGCTGTGGATGAGATGCCAGAGCAAAGAATGAGCCAAGTTTGTACGATTGCCAAGAGGACTGCCTGCAGCTGGGGAGAAACACATCTATTTGTTCCAAATCCCTTGTACATGGAGAAGAATTAAAAGTCTCAGGGGCAAACCATGGGAGAGTCCTCCTCTTTCTTATAATTCAGTATTAATAACTGAATGTGGGGGACACTCAGTATGATGAGCTCTCATTACTCTGCATGAGTTTCCCCATGGATAACCTATAGCTAATGGGATAAAGTCCTTGGAACGCTCTTAGGTGCGAGTGAAAGACAGGTGTTGGCAGAAGTGAGGGGCAGGGATGCCTAAGCCACCAGGCTCATCCTCTCTGAGCATATGTATAGGTATAGACAGAGCAGGAGATGCTCCCCTGCCTCTTCTGTCATTCTCATCATCTTCACATGCTAAGTCAAGCCTTGGGGATTCTGCAAGAGTCCATAATGTTGCATGCTTCCAGAAGCTGGGGTCCTGCAAGGTTTCACCCCCACCTGGCACCCACAGTGTCAAGGTTGCTGTCCACTGCTGCCAGAGCAGCAACAGGGCTGATGGCATAGTGAAGCAGAGTGCAGCTGTCTTAGTAGGGGACAGGAAAAGGAGGAGGAAGAGGAGTAAGGGGAGGGCCAGGAGAAGGAGAGGAGAAGGAGCTGCTGACTGCTGCAAGATCCTGGCCACCCACCAGCTGGGAGGAAAACAGGCTGGCTGATTGAGACTGAGCTTCCCAAACCACCTGCTGAGGTGGCTGGGGACCTCATTAGCTGGTGTGGAAGGAAGGAACACTGACTTCTTCGAACCAAAGTTTCCCAGGCTGCCTGCAGGGAGGGAACACAAGCTCCCTCAGCTTGTGGGAGAGTATTGGGAATTCATTTTGCCCAGATGGTCCTATAGGTCCTCCAAAGCTTGCTGAAGTAGTCTGCATAGGGGATGGGGAGGGGGCAGGATTGATTACCAGCAGCTGGTGCTCAGGACTTGCTAACAGCTAATCCACAACTACACAAACTGAGGATGAGGCCAAGTAGAATTGGAGAATGGATAGGATAGACCTGGTTTACCTAAATCCCAGCAAGGCCTGGTGCCTCAAAAGTGGTGAGGCAATTCAATACAGGGGAAATGTGACATGTTGCCACTAGATAAACAGATGGAGACTCTCAGAAAAGGATAATGTTACTTAATTCACAGGATTTGGGTTTTCACCAGATTGTGAATTTCTTAAACTCAAGAGCCCTTTGGGAAGCCTCCATCAAGAAGATGTTGAGGGTGTAAAAGAACCAAAAGCATTTATTTGGCATTTAGGAATTGCAATTCAGGAGGCACAGAGTTAACCAAAGTTGAAACTGTGCTCCAAATTACAAACCCAGAGTACAGGCTTATAAAGGCAAAAACCATAGGTTACCTAATTTGTTTTCCAAGAATTATGGTTGGCACTGACAGAGTTAAACTATCTAATACATGATTAGCTATTTATATAACAGATATTACATTATCTCTATTTCATTTCAAAGTAGAAGGATGTGTTCTAGGAGGTAGTCCAGTTGCTATTAACAAGTCATAATTGACAACAGTCTAAAGTTCCTTGTACTCCAATAATTGAAAAGGGAATCAGTGCGTAGACACTGCCTTCTCAGTATCCTCCTGACCCTATTTTGAATGACCATCTTAGCAATACTTCCTTCACTTTAGAATCTCCTGTCACAGAAGGTTAGAGATTGTACAAACTATCCCCTTTATAGTATAGCTGAAGGTTTGAAAACTCAGAAGTTAACGTAGTTTAACGAGCAAATTAATATTCTTAAAAGCTTTGGAAGTAAAATCCAGGGTTCTATAGCTTTGTATCCAGTTTCTGATGTTCTTGTTCTTTTGAGATTCCATTGTGCCTCTTTACAAAATGCTGGGCTTTTGCAGATGTTTATAATGTATGTTCACTAGTTAATGGATAAATAAGATTTTTTAATCAAATACTGATGTCCCAGTGACTCTCTCTTTAAGAGACACTTAACATTTGCGTATAGTTTCCATGTATAGTCAGAGGGTACCTGGTCTGAGAGAAATAGAGTCAAGTCCCAGTCTCTATTATAGGATTGCCTGAAAGTCATTGACTTGGAAATATTCAGTTGCATCTGTCATCACCTACAGCAGCCTGGGTGTTCACCAAAAACTACACTTTCTCTTCTAGGAAACTTCCAATCCCTTTCTAAGGATGCCCCCTTTTTCTTTCTTTCTTTCTTTCTTTCTTTCTTTCTTTCTTTCTTTCTTTCCTTCTTTCTTTTCTTTCTTTCTTTCTTTCTTTCTTTCTTTCTTTCTTTCTTTCTTTCTTTCTTTCTTTCTTTCTTTCTTTCTTTCTTTCTTTCTTTCTTTCTTTCTTCTTCATCCCTACTGGCAGACTTTGCCTTGCCTGGAAACACAGCTCCACCAAGGGTGAATTTCTGTCCTTGTCTAAGTGCTTCAGGGTCTGTGGTATTAAGAGAGTGAGCAGGTTATATAACTTCAGTAAGGTTGCCCAGCTAGCAACAGGCAAAGTAGGATTCCATCTAAGCAGTCTGACTCCAGGGTCTCTGTTCCTAGTTAGATTAAATATAGCAAACAAGATGAAGGGCATGGATGATAATTCTCCAGTGATAAGAGAAACACAAACTGTCAACAATTTATTTTTTCTGTTTATGGATATTTTATTTATAATATGAAATTTATTGTCAAATTGGTTTCGATACAACATTCAGTGTTCATGCCAACAGGTGCTCTCCTCAATACCCATCACCCACGTTCCCCTCCATCCAACCCCCCATCAACCCTAAGTTTGTTCTCAGTTTTAGAGTCTCTTATGTATTGGATCCCACCGTCTCTAACTTTTTTTTTCCCTCCACTCCTCCATGGTCTTCTCTTAAGTATCTCAGGATACACATAAGAGTGAAAACATATGGTATTTGTCTTTCTCTGTATGACTTATTTCACTTAGTGTAACAGTCTCCAATGCCATCCATGTTGCTACAAAAGGCCATATTTAATTCTTTCTCATTGCCAAGTAGTATTCCATTGTGTATATAAACCACAGCTTCTTCATCCATTCATTAGTTGATGGACATTTAGGCTCTCTCCATACTTTGGCTATTGTTGAAAGTGCTGCTATAAACAGTGGGGTACAAGTGCCCCTATGCATCAACACTCCTGAATCCTTTGGGTAATTCCTAGCAGTGATATTGCTGGGTCATTGGGTAGATCTATTTTTAATTTTTTGAGGAACCTCCACACTGTTTCCCAGAATGGGTGCACCAGTTGGCATTCCCACCAACAGTACAAGAGGGTTCCCGTTTCTCCACATCCTCTCCAGCATCTATAGTCTCCTGATTTGTTCATTTTAGCCACTCTGACTGGCGTGAGGTGATATCTGAGTGCGGTTTTGATTTGTATTTTCCTGATGAGGAGTGACGTTGAGCATTTTTCATGTGCCTGTTGGCCATCTGGATGTCTTCTTTAGAGAAGTGTCTATTCATGTTTTCTGCCCATTTCTTCACTGGATTATTTGCTTTTTGGGTGTGGAGTTTGGTGAGCTCTTTATAGATTTTGGATACTAGCCCTTTGTCTGATATTTCATTTGCAAATATGTTTTCCCATTCCTTTGGTTGCCTTTTAGTTTTGTTGGTTGTTTCCTTTGCTGTGCGGAAGCTTTTTATCTTCATAAGGTCCCAATAGTTCATTTTTGCTTTTACTTCCCTTGCCTTTGGAGATGTGTCAGGTAAGAAATTGCTGCGGCTGAGGTCAGAGACGTTTTTTCCTGCTTTCTCTTCAAAGGCTTTCATGGTTTCCTGTCTCACATTGAGGTCCTTTATCCATTTTCGGTTTATTTTTTGAGTGGTGTAAGAAAGTGGTCTAGTTTCATCCTTCTGCATGTTGCTGACCAGTTCTCCCAGCGCCATTTGTTAAAGAGACTGTCTTTTTTCCATTGGATATTCTTTCCTGCTTTGTCAAAGATTAGTTGGCCACACTTTTGTGGGTCCAATTCTGGAGTCTCTATTCTATTTCATTGGTCTATGTGTCTGTTTTTGTGCCAATACCATACTGTCTTGATGATTTCAGCTTTGTAGTAGAGACTAAAGTCTGGGATTGTGATGCCTCCTGCTTTGGTCTTCTTCTTCAATATTACTTTGGCTATTCGGGGTCTTTTGTGCTTCCATGCAAATTTTAGGATTGCTTGCTCTAGCTTGATAAGAATGCTGGTGCAATTTTTATTGGGATTGCATTGAATGTGTAGATAGCTTTGGGTAGTATTGAAATTTTAACAATATTTATTCTTCCAATCCATGAGCATGGAATATGTTTCCATTTCCTTATATCTTCTTAAATTTCCTTTATAAGCTTTCTATAGTTTTCAGCATACAGATCTTTTACATCTTTGGTTAGATTTATTCCTAGGTATTTTATGATTGTTGGTGCAATTGTGAATGGGATAAGGTTCTTTATTTGTCCTTCTGTTGCTTCATGATTAGTGTATAAAAATGCAACTGATTTCTGTCCATTAATTTTGTATACTGCGACTTTGCTGAATTCATGTATCAGTTGTAGTAGACTTTTGGTGGAGTCTATTGGGTTTTCCATGTGTAATATCATGTCATCTGAAAAAAGTGAAAGCTTGACTTCATCTTTGCCAATTTTGATGCCTTTGATTTCCTTTTGTTGTCTGATTGCTGATACGAGAACTTCCAACACCGTGTTAAACAACAGCAGTGAGAGTGGATATCCTTTCGTATTCTTGATCTCAGGGGGAAAGCTCTCAGTGTATCCCCATTGAGATTGATATTAGCTGTGGGCTTTTCATAAATGGCTTTTATGATGTTTAAGTGTGTTCTTTCTGTCCAGACTTTCTCGAGGGTTTCTATTAAGAAAGGATGCTGAATTTTGACAAGTGCTTTCTCTGCATCGATTGACAAGATCATATGGTTCTTATCTTTTCTTTCATTAATGTGATGTATCACATTGATGGATTTGCGAATGTTGAACCAGACCTGAAGCCCAGGAATGGATCCCCCTTGATCATGGTGAATAATTCTTTTTATATGGTGTTGAATTAGATTTGCTAGTATCTTGTTGAGAATTTTTGCATCCATATTCATTACAGATATTGACCTGTAGTTCTCTTTTTTTTACTGGATCTCTGTCTGGTTTAGGAATCAAAGTAATCCTGGCTTCAGAGAATGAGTCTAGAAGTTTTCCTTCCATTTCTATTTTTTGGAACAACTTGAGAAGGATAGGTATTATCTCTGCTTTTAATGTCTGCTAGAATTCCCCTGGGAAGCCATCTGGTCCTGGACTCTTATTTGTTGGGAGATTTTTGATAACTGATTCAATTTTTTTGCTGGTTATGGGTCTCTTCAAGTTTTCTATTTCTTCCTGTTTGAATTTTGGAAGCGTGTAGGTGTTTAGGAATTTGTCCATTTCTCCCAGGTTGTCCAGTTTGTTGGCATATAATTTTTCATAGTATTCCCTGATAATTCCTTGTATTTCTGAGGCATTGGTTGTAATAATTCCATTTTCATTCATGATTGTATCTATTTTGGTCATCTCCATTTTCTCTGTGAGACAAGAACCTCTGGCCAGGGCTAGAGGTTTATCAATTTTGTTTATTTTTTCAAAAAAAAACAACTCTTGGTTTCACTGATCTGCTCTACAGATTTTTTAGATTCTATATTGTTTTTTTTGTTCTGCTCTGATCTTTATGATTTCTTTTGTTATGCTGGGTTTGGGGTGTCTTTGTTGTTCTGCATCCATTTCCTTCAGGTGTTCTGTTAGGTTTTGTATTCGGGATTTTTCTTGTTCTTTGAGATAGGCCTGGATTGCAATGTATTTTCTTCTCAGGACTGCCTTTGCTGCATCCCAAAGCTTTTGGATTGTTGTATTTTCATCTTCATTGTTTCCATTTTTTTTTAAATTTTGTCTTTAATTGCCTGGTTGATCCATTCATTCTTTAGTAGGGTGTTCTTTAACCTCCATGCTTTTGGAGGTTTTCCAGACTTTTTCCTGTGGTTGATTTCAAATTTCATAGCATTGTGGTCTGAAAGTGTGTATGGTATGATCTCAATTCTTTTATACTTCTAAAGGGCTATTTTGTCACCCACTATGTGATCTATCTTGGAGAATGGTCCATGTGTACTCTAGAATAAAGTATATTCTGTTGGTTTGGGATGCAGAGTTGCAAATATATCTGTAAAGTCCATCTGATCCAATGTATCATTGAGGGCCCTTGTTTCTTTATTAATCCTGTGTCTCAATGATATATCCTTTGTTGTAAGTGGAGTATTAAAGTCCCCTGCAATTACCACATTCTTATCAATAAGGTTGGTTATGCTTGTGATTAATTTTTTGATATATTTGGGTGCCTTCATGTTCAGCGCATAGACATTTATAATTGTTAGCTCTTCCTGTTGGATAGACCCTGTAATTGTTATATAATGTCCTTCTTCATCTCTCATAACAGCATTTAATATAAAGTCTAGTTTGTCTGATATAATATGGCTACTCCAGCTTTCTTTCGACTTCCAGTAGCATTATAGGGAGTTCTCTCATCCCTTCACTCATTTCTAAAATGAGTGTCTTGTAGAAAGCAATTAGATGGGTCTTTTTTTTTTTTAATCCATTATGATACCCTATGTCTTTTGGTTGGAGCATTTATTCCATTTACATTCAGTGTTATTATAGAAAGATATGGGTTTAGAGTCATTGTGATGTCTGTAGGTTTCATTCTTGTGATGTCTCTGGTACTTTGTGGTCCTTGCAACATTTCACTCACAGAATCCTCCTTAGGATATCTTGTAGGGCTGATTTAGTGGTGATGAATTCTTTCAGTTTTTGTTTGTTTGGGAAGACCTTTATCTCTCCTTCTATTCTGAATGACAGACTCACTGGATAAAGGATTCTTGGCTGCATATTTTTTTCTGTTCATCACATTGAAGATTTCCTGCCATTCCTTTCTGGCCTGCCAAGTTTCAGTAGATAGGTCTGCCGCTAGTCTTATGGGTCTCCCTTTTTATGTTAGAGTGTGTTTATCCCTAGCTGCTTTCAGAATATTCTCTTTATCCTTGTATTTTCCGTCTTCACTATGATATGTTGTGCAGAAGATCGATTCAAGTTATGTCTGAAGGGAGTTCTCTGTTCCTTTTGGATTTCAATGTCTTTTTCCTTCCCCAGAGCAGGGAAGTTCTCAGCTATGATTGTTCACATACACCTTCAGCCCCTTTCTCTCTCTCCTCTTCTTCTTCTGGAATTCCTATTCTATGGATACTGTTGCAGTTGATTGCATCACTTAGTTCTCTAATTCTCCCCTCATACTCCTTGATTTTTTTTCTTTTTCTCTGCTTTCTCTTTTTCCATAATTTTATCTTCTAATTCACCTATTCTCTCCTTTGCCTCTTCAATCTGAGCTGTTGTCGCCTCCATTTTATTTTGCACCTCATTTATAGCACTTTTTAGCTCCTCTTGACTATTTCTTAATCCCTTGACCTCTGTAGCAATAGATTTTCTGATGTCCTCTATACTTTTTTTCACCACAGGGATTAATTTTGTGACTATAATTTTAAATTCTTGTTCCATTATATTGCTTATATAGTTTTTGATCAATTTGTTAGCTGACGCTACTTCCTGGAGTTCCTTTTGAGAAGAACTCTTCCGTTTTGTCATTTTGGATAGTCCCTGGGTGGCACCCAACTGCAGGGTACTTCCCCTCTGCTGTCCGGAGTAACTTGTGTTTGTGGGTGTGCCACAGTCAGACCTGATGTCTGTCCCCAGCCCACTGCTGGGGCCATTAGTCAGACTGGTGTGTACCTTATCTTCCCCTCTCCCCGGGGCAGTACTCACTGTGGAGTGGTGTGGCCCCTGTCTGGGCTACTTGCACACTGCCAGGCTTGTGGTGCTTCATTAATGGGTTCTGGCATATTAGCCAGGGTGGATCTGCAAGGTGCACAGTGTAGGGAGGGGCAGGCTTAGCTCTCTTTGCTGTAGGTGGTCCCCTGCGGGAGGGGTCCTGCAGCACAGGGATGGAAGCAGACCTATTGGAGGGATAGATCCACAGAAGCACAGCATTGGGTGTTTGCATGGTGCTAGCAAGTTCAGTGATGGGAACTGGTTCCCTTTGGGATTTCGGCTGGGTGATGGGAGAGGGAGATGGCACTGGCCCGTGCCTTTGTTCCCTGAAGAGCTGAGCTCTGTCATCCAGGGCTCAACACCTCTCCCTCCCAGTGTCCTCTTGTCGTCCCACTCTCTGAGCAGAGATGTTTACTTATTACATTCCAGATGGTAAGTCCCGCTGGCTGTCAGAACTCAAGCAGTCCGGCCCCTCCACTTTTGCAAGGCAGACTTGGGGATTCCGCCTTTCTGGGAGGGCTGTTCCTCCATCAACCCAGCTCTCTCCCACCAGTCTGTGTAGTGCACACTGCCTCTCTACCCTTCCTACCCTCTTTCATGGGCCTCTTGTCTACACTTGGCTCCATATAGTCTGTTCTGCCAGTCTTCTGGTGGTTTTCTGGGTTATTTAGGCAGATATTTGTGGAATCTAGGTGATCAACATGATGAGGTGAGGCCAGTGTCCTCCTATGCTGCCATCTTCTGCTCCACTCTGTTTATGGATATTTAGAGGCCACTCACATGTATCTGCATTACAGTACCAGAAAACATTGCTTACAATAGATAACAATCAACTGTGAAAATAACGATCTCACTTCTTTAAACAACTTCATTGAAATATAATTCACATACCATAAAATTCACGTATTTAAAATATACAATTCATTTTTTGGTATATTCACAGATATATATAACCATACAGTCCTAAACAGCCATTAATCTCCTCTGTTTCTATAGATGTCCCCAAACCAGACATTTCATAGGAACAGAATCATAATATGTGGTTTTTGGTGACTGCTTTATTTGTACTCAGTATAATACTTTCAATGTTCAACCACATTGTAGTCTGTAACAGCATTTCATTTCTTGTGCCAAAATAACATTTCATGGAAGTAATATATCATAGTTCAGTTGATGAAACATTTGAGTTGTACCCACCCTTTAGCTATTATGAGAATGCTGCTATAAACATATGTGTATGAGTTTTGTGTAGATGCATATTTTCATTTCTCATGGGTATATACCTAGGAGTGGAATCTCTGGGTTATAATCTATGTTTAATCAATTGAGGAACCACAAGACTGTTTTCCAAAACAGATGTTCTATGTTACATTCCCACTAACAGTGTATGAAGGATCTGTTAACTTTAAAAATAAAATTGCCAGTTATTTTACCAGCCAAAAATGGGTGTACTTGGGAACAACAAAGAATTGCAATTCAGGACATGCATGCTATCACAGAACCATAGGCAAGCCCACAGAACAAAGGAGAGGGATGTTCTTTCATAGAAGAAAAAGGGAATTTAGGATGGGCTGTTATGAACAAAGTAAACATTGAAGTAAAAGCAGTTCAAAGTATAGAAGCTTCTCATTGGGTGAGTTGTGACAGTCTCTGGCAGGGCTGTTGCTGAGGGCATAGTAAATTATTAAATTCTTCTTGCTGCTGGCATAGTAAATTAGTATCCACATCTATCTCTTCCTGTTAGGTCTTCAACTGACCTGGAGTAGCAGGGCTTAAGAATTCCTTCTGTGTGTCTCCAGACTAAGTGTAAATGAGAATTCCTTTTATTAATTTTCATGGATCCAATTTCTGAATATCCTCCCCAGAATTTATTATTATCTCAGCTTTTTATTCTAGCCATACTCTGGGTATAAATTTATATCAAATTATGGTTTTAATTAGTATTTTCCTGATGACTACTGATATTGAGCACTTTGTCAGATGCCTATTGTGCATTTGTACATATTCTTTGGAGAAATGTTTATTCAGATACTTTGCTCATTTTAAATTAAGTTATTGTCTTATTATTAGGATGTAAGTGTTCATTCATTTTAGATGCAAGTCTCATGTTTCATATATGATTTGCAAATATTTTCTTCCATTTTCTGGGTTGTCTTGTCAGTTTCTTGATGGTACCCTTTAAAAATCACAGATTTTAATCTTGATGAAGTTTAATTTGTCTATTTTGTTGTTGCTGCTGACAGTTTTGATGTCATATGTAAGAATACTTCGAGAAATCCAAGGTTGTGAATCTCTACCGTCATGTTTTCTTCTAAGATTTTGGTCATTTTAGTTCTTGTACTTATGTCTTTGGTCCATTTTGAGTTAATTTTTGTATATAGAGTGTGGTAAGGATCCAACTTCATTTTTCTGCATGTGGCTTTCCAGTTTTTCCAGTACTATTTGTTTAAAAAACAATTCGTTCCCTGTTAGAGGGCCTTAGAGCCCTTGTCAAAACTCACTTGAGCATAGAGTTTGTAGATTTATTTCTAGACTCTCATTTATATTATGCTGGTCTATATGTCTATTATTGTGTCAGTACCCCACTCTCTTGATTACTGTTGTTTTGTAGTAAGATTTGAAATTAGACTCCTTATATTTTGTTTTTCTTTTTCAAGATTGTTTTGTCAATTCTAGCATCTTTACAATTCAATATGAATTATAGAATCAGATTGTCAATTTGTATAAAGAAGTTAGCTGAGTTTCTGATGGAAGTTGTATTCATTATGTACCTATATTTGGGAAGTATTGCCATCTTAACAATATTAAGTCTTGTGGTCTATGAGCATGGAATGATTTTACAATTTTTTAGACTTTTTACACTTCTTTCAACAATGTTTTGTAATTTTCAGAAAATAAGTTTTCCCCTTCATTTCATTTGTTACATTTATTTTAATAATTTATTCTATATGATGACATTATAACTGGATATTTTCCAAATTTATTTTTGGATTTGAACAATTGCAATTTGAAATTGTGTAGAAATACAATTGATTTTTATTTTTTATTTATTTTTTTAATATATGAAATTTATTGTCAAATTGGTTTCCATACAACACCCAGTGCTCACCCCAAAAGGTGGCCTCCTCAATACCCATCCCCCACCCTCCCTTCCCTCCCACCCCCCATCAACCCTCAGTTTGTTCTCAGTTTTTAACAGTCTCTTATGCTTTGGCTCTCTCCCACTCTAACCTCTTTTTTTTTTTTTCCTTCCCCTCCCCCATGGGTTTCTGTTAAGTTTCTCAGGATCCACATAAGAGTGAAACCATATGGTATCTTTCTCTGTATGGCTTATTTCACTTAGCATCACACTCTCCAGTTCCATCCACATTGATACAAAAGGTCATATTTTATTCTTTCTCATTGTCACATAGTATTCCGTTGTGTATATACAATTGATTTTTAAAATTTATTTTGTTTCCTACATCGTTAATATAATTACTTATTAATTTTAATAGCTGTTTTAATGGATTCCTGAAGATTCTCAATACATATATTATAGAGTATTATATCCCTTGTTGTTCTTTTTCTTGCCTAATAGTCCTAGCTAGGACATCCAGTACAATGTTGGATAGAGCTGTCAAAAGTGAGCATACTTACATTGTTCCTGATTTCAAGAGGAAAGTAGCCAACACCTCAGTGTTAAATATTATGAATATTATGTTGAGTATGTTTTCCATAAAGATATTTTTTTCAGATTAAAGAACTTCCTTTTTTTGGTAAGAACTTTCCTTCTATTCCTAGCTTATTGAGTATTATTATTAAAGGGTGTTAGATTTTATCAAATTATTTTTATCATATTGATATGATATATTAATTGATTTTTCAATATTGCACCAACCTTGCATCCCTATGACAAATTCTTTTGGTCATGTATAATTGTTAATATAAGTTGTTGAATTCAGTTTTCTAGTACTTTGTTGAGGTAAATGTGTCCATATACAGAAGAAGTATTGCTCTACAGAAAAGTGTCTATTCATGTCTTCTGCCCATTTCTTCACTGGATTATTTGTTTTACGGGTGTGGAGTTTGGTGAGTTATTTATAGATTTTGGATACTAACCCTTTGTCTGATATGTCACTTGCAAGTATCTTTTCCCATTCCATCGGTTGCCTTTTAGTTTCATTGATTGTTTCCTTTGCTGTGCAGAAGCTTTTTATCTTCATGAGATCCCAATAGTTCATTTTTGCTTTCAATCCCCTTGCCTTTGGAGATGTGTCAAGTAAGAAATTGCTGTGCTGAGGTCAGAGAGGTCTTTTCCTGCTTTCTCCTCTAGGGTTTTCATGGTTTCCTGTCTCACATTCAGGTCCTTCATCCATTTTGAGTTTATTTTTGTAAATGGTGTGAGTAAGTGGTCTAGTTTCATCCTTCTGCATGTTGCTGACCAGTTCTCCCAGCACCATTTGTGAAAGAGACTGTCTTTTTTCCATTGGATATTCTTTCCTGCTTTGTCAAAGATTAGTTGGCCATACTTTTGTGGGTTCAATTCTGGAGTCTCTATTCTATTCCATTAGTCTGTGTGAGAAGGAGGCAGGCGAACCATAAGAGACTCTTAAAAACTGAGAATAAACTGAGTGTTGATGGAGGGTGGGAGGGAGGGGAAAGTGGGAGGTGGGCATTGAGGAGGGAACATGCTGGGATGAGCACTGGGTGTTGTATGGAATGCAATTTGACAATAAATTTCATATTTAAAATAAAGGAAAGCAATGAGTCAGTTAAGGAAGCAACAAATGGGTTCAGTGGGCAGGTTATCACAACTTATTCTGAGAACATTTAGATCACTTTCAAAGTTTATCAATGAAAAAAATTGTTCTTTATGTACTTTATGAAATGCAAGAAAATATAGTGATGCTGCATTCCATAGAGTCATTTCTGTTCAATACTCTGTTTCATCTGTCCATTAAAGACTTTAGGATTAATTAAAAAAAAAGAAGTATTGCTTTATAGCTTTCTTTTTTCATGATGGCTTTTGTCTGATTTTGGTATCTAATAAATACTGGCTTCATAGAACAAGTTGAGAAGTATTTTCTTCTTTTCTGTTTTTTTGGGAGAATTTGTGAAGAATTGGTATTAATTCTTCTTTAAATGTTAGCAAATTCAACTGTGAAATCATCTGGTCCTGGGATTTTATTTATGAGTAGTGTTTTGATTATTATTTTAATCTTTTCAATTATTTTAGGTCTGTTCAGACTATCTCTTTTGAGGGATAAGTTTTGGCAGTTTGTGTCATTCTAGGCTTTTTCCAATTTTGTCTAAATTACTTAATTTGTAGACATATAATTCATAGTATTCCTTTGTATTTCTTTCTATTTCTGTAATCAGTAGTAATGTTCCCTCCGTAATTTCTCATTCTAGTAATTTTAGTCTCCTCTCTTTTTGTCTTAATTAATTTAGCTACGTTCTTTCTGCTTACTTTAGGTTTATTTTCCTCCTTTTTTCCAGTGTCTTATGATGGAAGATGAAGATATTGTTTCACATCTTTATTGTTTCTTAATATACACATTTATATGCATATGTTTCTTTCCCAGCACTGCTTTAGCTTCATCCCAGAGGTTTTTGTATATTGTATATTCACTTTATTTTGAAATGTTTTATGGTTTCCCATTTGATTTATTTTTATGTGTTTTTTTTAATTTCTACATATTTGTAAACTTCTTAAAGTCTTCCTACTGTTAATTTCCAGTTGCATTCCATCGTAATCAGGTAATCATTGTACATTTCTAATGGATTGAACCTTTTATTGTGATTAAGTGTTCTTCATTAGCTCTGGCGACTTTTTTTGTTGTTATTTTAAAGTCTATTTGTCTGATATCATTTTTACCACTCCAGCTTTATTGTGGTTATGATTTGCATGTTTTTTTTCCATCCTTTTACTTTCAATTTATTTGTATATTTTAATTTGTTTATGTTTAGTTATTTATTTTGAGAGAGAAAGAGAGAGAGAGAAGAATGAGCGCACAAGGTGGGGAAGGGCAGAAAAAAGGAGCACAGAATCCCAAACAGGCTCCACACCATCTGTGCAGAACCAATGTGGGACTCAGACTCATGAACCACGATATGACCTGAGCCAAGATCAAGATTCAGACGCTTAACCAAATGAGCCACCCAGGCACCCCCATATATTTTAATTTTTAAAGTATGTCTTCTATAAACATTATGTAGTTGGATCATGGGTGTTTTGTTTTGTTTTTAATCCAGTTTGGATTATCAAATATAATTATCAAAATTATATATAATTTTGATATAATTATCAAATATATATCAAATATAATTATCAAAATAATATCTTTTGATTATATTATTCAATCCATTCACTTTTTATGTTTTTGTTGATATAGTTGAATTTTTGTCTAGTGTTTTACTTTTTGTTTTCTATATATATCTTATGCCATTCTCATTGTTCCATTACTTTTTTACTGCTTTCTTTTACATTAAAATATTTTTCTAATGTGTGTGTGTGTGTGTGTGTGAGAGAGAGAGAGAGAGAGAAGGAGAAAGAGAAAGATGGAGAGAGAGACAGAGAAGCAGAGAGACAGACAGAGACAGAGAGAGTGTATGTGGGTATGTTTGCTCTGGGTTTACCACATATCTTTAAGTGAAACTGTTTCTGATTCATACTTGCATAATCTCAGTGATATATAGAAACATTACTTTCATGTAGCTCTATTCCCTTTCCCCCTTTTTGTAGTATTGTTGCTGTACATATTACAACTATTAATGTTACAATCCAACAATCCATTAAGGAGTGCATTTGGCATGATTAACACCAGGTGATATATGGAATCATTGAGTCACTATATTGTACACCTGAAACAAATATAACATTGTATATTAGCTAACTGGAATTAAAAACTTTTCAAAAATGCATTATTTTATTTTATTGTATTTTTGTAATAGGTTAATTCCTGTTGTATTATTTTATTTTATTTTTTATTTATTTTTTTATTTTATTTATTTTTTAATATATGAAATTTACTGTCAAATTGGTTTCCACACAACACCCAGTGCTCATCCCAAAAGGTGCCCTCCTCAATACCCATCACCCACCCTGCCCTCCCTCCCACCCCCCATCAACCCTCAGTTTGTTCTCAGTTTTTAACAGTCTCTTATGCTTTGGCTCTCTCCCACTCTAACCTCGACAGATACCATATGGTTTCACTCTTATGTGGATCCTGAGAAACGTAACAGAAACCCATGGGGGAGGGGAAGGAAAAAAATGCATTATTTTAAATATTACTATACCATATCCTTAGTCCAATACATTTCCCTTCCACCTACCTCCGTATAACACATATTTCTATATATTCTAAATGCAATGGTACATTATATACATTATTGTTTTATACAATTGATTTTTTAAATTATCTAAGAGAATTAATGAGAAAGATATGTATTTCTACCTTCGTTTAATCACAGCTTGTCAGATGTGATGTTTGAAATTGTACACGTGATTCAAGGGCAGAAGGTTGGTCACCCTCACACAAGTCTTGAGTACCACACATTTTAATCACTATCTTATTTGGCTCCAGTGCATGCATTTGTTATGGGAATTATTACATAGTATCTTTGTCAGTCAAGTCTGGTAAGAGAGATCCAAACTCAAATGTTGTAATTCAAATGGCTTTAGCAAAGGAAATACTTCTAAAATGTGGAAAATGTGTAAAGGAACAATGGGGTCGTGCAGTGCTCTGTAAGTAGTTTTACAGCCTCCAGAGATAAAAAGGTAAGTGTACAGAAGTTATTTTAGTACCTCAAATGACTCCATTGGTTCTACTTATTTCATTGATTGCTTTAAGCCATTCTCCAGGACTGGAGAATAGAGAAGACAGAACCAGGAGACCACAGACTTTATCCTATCCCAACTATTGATCTTCAGCATTACCTAAAAAGGACTGTTCCATCTCTGTGCCCTGACAAATTCAAGTTATCTTGAAAAGCTCTAGAGAGGGCAGGGTTGGTATGGTTTGCCCAAAGGCCATTGTACAGGTCATGAATCAGGTATTCTGTCTTGGGAGATCACTTTCTGAGGAAAGCTATAGACCCTTGAGCCATAAATTTCACATTTTTACTTAAGAACCATTTTATACATTTTTAAAGGTGGTTTAGAAAAGTCATGTCCATAGACTGTAAACTACACTCACTCCCCTTCCCAATACACACACACACACACACACACACCTTCCTGTGGGAGTTCAGAAAAAAAAAGAAAAGAAATTGGTTTCTCTGAGAGGGGTAGCCATTTGGACTAGGCTTGGAGATGGATTTTGAATGGGCAAAGCACAGGCAAGGGGCTGAGAGATGAGAAGTAGCCTAACCATGCCACAAAAATGATAGTGGAAGGGGCCATTATTCATAATTACATTCAGATACCAGTCTGGACTGTAAAGATCAAAAACAGATCCATATTTATATTGCACAGACACAGCTTTGAGTGTTGGAGTTTGCTTTTTGGTACAATGTGAGAAAGAACAGCATACTCTTATTGAGAAATATCTTTGATGTCCACTGAAAGAAAGGTTATATTTCTCTCAGGAAATAAAACTTTAGGTATGCCATAAAAATATTCAAATTTCCTCTTTTGCTTTAACTTCTAGAAATCTTAGAGCCAAAGGTAGGCCTAGAAATAGTAAACATAGAGAAATACACACATAGTAACTCATATGGCCATAGGCTTTGCATTTTACATACTCATTCCTGGTCTTACCTTAAATTTTCTACTCTCATTTTTCCTTTGTACTTGTATATTCCTTCAAGCAATTTTAATTTTAATTTTAATTTAACTTACTGAGATTAATGCATTTTTTATAATCTGCTTTAAATCCTTCCTTAAATAGGTTAGGGTATAAATAAATACATAAATGTGATAGTCAAGGTGGTGAGTATTTTGTGGGACTAATAATAGATTTTGACATCATTTACTAGGTTGTAACAATACCAATATCTTGTGGATCTATTTCTCCAGCAGAGGACAAAGAAATAATTGCAAGTTATTAGGTGTCTATTGCACAAGAATGGTGCTTGGTGTTTTTGTTATGTTATTTTTTCTTATGTTTTATTTGTTATATTATTTAATCCTCACAACCCCATGAGGTGACTGTTTATTTTCTGGGCTATAAATTAAGATATTGAGTTTAAGTGATCCTACGGGAAACAGTACATCATCTGGTCCAAAGTAGCAAGATTTGAATTTGCAAGAAGATGGCAGTGAGTAGGAGGACCTAAGGCTCTCCTCACCCCACAAATGCAACTAGATAACTATTAAATAACCTTAAATACCCCAGAAATCAACCTGAAGAATTGACACAACAAATTCCACAACTAAAGGGAGACAAGAGGTCACATGGTAAAAGGTAGGAAGCTCAGAAATGTGGTTTAAAGGAGAAATTAATTCTGGCTGCTACAGAGGGGAAGGAGCCATGATTGAGGAGAAGGATGCCAAAGAAAGGAACACACAGGAAGAACGTTTCTTTATAGCCATTGGTTTAGAAAATGAGACGGGCTGGATTTTGTGCATTCTTGAATTCAGTGGTGCTTAAAGTGTGAAATTTTAAAGGTCAGTGGGCTTGGCTGAAATAGAGCCCAGAGGGCAGTGTGCTGCTCTTGTAGAGAAAGGAGGCAAACAAACCTGGAAGCATATAGCATGGAAACAGTGACTTGAAGAACCCCTGGGACACACAGTAGGGAGGTTTTTTGTTCTTCTCAGAGAATGTGTTGAGAGAAAGCATTCAGGGATCCACCTTTATTAGAACAAAGTAGCTGGCTGGTGCCAATTCCTCCCCCTATCCCTTAGCATAAACATAGTCACTTACAGGACTGAGCTCAGCATAGGCAATGGCTGCCTAACTTGATTTTACTAAGTACCACCTACGTGTGCTCAAGTGGAAATACCTTTCTCACTCACACTTACCTCAGTCCCAGGGTGGTGAGCCCATTCCCCAGAAAAGCAGCACAACCCCCTGCCTACACTAGTTCTCCATATCAGATTTTGCAGGGCCTCAGTTCTGGTGGAGGTGGTAATGGGTTTCATGTCACAAACATTCCAAAGCACACCTAGTTAAAACTAAACATGGTCAGACCAGGGACCAAACACTGCCCAGAGCAGACAAGGACAGTCTTTACAGATGACTGGCCTGAGGTATTGAGCACCCAGAAAACAAAAGCAGAGGGCATGCAGCACACACTGGAGGCACTCCCTGAAATACCAGGCCTTGGACACTACATGACCTCTTCTTCATAAGGCCATTACTTTCAGGAGGAGGAGGAATAGCTGGCTTTTCTAACACAGAGAATGAGGCAGAGACTTAGACAAAATGAGACAGAAGTATTTATACCAATTGAAGAAACAAGATAAAACCACAGCCAAATATCTAAGTGAAATACATACATGTAACATGCCTAATGGAGAATTTAAAACATCAATCATAAGGATACTCACTGAGCTTGAGAAAAGAATTGAAAATATCAGTGAGACCCTTACCACAGAGATAAAATAGTTTAAGAATCAATCAGAGATGAAAAGTGCAATAAATAAGAATAGAAACTCAGTTGATACAATGAGTAGCAGGCTGGAAGAAGCAGAGGGATGAACTAATGATCTAGAAGAGAAAATAATGGGAAGCAATGAATTTGAACAAAAGACAAAGAATTAAGCAAAATGAGAATAGACTTAGGGAACTCAGTGACTCCATCAAACATAATAACATGTGTTTTATAGGAGTCCCAGAAGAAGAAGAGAGAGAAAAGGGGGCAGAAAATTTATTTAAAGAAACAATACCTGAAAACTTCCCTAATCTGAGGAAGGAAAGACATGCAGATCCAGGAGGCACAAAGAACTGCCATAAAAATCAACAAAAGCAGGCCCACACCAAGACATATTTTAATTAATTTTGCAATATATAGTGATAAAGAAAATATCTTAGAAGTACCAAGAAATAAGAAGTCATTAACTTACAATACAGATCCCATAAGCATAGCAGGATAATTTTCAACAGAAACTTGGCAAGCCAGAAGGCAGTGGCATGATATATTCACAATGATGAATGGAAAAATATGCAGCCAAGAAAACTCTATCCAACAAGGCTATTGTTAAGAGTAGAAGGGGAGATGAAGAGTTTCTCAGATAAACAAAAAGTAAAGAAGTTAATAACCACTAGATGAGCCCTGCAAGAAATATTAAAAGAGACTTTTTCAGTGGAAAGGAGAGACTAAAAGTGATAGTATAGAGGCAGGAAACACAAAAGCAGTAAAGATTAATATTTCTGTAAAAAAAATCAAGAACTCACAAAAGATGATATAAAATATAATGCCATATACCTAAAATGTAGGAAAGAACGGAGTAAATACTGAGTTCAAGCTTAAATGACCATCAACTTAATATAGACTGCTATTTGAAGAAGAGGTTATATACAAACCTAATGGTAACCATATATCAAAACCACTAATAAACATACAAAAAATAAAGAGAAATAAATCTAAACATATCACTTAAAAATTAAAAAACAAACAAACACATGCACCCCCATGTTTATAGCAGCACTATCAACAATAGCCAAAGTATGGAAAGACCCCAAATGTCCATGGATGGATGAATGGATAAAGAAAATGTGGTATATATACACATACACAATGGACTATTACTCGGCAATCAAAAAGAATGAAATATTGTTATTTGCAACTACGTGGATGGAACTGGAGGGTATTATGTTAAGTGAAACTAACCAGTCAGAGAAAGACAAAAATCATATGACTTCCCTCATATAAGGACTTTAAGAACCAAAACAGATGAACATAAGGGAAGGGAAACAAAAATAATATAAAAACAAGGAGGGGGACAAAACAGAAGAGACTCATGGAGAACAAACTGATGGTTGCTGGAAGGGTTGTGGAAAGGAGATGGGCTAAATGGGTAAGGGACATTAAGGAATCTACTCCTGAAATCACTGTTTAACTATATGCTAATTTGGATGTAAATTTTAAAAAATAAAAAATAAAATTTAAAAAAACGAAGTGAAAAAATTTTTTTAAATTAAAAAAAACATGAAAGAGATAAAGACAATAAAGTAACAGAGGAAATAATAAGAAACAGCCCCCAAACAAATAATAATATGGGAATAAATACATATCTATCAATAATTACTGTGAATATAAATGAACTAAATGCTCCAATCAAAAGGCATAGCCTGTCATAATGGATTAAAAAAATAAAACAAGACCAAGAATCAACTGGGTAGCTCAGTTGGTTAAGTGTGTGACTCTTGATTTCAGCTCAGTAAGCTACTGATCTTACTGTTCATGAATTCAAGCCCCACTGTCAGCACAGAGTCTGCTTGGGATTCTCTCCCTCTCTCTCTGCCTCTCTCTCTGTCTCTCTCTCTCTCTCTCTCTCTGTCTCTCTCTGTCTCTCTCTCTTAAGTAAATAAACTTAAAAAATGTATATGCTTCCTACAAGAGACTCATTTTAGACCAAAAAACACCTGCAGATTGAAAGTGAGGGGATGGAGAAACATTTATCATGCAAATGGATGTCAAAAGAAAGCCAGAGTAAAAATACTTATATTGGACGAACTAGACTTTAAAACAAAACTAACTAGAGACATAGAATGACAGTATATAATAATAGAGGGGACAATCCAACCAGAAGATATAATAATTGCAAATATTTATGAACCCAACTAAAAGCACTTAAGTATATAAAACAATGATAAACATAAAGGAACTAATTGATAATAATACAATGATAGTAGGGGACTTTAACACCCCAATGACATCAATGAATTGATTATCTAAACAGAAAATAAACAAGGAAATAATGGTTTTGAATGATACAACTGGACAAGATGGATGTATGATAAGTATTTAGAATATTCTTTCCTAAAACAGTAGAATACACATTCTTTTCATGTGTACATAGAACATTATCCAGAATAGATTACATATTAAGTCACAAAATAGACCTCTACAAATATATGAATAGAAGTCATACCATGCTGCTATTCTGACCACAATGCTATGAAACTAGAAATCAACCACAAGAAAACATCTGGAAAGACAATAAATATATAGAGGCTAAATAACATCCTATTAAATAAATGAATGAGTCAACCAAAAGACAAATGGATATAAAACCACGACAGTCCAAGAACTTTAAGATACAACAAGAGCAGTCCTAAGAGGGAAATATATAGCAATACAGGCCTACCTCAAGAAGTAAGAAAAATCTCAAATAAACAACCTAATCTTACATGTAAAGGAGCTAGAAAGAACAACAAACAAAGCCTAATTCCAGCAGAAGGAAGGAAATAATTATTAGAGCAGAAATAAATGATGTAGAAACTAAAAACTCAATAGAAGCTATTAAAGAAATGAGGAGCTGGTTCTTTGAAAAAAATATAATAAAATTGATAACTCCCTCACGAGACTTATCAAAAAGAGAAGAGAAAGATCCAAGTAAATAAAATTACAAATGAGAAAGGAGAAATAACAGCCAACACCACAAAAATTTTAAGAGAATATTATGAAAAACTGTATGCCAACAAATTGAACAACCTGGAAGTAATAGGTAAATTCCTAGAAACACATAAACTACCTAATATACTCCTGAAATCATTGCTTCACTATATGCTAACTAATTTGGATGTAAATTTAAAAAAAATAAAAATAAAAATAAACTGAAACAGGAAGAAATAGAAAATATTAGCAAATTGATAACTAGCAAAGAAATTAAATCAGTAATCAAAAAATTCCCAACAAAAGAAGTCCAGGACCAGATAGTTTCACAGAATTCTACCAAGGATTTAAAGAATTATGCCTATTCTTCTCAAACTATTCCAAAACATAGAAAAGAAGGAACACTTCCAAATGAATTCTAAGGGGCCAGAATTACCCTGATACCTAAACCAGATAAAGGCTCCACTACAAAAGGGAACTACACAGATTTAAAAAAATATTCAACTAAATAGTAGCAAACTGAATCCAAAAATATATTAAGTGACTTACTCACCATGATTCAGTAGGATTTATTCTTAGGTTGCAAGGGTGGTTCAATATTTGCAAATCAATCAATGTGATACATGTAATTAATGAAAGAATGATCACGTCAATAGATGCAGAAAAAGCATTTGACAAAGTACAACATACATTCATGATAAAAACCCGCAATAAAGTAGGGTTAGAGGGAACACATCTCAACATACTAAAGGCCATCTATGAGAAACGCATTGCTAATATCATCCTAAATAGGGAAATGCTGAGAGCATTTCCTCAAGGGTTGGGAATAAGACAGGGATGTCCACTTTCACCACTTCAATTCAACATAGTACTGGAAGTCCTAGCCACAGCAATCAGACAACAATAAGAAAGGCATCCAAATCAACAAGGAAGAAGTAAAACTTTTACTATTTGCAGACGACACAATACGTTTTTCTATAGAGAAAACTCTAAAGACCCAACAAAAATTAATTAAATTAATTAAATTAAATTAAATTAAATTAAAAAATAAATATAAAAAAACTGCTAGAACTGATACACAAATCCATTAAAGTCACAGGATACAAAATCAATGTACAGAAATCTGTTGCATTTTGATACATCAATAATGAAGTAGCAGAAATAAATATTAAAGAATAAATCCCATTTACGATTGTTCCAAAAACAATAAGATGTCTAGGAATAAACCTAACCAAAGAGGTGAAAGATCTGTACTCTGAAAACTATAAAATACTGATGGAAGAAGTATGTGAGTATGTGAGTATGACTCAAAGAAATGGAAAGACATTCCATGCTCATGGATTTGAAGGACAAATATTGTTAATATGTCCATACTACACAAACGGATCTACAAATTTAATGAAATCCTGTTCAAAATACCAACAGCATTTTTCACAGTGATAAAACAAACAACTCTAAAATTTGTACAGGACCACAAAAACACCAAATAGCCAAAGCAACTTTTAGAAAGACAGAGAAAGCTGGAGGCATTACAATTCCAGACTTTAAGTTATTACAAAGCTGTAATAATTAAAACAGTATGATACAGGCACAAAAATAGACACATACATCAGTGGAACAGAATAGAAAGCCCAGAAATTAGCCCACACTATATGGTTAGTTAATTTTCAACAAGGCTTGAAAGAATACCTCGCAGCTAAAAGACAGTCTCTTCAACAAATGGTGTTGGGAAAACTGGTCAGCAACGTGTGAAAGAATGAAACTGGACCACTTTGTTACAACATACATAAAAATAAATTCAAAATGGATTAAAGATATAATTGTGAGGCAGGAAACCATTAAAGTCCTAGAGGAGACTATATATGTGTGTGTGTGTGTGTGTGTGTGTGTGTGTGTATTTCATTAAAAAAAAATCTGCACAGTGAAGAAAACAAAAAACGAAAAGGCAACCTATGTAATGGAAGAAGATATTTGCAAATGATATATCTGAAAAAGGGTTAGTATCCACAGGGTTAGTATTCAAAATGTATAAAAAAAATGTAAACCCCAACACCAAAAAAACAAATAATCCAATTAAAAATGGGCAAAAAACATGAATATATAATTTTTCAAATAAGACATACTGATGGACATCAGACACATGAAAAGATGCTCAACATCTTTTCTCATCAGAGAAATGGAAATCTAAACTACAGTGAGATTCCACCTCACACCTTTCAGAATGCCTAAAATCATCAACACACACACACACACACACACAACAGCTGTTGGCAAGGATGTGGAGAAAGGTGAACCTCTTGCACTGTTGGTAGGAATGAAAACTGGTGCAGCCAGTGTCAAAAACAGTATGGGGCTTCCTCAAATATTTAAAAATAGAACTACCCTATGATCCAGCAATTGCACTACCAAATTTTCACCCAAAGAATACAAAAATACTAATTTGAAGAAATTCATGCACTCCTCTGTTTATAGAAGCATTATTTACACTAGCTAAATTATGGAAACAGCCCAAGTGTCCATTGACTGATGGACGGATAAAGAAGACGGAGACACATATGCAAGGAATATTACTCAGCCATGAGAAAGAAGGAAATCTTATCTTTGTAAATACGTGGATGGAGCTAGAGTATTTATGCTAAGTGAAATAAGTCAGTCAGAGAAAGACAGATAAAATATGATTTCACTCATATGTGGAATTTTTTTTTCAACGTTTTTTATTTATTTTTGGGACAGAGAGAGACAGAGCATGAACAGGGAGGGGCAGAGAGAGAGGGAGACACAGAATCAGAAACAGGCTCCAGGCTCCGAGCCATCAGCCCAGAGCCTGACGCGGGGCTCGAACTCACGGACCGCGAGATCGTGACCTGGCTGAAGTCGGACGCTTAACCGACTGCGCCACCCAGGCGCCCCTCATATGTGGAATTTAAGAAACAAACGAAACAGGCAAAGGGGAAAAAAGAGAGAGAGAGGCAAACCAAGAAACAGATTTTCATATAGAGAAGAAACTGATAGTTACCAGAAGGGAGGTGAGTGGGGAGAATGGACTAAATAGGTAATGAGTTAAGGAGTGCACTTTTTGTAATGAGCACAAAGTGATGTATGGAAGTGTTAAGTCATTATATTGTACACCTGAGTCTAATATTACACTGTATGTAACTAACTGGAATTTAAATAAAAACTTCACAAAGAAAGTGGCAAGCTTTGGCACCAAAGAAGCCTTTGTTCAAAACCCAGATCTTCCTCTTTCTTTTAGTAGCTCAACAATTTTAAGCTACATGAACTTCTGTGAAACTCAGTTTCCCAGGGCATAAATTGAGGATATTTTTCTACTATTTTAGAGGGTTGTTTTGAGTGTTTTAATTAAATGAATTGACTTGAATATCAAGTTATCCTCCCACAAGATCATATCACTCAGTGATGTTAGGATGTAAACCTATCTTGTGTGCCCACCCCACGATTCTAAAATGGCACTGGATTACAGAATCTCAGGGATTACAGGAAGGTCCAGTAGATTAAAAGTGCTAGCCCCCCACTGAATTGTTGATTCACTTATCCTGCAAATATTTTTGAAGCGCATGCTATGTACCAAGCAGGCCTATAGAGAGAAGGTGTGAGATATTTGACCTAAATCCAGATACTTTCCTGGGGTGCTTTTCTCTTTGCAACATCAGGAACATATAATTTCATAGGAAGAGTTTAGGAATGAGTAGAGACCCAGGAACTGTTGAGGTTATTTCTTATTAATTCTGGGCTATTCTGTTCTTATCATTAACTTCTCTAGGTCATAGCCTCTTGCCTCATTCCAAGCTTCCTGCTCAGTGCCTTGCTTCTGGGAGGTATGTATTCATACAACTGTATACCTTAAGGTCAGCTTTAAGACTGACTCAATACCTCATTTGATGTGGTTCATTGATGAAAATTGTCATGCCTCTTGGTTAGTGAGAGCCTGGCAGACCTGAAGTATCATAGTGGAGCACCACCCATTCTAATAAAATGCCTTAGCCAAACAGAGACTGGCCTACAGGGACACCTGTACCCACACTGTACCCAGAATGATGAGGAGGCAGCCCAGGTGCTTAGCAACATCTGAGATGAAAACATAGGGCATCCCAAACTTAAAGTCATGTCTAGAGTAAAACTGTTTCTGGTATTCAGGGGTTGGGGGAGATCTTTTATCTTTTTATATGTTTCCCAATTTACTAGAAGTGGCTGTTACCAATGAGGATGGGAGTGAGTATACAAGTATGGGATTCAATTATGAAATGGCATTTGAATTATTTCTCTCATATGCCATCCCTGAGCAGTTGCTGTATGTATATTCCACTCCGTATCCTAAATCTGCACCTCCTGTGTCCAAAAACCTTAGTCTTGGGAAAGTCTCATTACATTGAATAGCATGCAAAGGAAGGACTCAGAGGCAGCAACTCCTTTAACTACAAAGGGTGGAAGAGCACACAATTCAACCAAAGATGGACAAAGGGTGGGAGGGGATGGACTCTGTGCGCGTGCATGTGTGAGAACATGTGTGTTTGTGCATGTTACGGGAAGGAAGGGACAGGAGGGAAGAGCACTCAGCTCAGAATCCTGAGGATACCTGTTGAGTTCCTCACATTAGTGGATACTGGAATTAGCCTACCACCCATCACCCATCATAAGCTGTGAGCACTGTCTCTCTGCCATGCACTGGTCCTTGCATGATGCATTGACCACAGCTAAAAGTAGATCAGGGCTGACCAGGAAATAAAAGGAATCCACAGATCAGGGTCAAATGTAGTTGCAGACAGTGCATTTTTATAGTTACTGTGTGAGAACCTGGGAACACAGAAGTAAAGGGCCAGTCTCCGCTCAGGGGAGCCCTTAGTTCAAGCAGAGGAGACAGACCAGTAAATTATTCCCAATCATGCCATGTGGTGATCTCATGGTCACGAACAAGAGAGAGAAGCAGATCATTAAATATAGTGTGGGGAGAAGTCCAGGAAGGTGCAGAGAGGAGAGGATGTTTGATCTGAGTCCCTGGGTTGGAGAGGTGAAAAGAGCATTCTAGACAAAGGGACAGGGCTAGGGAAGTCCAAGTCATGTTTTGGGAGAAGGAAGGCTTTCAGTACAGCTGGGGGTCTTGAATGGTTCAAGATAAACCTAGACATATTCGTTGGACTCCAAACACAATGAAAATAGATGCCTCATTTAAAAGTGTTCAATTTTAGTTACCAGGACAAGAGGTTCACCTGAAGTGGCCTCAGTTCTGGGAAGCAGGGACTTGCTTACCAGCATAAATAACTGAGTGTTTTCCAGATCACTGTGGACTCAACCCCAAGAAGAACTACTCTAAGCTGTCATGAGGGCCAATGTAGGACACCGTGCCCTATGCCCTAACCTGGCCCATAAGACAGGTTTCCTGATGGAGATTGTCCCTTGTAGGACAGTCTGTAACTGCAGGGTAATGGCAAGAACTGTAGGCCTCTGCCCTGGGAGGGGGCATTCAGTATAGCCTCTGCACCCCAGTCCCTAGGGAGAGAAGGTGCACCAGAGAACCCTGTGGCTTGGTCGGTAGGGAAAATACTTTTTTGCAAAGCCGATGAACATAATTTCAGGGTAAATTTCCTCTCATGATTATATTTTATTTCAGAGCCATTAGGATAATATTGCTATTCTTTCCATGTCAGTGCCATCTCTGCCTCATTTGCCTTGTTCTGTGAGTGCCTCCACTTTTGTGCTGAGAAATTGTTCTGTCAGTAAAGGACATTTTGAAAGGAATAAGCACAAAGCCATTTGCCAAAGTCAGACATGGAACTGCCTAGCTCTTTTCCATTCATCAGGGCCCTCCCTACAGTCAGGAGGCTCTTTACACAGCAGACCTGCCACTTTGCTCATCTAGACTAAATCTCATATTGATGTATTATGTGTGGTCAATTTCAAATGAAAAAAAAATCATGTCAGTCAGGCAAAGAGATACCAGGAAACCAGTGGCTAGTGGCTGGTGAGGGGGGCAGTGTTGCTGTCCTGGTCTACAAGAAAAGGCTCAGGTTTGGGGTCAGGTGTCAGGAAAAAAAAATCTCACTTCTGCTACTTACTAAAGGTATGAAATTCTCTAACCCTCAATTTTCTCACCCATAGAGTACAGATGTTAATTTCTGTCATCCATGAGTTACAGAATTGTTTTAAGGATCAATTGAGACAATGTAGAAAAAATAAATTCAAATTCTAAAATACTAATTATCAACTGGTGGAATAGTGCAGTGACTGAGAGTGTAAACCTTGGAGGTAAACAGCTTGGGTTTGAGTCCTGGGTCTACCACTGGTTAGCTATATAATCTTGCATAACTTCTCCCTGTCTTGGTTTTCTAACTTTTAAAATGCAGGTAAGTAGTACTAACATAAAAGATTTTATAAGGATAAATGAATAATATGCTTAATGACTGACTAATACTAAGTTATTTGTACTTATTTGCTATTGCCATTATTGACTTATTATTTTTATCATCACAGTCCAGAATAGAGCCATTCCCAGTAGTTTATAGTCCCAAAGTCATCACATATATAGGATCCTGCCACTTTCCTTCCTAATATGTTGGCGATATCCTAAGATGCTACAATTAGAAGAGACAGCCCTATTAGAAGAGAATAGTTAGTACCTATTCTATGCCAGGCTCTGTATTAGGTCTTATATATTATTGTTAAGTTCCATAGCAACCCTTTGAAGTCAGGTATTACCAACTTGGTTTTATAGATTAAGAAACTGTAGCCAGAAGTTTAAAGTGACTTTCCCAGTTGCTAGTATATAGCAGAGCTGGCTCTTTATCAGCCAGGGAACAGTCAGGTGAACAAAGAAAATGAGTTATTTTACCAAAGATAATTTAAAATAAGAAATTGGCTAAACAGATGATGGCTGCCTTGAAAATTAAAAAGGGGGGCGCCTGGGTGGCGCAGTCGGTTGGGCGTCCGACTTCAGCCAGGTCACGATCTCGCAGTCCGTGAGTTCGAGCCCCGCGTCAGGCTCTGGGCTGATGGCTCAGAGCCTGGAGCCTGTTTCCGATTCTGTGTCTCCCTCTCTCTCTGCCCCTCCCCCGTTCATGCTCTGTCTCTCTCTGTCCCAAAAATAAATAAATGTTGAAAAAAAAAAAAAAGAAAATTAAAAAGGAAGGGAGGAAGTGAGGAAAAGGAAGTGAGGAAGTGAGGAAGGAAGGAAGGAAGGAAAGAAGCAAAGAAGGAAGGGAGGAAGGAAGGGAGGCAGGGAGGGAGGAAGGAAGGAAGGAAGGACATTACAGAAAGGAATTGTAGGAAGCAGCTTCTATCCCTAGGACTGGGAGTACAAAGAGAAATTGGGGTAATCGAGCTTAGAAGCTTCCATCAGAAACACACCAGTTCTCAAAACTACATACATTGTCTGCAAAACTCTTATGACACAGTTCAGTTGTTAATCTCCCCAAAAAAGCATCCTGGTCTCAAGGTATACTGTAGGACACATGCTTAGATAGAGGACATTGCAACTCCTCATGCTGAGTTTATCTGAGCCCTTCCTCTGGTCCAGACCCTTCCAGGTGATGTGAGCTCCTCAAGCTCAGAGTTATATCTTAAACTTAACAGATGTTAAAGTGATATTGGTTCATTTAAATAGGTTTCAAAGGAAAAATCATGGGAATTATTTACTGAAAGACTCCACACATTAATCAAAGATCCTGGAAAAATCCAGGGGTCCTACAAGAAGACCTAAGGCATCATGGAAGACTGGGTGCTGAAGACAGAAGCTTCCAACACACCAATCACTTAATGTTGTGACTCCTGTTGGAAGAGAGGGAGACTGAGCAGAGACACCAAGGTTACATCTGTTACTATCCTGAAAGACTGAAATCCGGAAGTACCTACTGGTAAAGGGAGAAGTCTTCAGGATGTAATGTGCTTTTCGAGGACCTCCTTTGGAAAGCAGAGGTTGCCAGACAGACGCCACCAGTAAGGTAAACTACTGGCAGCCTCCTTTTGCCAGTTCCTTCCAGAAGTAGGTGGAAGGATGGAAGATCTATGTTTACTCCCAGCCCTGCACTCCTCTAGCCTACAGAAGTGCTAAGAACCTCTTTCACTGAGGGCTCTGGGCAATCAAGAAGACTAATTTTTCTTCTTTGTGGGTAGTAGAGACCAAGTATAGATGACTTCATAAGTGCTCTGGTTTGGTTTAAGCTTTGAGCAAAGGTTTCAATCCTAACACCTTACAAAAGTCAAAAAAGATGTTTTCTCTTATTCTTCCTGATAAGATGCAATATAGTTAGTCTCACTGCATATACTGGTCCTGTTTTTGGCCATGAGTGATACCCTTGGACAATTTAAATATCTTTCCAAACTACATTTCTGTGATATAGACTCAGCTGTGTAGGGCTGAAACATTTTTTCAAATATGGTTGCCTCACTATCTTTTGGGAGTGATCCTGTGTCTCCTTTCCTGAGTCTCTGCATATAGCCCTTGCCATATGTCACCCCCTGAGTTCATTGTTGAATGGATGCTGTGGGTCCATAAGGTTTTAATTAGCAACAATGGAACAAAAAAGGCCATGTACCATTGGAACCCAATGTGTGGAAAGACAGGGAACCAAGTGTGTTTGTAACTGGCTAGAGTAGGACACTTTATTATGACATCCTTACCATTCCTCCTTCCTTCTCCATTTCTCCCCTGCAGTGTAGCACCAAATGTACAGCTATACACTCTCAGGAAACCTCAGCAGAACCAAGAACCTGTGAAAAGCATCTGGACATGAAAGGATAGGAGGGAAGGGATTCATTAACATTTGCATTAAAGATACTTGTTTGGGTTTCTATAAAAGAGATTTACAAGTTCAAAGAAACTGTCGTCAAACTCAGTGTACTCCAAGGGGTAATAAGGGTTGAACACAAAGAGTACATTTTCAAGTCGAAGAAACTGTTGCTATTAATAGGATATTTACCACGTTAGAGAAGCAGGGCACCCCAGCTTCCAAATGGTCAACTTGGTGGCAGAGAAAATTTCACTATGGGAAAACATTTATATCAGAATACTCACGTAAGAATAATCATCACAATTATCATCCAAATTTCATATCAGTCTAGGCCCTAGGCTTCAAGCAAAATGGGCACTGAACACTTACAATGAGAGCTATATAACAAAAAGTAGCCAATCCTTGGCTAAAAAATGATACATTAATGCATCATGCCAGGGGTGCCTGAGTGGCTCAGTCGGTTAAGCGTCCAACTTCGGCTCAGGTCATGATCTCATGGTTCGTGGGTTCAAGCCCCACATCGGGCTTTGTGCTGACAGCTCAGAGCCTGGAGCCTGTTTCAGATTCTGTGTCTCCCTCTCTCTCTGCTTCTCCCTCACTCGCACTCTGTCTCCTTCTGTCTCAAAAATAAATAAACATTAAAAAAAATACTTCATGCCAGAGACAAGTCCTTTGAGAGAAGTACAGCCATAGATATTGGTGAGAGTATCAATAAATTTCTATAATCATCTTTCCAAGAAACAATTAATCATGTACATCAAGAACCATGAAAATATATGTTCAGGCCCACAATTATCATATTCTTCAAACATTATTAGAGATGTTCTTTATTATATATTTAAATGGGATTACATAGAAGCAGCCTCAAGAAAAAGCCCAAAGGGAAGTGGTAACAAAAATTACAGTGGGGCCACAAATTATTTAGAATGATGATTTGCCAAAAGCACACGGTACACACTGTATGTTGGCCAATGTGACAATAAATTATATTAAAAATAAATAAATAAATAAATAACCACACCATACACAGGAAAAAATTTAAAAAATAATAAATAAAATGATGATTTGTACATATGTCTAATGACATAAAAATTCACTGTATAGTATTAAGTCATAATAACATGATGCCAAAGTATAGAGCCAGAGTGCTCACAAGTGCCAAAATATATGCTACATATGAAGAAAAGGCCTCATGCATATGCTTCTGGATGTTAAGCATAGTTCTCTCTTGGTTGTGAGATTATGTGGGGTTTATTTCCTCTATTATCCCTTTGGTAATTATCAAATTTTCTAACATTTGCATGTATTACTGAAAAGGAAACTTAACCATAAAGCATTTCTGTGAAGAATGAATGACTCCTGGCCCTAAGATATGGCTTCATCCTGTTTGGAACACTTGTGATATTCACATGATTGCCTTTGGTGCATGGAAGTCAAGGTTCTGCACTAACTCATTCTTAGCCTGAACATTTTAGAAGCTTGTGACCAGTTTTGGATGTCTGCCAAGTCTTTAGGTAGAGAAATCTGTTTCTGACTCCTAAACCCCACCCCCACTTAGCCTCATTCCTGTTACATCATCTTCCCCACACAGCCTGCATTAGAGAGGTGACTTTTTCCTTTTCTGATTCTGTCTCATTTGCTTTATCTTCCCGACCAGGCCTTCATATCCTGAGGGAAATAAATAAAAAAATTAGTTCTAGTTAAAATTACCTAGATAACTTCTGACAAATAATATTTTCTCTGAATTAGTCATATATCTTCTTTCTGCCACCCAAGTGTTCCTCTCTTATGTTTATATAAACATACCTTATATAAATCACTTTCTTACCACAGGAATTATAAATAATAACAAAAATTGTGAACCATATAAAATACTGAACTATATTACTGTAAATACATTTATACCAACATATATACACATATATACCACTTAAATGCTCAAACATATATTCATATATCCATAAACAAATACATTTACAAGTACGGATATACATGTTCATTTACATAGCCAATTCCTCTGCCATACATCCATAAAAACTTTGGGACTAAGAAGATGTTTGGAGGAAAAGTGTTCATTCATATAGTGAAAGTCAGTATAGTGTAGTGTCAAAGAGTTTAGGCTCTAGAATTAGGCTGTAAGGATTCAAATTTTAATTTTTCCATTGTCACCTTGAAAATAGTATTTAAACTCTCTGTACTTTTAACAAGAGGCCCTTTATACTTTTACACCATAGGCTTTTTATGAGGTAGAATTGAATTAATATATAAACACATCACTTAGAACAGTCTCTGGCACATAGTAAGTGCTTAGTAAATGTTTTCCATATACAGAAGTCATATGTATTGAGTTAACATGTGACCCAATATGACATGCTTATTTATGGCTCTATTAATGAATCAGCTTGCCCCCAATACATACACAAAGCCATACCATGGTATAAAGTGAAGGCCATAGATGTCCAAAAGTCTAAACACTGGGGAAGATATTCAGCTATCTAATACGAGATCAATGCCCCAACTGAACTCCTCTTTTTATGAAGGGGGTAAAATAAACACTGAGGATACCAGAAGATGGAAAAGTGATTTCTTCTTTCCTAAAGACCAACTCAGTCACAATTTGGAGGAGTAGAAAAACTATGCTTAATAGAAGGCCCTTAGTGTTGGGACTCAGAAACTCAACAAGAAGCCAAGATATTCTGGAAACAAATAATCCAATTAAGCAGACCAGAACATGGATGAATATATTATGAATATGTTATGAATATGTTAGCAATGAACTCAGAGGACAATTAATATGTGGAGTTACCTATCCTGTTTATATGATTTGGAGGAGTTTTGATTAGGTCAAGAGTGACCTTGAAGGCTTAGTCCTATTTCTCATATTCATAAAAGGTAGACTAAGCTAGTTACCTTGTAAAGAGCATTAAGGAAGCCTAGTGTATAATGGCAAAATCTACTTCCACTTTTTGTTAGGTGATCCAATGGCCTCCTACTGAAGTTTAAACTTTTTTTCTGTGAGGCTAGAATGAAAGAAGGGATAAATCTATATTTGATATTTAGAATTAGTATAATTACAAATATTTGCAGTAAGAATATATTACTGAGCATAAGTTGAGGGTGCATGTATCCTTTTAAGTTAGTGTTTTCACTTTCTTTGGGTAAAGAGCAGTGAAATGACTAAAAGAAATAAAAATGCCACATGATTTCACTTATATGTGGAATATATAAAACAAAACAAACTCTTAAATACAGAGAACAAACTGGTGGTTGCCAGGTGGGAGGTGGGTGGAGGGATGGATGAAATAAAGAGGATTAAGAGGTACAAATTTCCAGTTATAAAATAAGTCATGGAAATGAGAACTACAGCACAAGGAATATAGTCAATAATATAACAATGTTATATGGTGACAAATGGTAACTATACTTATCCTGGTGAGCACTGAGTAGTGTATAGAATCGTCAAATCACTATGCTGTACACTTAAAACTAACATAGCACTGTATGTCAATTATTCTTCAATAATAAATTAAAAAAGAATATATCACTGGGGTTTTCAAATAACATATATCAAAACATACCAGGTGCACTTTCCAAGTATGGATGCTACTATATGGTAAGTAGGTCAAAGAGATTAGAATCAGACAGACATGTAAAATTTTGCCTCTGGATCCCACTTCTAGACACAATGGAATAAGATGGACTTGACTTCCCCTCCTTCTTTAAAAAACTAGCACAGGAGATGCCTGAGCAGCACAGTTGGTTGAGGGTTTGACTCTTGATTTCTGCTCAGGTTATGATCTCATGGTTCATGGGCTCGAGCCCTGCATTGGGTTCTTGTGCTGACAGTGTGGAACTTACTTGGGATTCTCTCTCTCTCTCCCTCCCTCTCTCTCTCTCTGCCCCTCCCCTGCTCACGTGCTCTTTCTCTGTCTCTCTCTCTCTCAAAATAAATAAATAAAACTTAAAAAATAAAATAAAATAATAAAAAAAACTAACACAGCAGATGCAATACATAAAAGAATGACTTAAAGTATTGATGAATAATCAGTTAAACAGTGATATCAGAGACAAGGAAAATAAATGAGTAAGCCCTGTTATTAATTCAGAATTCAAAAGAAAATTGCCACAGATATGGGTTCAATTAGCCCTAGACTACACGCAGTTCTGATCTCACCTATAAAAACTTAAAGGCAAGTACTGAAAATATTAAAAGTTTCCAAGTAACTTAATCGTGAACCAGGAGAAAGCTCAAATATATTTAAAGAAATACAATTACCCAGCACACAATAATATAAAATTCACAAAATCCATCATTCAATGAAGAAATGCCAGGTACACAAGAAAAAGGAAAATATGACCAATAATAAAATTAGATTAACATAGACACAGAAATTAAATGTATGTTTAATGTACTATTTTAGTACATTAAAACAATTATAATAAATACACTCCATACATTTACAAGGTAGAAGACAGCAAAGTAATAAGGAGAGATACAGAAAGTAGATTATAAAAACACAACAGCAACACAAAGTGAACTGCATAAAACACAAGGTATCCATTAGATGTGATTAACAACACATTAAATACTACACAAGAAAAAAAAATCAGTGAACTTGAAGACAATGCAATTGAAACTGACCAAAACAAAATACAGACAAGAAAGAATATTGAAATAAATAGGTATGAGTTTGAGGATAATATCAACTGGCCTGACACATATGTATAATTAGAGTCCAAAAGGAGAGGTATGAGATGGAGGAGGAGGAAGAGCAAGAAAAAAAATTTAAGAAATAATGGCAAAATGTTTTCCAAATTTGTTGAAAACGTATTCACAGATACAGGGAATTCAGTGAATTTATTTCATTTTATGTTTTTTATATTATTTTTTTCAATATATGAAATTTACTGTCAAATTGGTTTCCATACAACACCCAGTGCTCATCCCAAAAGGTGCCCTCCTCAATACCCATTACCCACCCTCCCCTCCCTCCCACCCCACATCAACCCTCAGTTTGTTCTCAGTTTTCAACACTCTCCCATGCTTTGGCTCTCTCCCACTCTAACCTCTTTTTTTTTTTCCTTCCCCTCCCCCATGGGTTTCTGTTAAGTTTCTCAGGATCCACATAAGAGTGAGAACATATGGTATCTGTCTTTCTCTGTATGGCTTATTTCACTACCATCACACTCTCCAGTTCCATCCATGTTGCTACAAAAGGCCATATTTCATTTTTTCTCATTGCAACGTAGTATTCCATTGTGTATATAAACCACAATTTCTTCATCCATTCATAATTTGATGGACATTTAGGCTCTTTCCATACTTTGGCGATTGTTGAGAGTGCTGCTATAAACATTGGGGTACAAGTGCCCCTATGCAACAGTACTCCTGTATCCCTTGGGTAAATTCCTAGCAGTGCTATTGCTGGGTCATAGGGTAGGTCTATTTTTAATTTTCTGAGGAACCTCCACACTGCTTTCCAGAGCGGCTGCACCAATTTGCATTGCCCCCAACAGTGCAAGAGGGTTCCCGTTTCTCCACGTCCTCTCCAGCATCTATAGTCTCCTGATTTGTTCATTTTGGCCACTCTGACTGGCATGAGGTGATAGCTGAGTGTGGTTTTGATTTGTATTTCCCTGATAAGGAACGACGTTGAACATCCTTTCATGTGCCTGTTGGCCATCCCGATGTCTTCTTTAGAGAAGTGTCTATTCATGTTTTCTGCCCATTTCTTCACTGGGTTATTTGTTTTTCGGGTGTGGAGTTTGGTGAGCTCTTTATAGATTTTGGATACTAGCCCTTTGTCCGATATGTCATTTGCAAATATCTTTTCCCATTCCGTTGGTTGCCTTTTAGTTTTGTTGGTTGTTTCCTTTGCTGTGCAGAAGCTTTTTATCTTCATAATGTCCCAGTAATTCACTTTTGCTTTTAATTCCCTTGCCTTTGGGGATGTGTCGAGTAAGAGATTGCTACGGCTGAGGTCAGAGAGGTCTTTTCCTGCTTTCTCCTCTAGGGTTTTGATGGTTTCCTGTCTCACATTCAGGTCCTTGATCCATTTTGAGTTTATTTTTGTGAATGGTGTGAGAAAGTGGTCTAGTTTCGACCTTCTGCATGTTGCTGTCCAGTTCTCCCAGCACCATTTGTTAAAGAGACTGTCTTTTTTCCATTGGATGTTCTTTCCTGCTTTGTCAAAAATGAGTTGGCCATACGTTTGTGGGTCTAGTTCTGGGGTTTCTATTCGATTCCATTGGTCTATGTGTCTGTTTTTGTGCCAAGCCATGCTGTCTTGATGATGACAGCTTTGTAGTAGAGGCTAAAGTCTGGGATTGTGATGCCTCCTGCTTTGGTCTTCTTCTTCAAAATTACTTTGGCTATTCGGGGCCTTTTGTGGTTCCATATGAATTTTAGGATGGCTTGTTCTCATTTCGAGAAGAATGCTGGTGCAATTTTGATTGGGATTGCATTGAATGTGTAGATAGCTTTGGGTAGTATTGACATTTTGACAATATTTATTCTTCCAACCCATGAACACGGAATGTCTTTCCATTTCTTTCTGTCGTCTTCAATTACCTTCATAAGCGTTCTATAGTTTTCAGCATACAGATCTTTTACATCTTTGGTTAGATTTAGTCTAGGTATTTTATGCTTCTTGGTGCAATTGTGAATGGGATCAGTTTCTTTATTTGTCTTTCTGTTGCTTCATTGTTAGTGTATAAGAATGCAACTGATTTCTGTACAATGATTTTGTATCCTGCGACTTTGCTGAATTCATGTATCAGTTCTAGCAGACTTTTGGTGGAGTCTATCGGATTTTCCAAGTATAAAATCGTGTCATCTGCAAAAAGCGAAAGCTTGACTTCCTCTTTGCCAATTTTGATGCCTTTGATTTCCTTTTGTTGTCTGATTGCTGATGCTAGAACTTCCAACACTATATTAACAGCGGTGAGAGTGGGCATCCCTGTCGTGTTCCTGATCTCAGGGAAAAAGCTCTCAGTTTTTCCCCGTTGAGGATGATGTTAGCTGTGGGCTTTTCATAAATGGCTTTTATGATCTTTAAGTAAGTTCCTTGTATCCCGACTTTCTCAAGGGTTTTTATTAAGAAAGGATGCTGGATTTTGTCAAAGGTGTTTTCTGCATCGATTGACAGGATCATATGGTTCTTCTTTTTTTTTTTTAATAATGTGATGTATCACGTTGATCAATTTGCGAATGTTGAACCAGCCCTGCATCCCAGGAATGAATCCCACTTGATCATGGTGAATAATTCTTTTTATATGCTGTTGAATTCGATTTGCTAGTATCTTATTGAGAATTTTTGCATCCATATTCATCAGGGATATTGGCCTGTAGTTCTCTTTGTTTACTGGGTCTCTGTCTGGTTTAGGAATCAAAGTAATACTGGCTTCAAAGAATGAGTCTGGAAGTTTTCCTTCCCTTTCTATTTCTTGGAATAGCTTGAGAAGGATAGGTATTATCTCTCCTTTAATCGTCTGGTAGAACTCCCCTGGGAAGTCATCTGGTCCTGGACTCTTATTTGTCGGGAGATTTTTGATAACCGATTCAATTTCTTCACTGGTTATGGGTCTGTTCAAGCTTTCTATTTCCTTCTGATTGAGTTTTGGAAGAGTGTGGGTGTTTAGGAATTTGTCCATTTCTTCCAGGTTGTCCAATTTGTTGGCATATATTTTTTCATAGTATTCTCTGATAATTGTTTGTATCTCTAAGGGATTGGTTGTAATAATCCCATTTGCACTCATGATTTTATCTATTTGGGTCATCTCCCTTTTCTTTTTGAGAAGCCTGGCTAGAGGTTTGTCAATTTTGTTTATTTTTTCAAAAAATCAACTCTTAGTTTCGTTGATCTGCTCTACAGTTTTTGTTTTTGTTTTCTTTTTAGATTCTATATTGTTTATTTCTGCTCTGATCTTTATGATTTCTCTTCTTCTGCTGGGTTTAGGCTGCCTTTGCCGTTCTGCTTCTATTTCCTTTAGGTGTGCTGTTAGATTTTGTATTTGGGATTTTTCTTGTTTCTTGAGATAGGCCTGGATTGCAATGTATTTTCCTCTCAGGACTGCCTTCGCTGCGTCCCAAAGCGTTTGGATTGTTGTATTTTCATTTTCATTTGTTTCCATATATTTTTTAATTTCTTCTCTAATTGCCTGGTTGACCCACTCATTCTTTAGTAAGGTGTTCTTTAACCTCCATGCTTTTGGAGGTTTTCCAGACTTTTTCCTGTGGTTGAGTTCAAGCTTCATAGCATTGTGGTCTGAAAGTATGCATGGTATAATTTCAATTCTTGTAAACTTATGAAGGGCTGTTTTGTGACCCAGTATATGATCTATCTTGGAGAATGTTCCATGTGCACTCGAGAAGAAAGTAGATTCTGTTGCTTTGGGATGCAGAGTTCTAAATACATCTGTCAAGTCCATCTGATCCAATGTATCATTCAGGGCCCTTGTTTCTTTATTGACCGTGTGTCTCGATCATCTATCCATTTCTGTAAGTGGAGTGTTAAAGTCCCCTGCAATTACCACATTCTTATCAATAAGGTTGCTTATGTTTATGAGTAATTGTTTTATATATCTGGGGGCTCAGGTATTGGCACATAGACATTTATCATTGTTAGTTCTTCCTGATGGATACACCCTGTAATTATTATATAATGCCCTTCTTCATCTCTTGTTACAGCCTTTAATTTAAAGTCTAGTATGTCTGATATAAGTATGGCTATTCCAGCTTTCTTTTGGCTTCCAGTAGCATGATAAATAGTTCTCCATCCCCTCACTCTCAATCTAAAGGTGTCCTCAGATCTAAAATGAGTCTCTTGTAGACAGCAAATAGATGGGTCTTGTTTTTTTATCCATTCTGATACCCTGTGTCTTTTGGTTGGCGCATTTAATCCATTTACATTCAATGGTATTATAGAAAGATACGGGTTTAGAGTCATTGTGATGTCTGTATGTTTTATGCTTGTAGTGATGTGTCTGGTACTTTGTCTCACAGGATCCCCCTTAGGATCTCTTGTAGGGCTGGTTTCGTGGTGACAAATTCCTTCAGTTTTTGTTTGTTTGGGAAGACCTTTATCTCTCCTTCTATTCTAAATGACAGACTTGCTGGATAAAGGATTCTCGGCTACATATTTTTTCTGTTTAGCACACTGAAGATATCGTGCCAATCCTTCTGGCCTGCCAAGTTTCAAAAGAGAGATCAGTCATGAGTCTTATAGGTCTCCCTTTATATGTGAGGGCACGTTTATCCCTTGCTGCTTCCAGAGTTTTCTCTTTATCCTTGTATTTTGCCAGTTTCACTATGATATGTCGTGCAGAAGATCGATTCAGTTACGTCTGAAGGGAGTTCTCCGTGCCCCTTGGATTTCAATGCCTTTTTCCTTCCCCAGTTCAGGGAAGTTCTCAGCTATAATTTCTTCAAGTACCCCTTCAGCACCTTTCCCTCTCTCTTCCTCCTCTGGGATACCAATTATGCGTATATTATTTCTTTTTAGTGTATCACTTAGTTCTCTAATTTTCCTCTCATACTCCTGGATTTTTTTATCTCTCTTTTTCTCAGCTTCCTCTTTTTCCATAACTTTATCTTCTAGTTCACCTATTTTCTCCTCTGCCTCTTCAATCTGAGCCGTCGTGGTTTCCATTTTGTTTTGCATTTTGTTTAAAGCGTTTTTCAGCTCCTCGTGACTGTTCCTTAGTCCCTTGATCTCTGTAGCAAGAGATTCTCTGCTGTCCTGTATACTGTTTTCAAGCCCAGCGATTAATTTTATGACTATTATTCTAAATTCACTTTCTGTTGTATTATTTAAAACCTTTTTCATCAGTTCATTAGCTGTTGTTATTTCCTGGAGATTCTTCTGAGGGGAATTCTTCCGTTTGGTCATTTTGGATAGTCCCTGGAGTGGTGAGGACCTGCAGGGCACTTCCCCTGTGCTGTGGTGTATAACTAGAGTTGGTGGGCGGGGCCGCAGTCCGACCTGATGTCTGCCCCCAGGCCACCGCTGGGGCCACACACAGTCAGACTGGTGTGTGCCTTCTCTTCCCCTCTCCTAGGGGCAGGATTCACTGTGGGGTGGCATGGCCATCTGGGCTACTTGCACACTGCCAGGCTTGTGGTGCTGGGGATCTGGCGTATTAGCTGGGGTGGGTAGGCAAGGTGCACGGGGGCAGGAGGGGCAGGCTTAGCTCGCTTCTCCTTTGGTGATCAGCTTCAGGGGAGGCCTTCTGGCAGCAGGAGGGAGTCAGATCCGCTGCAGGAGGTTTGGCTCCACAGAAGCACAGAGTTGGGTGTTTGCGTGGAGCGAGCAAGTTCCCTGGCAGGAACTGGTTCCCTTTGGGATTTTGGCTGGGGGATGGGCGAGGGAGATGGCGCTGGCGAGCGCCTTTGTTCCCCACCAAACTGAGCTCTGTTGTCAGGGGGCTCAGCAGCTCTCCCTCCCTTTGTCCTCCAGCCTTCCTGCTTTCTGAGCAGAGCTGTTAACTTATGACCTCCCAGACGCTAAGTCGCGCTTGCTGTCAGAACACACTCCATCTGGCCCCTCCGCTTTTGCCAGCCAGACTCGGGGGCTCTGCTTGATAGGCAGGCTGCCCCTCCACCCCGGCTCCCTCCCGCCAGTCCGTGGAGGGCGCACCGCCTCGCCGCTCTTCCTACCCTCTTCCGTGGGCCTCTTGTCTGCGCTTGGCTCTGGAGACTCTGTACTGCTAATCCTCTGGCGGTTTTCTGGGTTATTTAGGCAGGTGTAGGTGGAATCTAAGTGATCAGCAAGAGGCACGGTGAGCCCAGCGTCCTCCTATGCCGCCATCTTCCAACCTCTACTCGGAAATTCAGTGAATTTAAACACACACACACACACACACACACACACACACACACACAGAAACCTACATCCAGGAAGTAGATAAACCAGGGATGAGGAAAAAAAAAAAAAACTTAGAAGCAGATAGAGAAGGAAAAAAAAAGACTAATTATATAAAAAGGATAAAGATAGAAATATATAAGACATTGTCAGAAATAATGCAAGCCAGAAGACAGTGAGATGACATTTTCAAAGTACTGAAAGAAAAAAAATCTGTCAACTGAGAATTCCACACTCTTGAAAAACATTTTTCAAAAGTGAAGGTAAAGACAGTTCCAGACATACAAAAGCTGTAAGATTTCATTATGAGGAGAACTTCAGTGTGATAAATATTAAAAAGAAGTTGTCAGAGTGAAAATGATGGCAGATGGAAATCTGGACCAACACAAGGGACTAAAGATTAAAGAAGATTGATATGGCTAAAATAAAACATTTCCTACATCTCACTTTAAAGGAAAGACAGTTAAAATAGAAGTATATACTCATAAGGTTTCTATGCTGTTACTGAGCTAATATAATATTAACTAAAGGTGGATTGTCATATGTTAAAAATGTATACTATGAAACCTAAAGGAACCAATCAATTAAAAAAAGTACAGCTAGCCAGGGGCTCAGTAGGAATGAAGGATGAATAATTGAAGCATAGGGGATGTTAAGGAAAGTGAAACTAATCTGTGTGATACCATAATATTGGATACATTATACATTTGTCAATAGAATGTATAACATGGTGAATCCTTACATAAACTATGGACTTATTGATAATAATGAATCAATATTGGTGTATTGCTTACTAAAAAAATGGACTGCACTAGTGCAAATGTTAATTATAAGGGAAGCTGCTGAGGTGGGGGGTGATGAAAGGGTCAATGGGAATCCTCTGTATTTTCCACTTGATTTCTCTGCAAACCTAAAACTGCTCTAAACAAATAAAGTACAATAATTAAAAAAAATAAAGGAGTCTTGTACTTTGCCACCATTTAAATGGGAGTGCTCAAAAAAAGATCATTTTCCTCTTATCATCCAGCTCAATGAGTTATTGATCACTAATTTGAAGCTATTGTCAGGGCTAATGATTCCTTAAGTTTTGCATAGGAGATCTCTAGCCTGATATATTTTGGGCTTCTTACGGATTTGATTGGATTCTGCTTTTAGGGGGTCTATTCTAACCAAGCTTTTTAAAATTCATTACTTAATTAGTGGATAAGGAGAGCAGGTGTTCCATATTAAAGTGCCCAAAGTTGCTCTATACCACTTAGTTGTGAACTTCCCACAGATGTGCATCCTTATGGAGGCTTGAAACAGTTGTAAGTGGGAAATTTAGAGACGTAGTTGACATTCAGTCACAGCCATGATGTGCTCATCAGTTGATGTTGTTAGTAACAATCTCCCATCTTTATTTTTGCCTCTATTGTATTAACCATTTTGTATTTTTTTTTTAGTTTTTCATAGGATTCTGCTAATCATTTGGGTAGGTAGATGGAACATAAACATTAAGTATACCAATTAAATACCATGAGTAATTCATACAAAGCCCCAGGTTCTGTTCCTCTACATGTTGGCACTTGATGTACATGTACAAAAATGCAGAAGATCATCCAAGTTTCTTCTTGTTGCCTACCCTAGGTGAACTGCATAGATTGCCCAGACCCTTCATGAAACAAAAATAATGCATTTTGTAAATAGTTACAACAATTTTAAATGGATTCATGAAAACAAGTTTATATCATGTTAAACACACTTAGGAAAGAATCCCAGAGTAAAAAAAAAAAAAATTCTGAAAAGTAAATTAATGGTTAGTCAGCTGCTAATATTTTAGAGAAATTCTGACAGAGTCAAAATGTCTGACCCCTCCCTGCCCCCTGTTCATTCACTTCACCTGAATGGGTGGGCTTCTCCAGTTTGATGAGATTCTCCGCTAGAGATCATAAAAGGTATAGAATCAGTACAGATCATCTTGAAACTTAATATCAACCAAGCAGGAAAGTGAAGCAAAATTGGTAGAAAGGAGCTGTCATTATGTTGTGATGACACAGTTGAAAATAATGGACACAAGTAAAATTCAATTACCAAGAAAAGACAGAAACAATAATTTCCAAGGACTGGCAATAACTGTTTCTTGGATAATCTTGTTTCACTTTTTTCTCTAGTGAAGTTTATTTTGTTCATTTCTTCCTATTGAGGTGAAGGCTGTTCTCTTTGTACTTATCCAGTTGCCACTTTCCCCTCAAACTCCTGGATATGGAATCCCATTGTCCACTGTCAATGCTAAAAATTTTCCTAGTCCAGATCAAGACCCAACTACATTGATTATCTTGGAAAATACAGTAAATGATCTTTGGCACTTAATGTCATATACTCTTTTTTATGTTGTAATTATAAAATTGGACATATATTCGTTATTGATAAAAAAAATTCTATTTGGTCATCAACATCATTTAAAATTTATTTGTTATGGGTTTACATGTACTCTGTGGAGCTGGACCAGAAAATGAATTGCTACAGGAATAAAACCAAGATTTGAACTGTGATAAAGATTCATCATTGTAAGGAAAAGTTAGAGCTAGACATTTTCTGCCTGAGTGATGCCTCTGGTTATTTTAGATCCTTGGCAAAAGTAGAATAGTTGACCCTACCCAATTATATCCCACAAGCAAAAAGCTATTCAAGGTATCTCCTTCACCATATGTCAGGGTGCCTGAATTACATTCATTAAGCAATCTTTCCTTTTATGATTTCAAAATATTCTTATTCAAAGGAAAATATCCTTGATAACAATGGTCATTTTAAGGATTGTCTTGCTAAAATGTAGACACATAGGGGGGCACCTGGGTGGCTCAGTAGGTTAAGTGTCTGACTTTGGCTCAGGTCATGACCTCACAGTTTGTGAATTCTAGCCCTATGTTGAGGCCTGTGCTGACAGCTCAGAGCCTGGGGCCTGCTTCAGATTCTGTGTCTCCCTCTCTCCTGCCTCTACCCCTGCCACTCACACTATGTCTTTGTAAAAGGAATAAACCTTAAAAAATTAAAACATAGACACATAGGTAATGATGATGGGCTGTAGAACACAACTGTGACAACCATCTGAGAGCAAGTTACTTCAGGAATAAATCCCAGAAGGAAAAGACATTGAGCAGGAGTTCCATGGTAATTAATAAGGGAGAAGAAAATTGGGATAAGTGTAGGGTGTCCCAAAGGACAAATATCACACTTTCACCATTTTGTTATAGACTTGCAAAGTTATTTATCTTTCATTAACCCATCCAATCTATGATAAGCTTATTATGTCTTTTGATAAATATCCTCAGGAAAAAAGACTGAATTCATATCTCAGAAGAGGAGTAGGATCAGGAAGGACACATAGAAGAAAGGAAGAGGTGTAGTAGAGAAGTTATTAGCAAGAAGAGTGACAAAGTTACATTAAATATACACTATGTGACCTTCTCTTATGCCTAGCTAAGTATGAGCAAAATATCTGAAGAGACATTTCACAAAACATGATATAGGAATAGATAATATAATTCTGAAAGAAACTCAGCATTATTATTCATCAGGAAAATGTGAGTTAAAACTACAGTGAAGTGGGGCGCCTGGGTGGCGCAGTCGGTTAAGCGTCCGACTTCAGCCAGGTCATGATCTCGTGGTCCGTGAGTTCGAGCCCCGCGTCAGGCTCTGGGCCGATGGCTCGGAGCCTGGAGCCTGTTTCCGATTCTGTGTCTCCCTCTCTCTCTGCCCCTCCCCCGTTCATGCTCTGTCTCTCTCTGTCCCAAAAATAAATAAAAAACGTTGAAAAAAAAATTTTTTTTAAAAATAAAACTACAGTGAAGTTGCACTTCATGCACTCATTAAAATAGCTAAACCTAAAGGATTGGCAATATCAAGTGTTGGTATGAATTTGGAGTTACTGGATTTATCATTCATTGCTAGTGGAATATAAAGTGGTGCAACAGCTTGGGAAACCAGTTTGCCAGATTTTTGTAAAGTTAAACATACAGTTACCATATGACCCAGCCATTCCACTCCTGGGTACTTATCCAAAAGAAATGAAAACATATGCTAACTTAAAGACTTGAATATGGATTCTTTTAGATGTATTAGTTTACTATGGCTACTATAACAAATTATACAAATTTGGTGGCTTAAAACAATACGAATTAATTTTCTTATAATTCTTGAGGAACGAAATCTAAAATCAGTTACACTGGGATAAAGTCAAGGTGTCAGCAGGGCTGGTTCCTTGTCTTTTTCAGCTTCCCATTGCCTCCTATATTCCTTGGCTTGTAGCCCCTTCAACTTCAAAGTACACCAATCCAATTTCTGCTCCCTCATCACATTACCTTTCCTTCTCTGTCTTTGACTCCTACTGCCTCCTTCTTATGAGGACCATTGTGATGGTCCACTGGATAATCTAGGATAATCTCTCCACCTCAGGATCCTTAAATTAAATACACCTACAATATCCCCTTTGCCATATAAAGTAGTATTCACAGATTCCAGGGATTAAGACATGGACTTCCCTGGGTGGAAGGGTGGCATTATTCACTCTACCACAAAAGCTATATTCATAATGTCTCAAATATCCATAATAATGAATGGATAAATAAAATGTGTATTCATACAATGGAATATTATTCATCAATGAAAATAATTAATATCTGATATATGCAAAATATTGGTGAATCTCACTAACACTGTAGTAGTTGGCAAAAAGCAAATAACAAAGAATTCATACACTGTAATTTCATTTATATGAAATTATGATAGACAAAATTAATCTGTAGTGAGAGAAATAATATAACTTATTATACAGAGTAGAGGTATCAGGTGTTTTTGTCCAAAAATCCATACAAAAGAAATTTTGGGGGAAAATTAATTTGATTTTTAACAAGGCAAGGTTGTATACATTTGTCAAAATAACCATATATACATATATAAAATGTAGTTATACATATATAAATTATATGTAAATTATACTTCAATTACATTGGTTAAAAAATAAAAATAATTGGCTTGTTCAACTATTCCCTATGCCTTTTGTGCCCTAGTGGACTGATTGGGGAAACAAAGTTTTCTAGCTGAGTGGGTGAAATTCAGTGAGCCAAAAATGTTTATGTTTCTTGGAGGGCTACCTTATTCTGAATTCTTGTGTACATCCATAAGCAGTTCTAATTACCTGGTTCTGATCAAGGGATACTTCTTTCTAAGACATTAAGAGGATGGTTCAGTCAGGGGACCTGGTAGAATATTCTTTGGTAAACAAGCTGAGCCTAATCTCACACACTAGAATGAAGTGCCACAAAACTCTTCTTTATCTTGTCAAATGTTTTTTCTTGTAATGGTAGAAGATGAGCCACAAAAGATGGTAAACAGATTTTAGGCAATCTCTCAGAGGGTGAATGTTCTCAGTCTTTGGAGCAGACCAATAAGGCTGATGAGTAAAAGAGAAATTATTTTTATTCTGTTTGGTTTCTTCCACCATCTTGATGTTCAGACTGCTGTTCTTCCTTAGTTAGAAAACGGTGTTGGTTGAGACTAGACAATTTGAAGAAACTCACTACTCACCACTTTAGTGATGGTCACTGCCTTCTGGATTGTTTGGTGTCTAGGAACTCACTGGCCTAACCCCATTAATATACAATTTTGGGAAACAATAGCTTTTACTCTACTGTGAAGACAGTCATGTGTTCATCATGGTGGAATAACCTAAGATTTTCATTGCTTTTCCTTGATGGAGTGAAAAGAGGCTTATGAATTCTAGTGATTGGAGAAGCTGAGGAATGTGATTCATGACCACATACCTTGAGAACAATTAGTCAGTCTGGGAAGGTAATTTACTCTGTTTACAACCAAGATGATTTTGAACTCAACATTTTGTCGTTCTAATTTTGCTTCATTTTTTATGTTTATTTTTGAGAGAGAGAGAGACAGACAGTGAGTGATAGAGGGGCAGAGAGAAAGGGAGACACAGAATCTGAAGCAGGCTTTAGGCTCTGAGCTGTCAGCACAGAGCCCGATGTGGGGCTCGAACCCACAAACTGTGAAATTGTGACCTGAGCTGAAGTCAGACGGTTAACCGACTGAGCCACTCAGGTGCCCCTCTAGTTTTTCTTCTTACAGCCACTGCACACTCACCTAATCATAAACATTGCACCTAAAAATGATCAGAACCCCCTTCAAGAGAACAGCTGAGTTGTTCTCCCCAGTCCAGGAAAATATTTATTATTCTGAGTACTTATTGGTAGGAGATTACTATCTTGAGGGTTTCTCATTCTCAGGGAAGAAAAGAAGATAGAGTGGATATATCAAGGGATGATACACCTATAAGAATTTTTAAAAAAGGAAAATTGTAAAAAGTTTTTCAAAATATCTTATCCACCCAGAGATCCTCTTTACAAATTGGGGTTGGGAAAAAAAAAGAATAAATGGTTGTTTCTCCATTTGCATCATTTTCTACTCCTTGTTCATGCACAAAGTTCTCCAGGACACATTTATGTAGCCAAGATGGAAGGAAGGATCCCTGGTCATTTGTTACAACTTGGCAGCCAACACCACTGCGGGTCAGCTTCCATGGATTCTGCACTCCTTTCCTTTCTTCTTTGTATTCCGTCTGTCACTTGGTCTTCGTTTCTTTTCCTTAAGCTCCTTGAACTGGTGTACGTATAGCTGCTTTAATACATATGGAGAAACATAGGGATGATATTCATGGAACCTTAACCAGCTCCAAGTTTTTCTGGCTCTACCAAAAGAGGTACACCCAGTGATGGGAGTCTGGAAGCTAAACCAAGTCATTGTGGAGATACTCAGCTGCCATCAATTAAGTATCCCTTCCCCCAAGCACTTGGGGATGTGTGGAAAAAAGAGCATCGAAGAGGGTTGTGTCACTATGTAAGAGAGACATGTGACAAATCATCTTGTATTATCAAAGATTTGATAAATTCAGTAATAAAAATATTTAAAAATAATCCTATGTGAGAAACCACTATAGAATATGCAACCACGAAAAGACAAATAAGGGAATACAACAAACAACTCTAAGCACATATATTGAAAATTACACGAAGCAGAACAGCTCCTTACAAAGTACGACCTTACTGAATATAAAATGGATAATTTGGGGGCACCTGGGTGGCTAAGTCTGTTGAGAGTCCAACTTTCGCTCAGGTCATGATCTTATGGTTCATGAGTTTGAGCCCCATGTTGGCCTCTGGGCTGACAGCTCAGAGCCTGGAGCTTGCTTCAGATTCTGTCACCCTGTCTCTCTGCCCCTACCTCGCTCACACTGTCTCTCTCTCAAAAGTAAATAAACGTTATTTTTTAATGGATAATTTGAAAAACAAATAATTGCTTAGGAAATGCAATCCATAATTTAATACTTCCCAAAAAG